>NC_139449.1:8543782-9743782 GCF_963924565.1 Ascidiella aspersa
TGAATCAGTCATCTTAAGAATATTGCAAATAACAGGTTATGTGTTTCATAACGCTCTGGGAACGGCCTTTTAGGATTTAGTGAAAATAAACTTTTGGTTGTGTTTCTTAGCATTCGGTACACTAACAAAGCTTCTTGGCGCGACAGAATTTGCTTTAAATTATTAGATTTTATTATGCCATAAAAACGTTCTGCATAAACGTTACATATACAAGAGGTATTACAGTATAAGCAAACACAAATACAGTTATTGAGCGATAAAATCCTGTAAAATGTTGAGTTACCACATATTGCATTTTGGCAAAGACCTAAAGTTCTCAACGGAATAAAATCAAAACCGCAGGTGTAGAATATGTAATAATTTTAAACGTGCTTCTATTAAATTATGCTTTGTTGATTAGATTTACACAAAAAAGGTTAATTAAAATTACACAAGTGATGCGTATAGAGAGGTGAGGCAAAAGTTCTGGAAATTCATTTATTGAGGCAAATACGAGGACAAAAATAAATGTGTCCTTGGAGAAAAGGTTGTTATAAGCTTTTAAACTGAAAGGGCAGAATTAATTTCGTCTGTGCGGGCTATGTTATCTATTACTGATTTTGTTGTATATAGGATATAAAGCACTTTGAGAAAACCCTTCAATTTGTTGAAAAGGTTTTAATATGCAAGACAAGTTATCAGAAGAATTGTTCAATCCTCATAAACAAAAATGTCCTATTACAGAACGAAATACAAGGGAATATTATATCACTATACAGAAATCTTCTTCGTTGATGTCAAATTATTATGTTGTTTAGTCGCAAAGCCCACATGCTAATGGGCACATATCCTGCATCCCTTGATAGTCGCAGAAACTAGGATATTTTTTCTTATTTTTCTTGCAATCCTTTATCAAACTGTAAAACAGATATGTTTTATAATGAATTGCAAAGCCAAAAAGGTCGAGTAGATCGACATCATCTTGAATATGAAGACGTTTCGATACGAGTGTCTGAAGATGATACAAGCTTAGGACGATACAAGCTCGTATCGAAACGTCTTAATAATTAAGATGATGTCAATCTACTCAACTATTTTGACTTTGCAATTTATGATTAAGCTATACATTACAGATCCGTGCATGGCGTACCCAAGATATGTTTAAGTGAAACATGTCTGTTTTCGGCAAATGTATAACTAAACCGTTGCCGACATAGTAAAAAAACTAGGTGCAATTTGCTTAGTGCCTTAGCACAAAACGTTTATTTTTTATTAAACCCAATAGTAGTGCTAATAAATTGATTAGTTTAATAAAAATTAGGTTTACCGTCCGATAGTTTGTTTAAGATCGTGGCAAATGAGAACGGGTTAACCAAATTAACGACTAAAAATTAAATAACAAATATACCCAAACACAGATTAACACGTATATGTATGCATTCGCCGAATTTTTATCGTTTAATTTGCCGAACGAAAAGTAAGGAGTGTTTACTCAGCGTCTTGCGAGCAGGGTGCGGCCGACACTGTTGTAGTTGGTCTTGGTGCCACTGCTGGTTCATTCGGTACAGCAGGACGAGCTCGCCTTGGTTCTGTTGTAAAGACATTCAGAAAAAAACAATAGAACACCCACCGTGTCCAACTCAAGCTTTTTTCAATGCACTTTAATGTTAGAAGGATCCGCAATCCGCGAGTGCGTACATTGTGCGATTTATTCTACTATAGCCCTTCAGCGGTTGATCAACCGATAAGGGCTGGCATATCACAGTACACCTGAAACCTTAAGAGTTGGGGATTTCAAATACTCGACATTTTAACTCAACACCGATTCACGGTATTTTGGACAAAATGTTTCGCGATTCGATCCGATAGGGGATAGCAAATGACGTCAATATTATGGTCTCACAAGAAAAACGATGAAATTAAATCGATTACATATCAAGTTTTACAGGTTAAAAAGTAAAATTGTTCTTTGTGATCTTATCGTAGGTTAGTGGTTAACCTAACATTATTTGATAAATTGATGTATCAAAATAAAAAATGCTGGTTGGATTGCAAATCCAGCCTAAAATGCCTTTGCAAATGTGGCATCGGATCGGAAGCAATACTACCCTAAAGTATCGGACGAGTGACGATGATGCTACCACTTGGCATCTAGTACCGGCTCCGATCCTTCTTATCGGACATCCCTATTAAGAGGTTAACCGAGATTATTCGATTAATGGGATTTTAATGCAAGTAAATCCAGGTCAGAAAAATTTGAGAAGATGAGAACCATCACTAACTAAGGGGGTTCAAAGAGGAGCAAGGCATGGTTAACTTTGTCTGATGTACCTTTCTGTTACGCACATTATTTAAATTCGAAGGGCGTCAGTATCGAGTCACCCATATATACGTGCGCTTACTTATGCAATTTAGCTTCAATACCTACTGGTATTAGCAATTTTAAAGTTTTTGTATGTCGTTTTGCTTCAGACAGGATGCTAATTTTAAGATTTTGGTAAACGTTTTGATTTCGCGTTGTTTAAAGGTATAGAGTTATTGGATTGTTCTTCGAGAGAAGCAAAATAAAATACTATACGGGCTTCTTTAAATCACCCGCTTTTGTCGGTGATGATTAGGTAAAACTTATAACCTTATTAAACTGCGAATCAGATTTGTTTATGGGCCAATACAAAAGTGCCTCGTCCTTTTTTTACGCCGGGCTTGACTTCTGCCAACCTTTGTGTACCCATTTTTACTGAGTTTTTTAATTGTAATACCGAACACTTACAATTTATCCTAATCCAAAACGGTAAATTTAATAACACCAAAAGTGCTTTTAATATGGGTATCTTTATTTGCCTTTCAAATATTTCTTACTTGTTTGCATATATTTAATAGTATAACAAAATAGTCATTTTCCAAAATAACCAAATGTCTCGCAGCATACCTAATCGTGACAGTTGCACTGTCGATGTAGAATAACTGCGTTTTTGTTACAGAAAAAGATACTGCGATATAACATATATAGCAACTAATAAAGCATCAACCAATTCAAGAATATAATTTGAACCTCTGTCTTTCCAGGGGATCTTTATTTGAACTAATTTATTTTTGTGCGCCGAGAAGAACTTTGCTCATAGCCAATTACATTTAAGAGAGATTGTTCGCCCATTTAGCTCAAATGTACTGTAGTGTATTGTAGAGTAAGGGCAAAATAAAATTAAACCTTATTTTTTAGGTTAAAAATCCTCTAAGTGGAATATTCGCAAATAACGCTTAAAACACAATGGTCAACGTAAAACAGGTGTCACATAACCCCTACAATACATCGCAGTGTAAGACTGTTGTACGGAGAGTGTCGAACACTTTACAAATCAAATCTTACCGCAGTCGTATCTATTGTTGAGCTGCCTGAGGTCCTCGTCAGAAAGCCTTTCAAGTTGGCTAATTACAGCCCGACCGGTTCTAAAACATCAATAAACATTACCGATCGTTACAATCTGTACAAGTCATTGTGTTTAAAACAGTTGTTCTCAAGCTTTTGTATTTACTACAATTTGGCGCCGTGAACTGATTTCAACAATCTGCGGTCCAGGTATAAAGGGAAACTGCAGCACTAATAATTTGTTGTCAATAAATCTCACATTTTATTGCGATGGCTGCACTTGGCATTATTATTAAACTTTGCCAAACATTTAAAAAATGTTCGAAGCACTAATTTCCATTAGGTAAAATATATAGCGTTTAAGATGAGTCACGGCTAACAGTACTTTAATGTCGTCCAAGGTATAAAAGTGTTAAAACCAACTTACCTCAGATTATATATGGTCGGTATGCTTTGATTGATGGCCGTTGAGGCCAAACCGTGATAATGCATGATAGAGTTAAAGTCGTATGGCGAAGAAAGAACGCTGGTCGTTTCCGACTGTTTTCTTTTGTCATATTGATACCAGCTGTCTAAAGGAAGAGAGGAAACCGTAGCAGGGGTTCTCAAACTTTTTAAGCTCCGTATATCCAATAAAAATTAAGAAAATAAAATACAAAACACGTATTTTTAGGGATGAAAGCCATGGAGATGGTCTCTTATGGGAATTTCCATTATGTTCCCACTATTTGTGACAATTTCGTGATTCGTTTACATATGGCGTACCCCTAAAAATATAAGGATTTGAAATACAAAACACGTAATTTTAGTGCTGGAAGCCTTGGTCTATCAGCAATAAAACTATATAATATGTATCGGCGAAGATTTTACCTGACCATTAGGGCGAGTTGGATTTTCCTAAAGAATCCTGGTTTACATTATCAGCACGGCAGTAATTTCAAATTTACTACAGTTACAAATAGATGTCAAGCTTATTGTTATAGCATACAGACAATAATGACTTTTAAGGGCGAGAAAAAACTGTCAAAATAAAACGTTGTATATTTAATCATCTTATGTCTACAGCAGCAAGTCGTAATTCTGCGCAGCATGGTCTGTTTAGCTTAAACGCTGAACTTAGTAGGCTTACTCGTTCACCCAGTTAGCGGTAATAACCCCTGTAGAAAGCTGGCCATATTAATATCACTATGAGGTGCTTTTTAAGTGTTTTATAGGGGGGGACCAGAACGAACTCTCATTTTTCTGCTATGTGCTCTCAAAACATTGCCCATCTCAATGTTTTTTAACTTCAACAGATAACTAACACCTTACGTACGTCTATGAAATAATCGCTGTCTGGCTGTAACCCAAAGTTTCGCAAATACGTCATCTCCTATAGAACAGTAAAACCACGGTCCTTTTAAGTAATAAAAAAAATTATAAAAAAATAAAAAAATTATGTTGAACAATCCCAAATCCAACTCCCTGATCAGATCTGCTTATAGTCAGACGCTGAGTTATGTTAAAAAAAGCAAAACGCCTAATTTACTGTTCAACAAGTCTCTGGAGCGGGGTTCGAAACGTCTTTGGACTTCTATCTAACTGCTAACACTCTGGGTCGATGTACAATACGGGTGCTATACTGTATAATTGCTTACCCCTCGGAATGTTAAGCCAATTGATGCGCACGAAATTGTCCCGATCCGCTCTTGTATGCTCGTGCCAGAATCCGAGAATGTGCATCAATTCGTGAAGAACGAAGCCTTTATGATTGCACCTGTTCTCCGGCAAATAAACCCGCTAAAAAGTGCAAGTGGTGGGTTATGAATATAGTTTTTGGTAAAAAAACTGCTATTAACGGTCATACGAAATATATAAGCCGTTGGAAAGTAACGTTTCAGGGAAGCGATTCCTGAACTGTGAGCAATCACTTCAAAATGGATAGGTTGAAGTTTGTTAGGGATAATTTTGAAGTTTGAGTTGTTTGCAGTCCAAGTTGTATTTACAATTTCTCAGCATCATTACACCGCTTTGACTTGTATTATCAATAATTTAAGCTAAAGGATTAAATCCTTACGTCTGCTTAAGATAACGATGCAAAACGTTTATGAAACACAGTACACTGGGAATAATATACAATAACAGAGGTGTAAACTATTTATCGGTCACAATAGCTGCTTCACAGCTATTTTGATCAACAATGGGGTCATGAAATTCTTTACAAAGTTACTTCAGAGCGTCATCTCATTAAATAAGCAAGAAAACACTTATTCGCAAGTGAACTCGTGCAAATTACAACTAAGCTAAAATCTTGTATAATCGCTCGAAGCGCGCAAACAAATAGTTTTTTTTTTATGTGGGTTAAATTGGCTTTTAATTTATAAGGACACATAACACAGTTAAGCACAGTAATACAATTTGTATATTTCTCAAAATACCGGATTTGACAATCTTTAAAACAAATTGCACTTTGTAGAGTGTATTAGTCACACGGCGCAAAACGCCGAAGCACATATTGCGAATTTGGGTTAAAATATACTTTTTAAAACGGCTTAAAATACAAGAAAAGCGGATAGAAGTTTGTGACACGCGCGCGAATTGTTTGGATTCATAGAGTAAAAATCGGCAAAAAATTCTAGTTGGAGGCCATGGCCTAATGCCCTTTGGATCCGCCCCAGTAACACAATATACAGCATAGATATCTTACCCTCGGTACATCGTAACCAGTAAGTCCAAGGTGTCCAATATCTGCACTGCAGATTTCCCCTGAACCTTCGAACAATACGTATGACCGTTTTTTCTTTTCTTTGGAAGTTTTCTGGTAAAACCTGATGCAAGTTTGGGTGTGAAAATCCGCCATTGCTCTCCGAATAGTCGCTTGCATTGAGACTCCTGTTTGTATATCTCTCCGTTAAAGTTTGGTATTTCGCACTGTATACATTAAAAAGCAAGCGAACTATGCCAACATTATTATAAGAGATAAAGTGACTTGAAGGGCTAACTTTTATCACGAGACCAGAGGTGTAGGACATTATAAAAAGGTTTAATTAGCGTAAACAACGAAAACCCTACTATTTCATTTAGAGTCCTAAGTTATTTAAATTTTGCATTTTTATAAAACTGGTTTGATGTTTAGAAAAGTACCAGTCAAGTAATTATTGAAATATGTCACCTCTGAGTCAAAACACTGATATATTAATAAACGATAAGCCATTAAAATTGGTAAATTCGTCAAATTATAAGCAATAATTCCACTAAAAAATAACAAAAACTCAACATGTAGCAATCTTATTGTTTTACAAGCAAAATATAAGATATATATTTCAATTTTAACATAAAATGCACTAAATTCCAACACAAGTCATTTGTCTCAATGACTTAAGTCCAAGTAAATTCATTTCCGCAAAAGATTAGGTCAAGCCAAGGAATTTCACCAAACAACTTTAGTCAAGTCAAGTCATTAAAAACAGTGACTTAAGTGCACTTAAGTCAAGTCATTAAGTCATTGACTTAAGTTGTTACAACACTGCTTATACTAGAGCTAATCTGTTGCTCTGTAGAAAAATATATATTTAATAATGTGATTCGTAGGAGATGGACGTTTCCACAAAATTGCAACAGTAGCTCAACAAGAGGCCTGCATTAATAAAATTTGTTTCAAATTAAAATAATAAATATTTTTTTTCGGTAGTTTTCTAACCGACGCGATTTGCATTTTAAGTAAGTCTGTTTTTAAGCCGAACAAAGTCACCGAAATCGAAGACAAAACACACAAAAAAAGCGAGGATCTTATTTTGTCTCTTTTTTTAAACATTACAAAGACTTACCAACTGTTGAGCTAAACTTGTAAGGGATCCACACTTTCCCTCTACTTTTGGGCCATCTACCTACCGACTTTTTCATAGCCGCTCTTCTGGTCCTACTACTGCTTCTGGTATTGTAGAGTTTATCAAGGGTGGGATAGGTATTCTCTGAAAGCAAAGTGAAAGTATACGATTTTTTTTGCAAAAACCTAACACGCAAATCACTGAGATTTCTGTGGTGACGGCCGAAATATCATTAGAATTAATGACGGCATAACTATGAACAACGTCGACTATTGTGCAATCATTTTGAAACCATGCGTTATTAGTAGGGCGAATATTTTTGCCAATAGACAAAAAAGTCATCATTTTGTCAAACTTTTCATGTTTGATGGTCAAATTTTTCGAAAAATAGGTAAAATTTTTCGAAATTATTTCAAGTCAAAAACGTTTACAAAATTCACTAAATTATCGTAAAGCTGTTGTGGGCTTGCGCATTTATAATTCAATCTTAACAAGTTAAAGTATTTTGCTTTATATATGCTGTAGTGTAGTAAGTACATCATGGAAAAGCATTTTTTTAATCATAAGGAAAATTGAGGCGCTGATCCAGAATCCACAAAATTGAACATTATTTGAGTTAGGATGCGGGTTTGGGTAGGTTTAAATAGTAATACTTGGCCCACCGTCAATGCTGTGGTAGGATTCTAGGCCAAAATACAGTTTTCATTAAATACAGTTTTTATTAGTCATGTTTGGTAGATCTTTCCCTTGTCCACTCTGCCTGGTATATAGCGTTGACCAGCACACATAAGCTTAACTTTGCTTCACTTAGATTCTGTGTGTCAGGTAAACTGAAACACTATATAGTCAAAAACGTACTTAATCGGCAAACCCAACTCAAGTAATTCTTTGTTTTTCAATTTTAGGTTAATAAAAACGACCAAACAGCATTAGATTGCTACCGCAAGAAGTAGCCGAAGCTGAAAAATCAGTTGTGCGTCATAAGTTTACTGGAATATTACGTAGTAATGCATATCAGTGCAGTTTATATACTCAAGCAGGCTTAAATTTCGCGCCATGTAATTACGACGCTGGAACGGATTACTTTTCTATCCGGATTGAACCTTAATCTAATCTGCCCGCGAAAGGTGCATATAAACGGGCTTAGTGTCATGATTTGCTTGAATAGGATAAGAAAATAAGATTAAATCTCTATGAAGTATCTTGATTTAAAAATATGTATGCAAACTGAGAAATCCTTTATAGTCAGAAAAAAAAAATAAGTGAGGGCATTATAATTTTGTAAATTTTCGTTTGTAAATTATGCTATACATACTCGTGCAATCAAAAAAAAAAGCAAACCGTCTATCAGAATGTCTCCTTCGAAAACTCCACTTTTCTTGCACTGGCACACGCATTGCCCTTCAGCATTGTTTAGAAAACCCAAGTAGCATCGTTTGGTGCAAGGAGGTGTGGTCAAGCACTTGGGCCACGTGCGTGCGACATCTTTTTTTAAGTGAAAATAGTTTAATTAATTTTCGTTGAAGAACATAAACATAACGATTGTTGATTGCAAATTCGGGAAAAAAACAAAAAAATTGTGCATAGCAAATCACTAGCACTACCATAAGTATATGGAATATAGCATTGCACAGGGTTAATAGGTAATCTGAAAATGTTTGTATGGAATTAGAAGATGTTATCAATTTACCACAATCCTAGTGCGAGGCAACACATTATTGACATTACATGTGCCTAATCTTATTTAATAGGAAAATACCCAGACCTTGGCCGGATCCAGCCCGCCAAGCAATTTAATACGACATGCGGACTATTTTCTTAAAATACAAACTTTCTTCATATTTGGTTGGAACATATGTACTCAATTTCCAGGGACGGATCTATGGCCCGTCAAACTCCATTTTATCCTGTTTAAAGACTAAAATTGATATTGTTCCAACAGATCGAAATTCTAAGTAAAAAAACACACATTGAAACATTTAGTTACTCACCTATTTCCGCTAAGTTTCTGATTTGTTCTTCGCTGATCTCAGCACCTTCGAAGTCTTCGTCATCAGTTGGGCTTTCTTCTGATTCAGTTTCTTTAATAAATCAATCAGTTTCAACGCAAGTTGGCCCAGGACAAACCACTAACTACGTTTACAAATGCTTTTCAACTTCGGTTTAATCTGATGATGCGTTTGGTTGAACTTGTGTTGACAGGCTTATTGCTTGTCATTTAGTTCGTTGACAGAATGTTTTTGCCATTGTGTCAGTCAGGTAAAAATGGCCCGAGTTAGAATCAGGCCAAAGCATTTCACCCGAGTCCGACTTCGTCCAAAATTTCGTTTAGTCTTGATTCTCTGGTTCTACAGCCGCAGTTCACCTACTTACGTAACTAAAATAAAGTCGATATTTAGCAATCCACTTTTTTGGATAATTCATTTATCCACATTAGCCTATTTGATTGGAAAATGTTCAGCAATGCGGCATTGCACCTTTACAATTTACAGTCTGTGGCCTTTTCAATTTGGTAGTTTGGTACTGCGCATGTCGGACTCGGGACTCGGTTAGCTTTACGTATAGTCCGAGTTCGACTCCAGAAAATAAACCGACTCCGTCGAGTACCGAGTTCCGAGTCTGACTCGACAGTCATATTAGTAACATCGACCTCGTTTCGGTAAATTATTTCTTTAAGCAATATATTCGTCAATTTAAAACTGCTATCCAGCATCTTTTATGATGTAATGGTTGCATTATTCTATTCCATTTTGATGCGATAGAAAATGTTTTGGTGTTCTTTAACGCCTTTGTTAAGTCAAATAAAGTGGATATCAATTCAACCAGATGCCTGCAGAAAGACCTACAGAAATCAGCCAAATCGGGATTAATCGTAGATACAAATGCTGTTCCTTCAGTGATGATGTAACATTAATGAGATATTGTCTGACATCAAATGAGCCCAACATTAAATGAGATAATGATCTAAGGGGACATTCATGTGAAACTTAAAAAAAGAGTTCTTGTCTGGTCGTAAAACATTTCGGATTCGCCTATTAGGCTAACTTGCGGGGAACGACACTGGGTTATCAATCATTTTCATAAAAGAATAAATGTAAAAAAACAGATGTTCGTTAGATAGCTTTATAGTGTTTAAATCAGGGCTGCCCATCTGTGGGTCGTGCAAAAGTGTTTTAGGGGTGAAGATTAGCCCTATATTAGCTATACACTTAAACAAATGCGTGCAGAAAAGCACCCAACTAAAAGCAATTGGTTTATCGCTATAAAACGCAAAGTTGGCGATCCTGGAAAATTAAGAGATCGCAGATACAAAAATTCTAAACACCGTGGACCAATAAACCATGCTGAAAAGCTTTTTCACTGAACTACTTACAACGACGCAACAGCAGAGTTTCGCATAAAATTAGCAAATAATTTAATATATGACCCACTTGAGCGTTTTGTAAGGATTAAGGTCGTGTTTCGTGACTCGCGCGACGAAAAGGTTCCCTGCCTTATAGCTTTACCTGCAAACTAATAATCCGACTAAACGTGCTTTATATAAATAAATGTTAAGTTGGATTGCTTTTGAGGTGTAAATAAACAGGTTGTCGCTTTGATGCGGTTTGTTTATTTCACCTTTTTGCGACAAACACTTTGGGTTTTCTTAATCGACCACATGTTCACTTGCTTGCGCATTTACATCGGACACAAATTGTTTTATTCTTAACCTATAGGTGCAATTAGGACTATGCGATAGTACTGGATCGGATCCGATACCTGATGTCGAAATGGAAGTATCAGTATTCGTCCGATACTAGGGTAGTATCAGTGCTAATCCGATGCCGAATTAACATAGAAATTTCACCCGTGTTATACAATTCAACCCAGCAATTTGTAGCCTATAAGATAAATTTAATAAAAGCACAGCAGCTTGAAAACCGTAGGTCACTGAACATCTCAACAAAAAAAGCAGATTTAGGTCGAATAACATGAAATAAATTACCTTCAAAATGTTTTCATTTGATCTGTTTGGCTATGGTGGGCATAGTAATGACGTAACTTGGTATCGTATCGCATCGCGGTAATTTTTGTTCAAAATATCGGGTATCGGGATGGGGTAAAAATATCAATATTGGACAATCAGAAATATAATGAAAGTGGATTACCTCATGGTATCAAACATATCTTCAATAGGATTGTGCTATACCGTAGTTTAAAACCGTGTTGCTCTTCTGCACTTACCCAACGATAAGTCATTTCCGAGGACGCCTGTTTCATCCAATGGTTGTCCCTCCGACGGAAACCCTGCGAGAATTTGCATTGTCGAAACAAACCATTGCACATTGCTGCACCCTCTTTATAAAGATGTTGAAAAAAAGGTAGAATTGCGGATGCGGCAATTTGAATGCTTTTTTGTCGCATTAAATTGACCTACAACTCAAATTCTGCGTTGTGAGCGAGTTTAATCATGTTTTGGTTTTAAAGAACTTAAGGAAACTTGTTAAAAATGGTTTCTTTTAAAATCAGGTGGTACGCAGATATCTGTCTATGGAACATTGCTAACCACAAAAGTAAAAACGAAAACGGAGTAAACCATCAATAGATCGTTTAATATCGTTGCTATTTCAAAACTTACTATCCCCTTTTAACCAATAACTATTGCCATTATTACCATACCGTTAACACTAGTAAAGTTATATATCTTACCTTTGACGGCTATCAACAGACATCCGATGACAATCAAAATCAAATTCATTTTTGTTGACCAACCAGACGCTTTGAAGTTTTGTTTTGGCACGACCAGTTTTATAGAGCTTTCAAACTGGTTGATTTAAATTTTAAAAGCGCGCCTTTTATGTTTTATGCAACCTTACAGTTAGATCCGGCAACTTTTATTTCAATACTACAGTTGCTAAGATTCAAATAACGGACGACAAGCAATGCAATGTTATGGTTTGCGGTATCCGTAGTTTGTTAAGACAAAGCACCAAAAAGGTGTTAACAATATTTGCATATTGTGTATTTTGCTCTTCATTTGGTTGCATGCTAATTGACTAGCATACCTACCTGACTATTGCCTAAGTAAGCTGTTGTCAGAGTAACGCCCCGATTTGACTAAATTCATAATTTTTAATCTAACTATACAGTATACAGATATCTTTAAACTGCAATTCTTGTACATTTATCCTTGGTTGGCTAATATTGTTGATAAACGCTTTTAACAAATTTTGTATATTTTCTAAAACAATGTAGCAATCTTTTGCAAGCATTCATGTATTTTAGTATTGGTTAAATACTTTTTTTGTGACGCGGATATATTTAACTTATTTTTAATCTGAAAAGTTACCTCTTTAGTAGAGTGGTTTCCAACCGGGGGTCGCAAGGGGGTGTCCTGTCTTTCGCTGTGTGCTATTTGTAAAACAGAAAAATTGCCAAAAAATAAATAAACATAGAACTCAAAATTTGGAAGTAAACGAAAAAAACGCGAGTAGGGATGAGCAGGGACGCCGAAACGCGACTATAGGTTACTGCGGCAAATGTCAATATCACAAATGTTAAACTCATGGTTAGGGATGGCCGATAATATTGGATCGGAGCAGATACTCGTTGACAAAGGGTAGTATCGGTACTCGTACGATACTAGGGGGTGTTGGTTCCGATGGAAAACAAATTAATACTGAAATCTCACTCATGGTTTGCAAAACAATGAAGCGATTTTTACCTTAAAAAGTACAACTGCGAGCAATATGTGATTCTTAAAACTGTGTGCTTAATGCGCCACGTGTACTTTTAGAATTGGATTAAATGTTTAGCAAATTTAAACCAAATAAAAAGTTCTATTTTCGCGCTTGGCGCGATTAGACCGAATTTTCTCTTTCAATTCAATCTTAATTTATTGATGATAGAGGCAAAGTGAAGCAGAGGAATTTTAAATAAAAGTTTAAAATGTGAACCAGTGTTATTTTGGTTTATTAAGCTATAAGCGCAAACAGCTCCAACTTTTGTGCATCGATCCAATGTTTTAGGAGTTAGATCAATGGACGACAAACTTTTTTGTAAAATACTGTTTGCAGAGCTATTGAAGGTCCACTACGTAAAACCACTACGAAAACAGTGGCGGATTCATGATATTTGTTTTGAGTTGGAAGCATTAGAATGACGTCACAAAGTTACGTTATAAAACAATTGTTCTTAGAAATACCTGTTGTTCTCGAATATAAAGCTAAAATCCTTTGGCAAAACTTTAATTAAAAGGATAGGTGACACATATGGCACATAAAATGATTCGAATATTGCTTGAAAGAACGTTTATAGTATAATTTAACAGAAGTATAATTTAACAAAAGTTTAATTTAACAGAAATTAGACTGTAAAGTTATGGGTCACACGTATTTAGGCTGAATAGATTTCAGTATATAGTACCTATAAAAGTACACAAAAACCAAAGAAAAGTATAGGCGCTAAGCGCGTAAAATTTTGTACTTACATAAAGTTAAATCCAAAAATATAGTTTGACAGGCACTCGCAGGGCCACATTTGCCATGCGGGCCTGAACCGTATTGAGACAATATAATTCTTAGCCACATCAATTTTTTTTAATTAAGTGCATTGAATGTACAGCTAGCACGCGGCCCACAACTACATGATAACACTAAACTACTCCAAAGTAACTCGCGGCCCACTAAAAATGGATCTGCGGTCCACAGTATATTGCCGACCACTGAGTTAGCTGGAATTCCAAAGACGTTTCGAGTGACAAATACCAACAACATGTTGAATTGTAAATTGGGCGTTTTTCTTTATTTAACATAACTCAGCGTACAAGCAGATCCGGCCCGCGGTCCGTACGTTGACCATATGTTTTACTTCTTACCAATCAATTCCACACAAATTTAAAGTGAAAAAACTATATGTGAAAATTGAACAAAGATAGGCAAATAAGACAGGTTACATTGTGGTCGTGGTCAAAACAAGTTTATTAAACCAAATCCTATTTTTAAGTGGTTGTTGCCTTACGATAAACATTTCTTGGTTTCTTGTTTTTCTAGAGCGGTTCAGCTTTTTTCTTGTCATTCCTAAACTTTTACATCACACCAAAAAACATTCACTTTGGATTTGCATATTATAATACTTGATTTATTTAAATGGATTAAATTGAAACATGGCATCACGAGTATATTATGTACAACACTACAAATTAATCCTGGTAACGAAATGCTTGGCTTTACTTTAACCACGACTGGAGTCGCGGCCAAATCTTGAACGGCATTTACGAACACAGTGGCAGTGTTTGTTAAGGTATTTTCCTTTTGGGCAGGAGCACTGTTTGCGGCATTAAGCATCGGCTCGGCTGGTAACCGTAAGAACCGTAAGAATAGATGGGATATCTTTTAACACACTGAACATGTCTGAACCAATAAAGCTAAAAAAAATCCTTTTTAACACAAACTTAAAAAAATTTAGAAAACACATTTTTCGCACATTTGTGGAACTTCATACGGAATCTTAAAGTTTCTCTTATATTAAATCAGGTGGTCGATAATTCTAATTGTAATATAATAAGGTAAAGCGTTTTCTAGCTTTCAATCGAAGACAATGTGCTAAACTCTGATGAGCAAAAGGTGCTCATATTTAACGAAAGTTACCATTCACTGTATTTGTAAATATATTTCAAGTGTATATCAAATTTAATTGTGAAAAACATTTGGTTTCTTATGTCTAATTCTATTTGCATATTAATTTGTTGAAGGCTGTAACTTTTGTTTGTTATACTTCTAATGTGGTTATAAACTAAATAGTAACCATAAAATAGAGTTAGCTCCACCAGGCAACATATCAATAGATAGAAATCGCTCTTCTGGTGTAAACGAAGTATAAACCGACGTTTCGGCAGCAGATACCAGCTGACCTCATCAGGGTTAATAATTAAAACGAAAGTGCGTTAGCCATCTTATATACTGAGAAGTAAAAAATTGAACAAAACGTGGATTAAAATTAATAATTCTGGATGTCGCTGAAGTATGCGCTAGGCTGTGACGCGTCGGAGTCATCCGGTGCAGAACTGCGCCGTCGGACAACGAGCGTTTATTAGCTATTGCGTATAGCTACAACGACGAGTAGATTGCCGGATACCATGAATCCTTTTTATTCATGGTATTAGGAGATTTGTTGATCCGGAATGATTCAGTGAGCCGTCTTTTGTAATAGTGCGGTTCCCAGTCTAGAATTTTACAATTATCCCAATCAATTCCGTGTCGAAGTTCAACCGCATGCCGTGCCAGAGCTGACCGGGATGCCCTTTCGTGGCGGACATCACGCATGTGTTCGAGTTTTCCTCCTCGGTTTATATTTCGTTTACACCAGAAGAGCGATTTCTATCTACTATAAATAGTAACCAGTTAAAAAATGCATATTATGATGACTTTGGGCTTTAACTTACGGCGGCCAAGTCCACCCGATGAATATCAATATGATGACTTAACTCTAATTCTATTTATATAGCCTACTAATTTGTTATATACTTTTTATTTATAATACTTCTAATATGGTTATTAACTAAATTCTAAAAAGCTAAAAAACGCATATATGAAAACCTATGATAACCCTATTGAGCTTTAACTTACGGCGGCCAAGTCCATCCGCTGAATATGAATATGAAGATCCCTCGGCGATGAAGTCAAGCAGCAAGACAAATGCAAGCAGTGTCGTGTAAATTAACTTCATTTTTAATTTTTATGACAGGTTTGGCCAAACAGACTTTAAAACAAAATGGCGCTTTTAAAAATATTATCAAATTTTATCTTGCGTATCTTTAAATTGCTTAAAAGTATACTTGTACATTTCATCATATCAACTAATTAACTCAATATCAACTTATACAGAGCATTTTGATTTATTGTGCCAAACGTTCGGAGCATATTTACGAAAAAAATGGCTATTGGTCCTTTTTCCATTTGTTTGATTTTTCTACTAAAAATCTTTAGACCACTACTATAAGGCCCTTAGTCAAAAGCTTTTTTAAAGCTCTCTGCAAGGCTAACTTCAACTTCTTTATAGAAATACAAAGTGGTATTTCTTCCTTACTTTATACCTTCCCAGATGAGATTTTTTTATTTCAACGCCTGATTTCCCTAATCGGGAGTCGGAATTTCTCCGATGGCTGCCAGAATTTATCGAATTTGAACTTAAATGCAAGAATAGAGTTAGCTCCACCAGGCAACATATCAATAGATAGAAATCGCTCTTCTTCACCACTTAAACAGCTTGGAACCTACCATTAAATTTACAATGGAAACAGAAAACAAATGCTCAATTTCATTTCTGGACTCATTAATCACTCGTAACCGGTCAGGTAAACTATCTTCCAAGGTTTTTAGAAAAGTAACACATTCAGATCGCTACTTGAATTTCAGATCGGACCACCCTTTACAACACAAACGCTCGGTTGTGAGTTCCCTGCTACACCGAGCTTCAAAACTTTGCAGTAACCATACGGACGAAACCAACGAAATTAAACATGTTAAGAAGGCCATGAGAATAAACGGATACCCCGACTGGTTGTTCAAACCGCAAAACAAAACTAACCATTCAACAGCTAAACCAGAACCTCACGGTCTGGCCATTATTCCTTTAATTCCAGGTCTGGGAGAAAAACTGAAGCGCATTCTGAAGAGCCACGATATTTCTACAGCTTTCAAACAGGCCAGAAAAATTGAAAACATTTTACCTTTAACTAAAGATCCAGTTAAACCAGAAAAACGTCAAGGGGCTGTTTATGAGATTCCCTGTGGAGTTTGTTCAGCAACATACATAGGGGAAACTAAACGTTCCTTTCATACCAGGAAACTCGAACACATGCGTGATGTCCGCCACGAAAGGGCATCCCGGTCGAACTTCGACAAGGAATTGATTGGGATAATTCTAAAATTTTAGACTGGGAGCCGCACTATTACAAAAGACTAATTACAAATACTCGGTAAAACCTTTATTTTTTCTAAAATATTTGGTTGTATTTAAGAAAAAAAGTGGAATATTATCAATCTTTAATTGGTCACAGAAACACATTCATTACACAGTTGTGGAACATTAAACAAATTCTTACGAATATTTTCCAATTCACTATATTTATAAATAAATTTCTATTATAAAGTTGATATGGAAAACTTTTGGTTTCTTAACTCTTATTTCATTTATATGATAAATTTTTGTTTGTAACGGAATTTCTAATGTTTCGCTGCTGTTCCAAATGTAAATTAGGCAAAAAATTACAAAGCAGAATTGTCAGCTTTCATTTTTATAAAATGCTTTCAAATCCCTGAATATTCTCTGACCCGCTATTGCAAAGAAGTGGAATTTTCGGGAATTATTTGGCAGGTTTAAGAAATTTTAGGAAGAATGTAAACCGCAAAGTGAGAAACTAAAAGAATGTAAGTTGTCCAATTTTGGCGCCTTGACGTGTTTAATCATAAGCCCCCCTCTTTTCTCACTGGGCTGCTGTGCCACAAGTAAAAAACGATTGCGAAGTACTGATGGTCAAATTCAGTGTTTTTCCGAACATGTTTTTAGTTGGACAACCACTTTTAATGCAAGTTTATTGTGCGACCCACCAATGAAATATGAACAAACTGTTTAGACATCATTAAAATCATAACTAATTGGAAATAAGATCAACTATTACATAAAACGTTCATCTTTACTACTTGCGTACGTACTGAAATGTTTAATGCGACACAACCCATCAAATTGTTACGTATTTGTTACATTACATTGCTGCATAAATGTCATACCGGTAATGATAATTTCCCAATCTAAAATAAAACTGTAACATTTAGAAATGTACGCGACCCACCTGAAATAGCTTCGTGACCCACTGGTTGAAGAGCACTGGTCTAAATCAATTGATAAAAATCCCTGTTTCGCCTACACGTCAATATTCGATGTAACCGTGTATTAAATTATTTCATTTCTAAAAACCCAATATTCGCAGAATACGCCCTAACCTGGTTTCACTTTTGGCATTGAACCAGATTGCATGTGCAAACAGGTAACCACGTGATTAGTAGACTACTATAGGACACACTTTGATCCTAATGACACGAATACGAAACGTTAATATGGAACCAGTTGAAATGCCTTCTGTTATCAAAATGGAAAAGAAACTTATTAAAGATGGCGGCCGAAACAACTATGTTGTTTCAGTTAGTGTCAATGTACAGATGTAGCAGTTACAGAACAACATCAACGTGAAGAAAATATTTTGATCAAATGTTAAGGAAGGATAAGGTATGAGCCCGGGAGAATAAGGTATAGCGTAATGCTTACTGCAACTATTTATTTGGGTTAGGGTGCAGGTTATGTTTGGGCTGGAGTATAGGTCAAGTATTTATATGCCTATATTTATTCTCCTAGGTCAGGGGTTCTTAAACTGGGGTGCATGGACCCCTTGAGGGCCCGTGAACTAGTTTTAGGGGTCCATGAAGGTCTAATTGAAGCATTAGTGTATATTTAATCAGTAATCAATTTACTAAAGAAAACAATTTATTTGAAAATAAATAGGTTTTGCACTAAATGTATTTAGACTCCATTTCACTTTTACAATTTTTGACCAAAATCAGCAAGTTTGTGAAGTCTATTTGTACTGTGACGTCCTTTTTTTGGCCTTCAGTGGTTCGCGCGAGATGAAAGAAAATTTTATGGGTCCGCGGTAAAAAAAGTTTAAGAACCCCTGTCCTAGGTCAATAGCTTGACCACAAAATGTACGTAAGGTTATTTAAATTATTTTTATCATTGCTAGTGAAAGGCTAAAAACTATATGACGTCATAAAATAAACCGTGTTGTTCACTGTCATGATTTTGACAAATAAATGTCAGGCCATAAAATAACTATGCGGAAATGCGAAATATGCCTGCTTTTAACTAAAATAATTTTTAAAAAAAATAAAAATTGTGATAAAATTATACTAGGCTTCTAGGTATATTTCAGTTCTGGAGGCATGTATAACCTTTTCACTACTAAATTACCTAATTGAGTTGTTGAACGTTTGTATAGCGCTAGAAATTGACTTGCAAACAAATACATTATTTTAGCGCTAATGCTGATATAATTACTCTAATTATAGTTTACTTAATGTATTGACATTATTGCATTTTCCCTGTGCCTTGTTTTTTATTTCCAAGAAATCCGGGAATTGTAAGACAATCGATTTGTGAGTGACAGCTCGATCGCGTCGGAGGGTAAGAAATCAAATGCGTTGGGTACTGACTTTATTTAACCTTTTGCTAACCAAATTCCCACAATAATTAAACTTATTAAAGTGAACAAATTATGTAAAATTGAACAATGATCTGCAAATGAGGCAAGTTACATTGTGGTCTTGGTCAACAACAATATAACAAACCAAATCCGATTTTAAGTGGTTGTGGTCCTACGATAAACACTCTATTGTTCCTTGTTTTTCTACTGCCGGTTAGCTTTGTCTTGCCATTCCTGGATTTTACATCACACAAAAATATATTCCCTTTTGTTTTGCATATGATACTTGGTTTATTTAATTGGAACATAAAATCACGAGTATATTATGTACAACAAATTAATCCTGGCAACGAAATCCTTGGCTTTACTTCAACCGTCCCAGTCGTGACCGCCAAATCTTGAACGGCATTTACGAACACAGCGGCCGTATTTGTTGAGGTATTTTCCTTTAGGGCAGGCGCACTGTTTGCGGCATCTGTAAGCGTAGCACCGTCTCGACTGGTAACCGTAAGAATAGGTGCTGGGACATTTTTTAACACACTTAACACAGCGGCAGACCTGGTTGCCAGGACAATAATCTGAAAAACCCAAAATAAAACTAACAATTTAAAATTGTAGGAACTATAGGTGGGTTGTAGTGTAGTCATTGTTGAAGAAATTTTAACATATATAGTGCGAGCTTTTCGAATGACATGCATTTATTTACCACTATATAGTCAAACAAACGATTTGAGTCCTTTTTTTTATATTTACCGCTTTTGTCTAACATTTAGCTTAACGTCATCGCGGACCAACTTACAAAAATAGAAAATCTAAGTCTTATCTAGATTTGTAGCTACTAATCTTTCGCTGCAGCCACTGAATTGTTTAACCAACGACGATTCGAGAAATTTAAATGGCGGTTTTGGAGCGCGAAAACAATGATAAACAAACTGCTGGCGGTGTGGATTTCCGTACCTTTGCGGCACCGTCTCACGCATTTTCCACGGCGCTTGTCCCAGTATTTTCCATCGGTACAGGCGCAGCCCGGTTTGCAAGGACAATAGTCGCCCCCATAAGATCCCAAATCACTGCCGCCGTACAGGTAGCTGCTTAGACCACTTCCTCTGTAGCCACCGCTACCTCTGTAGCCACCGCTACCGCTGAAGCCGCCGTAGCGCCCGCGACGCCCGCACTGAGAAGATTTACATTCCCGGTAGCACGGCTTGCACCTGTGCCACCTTCTGCCATGTCCACAATAACCTGCGCGAAACGAAAACTTGTACAATTTCCTTACCACGGAAAAGAAATTTAGTTGGGATAGGATGCAGACATTTGGTCGACAATACAATTCGATTGGACAATAAATTGAATATTTTATTATGCTTAACGTATTTGCACGAACATTAAGAAACAATGAAGTTTAAATTTTTCATGTTATTAAACGAATTTGCCAAAAGCCTCATATTTTAATATATATATATTTACCAAAAGGAAGAGAAACTTAAATGCCAGTGGTTCAATCTTAAACAATTCGTTACATCCTGCAACAAAGTATCGAAACTCTAAATACACATTCTTCACACAGTTGTTGAACTTCGTACAAAATCTTAAAGTTTTACTTTTTATTATTCAGGTTGTCGATAATGATAATTGTAATATAATAATGTAGCAGTGTTGTAATGACTTAAGTCAATGACTTAACTTAAGTGTACTTAAGTCACTGTTTTTAAATGACTTTACTTGACTTCAGTCTTTTGGGCAAAAATACTTGACTTGACTTAAGTCATTTGGACAAATGACTTGGGTTAAAATAAATTGTTTTAATTAAACAATTAATTATAAAATTGCGTTATTTAGCCCAATCTTTGCAGATAAAACAATTTGCTTGTTATATGCTGCTTTTATGTTATTTTTGACTTTTGCTCATAATAATCGGAGGAGTTTGCCGGTTTTCATAATTTAAAGTTTTATTTTATTTTTTTTTTTTTAAGGGCTGGACATGAAGTTGACTTGCTCTAATTATGACTTGACTGGAACTTGACTTGTTATTTATTCAAAAAGACTTGACTTGTGCTTAAGTTATTTTACGAATGACTTGACTGGGACTTGAGTCATTTCAATGACTTGTTTACAACACTGTAATGTAAAGCGTTTTCTTGCTTCTAATCGAAGACATTGTGCTAAACTCTATATGAGCAAAATGTGCTAATTTTGAACGAATGTTACCATTCATTTAAATATTATTTAAATTGTGAAAAACGTTTGATTTCTTAACTTTAATTTTACTTATATATTAATTTATTGAAGGGTGTAACTTTTTGTTTGTCATACTTCTTATGTGGTTATCAATCAAAAAAGGTAAAAAATGCTTAAACTTACGGCGTCCAAGTCCACCTGATGAATATGAATATGAAGATCCCTCGGCGATGAAGACAAACAGCAAGACAAATGCAAGCAGTGCCGTGTAAATTAACTTCATTTTTATGACAGGTTTTGCCAAACTATAGCTTCAAAACAAAATCGCGTTGTTCACAATAAGCGTGGTCCAACTGGAGTCCAGCATTTTTGGCCCGCGAACTGATAGTCAGCTTTGGTTCAATCTGACAATATCACTTCAATTTGTGTTTTTTTAATTTTTTTGGTTTGAAGTTATTTGAAATTATGTCATAACTACCGTAACTAAACAAAGGGATAAAGTTAGTATATGCCATATGTAAGAATCGCAATTTAAAAATATTGACCCGCAAGATAAAATAAACTTTGTTTTTGGCCCGCGATGAAAATAAGTTGGACCACCCTGTTCACAATAATAGGCTACCACACTTGTTTTGAATATCTTTAATATAGTCTACATTCTACAAGGACAATTGTACATTTAAAGAGTCCTCATAACAAATCGCTAAAACTCAGGAGTTTAGTTAACTTTTTTAAAGCATTTTTGCCGTTTTCGGGGATGCAATGATTGTTCCATTATTTCTAAATGCGAAATCTACTTACAGGACGCTTTTTTGGCTTCTGTATGCCAAACGTTGGGAGCATAATTGTGAAAAACGGCTATTGGTAATTTTTCCATACGCTTGATTTTTCCACTAAGAACCTGTAGTCTTCTACTACGACGCCTTGCAAAGCTTTTTCATAGCTTTTTATATGAGCCCAACTTCAACTTATTTATCGAAATACAAGGCCGTCGTATTTTTTCCATGCTTTATATGTTCCCAGATGATTTATTTTGGGTTTCAACGCCTGATTTCCCTAATCGGGAGTCGGAATTTCCCCTATGGCTGCCAGAATTTATCGAATTTGAACTTAAATGGACGTAGGTCACGTTTTTACACACGCCAAAAGCAACAAATTTGCAAAGATTTTGCAAATGATTAGCAAATGAATTTGTAACGATGACTAAGGGTCTTACATTTGCAAAAAATAACAGCACTTTCTCATGTGGGACGTTAAAGGTCTTTTCAAATGATCAGCTATTACACTACATAGAGCCTAATGTAAATCACTGAAGCAGCAAGTTCATATTTTTTGTCAGTTTTTTTAAGTTTAAAAGTCGTTTCATCATGGCGGAAGTTGTACCAGTGGTATTATGTTACAGGGTATTTTAAAACGTAAAATTGTGTGCCATGAAACGTTTCAAACAATATGCAACTGTACAAAAAATAACGCTTAGCGCAATTCTGACCTAATTTATATTTGCAAGGTGACTATAGTCTGTGCTTCTCAAAGTTCGAGCGGGCCCGATACAGTCGTAATTATATGCTGATACTATAGGTGACGATCTAGGATTTATCAAGTCGTTTGTGCAGTTATATTGTACGTGTTTGTACATCAAAATATATGTAGGCCTACAAATGTATTTACCCTCCTGTTGAGTGGTTGTGTCGCAAAGCCAGGAAACTTTTAGGGCATCGTGAAGAAATAAGTTAAAACCACTGCTGTAAAATATGTTTTCACCCAAGGCCGATTTAACACATTTTCATGACAGTTTGTCACATTATTTTTACCACAAACACCTTCGTCTGCCTTGTTGATGATCCATTAAGTATCGAACATCTTTTGGTCTACTCGTGTGCTTATAAGGCGCTATAGGAGAGTTTTTTTTGTCACATTACGCTCATGACTAACTTTGTACAGAACTTTATGCTCCCTATTGATCCGAATATGTGTGAAGCAAAAATATAATAGTTTTAGATAAACACCCCTGTTATTGCATAGTATTCCCTGTGCACTGTGTTTAAAACGTTTTGCATCGTTAAGAAAGACTTTAATTGATTCAATTAAATCTTAATTTGTTAATAAAATCGGCGAAATAAAGCAAAGACATTTTAAATTGTAAATAAAGCAAAGACATTTTAAATTGACGCCCGCGACGCCCGCACTGAGAAGATTTGCATTTCCGGTAGCAGGGTTTGCACTTGTACCACCTTCTGCCATGTGAAAAATAACCTGAGCGAAACATACACGAGTGAAAGTTTGGTGGCTGACGGTAAAGTACAATGTTGCCAAAACTCGGGAGAATTTCTGCCGAATGTTTTTATTTCAACAACTTTGCGTGTTTGTGTATCGTAATTTGGCATCGTATCGAATCGCGATACTTTATGCCCACTATGTCGTGTATTGGTAACTGTAAAAAATGCCGCGTATCGGACACTCAAGCGGAAGGTAGCAACTCAATATAGTTGAACGTTGGCCTCCTCGAAAACGATGTTTGGTGCATCGGTGGAAAATCAATGGTTTGTTTTGTTCCTCAAACCAGCAAGACAGACGAAGGTTTTTGCGGTAACAATAAAATGCTAACCCGTCTTATGAAGCTGATCGTCTTGCGACGCAACCCGGCTACAGGATTGCTAATAATTTGGAGCTATATATTGGTGTACAAACACACACAAGAGAACTGCAAAAACTACATTTTCAAAAAAAAACACCGAAAGAATACATTTACAGGAAAAATAAGGCGTTGCGTGAAGTTAAATTTTTTTTCCAATATGCTTTGAGATTTTACCTTTCAAGGCATTGTTGTTGTGTTGACCGGCAAATCATGGCTTAAACTCTTATATTAGTTGAGTACCGTGTCGTCACTGATCCACCTTAGTATCGAACAACTAGCGATAGTTACCACTTGGCGTCGTAGGGTATCGGCTCTGTTCTGATATTATCGCACACCGTGAAACGAAATTATAAGTTTTATAGTAAAACTTGGTGGTGCCTTCGACATGATTTCGCATTTTATTCGTATGAAGGTAACCTCCTTTCCCGCTTAGTGTTGTAATGACTAAAGTTACTGTTTTCAAATGACTTAACTTGACTTAAGTCTTTCGGGCAAAATTACAATTATTCATGTTATTTTTTACTTACGTTATTGCTCATAATCGGACGATTTTGCCAATTTTTGATAGTTTAAAGTTTTACTTTTATGACAAGAACTTGACTTGAAGTTTACTTTCTGTAATAATAACTTTGTGACTTGACTTGTTATTTATTCGAAACTACTTGACTTCCACTTTAGTAATAATTTCAAAATGACTTTTACAACACTGGCGAATGAAGGTAACGCCCCCTGCCCCGCCCACCTGGCTAAGGATTAATCGAGAACAAAACGTCCGAGCCGGTTCACGAACTTATACTCTCAACGTCTTTTCGCGCACGACGCCTTGGCTTGGTTTAAGCATTACTTTTGGCCAGACGTCCAAACGGGCAATCCGTGATCTGGCAAAAGACAAAGCGAAGTCAATCGTGGTTAATTGATTGCCGCCCTTTCGTCTTATATAATGCTAATAACTTTGGAATGTTTGTGCAATTAGTGTCCGACTGAATCGTGCCCGCTTAAACACTAAGAAGCACAGACGAGTCAACTTGTAAAGTTTAATTAAACCAGAATTGCACCAAGCGCCATATTCTTTCACAGTTGCAAATTGTTTGTAGCGTTTTTAAACGCAATTAAACTTTTTTTAAATATCCTGTGAAATAACTCTTGTACAATTCACTTGGAGAATTCCCGCCATCATTGAACGTTTTTTAAACAATTGAAACAGACATAAAGTTTTAACCTGCCATTTTGATCTTTACGATTTGTTGTGTGTAGTTTATTATTTTAAAAGTTGTTGGTCAATTTATAAAAACAAAGACTTTTAACGTTCCATGTCATAGAGCAGTGGTTCTCAATTCCCGGTCCGCGGACCGGTGCCGGTCGGCGTCAACTTTTCTGCCGGTCCGCGAAAATATACTACAATTTTATATTTCAATTGCAAAATGCAAGAAGTTTAAAGCTTGTTCACCAAATTAAGAACTTCGCCAGTTCCGTAATTTGCAGCATTGTAACGTAACATAAAGTTAATTGTCTACTTTGGACTTACCGTACGTTACAATGCGCAGTGTTGTGCCCAACTGTTTATGAGTAGGCTACACGTCATTGAAGATTGTTGTATGTGAAAACCTTTCGTATACCACGTATGATATAAGAAAGACAGCAGAAAATTGCTAATTTAATTGAAGTTTCCACTCTTTGCTTTTAAGGTGCATACTTTTGTCGTAATTACATTTTGGGTTGATTTTGATTTTTAGAGGTCCACCGGTCCGCAAATTTTTTTTAAAATTTCACCGGTCCGTAAGCTAAAAAAGGTTGAGAACCACCGTTATAAAGTGCTGTTAATATTTTGCAAATGTAAGACCCTGAGTCATCGTTACAATTCTATTTGCTAATCACTTTCAAAATCTTAGCACGTTCGTTGGCGTGTGTAAAAACGTGCCCTACGTGCATTTCAATTAATATTCGAGAAAGTCTGGCAGCCACCGTAGAAATTCCGACTCCCGATTAGGAAAATCACGCTTTAAAAACCAAAAAAAGTCATCTGAACACCTATAAAGTAAGGGAAAAATGCGACGACTTTGTAGTTTGATAAGCTATGGGAAGTTGAAGCTGGCCTAATGTAATAAGCTATCAAAAAAGTTTTGCACTATAGGCCTCATAGCAGAAGTCTGAAGGTTTGCTGTATTGGTCGATTTTCAATTTAGAAATGATGGAACATTTAAATTTTTTTTACGTACAGTTTGGGTTTAAATCAATTTTTTTATTTGGCAACCCTGCTACGGACCGGTAAAGAACTCCTCGCGGACCGGTGGTTGCCGACCACTGTTTTAAGCGATTTAAGAATAAACAAGAACATATAAGTTATTATTTTGATCAACGCGATTTTGCTTTGAAGGTATAGTTTGGCTAAACCTGTCATAAAAATGAAGTTAATTTACACGGCACTGCTTGCATTTGTCTTGCTGTTTGTCTTCATCCCCGAGGGATCTTCTTATTCATATTCATCAGGTGAACTTGGACGCCGTAAGTTAAAGCTCTAGTGGGTTATCATTAAAATAATCTGAAGAAAACGGTGGCGCATACTTTCGTGTTAGAAAACGCTGTGCCTCAAAATACTATACATGGGGCGATACGACTGAGATTAGGAATATATTTATTTTTAACCTTTCTGCTAATTAGTGTAATACCACAATAGAAATATTGCAAACAAAAAAATAATAAATTAGTATACAAATAAAATTAGAGTTCGTAATTTAAACGTTTTTCATAACTAACTTTGATATATAATAGAAATATATTCATAAATACAGCCAAGTATACCATTATTTGTGTAGACAAGACGCAGCAGCATGATTTGGCACTAAAATAAGCATGCTATTTAATACCCATTCGACTGGTCTAGTCGTCAAAATGTCTGTACCCGATCGTCACCAAACTTTCACTGGTATACATTTCGCGCAGGTCATTGTGGACATGGTAGAAGGTGGTACATTTGCAAGCCGTGCTACCGGGACTGTAAATCTTCTCGGTGCGGGCGTGGCGGGCGTTACAGCGACAGCGGTCTAAGCAGCTACCTGTACGGCGGCAGTGATTTGGGATCCTATGGGGGCGACTATTGTCCTTGCAAACCGGGATGCGCCTGTACTGATGGAAAATACTGGGACAAGCGCCGTGGAAAATGCGTGAGACGCTGCCGTAGAGGTACGGAAAACATGTGATTTATTTTAAAATATTTTTGTTTAGACAAGCTATGGTAAGAGTAGGAATGTGTGAGTATGCTTTACTATTGTAATGTATTCAATAAAATATTCTGAAATCATAGGAAAATATTAAGGATTATTTTTGCTGCAAAAGATTTTTGTTGTAAATTAGCCGCGGGCCGGATTATATTGCTTGGCGGCCTTAATTTGACCAGGTCTGATATAGTGGTAAATAGATACAACTTCAATCGAAAAGCTCGCACTATGTTACCAACTTACGTGGGTGAGTATTTTTTCGCTTATGACTGCAACTGAACATACACGTTCATAATATTAATTGTTATTTTATTTTGTGTTTTTCAGATTATTGTCCAGGCAACCAGGTCTGCCGCTGTGTTAAGTGTGTGAAAAAATGTCCCAGCGCCTATTCCTATGGTTACCAGTCGAGCCGATGCTACGCTTACAGATGCCGCAAACAGTGCGCCTGCCCTAAAGGAAAATACCTCAACAAAAATGGCCGCTGTGTTCGTAAATGCCGTTCAAGATTTGGTGGCCACAACTGGCAGAGTGCTAGTGGTTAAAGTAAAAGCTAAGGATTTAGTTACCAGGATTAATTTGTAGTGTTGTACAAAATATACTCGTGATGTCATGTTCCAATTTAATCCATAATTATTCTTAAATAAATCAAGTATCATAATATGCACAACCAAAGCGAATATTTTTGTCGTGATGCAAAAGTTGAGAAATAGCAAGAAAAAACTGAACTGCAGTGAAAAAACAAAAAACAGCAGAGTGTTTAAATAGGTAGCAATTAAAAATAGGATTTGGTTTAGTATATTGTTGTTGACCAAGACCACAAAGTAACTTGACTCATTAGCAGATCGTTGATCAATTTTCGCATAGTTTGTTCACTTTAGTAAGTTTAGTATTGTGGGAAATTGGTTTGCAAGAGGTAATATAAAGTCTGTTCCCAACCATTTATTTCTTACCTTCTGTTACGTACGAGCTGACAATGGCAAAGTTATTGTCTTACAATTCCTGGATTTCTTGGAAATGAAAAACATGATATATCACAAGGAAAACATAAATATTGCCCATATATTAGGACTTAAGTAAACTAGAACTGTAGTCAGTTTGTCTCAACACTTAAGTAATGTATTTGTTTGTAAGTCAATTTCTAGCGCCTAAAACACATTCAAGAATAATTGAATTATAGGCAATTTAGTTAGAAAATGGTTATAGTCTACTTGTATTACATCTGGTAAACTTTAAACTTAGGAGGTGGCTTAATTTAATCGAAATCGTCATTTTTTTAAATTGCTTCTAGGTGAAAGCATATGCATTCCGCATAATTATTTTAAGGCTTATATTTTTTGTCAAAATCATGACAGGGAACAGCACGATTTTGCTCTCCAACCACCTTATGACGTCATATAGTTTTTGCCCTTTCACGAAATGCCAGAAGTCTTGCACTCGCAGTTAAGTTTTCCAAGGTGACACCAGTTCTAGGATGACGAATATAGACTATACTTTGGCCAAATGCTAGAGTTTCAGGCAGAAGACTAAGTTACTAACGTAATGCTTAATACAGCTAGTCGCAACGATAAAAAGTAGTTTGAGTAATATTGTGTATTTTTTTAGTCAAGCTATTGACCTACATATAATAATACAAGATCTAAGCAAGCCCAAGACCTAACCCGCACCCTAATCGAAATAAATATGTTGCAGTAAGCATAACACCAAACCTTATTTTCCCTGGGACATACCTTATCCTGCCTAAATTTGGTATATAGGTATTTTCATTACCTCGATTTTGTTCTTTAACTGATGCATCCGTTCACTGTCACAAATTCAAACAATAGAATTGTTTAGGACGCCATCTTTAATGAGGACTAGTCACGTGTTTGCCTGTTTTCTCATGTAGCCTAATCTAGTGCAGTGTTTCGCAACCGGTGTGCCGCTAGACCATGCCAGGTGTGCCGCGACGTTCCCGGAGGTTTCGGGAGTATAAATATAAGCTCTAGCCATTATTGTCAAACTTTACATAAAGTGTAACGGACGATTATATGTATTATTTACATTTTGTATTTGGTGACGTGAAAGTAATCTTAGCTGCTGCTTCCAAAAAAAATTAGGCAAAAAACTACAACGCAAAACTTTCAGGTCTATTCTTGAATATGCTAGTAAAAGCCTGAATGTTCTCTATTCCGGTATTGCAAGGGGTGCATTTACAGGGCTTTGACCGGAAACACACAATAGGATCTACAAAGCAACAATATCTAAAACAGAATAATTCACAGTGCCATAGTACCAAGACCAATGACATAATAAAGCCAACTACGCAGTAATATCAGCGACAGTATATTATCTTAAATTGTTTCGAAATGGCATAAACCCCCAGAATAAGTATTAAATTCATCGGAATAACGCCTGAAACTGTAGGGAAGGTATGGGACGATCGGGGTCATCGATCTGGCATGGGATGTTTGGGTGTCTACGTTTCAGCGCTCTAATTTGACGTCGTTGAGGCGCCACTGCTTTGGCATTGCGTTGTTCGCCCTGTTCATAAGTGTTGGGAAATGTGTGGGGTTTTAAAATAAAGTTAGGGTTGGAATATTAGGGGAGTAAGTGATAAATTTAGGAGTGGGATTCGTGGTAAGGTAAAAGGTTGTTTAGACCTGAGGTCTTATTAAGGGTTTAGGTATTAGCCCTATTTTGTCTTATTCCGAACAGTGTTTTATTCCGACGTTTATGTTGTTTCAATTTCGGTCTTAAGGCTTAAGTCCCTTTGGTCGTCTTAAGATATTTTAGGAAGACCGTAAAACTGCAAAATCATAATATAAAATAATGTATAACGTCAAATTTCCGGCGCGTTTAAGCAAATTAGCCACTTTTTCTCTGAGCAGCCTAGGATATTTTGCTTTTGGGTCTATTGTCGATCGTCATATATTTTTTGGGTGTGCCGCCGACATTTTTTTTGTGTGCTCTGTTGGTGTGCCGCATGTGAAAAAAGGTTGCGGAGCACTGATCTAGTGCAATTCCAGAAGTGAAACCAAAGAAGGGCGTTGCTGGGAATGCTAGGTTTTTAGAAATGCCGAAATTTAATACCCGGATACGTTTTTTTGAAAATTTATGACGAATATTAATATTGAATATTAATATTTTTCTTTATTTCCATATTTTTTTTCACATTCAAAAAATACAGACCATTATTAATATTGTGTATTTTTGTCGTAAATACGTTTATTTTGCCTTTGTTTTTTTTGTGCTAACTCTTTGGTGCTGTGTTGCTTCTGGTTGTTTTTTAAATTTTTTAAGTACCGTGGTAGTACATTTGAGTGACATTTATCAATTACCTGATCACGAATTTGGTCATCTGCTTCATTTCCGAAATTGGAAGTAGCTGCACTTTGTCTTAATCGACATACAAACTGAACAACTGATTCGTCATTTGTTTGATGCAATTGACGAAACAAATATCTTCCAAAATAGATGTTTCGCTTTGGTATAAAATAGTCATTTTAAACAGTTAAAGTTTCATCATAGGTCTTATCATCTTCCTCGTTCACTAGTGTATAGTAAATTTCCGGCAGATTCATATCTGTAGTATAGCAAGAGTGGCTTTTTGTAAACGCTACTCGTGATTCCCTTTCCCACCAAGAATAGATTAAAAGCTCGTTTCCAACGTTGAGATAAATCATGTGCACCGTTTTGAACATCGAATGGTTTCAGTGCACCAACATCACTGTTTGACATTCCTACGAGGTCAGGATTTCCTGAACTATTACCTTCAGGAGGTTCCACAATCAACCTAAATGTTGATTAAATGGATGAAAACGCAGAACACGACACAAAATGGTAACCGGCACATTATAAAACACTACACATCGTAACTTATCTCGCCTGAGACATCCTTTAATCCACCCCATCCGTCAGAAATCAGTGCAGTTCTAAGCAAAAAGGTCTACGACAATCAGTGCATTTGTGGTGGCAGTGGCCATTTTTACATGTTTAATTAATCGTTTTAAGTAATTAACGAATAACAAAAACATGCGCCCCTTTATTATTTCTTGTCTAATTATCAAAATTGTCATAACGCATCCTTACCAAAAACATCCTGTTGTATATTTATCAAAATTGTAATAATATATCTATTTATCAAAGAGCTTTATGTGTCTAAACTCGAAAATGTAATGTTGACAATTGCTACTGTGTGCGTTTTTAGTGAAAACTTCCGGTAAATTGCCAGTGCCTTGCGAAACAGTTCGGCCACTTGTTCACAGATGACAAATAGCAAAAATTGACACATATCCTTCCTCATATTGTACTAGAATGTTCGACCTTAAAATCGCCGCTTTGAGAATTGGCACATTAGCCGCATCTCAAAACAATGATTGAAATTGTGTTTACAGTTAGAGAAGCCGCTTTTCGTGTACTAATATGGACAGATTCTAACTTCCTTGCAGGAGATAAGTTGAGAAAGAAAGGCGATAAGCCAACACCCGTGTGACGAAATTACTATTAGATAATGTAACAATTTGCCGTGTCATTGCTGCGTCATAATCTTTTTCTCGCACAGAAAATTTCTCTTCTAAGTTTTGTGTATAAAAAGGATTGCTTACAAAAATAAAATGTCCAGTTCTCAGGATCAATTTACAAGTTGTTCTGCTGTTGAACCAATCAAGTCTTGTCTAGTCAATACAGTGAGCTTGCCGGCATCAGCCGGTTTGCCCATAATAGCCAACACAAACTGTGTGGAATTGTAATCAGACAACAGCAATACTTATTGAAGTAATAGTGAGGTTGATTGCCGAGGCAAATTAGTTTAATGAGACTTGCAATATAAACCCGCATGCTTCACATTCAAAGGATCAAAAAGTCCGACTTTTAGACTTTGAGGTCTTGGACAATGCACTAATTTGCATTAACAAATGTGCATAAGAAGATTAAGTTTAACAATACTTGACCCAACCAAACCCAAACGCTAACCAGCGCCCTAACCCAAATAATGTGCGATAATTTAATAATTATAACGCTTCAGGCCCAAATACCTCAATTTGTGACGTAATAATCTTAAATACAATGGACGAGAAACCATCCGAGTTTGGGCTTTTTTCCCCAGCATTTAAAGAATTATTGAAATAACGCACATTATTTGGGTTAGGATTCGGGTTAGCGTTAGGGTTTAGGTGGGTCAAGTGTTATTAATCCTTCTCATATTTTTTGTTATCTTTTCTGAACTTTTAATGAATACTTTTAATTTATCTTCGCCGGGAGTTTACCTAAAGGTCCAAATCAGTGCATTGCCAGGACCTCAAGGTCTAAAAGTCTAGACTTTATTGCCATTGGATGCCCTGATTGTCGTAGACCTTTTTGCTTAGAAATGCACTGATTTCTAACGGATCGGGTGTTTTATCTGCCTAAATTTGGTTTGAGTATTTTCTCTAAGTTTATGTTGTTCTATAACTGCAACATCTCTTCATTGACACTCACTGAAACAATATAGGCCTAGTTCTTTTTGTCGCGATCTTTAATAAGTTTATTTATACTCGTTGATTTGAAACATTTCTAAAGGTCCAATATTAACGCTTCGTATTCCTGTCGTTATGATCGAAATGTGTCTAGTACAGGTTGCATATTTACATGTTTGCACATGTAGGCCTAATCTAATGGAATGCAAAAGTGAAACCTGTTTTGGATATGCTATACATGCTGGCATTTTTGAAATACAATGTTTGTGTATACAGGGGATTCCGTCGATTGCTGGCCATCAATTTAATTTGACATTTAGGCACAAAATATTGCTGAACGTTAGTTGTAAAATTGCCGAATTTTCATGGAATTATTATTGCGTCTATAGCCTATATCAGTGCTCCGCAGTCGGACTCGGGACTCGACGGAGTCGGTTTGTTTTGCCGGAGTCGGACTCGGGACTCGGGACTCGAGTAAGACCGCGTAAAACTACCCGAGTCCCGAGTCCGACGTGCGCATGCGCAGTATCAATTTTTTTTACTGTTAAGGCGGCAAATTGGAAGTTGTAAAATTGTAATAGCTTATGTGAAATATTTTTAAACCATGTAATGCGGGTGGATCAATTATGACACCAATATGAGAGGATTGGAGAAAATCCACCTCAATTTAGTTGCGTAAATGGGTAAAATACAGGCTGTAGAGTCGGAGCTGGACTCGGGACTCGAGAGTCGGACTCGGGTGTATTTGTTTGGCCGGAGTCGGACTCGGGTTGTTTTAAACCGACTCGGCAGCCCTGGTGCTCCGCAACATTTTTTTACTTGCGGCGCACACCAACAGAGCTAAATCAATTCGGCGGCACACCTACGAAATATGGCCAATGGCGATCGGCAATAGACAACCCAAGCAAATAACCTAGGCAGCCCTAAAGGAGATTGATGATTGACTTTGCCTATTGATTAAAAGCGTCTAAGCGCTAGAAAAGGGACGAATCACATTCTTTTAGTTTCTGATTGAGCCACTTTGCAGTCGTCCTAAAGCATCTTAAGCCGGCCAACAAGGTCCTGAAAATTGCACCCATTTGCAATACTGGATCGGAGAACATATTTCCTGCGCCTAAAACTAGGTAACCTATTTTTCAACTTGGGTGAAGGCATGACAAATTTTTAGATTGCATCACGAAGCGAACTTGCAAATATACAGCTGAACTCCTGTTTAAAATGACATTGTTTGCCTGTGTGTACACATTTTATCTTATTGACATAGGTGATTAGGGAATTCCCCTCTAATTTATTTTACTGAACATTGTTTGGTGGGTTTGCGCCGTGCACGTTATCAGTAAAAGTTAAGATGAAAACACGTTTCGACTTTGGTGTAAAATCATACCAGTTTTTACTGTTTTGTTTTAAATGACTTAAGTCGCAGTCGCAGGTTGTCCAAGTCAAGTCAGTATGAGAGCAAGTCAACTACAAGTTACTTCGTTGACATAAAAATATATCGTTAAATTATTAAAATTAGTAAACTGAATAATGAGCAACAATTCGTCTATAAATAACACAAATGCAATATAGCGAAGGCAAATTGTTTAACGTGCAAAAATTGAGATAAATTTTATTCAAAAGCACTTTATGTAATACAAGTAAGTGGAAGCGGGCCTACAATCAAAATAAAACCAATTACAGTTAGAAAGAAAAAATCTGCCAAAAATTGTAGGCCAGCACACAGCGTTATACATGGTAAAAATAAAAAGTATTACAAAAGTTTGTTTTTAAGAAACACGATAAATCTAATTGTCAATTTCTTTTTGAGGTAATTTAAATTGGGTCTTTATAATCTCGATGTATTGCTCATTATTAAAAGACAAAATAATTTTTTGTAAATTGCATGAATTGCTTTCAGATTTACTGTTAGCGAAACCTCTATTGTTTTTAGTCCCTGGTATTCACACAACCTTAAGACTAAAAAAACTGTAAAATCAGACGTAACAAGTCTACATATGTACAGATAAAAAATGCAAACTGTAACTCATTTTGCATTTACGGTCTCATGCCCAGTTTCCTATAGGTTGCCGTCTCCTGGGCTAAAACAACAGTTTAAATATGATTAACATTTATTTTCTTTAGGTTTCAACTTAGTTTATTTGCAATTAAAATATTAATAAAAAACAATGCAGCAGAACATTCTTGTTGTTTTCGACTTTGACCACACAATCCTGGATGACAATGCGGACACCTCTTTGTTCAACCTCATCCCGAACAAAGAAGAAAGCACAAAGCTGTGGAATAAATATTCCGAGGGAAAATGGACAGAGTTCATGAACACTGTTCTGCAGTTCCTGCATGAAAACCATACGACAATAGATGACATTAAGCAGGAACTCGTGCGGTTACCTTTGGTGGAAGGAATGAAGGAGCTATTGGTGTTCATCGCAAATCAACCGCACATTGACAGCATCATCACCTCAGACGCGAACAGCGTATTCATTGAAACAATCCTGGAACATCACGGCTTGACCAAAACCTTCAAGGAAATTTTCACCAATCCTGCGCAAGGCGACGATTCAGGACGCTTGCATGTGAAGCCCTGTCACGAACATTCGCACTCGAGCTGCCCAAAAAACATGTGCAAAAGCAAGCTGGTGTCAGATTTTAAAGAAAAAATGGGCAAGGATTTTTACAGCCACGTCTGTTACGTCGGGGATGGCTCGAACGACCTCTGTCCCTGTCTGCAGCTTTCAAAAAGTGACATCGCTTTTCCGAGAAAAGGTTACACCCTAGAGAAAAAAATTTCAAACCTAAAGCAAGATGCAATAAAAGCGAAGGTGGTGCCATGGAGTAGTGCCATTCAAATATTGACCGAGATTTCCAACTTAGTAAACCCTGTCTAATCAATCATATTCGGGATGTTTTATGTGTACTGTGAAAAGAGCTTCCAATTTCCAATTGGATAATAATAATCAACTCAGCTGTTTCCTTTGCTATTTCACTTTGTCCAGCATCATGCTCACTGTGTTATCTACTAGTGCTTTTTATTCGGTGACAATTTCAAGCCAGAAAGATTTAAAGCAATAAACGCCAAAAGGGGAAATTTAATTCTACAATTGTGTGCTTAGTTAGTCACAAGGAGAACTTTTAACTTATTATACTAAGTACATTTCCTTTCTCCGTTTATTTGAATTTATTTAGCAACTTATGCATCTTGTTAAAGCATTTTGTGCCAAATCTAGCATATAAGCTTTTCTTTAGGTCTTTTTACACTTTGATTGTGCCTTCGCAATGTGTGCTTAAGTTTTTTTTTTTTTTCTTATAAGTTCATGTCGTTCAATTTAAGGTAAACATTTTATACAGGTTCTTGTGACACAGATTTTTTAGGTTTTCTACACTCTGATTGTGCCTTAGTAATGTGTGCTTACGGTATTTTTTTTCTTATAAGTTCACGTCGTTCAATTTAAGGTAAATATTTTATGCAGGTTCTTGTGACACGGATGTTTATTTTCTACTTCATGTATCCACAGCGATTTGTATTAGGCTTCAATTGAGATGGCAGATACAACTGTAACATGGAAGAGCTTTATACCAGCAGATACTGACGGAAATGCTAGAGTTAAAGCTGTGTAAGTATTTTTATTTTTGGCTTTGATATCATGTTACTTTTCTGTCACTTGTTATTACAGTTTTATTGGGCTTAACTGTAACTTCCTTCACTCGTTTAATTTCACTCACCAATTACTTAACAGATTTTGTTTTTATTTAAGTTGCTAAAAGTGTAATTGGACAATAATGTAATATTATGCACCACTGCCTTTATATTTCTTCCCTTTTGTGTGGTAGTAGTACTAGTAATAAGTTTTATTTGTCGTGCATAAGGATTGGCACAAATAAACAAACTGTAGAACGCTAATTAAAACTGTATCCTCAACATGGCCGGCACAACTAGGGGCCTAAAAATACCTTTTTAGTCAGCTGTGTCGTCCTGGCCATCGAATCTTGAGGGCCACTCAATTAAAATCCAAATTTTTTTTAAATATATTTATGTTTTTTTTAGTTTCATGAAACCCAAAAAAGTGGTTTTGAATAAAGAAAATGTGGAAGGCTTGGTAAGCATTTGTTAGTTTCTTCCCGTTGATGCAATATATTATCATTCAAAATATTGTTTTTTTTTAATGTCAGTTTTTTTTACTGTCGTGTAGTTAAATTCCAGGGTTCAAACATGTGAATATTGAATTAAAATTTAAAAAGTCATTTTTAAAGGAAAAAACTAAAGAAGAAAAGTCTAAAAAGAAAGTCCGAGGGCAGAATAAACATCGTCCACGACAACGAAGGGAAGATATATCAACACGACTTTGCCCTAGTCTGGTAATAACTTCTTTACAAGTTGTTCTATACTGTTCTATTAAAAGGGTGAAAAATTAAATTAGCAGGTATGTTTGTTAGTCAAGTTTTGTTTAACCTATCAGGCTACCAATATTAACTTCTGATTGTGTGGCAGACTAGTTCATTACAATTTAGGGTTATTGGCATAAATCAATTAGTCTCACTACCTAATTTTCTGACAAATACAAGGTTTTCAAACAATATGGCTTGTTTTTTCTTTTTTCTATACTGTATGCCAAAGCTTTTGGGATTTTAGAAATAAAAACTTGTAAATAGAACTTGTGTAAAAGGTAGAGAAGATAATGAATGCACAAGAAAATTTTAAAAACTTTTCTCCAAAGTAAAATTTATAAGCTAGGTCCCACCTGGCAGAGGCAGATCTGGAATTGATGTTTGGGGAGAAGCAATACAATTTTTCAGCTATGCTCTAACTTTGTGACCGTAAGGTCCTCAAACAATTAAACTTAAAAAAAAGCGGTTTCGCTGAAAAAAAAAAAAAAAAATTATTTTTTTTCCACCGAACCTGGAGCAATTAAGTAGGTGAAACCGAGGCACAAATTAAATTTAGTTTATTTGGTTTAAATTGCAAAATCTTTGAATTTAAATGGATACATGACACATTAGACTCATAAAATAAATCAGCATATATATTGCCCGAAATAACGGCGTAGTACCCAAAGTGCTATTGGGCTAAATAGTTGTCCTTAAAGTTAAAATAGACCAAAGCATATTACAAAAGCCCGAACATTGGCGAAAATTGGAAAACAAATTCTATTTACATAGTTATAGTTGGGGGCCAGTGCCACCAGACCTAATTGTCATTAGAATATGTGTGCTTCTTCTGCTAACTACAAAATAGTTTGCCAACTGCCCTAGATTCAACATTGCTTTTCTGTTCTGATTTTTTAGTATCTAATGCTTTATGTGCATATTGCTTTAACAGAGTAGTGGCAATTGCTTCTTTGCCGACAAGTGCAAATTTTTGCACGACGTCGACCAGTACCTGGCTTCGAAGCCGAAGGACATCGCAGAGACCTGCTACTCGTTTGACACGCACGGATGTTGTCCGTACAGCTTTACATGCAGATATGGAGCAAGCCACACCATTAAGGTGGAAGATAATGGTAATACCAAATATTTTCTAGCAGCGTCATGCGTGATTTAGTCATCCTACTTGAAAATAGGAATATCAGTATTCATTTCTACAAATCCATGAAAATGTTTCTAACTATTTAAGCAGTCGGCCGTTAATTGATTGTTGGGCATACCAATAGATGAATTTTCCACCTTTTTGTAGTCTTACATTACACTGGTTTACAAATTTAGAGTCATTGAAAGCTCCAGCCACCGTATTAGGCGTTTCCCCCTATTTCGAGGTTACTGATTCGGAAAATGGCAGTAGTTTTTCTTTATCACGTCAAATTTTTTCTGTACAGAATTTCGGAATTTTATAAAAAAGCAGCAATTTATGTTTTTTTTATGTAAGTCTGCACTGTTTGTGACAACATATTTTAACATGTTACGACACTATTATGTTGTCTGAAAAAGAATTAGTGAAATTTTTGAAAAAATGGCTTGTTTAGAATCAATATATTTTTGCAATGCGTTAATACAGCCTGTCTTCCGGAATAGTTGGAAGCATATATAGCAGGGGTTCTAGAACTTTTTTTACCGCGGGCCCATCAAATTTTTTTTGCCTTGCGTGGACCACGGTAGGGGAAAAAATTTCAAAAATGACGGCACAATACAAATAAACTTCATAAATCTGCTGATTTCGGTCCATAAATCTGCTGATTTTCGGTGAAAGTGAAATGAAGTCTAAATACATACAGTTCAAATCCATTTTATTATTAATTAAACTGTTTTCTTTGAGAAAATGGTAACTTTTAAAATATACACTAATATTTCAGTTAGGCCTTCATGGACCCCCTAAAACTAGTTCACGGACCCCCAAGGGGTCCATGGACCCCAGTTTAAGAACCCCTGATATATATAATTATAGTAAGGGCGGGTCGTGAAATCTTTTTTTTTAAACCCACCTGCCTCATACGGATATTGATAGATAGACACCTAAAACCATTATATACAAAATTTAAGCTCATTTGAACATGTATTGGTTGAAGAAATCGAGTCCAATTTTTGCCGAAAATTGCAAATCGGGTAAAAATGCGAAATTTTAGGTTATGTTTAATCTATGTTTTTCGAGTGAAATTTATCTGCTGTGACCTAATACTTGTTTTTTAGACAGTTAAAAAAAAATTTCGGGAGTTCAACTTGGAAAGAATAACTCCCTTTCTTCTTTTAAATTTACAAACAGGTTTTCTTGCTTCTGTAACGATTCTAATAGCTCTTTTAATTGACTGGGTATGATTTGCAATTTTACTAACTTTGAGCATAATGATTGGAGGTTGTAGCATGACGTAATAAAAATATCAAAGCCCATACAGAAGTAGGTAGCATTTTGAACGTTTCAAATAACTCGTTATTCAGTTTAAACATGTATTACAACAAGTATTATATAACCTTTCTGATTTTTTCCAACTGATGTGGTCCTCTGTTATCAAACTGGTTCTGTTGGATATTTCCAGTTTCATTTTTGTTATAATCCTCCGCTTTAAATTTAGTGTTTTGATATATTGAACTGTTTCACACTGTTATCTCCCAAACTAATTTTGACCACATATCTTTTATATTATGGGCCGCTTTTCCTCGTATCATTAGATCATTGTCAGCCCCTTACCAATGTTACCATTGCCCCCCGGTACTCTATCCTTCTTCTTATATAAAAAAGGGCATAGTGTGCATGATTTGGCGACTTACTGTGGAAAGTTCATCTTACTGCTAAATGTTCAATCTCTGATAAGGCTGTATTCAAATTTTTATAAGGTATGATTTAAGTCCCTTTTTTTACATATTTAACGAAATAATAGTTTTTACCCCTAATTGAAAAAATTCACAACTTAAAATCGTGACGTGATGGACAAAAATCAATGCCAGATTTGAACTCAGCACCCTAAAATTAGTCAAAAAAGGTTGCCACCTTGGCTGGAGCAAATTTGCTGTAAACCAGTGTTATTATTGTGTAGATTAAATAATTTATATATTTAAAAGCTATAGTTTATTATTGTTTATTTCCAATAGAAAACAAAGATGCGTTTTATAATACGAAGGAAAATTTAATACTGAAACAAAATAAGTAAAAAATGAATCGAATGGCTTCTAATTGTTAAACAGTTCTCGCTGATTAGTTTTTGTTACTTTAATAAGAGGCTGTTTTTAACATTTTTTGTCGTCAAATGCAAAGATAGCCTAATATATTGATGTATTGATAAAGTCGCCTGATTTATCACTTTTACAATATGCTATATTGGTATCGAACAAAAAAGCAAAACCAGTTAGTCTGTTCTGTAAAAAATGTCATAAAAATGTATCAACCTTGTAGAAAGGTTACCCACATAATAATAATAAACAAGCTTAAAAATCCGCAATTTTTGCCTCGTTTAATCAATAACCATGTAAACTTGTCAAGATACTCCTAAAATTGTCACATACCCCTAAAAATCTGTTTGTTTATTTGTTATTTTGTTATTTTATTTCAAATGGTTTAATTTTATTTTCGATGCAGGTTATGCAAACAGAATCGATCCCGCCAAGATGGCGGCTAGCCCGCGACCGAAAATCCTCAACGTTTTGCCGCGCGATCTGCAGGGAAGCTTACGCAAGCGAAAGTACGATTTCGACAGGACCCAAGAAGTTCTGAAGCACGTCGATGCTTTGCAGGCGAAACGAAAAAGAGAGGAAGATTTAAAGGCGAACGGCAAATCGGTTTTGACTCTGACGGCCGAAGTGAAAAGCGACATTGCGTCTGCCGATTCCGCTGCGGTTTGCGGTAAAGTTACGGTTGCGGTCGACGCCGGTTCGGTGATCGACTGCGACGTTGTACCTCTGCGAAAAAACGAAAAGAAGCGAATCGACTTTGCCGGGAAATTGTATCTCGCCCCGTTGACAACGGTAAGTTATAATAACTGATTATCGAAACCGATTTGGAATAATGATTTGCAAGGTTGAGGATTTTTAATGCCGGTTTGTGGCAAAATATTATTTTAAATTCATTGTAAAATTACTGTTTTTCATTTTGGTTTAGTTTACTCCAAAGATACACTGCTTACATTACCACCCGATTAATTTCTGTATTATTTGAAAGGTAAACCTTTTAAATTTCGCGAAGTCGTTTCAATATTTGTAAGCTGTGAAGCTTTCATACACAAGAAGTTAAAGCTGTCATCGGCTTTTTTAACCAGGGTAATACGAAAAATTTTCAACCTGAAGGCCTTATGTCTATACTGAGTTAATGACATTGGAAGTTTAGCCTGGAAAAGGTTACCCACCCCTGGCGTAAACGAACATCCTTGATTATACTACTGATCTTCGTTTAAAAATGGCGCCGTGATTTTCTCTTATATAAGGCATTTAGCCTAGTCTATTTTTTAGTGTGGAAACCTCCCGTTTCGAGTTGTGTGCAAGAGAATGGGAGCCGACATAACGTGTGGCGAGATGGCACTGGCCACTAACCTTCTTCAAGGTCAAACTTCGGAATGGGCCTTAATCAAGCGACATCCGTGCGAGGACTTATTCGGTGTACAGGTTAGTAGTAAAACTTACATTAGAAGTGCTATTTAATTGCGGAATTACCCGATCTATCAGTTGGCCTATCATTGTCATCGACACATTGCTTTCTAGAAAGTTAAAACGAAAGTTAAGACTATCAAATCACTTGCCTGATTACATCACTGTGTCATATCTTCTGCTCGGACAAATTAATGTGTCATATCACTTACCTGGAAATATAAATGTGTCATATTATTTACCTGGACACATTACTGTGTCATATCACTTACTCGGGCAAGGTGCTGTGTCATATCACTTACCTGGATAAATCGTCATTTAGGACAGTGTTTATTAAAATGAGTTCCGCGTAACCCTGGGTGTCCTTGAGGTAGTTACAAAGGATTTGTTAAAGGGATGTGGGAAACTTGATATTTCACTTCGATTCTGCTACCCGGTATTTTGAGCACATCATTATTGTGGTTAAATATGTAAAATTGATAAAATTTTCAAGTGCAATGTTGATGAATTTTAGGGTAATTGGCCGAAATTAGCTTTTGCGCTGGAAAGCCTTTTATCTTATTTTAAAAAGTGAATTATTTTCTTGGAAATTTTCTTTAAAAGTGAAAAAAACAACTCGAGATTGAACCGCAAAACATGACTTTTATGCACAAATTAATATACTATCGGGTCGGCACCGGTATCGTTTTGACCCTAGTATCGGACGAGTACCGATACTATCCCTTGGATATCGGCTCCAATCCGATATGATCGAACATCCCAAATTCGTAAAAAATCGATTTTTTTACAGCTTTGCGGGGCTTATCCGGATACAATGTCCAGATGCGCCGAACTTCTCAATAAAAGTTGCGACATTGATTTTGTCGACATCAACATGGGCTGTCCGATTGATATCATTTTCAAAAAGGTAAGTCGCAAGTTGCGACTCGCAAACCTATTTTGTGACAAAATCGTTTTAGGCCATTATGAAAAGTATTGTTGTTAAAGCTTATATGGCTCGAAAATATAAACTTGAACATTAATTAACGATTTCCGCAGCAGTTTATAGGCAAATCCGGTTGAAAAATACGGGCCCAGACGGGATTCGAACTTGTCCCTGCCAATTTGCATGAATTATTTTTCTCTCTGCCGACCAATCATCAAGAAAGGGTTAATCATTAAAAAAACAAAACATTTGAAGTGTTTTACATGAAATAAAAAGGAATTTCAGTATATTTAGCGCCAAATTATGAAATTTCGCTTAAAATTTACTAACATTTTTCCAATTGTAGATTATCCTGAAAAAAATATTCTTATACTAAACCAACTTAACACTATAGCTCGCTCTTCGTTACCTTCTGATTACCTGGTTTGCCTGAAAAAGAACTTCCCAATTAAACCATTTCAGCCTTAGACACCTCTTCGTTGCCTTTGATTCATTGGTTTTGTACGATCGAAGACTTCCAAATTAAATCGATTGCGGCGGTTTTATCAGCTTTTTGCTGGGCCGTAATAAATTTTACCTTACAATTTTGCTGTTAAACATTTTAATATTACAGCAATTAATAAGGGGCGACCCAAGGATTTTTTTGACAGATGGTGATAAATAATGCGTTCGCGCGAAAAAAATGCGTCTTTTTGGTTTAAAATTTAAGTCCACACAGCGCCATCAATGATCACAACGAAAAGGTGATAAAAATTCTTTAGGGAAAACGATAAACGTAATCGTTAATCCACTTCAGGAGTCACCAAACTCTTTCAAAAAGGGCCTACGATTCCCCGGTTTGCATAACTGAAGAGTTCAAAATTATATCGGATCCGGCGGTTTAACAGACTTTCCATTCACAGGGTTCGGGTTCAGGCCTCATGCGACGCACCAACAAGCTTTTCGACATCGCAACTTGCATGGAATCGGTGCTGGACGTGCCGCTCACCTGCAAGCTAAGGACCGGCATCGAGAGCAAACGGAACAGCGCCCACACAATCCTGCCCATGCTGAGGGATCGCGGCGTTGCACTGGCCACTGTGAGTTGCTTCGGTTCTTGTGCTGTAAATCGTTTTTGTCAATCCGAGGCAAGTGGCCTCGTAATAATTGCACGGTGTTTCTTTAAATTTATTTTAATTATTGATATGTTTGGGATAACTTGGCGGTTTTTATTTTTTTTTTTTTTTTTTATAAATTTTGCCATTTTTTATTTTAAAATTTTTTAAGATAACGTTTCTATTAATTTTTTTATATCAATTTACCAATGTTTTGCCTGCAATTAATTCGTAATTAAACAACAACTAAACTAAGTTGCTTCGATTCTTGTGCTGTAAATCGTTTATGTCAATCCGCGGCAAATTGCCTCGTATTAATTGCACGGTGGTTCTTTAATTTATTTAAATTATTGATATGTTTGAGACAACTTGGCGGTTTCTATTTTTTTTTTTTTTTTAAATTTACCGATTTTGTGCCAATTAGTAATAAAACCACCATTAAGTAATGTGAGCATTTAAGACTCCCAAAAAAGTTTAAATAGTTGGAAGGCTGAATTCAGTTTTATGTTGCCTAATATTTGCTGTATAATTTTTAAGATTTCGCCAAACAATTCCACAAACAGACCAAATATGTTGTGCTTTGTATAGTTGGGCTATTTAAATGTTGTCGTTTACGATTCATAAGCTTACGGTATAGTTTACTTTGCTGAAACTTGACTTGAATAACTAATGACTTACTTGGAGAAAAAAAACCTGACTTGGATTTAAGTGATTTTGCGAATGACTTTCAACTAAGTTTATAGGTGAAGCAAGTTAATAATTCATTATGTTATATCGTAACTGAGTTGAGCCTCGCCCTTGTCGCTTTTTATTTTGTTTGTTGTTTTTTACACTTTTATCTCCTTTTTGGTGTGTCGTTTTACATTGCGTATTGTTGAACGTGGTATTGCTGCATTACCCTGATATAGGCATCCTGTACATGCAGCTGAAACGTTGAAGAAAAATAGGATTCTTTGTATACTATACTAATAATACTATATCTCAGTGGTCGGCAAATTGTGGGCCGCAGAGCCGGTTTTAATGGGCCGCGAGTTACTTTTGAATAGTTTAGTGTTATCATGTAGCTGTGGGCCGCGTGATAGCCGTACGTTCATTGCACTTTATTTAAAGTTGATGTGACATAGAATTTTTAAATTGGCTCAGCTTGTAAAGGCCCAAGTGCCAAATCTGGTCCTGAGCGCCTGTCGAACTATATTTTTTGCCAACTTTAACAATATGTAATTGAAAATTTTTCGCGCTTTGCGCGTATATTCCTCGTTTTACAGTATGTTATACAATTACTTTATGCTACAGCATTGTTTTGGGCATTGAGGCGTCGTGTAATCTTCCACCTTAAAATCAACTATCCTGGATCCGCCACTGTTTTGTAGTGGTTTTAGTGGGCCTTCAATAGGTCTGAAAACAGTACTTTGGGCCGCGACAAAAAAGTTTTCCGACCACTGCTATACCTGCTAGCAACGGCATATTTATGTCATATCAAAGTTGAGCCCGCTTCACTTGGCCAAAAACGACGCCCTAACTCTCCACTGTCCTTGAAAAAGACTTAAAAAACCCTTTATATCCAGTTACATGGCCGATCTCGCGAGGCCCGGTACACCCGCAGCGCCGACTGGAACTACGTGAACGAGTGCGTCCGAGTTGCTCAGCCAATGCCACTGTTCGGCAACGGCGACATTTTCTCCTATCACGACTACTATGAGGCGATGGAACGAACCGACGTGGCAGGCATAATGATCGCACGGTAGGTTTTTACTATCTCCAGCTAGGGTTGCAAAATTCCCGGAAACTTTCCACCCCTAACTCCAGCCATAAAACAGAAATTACAAGAACATCAACGTCGAAATAAAACACACCGGAATAAGATCAAAGTAAGATTACCTAATGGTCGTAATAACGTTTAAATCAAAATCCGTCGGAGTGGCCAGAACCGGGCCTATACAACGTTTTACCTCACCACAAACCCCACCCCTAACTCCCGAAGTACATCACTCTCCTAATAATTTTAACCCTAAACCATTTTCTAGCCCCTTACAGGGACAAAACAACCCGGTGCCCAAACAGCGGCGCTTTATTATGTCGTTTGTCGGCAGATTTTGGTTAGCCCTCTGAATGCTCCCTGTGTAACTTTTTGTAAGTCAGGAAAATACAATGTATGTATTGATGTAGCACTTACTATGAAACTGGTGAAAGCTGCTGATCCCAGTTTAGAAAGTTCTGCCTCCAAAAACACGCTTTTCTACTATTTAAAAAAGCAAGTAAAAAACTCCAATAGATGTAGCTTTAAACACTTTCAGATGCCTTAATAATCGCTCTTCTCTTTAAAACAGCGGCGCCCTGATCAAGCCTTGGATCTTCACCGAAATCAAGGAGCGACGCGACTGGGACATTTCGGCCCCGGAACGATTCGATATTTTGCGTTCCTTCACCAACGAGGGTCTCGTTCACTGGGGATCGGACACCCAAGGCGTCGAGAACACAAGGAGGTTTCTGCTTGAGTGGTTGTCCTTTATGCACAGGTAAGGGTTTGTCGGGCGCATTGTGACGTGCGAGCATGTATTTTAGTAAATACCGAAGTCGATTCGTTTTATATGCAAACTTAATATGTAAAAAAGATATCTCCTCGCCATAAAGCACGTTAATGACGACAATGACTTCAAATGGTAGCAATATACTTTAGACTTTTCTGAGTCACAATCAGTCATTTATAAGTTCTAGTTATTAATAGAGAAATATATTTTGCCAATCCGCCATCATCAGTCTCTTAATTCGAATGATTTTAAGAGACTAATAACTAGAACTTATAAATGACTGATTTGACTCAGACAAGAAATTCTAAAGTAAATCGATTCGTGTTAGTCTTTTCATATTGCAATTAGTCTTCTTCGATTGTTGGTTGCCGAACCCCGGATATTAGTGATTCGCGAATCAGGCGCAGTCAATAATTGTTACTCATATCGTTGTACAAATCATCACTATAGGCAAGTAACACGCATTAGTTCGTAAGTCTTACTCTTAGTCCGAAAAGTCACACAGTAGTCCGATACATTGGTTAGCTTCGTAGAGCAGTGTTGTAAGGAAAGCTTTTTGATTTTTTCTTGTGGCCTAATGACGCTTGTAGTGTGATTATATTATCTTCACAATTCATTTTTGAGACATATGACTCTGATTATTATTAACACGTGCGGTAAATAACCCGGCGTTGGCAAGTAACACGCATCAGTTCGTAAGTCTTACTCTCAGTCCGAAAAGTAATTCGATACATTGGTGAGTTTTGTAGAGCAGTGTTCCAAAAAAAGTTTTTGTTTTTCTTGTAGTCTAATAATGCTTGTAGTGTGATGGTATTATCTTGATGTTTTTAAGATATACAACCCTTTGTCTCTGAATATTATAAACACCTGCACTATGTAAGCCCGGCGTTGGCAAGTAACACGCATTAGTTCGTGAGTCTTACTCTTAGTGCGAAAAGTCACTCAGTAGTCTGATACATTAGTTAGCTTCGTAGAGCAGTGTTGTAAGGAAAGCTTTTTGATTTTTTCTTGTGGCCTAATGACGCTTGTAGTGTGATTATATTATCTTCACAATTCATTTTTGAGACATATGACTCTGATTATTATTAACACGTGCGGTATATAACCCGGCGTTGGCAAGTAACACGCATCAGTTCGTAAGTCTTACTCTCAGTCCGAAAAGTATTTTGATACATTGGTGAGTTTTGTAGAGCAGTGTTCCAAAAAAGTTTTTGTTTTTCTTGTAGTCTAATAATGCTTGTAGTGTGATGACATTATCTTGATGTTTTTAAGATATACAACCCTTGTCTCTAAATATTATAAACACCTGCAGTATGTAAGCCCGGCGTAGGCAAGTAACACGCATTAGTTCGTGAGTCTTACTCTTAGTCCGAAAAGTCACACAGTAGTCCGATGCATTGGTTAGTTTTGTAAAGCAGTGTTTAATTTTTTTTTTACTTGTAGCCTATTAACGCTTGTAGTGTTACGTCGATTTGCAGTCTTACATCAACTTGACAATTTGTTTGCACCACACGACCTAGTTTTTGAATAATATAAACACATGCATTAGGTAGCCCTTAAAGTCAGTGAGATCACATCGTCAGAGTTATAACGGATGGCAATATAATAAAATAGTTTTATTATTGAATTTTTTTTCACCAATGAAGGGAGAGTTTTGGTGCGATTAGCTTAAGGTTGTCAAGTGTCAGTAGTTCTAAACCATTTTTTAGCGATGCCCTCATAATGGTTTTGTTGATCTTGTGACGCACCCAGCGATAGGAATTTTAATAATTTTTTTTTTTTTGGAAATCAGTTGAACTGCATAATGTACAAAAAAAACAGCGCGAATAGTATGAACGTGTAGGCAGAGGATTAGGATTTCAAACAGTCTTTCAGCTTATTGAGGAATGAATTGCGAATATAATAATCCTTATTGAGGTCTAATATCAGCTTGTTAGGCATGCTGTTACTGTTACTGGCCTACCTTACTGCAAATAATCCATTAGAATTAGAGTTCACTCGCAATTTTCAATGATAAATGTAACGAATTTTTATAAAATTCATTTCACTATGTAGCTAATGTTATTTTCAGGACGATCACCTTAAATCGAATATATGCGTCTTGACTGCAGCATTAACTTTCCTTTTTAGCATTATAATGACCAGTGCCTATACACAATATATACTACAATAGGCACGTTTATAAATGACTGATCCAGCCTTGAGTTTTGCACGCCGAAGTGAATCAGAGTTGGATGTGATTGCTAAATAATACACAGGGACAGTTTTGTAATGTAATGAGTTGAAATGCACACATCAGGCAATGATAATATCGGAAAGAATTTTGTTTGTTGTTAAGGGTGACACCCTTGAAAATTCACCAGGGCATCGCAACGCACAATTTAAGAAGTTTTGCCTTAAGGATTTTGCAAGTTTCTGAGCTGCCTATTTTTTATAGATTTTGATCTACTTTTGTACGAATTATTTTAGATAAGTTCAGTCAGAATGGTAAGGCACAATTGATAACAACCGAAGTTCTGCAAAAGGGGTAGGGCACAACGTCGTTTACCAACTAATTTTTTTTAACAAAAAAAAACAACAATAATGAAACAATGAAAAAAATTGCAACGCTCGAGACAATTTTAAAAGGAGGCGTGCGTGGTAGAACTTAGTTTGAGAAAGAAGTTGATTACTGTGAGTTTGTATTTGTTAAAGTGTATTTCTTCGATTTTCTAGAATGGATGTTGTTTTTTATCTAGACCAGAGGTGTGCAAAGTAAGGTGCCTATGTAAGACAAGTAATACGGCTTCATTTTGTTTTGCCGGCAAAAACTTTTCGCCCCTTCAAACAATACATTGTAGGATTTTTATTTATTTTCAACTTAATGTTTTTATTTTAATTTCGTATTGCGTCCCACTACTGTTAAGTTTAGTCTAATTTGGCTGCCCCTATTGTTGAGGCATAGCACACATTTAGCTCTTTCTGAAAAAAAGAAGTTCAACTTTTCTAGTTGAACATGCGATGCTAAAAGTTATAATCGATATTGAAAATGTCGTAAAATAATACAAACTTCTAGATGTATTTGACTGGTGATTTGCACTTAACGTATCCTAATTTTTTTTTTAATTATTTCCCCTTACTAACTATCTAGGACCTGGCACAAGCAGTACTTTAAACTTATCCCTCAAAGTAGGCGTTTACTCAAAATGAGTTTGTCCGCTAAATTATTGAGAGATGTGCCTTTAAAGGGCCAAGGTGCTGAAGCTTTACCAGGCCTAGTATGCAGAGATTTGGACGAGAAGGACTTACCACAAATTAACGAACTCATCGCCAACACTTACCCCAATAACCAGTTCCGTGAAGTATTCAAGATCACCAAGGATGACGTTGGCAATTCTGACGTCATCGCGGCCGAAAAAATCCTCAAAAGCAAAGCTTCGTGGGGCGTTTTCGAAAAGCACACGAACAAACTTGTAGCTCTTAGGATGAACACTGTACACAGCAAAGCAGATGGTGATCCGCCTCACAGTATCCCACCCAATACCAGCCAGCGAAACGCCGTGAGACTTCGGTTTCTCAATCAATTCTTTGGCGACATGTTTAACGAACTTAACACCGCTTGCTACATGCGCGGGAGGTACGCCTGCACAAGTCCCGAGTATCGTTGCAGGGGCTTGGCCGGCGCGTTTGAAGACGTGACGACCGAAGTTGCGAGGGCGAGAGGCTGCGAGTATATTGTGGGGATTCTCGGCTCGGTTTATCTGCAAACAGGCATCAAGTCGCCGGAACGAGGCTACACCGTTCTGAGGGAATTGAAGTTTGCCGATTATGTGGACCCTGAAACTGGATTAAAGCCTGACCTTAAACTGTCTTCCTGCCTTACCATGGTCCAGTTGGCATACAGAAAGATCCCAGTTTAATGTACGTTTTAAATATAAGGGTATTAAAGTTTGTCAAGTTAACTTAGCGGGTGACTCTTCTCTATTTGCGAGTTAGCTAAAGCCTGTGAGCCTAAAGATCAACTTGAAAGCTTTAATTTAGTGCATGTGCAACAATCATTTAAGGCACAAGGCTAAACACCGGTCAGCCGAATTTGTTAGTCGTAAAGCCGGATTAAAATCAGATCGTCAACTCTCTTCCAATCTTCAAAATGTCAAGTTAGTACAAAAACTTTCCAAATGGCTAAACAAGAATCTTCAATAAACAAGGGATCTTCAAAGGCCTTAACCATGGTTCAGTTGGTCTACAGAAAGATCCTACCAGTTTAATGAATGTAGACATGAAATGAAAAACTATAGCCCTTTGTTTGTGGTATTTGCATAACAAGCCTTAACTTAGCGGTTGTCTAACTCTTCTCTGTTGGCAATTCAGCTAAAAATGAGGTTTACTAAGGTCAACATGGAATCTGTAATTTAGTTCTTGTGCAAAAAGCATTCAAGGCACAAGGCTAAACACTGCTCAGCCGATTATGTTAGTCGTGAAACCGGATTAAAATCAGATCTTAAACTTTCTTCAAACTTCTAACATTGGCCCACCTGGGTCTAACATTGGCCCACTGGTATAATTTTATTACCAAATATTCTAAAATGGCTAAATATGGAGTTTCAATTATTCAAAAAAGAAGTCCTTGAACTTGTCTTCTTCATCTAACGCACTTTTAAGTTACTAACGCTGTTTTTAAAGTTATTAACGCATTTAATGTCCATTAACTATAGCAGAGCATCTATCCACGTTGCAAGTTTGTGGTTGTTTAAAGATTACACGTAAAAATGTTAAGCTGAAATTTTGTAGTCTTTTACCTACTATAAACAAAAGTAAAGCGTTCAAGTTCATTTTTTAACTCATTCATAGGTCAAAAATCGAGAAATCCTAAGTTGGTTATTGCCTTTGCTTCCTTGTGTGAAAATTAGCTGAAAAAAAGAAATTCACGATGTAATTTTGTGGTTGGTTTGATAAAGCGTCGAATATTACTCAATTTTATTTAGTTGTCGTCTTTCGCATATCACCTGGCAAATCTGATAAATAAAATGTGTACATCTGTAAATTATTTTCGAGCGTCCAATACTTTTGACGAAATGTTTATGAATTTGTGTCTGTTGATGGCGATAATAATTAATTATTTAGTACCATACAAATCAGTACGAACTAATTTTACATATCTATAGTAGAAATATGCAAGGATGCCTTAAAAGTGTCCAAAAATCAAGATATTCACGCTAAAAACGTAGAGACATAATTTTTAAATTAGAACCATTTTTATTTGTAAAAAATGCCAGTTAACAAAAAATTTAAGTGACATTTAGGTTTGGCTTTGACACGCATCTAAAAAAGGTTCCTGCACCCTTGACAAGCTTACAGGCTGATAAGAGGCCTGCTGGAGTGAAACCCGTGCTGGTAGAATATGCATTAAGCCATCATGTTGAGCCTAAAATAGACGTTGGGTCGCACAATATGATAAGAAATCGTTAATCTATAAGCTTTCAATCTAAATCAACATAAAACAAATTTGTCGTTCATGACTTTGAAGATTACATCACAGTGAAGCCTATTATGCAATAAAAAAATTGCTAGCAATTATAAAAATACGGATATGCAACAAAAAAATCACGCTCGCTTTGCTTGTCAGGTCTTCAGTTATGCTACGACTTTGTCAGCAACAGCAAGTACAACTTTAACGTGCGCGAAAGGCTTGTTCACTAACACACTTTTGTTATAACAAAGTAGATCGCCACAACTGTATATGTTGTCCCCCATTACTTTTTAGAGCGCAAATTTGCAACTGGTTACGAAGGAATTTCGAGAGACACAACGCACTACTTCAATTTTAATATACGGGTTCGGTTTCCCAAGTACTATTACGTTTTGTTGCTGATTACTGATAAGCAAGAGTTTTGTACTAATATTAAAAACGCACTGGAATTTTGAAAAGTTGGCGCCTATTGTTGGAAGGACAACCTAAAGCGGGCTTACATAAAACTAAATGCACGCAATTTAACATTTCTCAGATGAAACAACCATTTTAATTTGCGCCTAACACCAAATTAGTTCTAAAAAGTTTACATTGTTGATTTCATTTTTCGTCTACTCAACACATGTCAAAAAGGAAGATTATAAATGGTTTAAAACAGGAGCTCATAACCTATTTTGTATGTTTTACCTTTTTAACAAAGATGAATAACAGATTGACCATTAGTATATAACATGTGGCTTATGTAGTAAAAAACGTAAATAACAAATTACATCAGTTTTATTCAATTTAACGGCTTCCCTTGTATTTTCACAACGAGTTGTTCAATAAGTTTAATGGTGAAAATAACGGCCCAAAATAGACGTTAAAAGCGACATGCTTTATTTTCCATATAATGAAGCATGTCGCTTTTAACGTCTATTTGGGCCGTTATTTTCACCATTAAACTTATGAACAGATCCGTATATAGTGTTCCAGAGTTGTTCAATGTTTGGTAAAATGGTAGATAATACACAACCAAAATGAGTCCGGGTAGCATATTTAACAGAATATTGATTTTGCAATAACGTTTTCTCACTTCATTAATTCCCATCACTTCCTAGAGGCGGGCGAGAGATACAAAAAGTTGGTAACCGGTAAAAAAGAAAATATTAAGCACAAGAAAGACTATTGATCTTAACCGAGTAGTCAAGACTTCATCTGTATTCAACTTGGCGAAGTCCTGTATTGATAATAATATCTGTATATATACCTAAAATATCCCTATTTTTATCCGTTCTACGTTTTACGGATATAATTTTTTTGTTTTCGATGTACTTTTCATATAAATTTACAAACTTTTTAACCTATATTCTCAGGTACATTCCTGTCGGCGTATTGGAACAAGTACCTCAGCGAATAAACGAGCGACCGCCCTACTATGTCGGAAGAAACGACCTCGAAACCTTACTGGCGAGTCCCAATTGCAACGACTGGCTTAAAATAAGGTAGACAACGTGAATTGGCAATATTAAAACTCGGGGACCCGAAGGAAAATAATAAAACGAAGTGCTTTGTTAAACGTTATTTCACTTTTATATTTGCTTGACCGAAATAAACAGACTTTTAAGGTCTACTCGTTTTATGACGTCATGTTTAATTCGTCCCGACCCTGGTCCACGCGAACCACAAATGTTTAGTCGAAACAAGTTTAAGAACCCCTGCTCTACACTGCCATATGGCATTGTCGCGTTTCTTCCAAAACCTAAGGGTTTTTAGTTGTATTTTTGTTCTTATAATTTAGATAGTCACACGCATATTATTAAAATGTTAAGTAGATGAAAAGTTTTAGTAATACACAAATTAAAATTAAGCACCCAATGGATTTTGTTGATCCTGTTAACCCTTTATCAATGTGTTAAAGCTTACAGAAGCGGAACCACAACCCAAGCTTTAGAACTTATGAGTTGGACATTTTGTTTGTTTCTTTGCAGTGAAATGTTGCTGGGTCCCGTTCCACAAAACTTCCAGTTCCTCCCCAAACACAAAGCCAACTCTTACAAGTGACGTCACTGCCCCTTTGTTTCGTCGGTGTCGGATCGCGTGCTTTCGAATAAACGTCGAAAAATATGTTTTGTGTTTTTTTTTTTTGTACACAAGTCAATGTGAACCAGAGAACACTCGACATTTCGAATGTGTTAGTTAGCAGAAACAATGTAGAATTGGATTTTTTATCATAGATGACGTCAAAGTGTTACGAAACCCCTGGAAACACTTTATTTCCGAACTGCGCAAGTAAAAATGGAACTGCGCAACTAAAAAATCATAATAGATGTGCAAAGTATACTTGGTCAAAATAGATGAGGAAACTGAAACTTGGTCAAAAATGGGACAAAGCGCTTTCATTTCAATAATATTGCAAAAAAATAGTTAAAAGCCATGATATAAGTGTAACCCTCGTAAACACTTTGTTTTCGAACTGCAAAGTGAAACTTGGTCAAAAATTAGTTTTAATGAATTGGGGCGAAGCGCGTTCATTTGAGTAATTAAACAAAAAATTATAGTTTGAGGGCAATGGCCTTATTCAAAATCGCCGAAACGTATGTAATTGGTTGAGATTTAGACAGGTTAAAAATTCATTGCCACACAACAAAATTGAACACAGGGAGTTCTGTGCAAGAAGAACATGTCTTTGGACGACATTGTGCGTACAAATTCTTCAGGTATATGTTTCAACACAGTGATATAAGTAGAATAATTTTCTCGTAACCATGAAAAAGTGTCTTGTCGCAGCGCATGAACTTTTTTAAAAGAAGACGTCACAAAGTTACGCCATAACGGGTTGATTAAATAACATTTTTTATAGGTACGTCGTAGCTGCTGGAAATGCCGTCACCGAAACGCCGTTCCGGCAGAAAATCTTTCACCGGAACGCAGTTTAGACTTATTCTTTACCACTGGTTTAACATAAAGGTTATCCAAGCATACATCTAGTCACGACAAAGCTATACAGCCTGACATTTCAGTAAATTGTTCCTGCTTCCCTTCTAAAAATCAGCAAACAAACAGACAAATAATTAAAGGCCAATTAAAGTCAGTAGTGCATACCGGCAGCCTTTGTCAGGGCGATTGGCCGTAATTGATTGTCACGATACGAAACAAGTACACAAATAAATACGCCGACGAAATACGCTCCGGCAGACAAAAGAACGACATGTTTTCACCCCTTGTCAACAATGGTGTCGGGTGTGCGATTTTAAATGCCCCCTAGACGCAGTATCGCTTTACCAAGAGACTTAGCAGAGCTAAGAAAGGCGGTGTCATTCGTGTGTGTGACCCAATACAGTCTTGGGTTCATAAGAGCTAATAAAAATGACATTCGAGCTAATTCATATTAACTTTAAAGTTGATAAATATGTGTATTTGGAAGTAGCCGTGATTTATGTTGCGCAATAGGAACGTTCTTTGCAATCAGAAAGTTTCAAAAAAAGTAATTACAAGTCTGCTCGAATTTTCCGCACAGAACCATTGTGTGATTACAGTAGTACGCTAGTATTAAGACCAGCACAAATAGTTTGCAGTATAACAAGATAGAAATTCTCCACTTTTGGCTTTTGAATTTAGACCAGCGGGAATCAGACTGGGACAACTATACAAACAATTCTAGTCGGCTAATTTACAGAATTAGAGCAAAATGCGGATAATTCCATCAAATATAGTATCTGAATGGCTTGTGCGCCGCAGGTTTTATTCTAATTCGGGTTTTGCAAAAATGCTACTTTGGCCAATGGCATGTTAGTCTCAGAGTTGGAATAAAGAACGGCTATTGTTGATGAGTTTTAGTGGGCTGAGAGTTACTTTGGAATAGTTTACTGTTATCATGTATAGTTGTGGGCCGCGTGATAGCCGTACTTTGATTGCATTGTATTTTAAAATTTGGTATGGCTAAGAACTTTTATATTGTCTCAGCGTGGTTCAGGCCCCTTTGAAAGTGCCTGATAAACTATATTTGGCCAATTTTAAGTTTTTAGTATACTAAACGCAAACATTTTTTGCGCTTTGCGCGTATATTATTTCGTTTAGAGTATGTTTTATTATGGTAAGGCGGTCTTTTCGCCATCAAGGCGCCGTGTAATACTTAATTTTTCTTAGTGTCAACAGCCTAACGCTGTGTTAACTTAGACTTCCTACAAAATGCAATTTCTACCAAAATCTATCTAGTTAATGTAATTTTCTATTCAACTTTGCAATATGGCCATTGTTTCATGAGTAACATTTATTCATATTTGAAAACAGGATGAACGTAATGGAATCCCTTTTATGTGTTTTGTGCGAACATTTTACATGATTTCGGGTGCCGCCGTTCAGCTGTGGAGATAAAATATATAGTATTAATCTTTTACTAAAGTACTGAAACAAAAATGGACGTATTTTTTTGCGTTTCGCGCGATTAACTTGCTTTAGTTGCATAATACCACACGGGTCAGTTTGAGAACAACAAGATTCTTAAATTACTTGAACTATGACTTTACTTGTGACGTCCAATGTAAGCATTTTTATGTACTTTTATAAGTGTTATGTTAATTTTTTTTCTTCCATTTTTTAAGAATTCTGAATTTTAATTTTGGCAAGAATTTCTGATTATAATCTAATTAAAAACTAAAAATATCTAATTTTAATTTTAATGTAAGTTTAAAGGACTAAAATAAATCTGGTTCTTGAAGTCTGTCTGGAATACAGTCAAATCAGTTTTACAGCGGATTAAAATTTTCATCGTCTTTTTTGCTCTAAACCGAAAGCATGATTCCAGCTTTTTCAACCGTAGAAGACATCAAATTGGTAAGAATCAGTTTTACGTTTCTTGCTTATACATCAGTTTGCAGCAAACTATTGTTTTCAATTTGGTATTATTACAAAAAACAAGCACACCCAATTAGCTTTAAGTCGAAGAACGACGGCTACTTCCAGTAGGTATCTGACTTAAAAAGGAGCAAGCTTTTAAAAATACCTGACACAGCGGCCATGTGCATTATGACGTTTAATGGGCAACGCAATTGGGTAACATTAGGCAATATTACCTTAATGAGGCTACACCCTGATATTTAGCATACCTTTTTGCAGTTCTGTGGTTTTATAAAGACTAATGACCATTAATCTGCATGAGGGTCCAGTTGCATTTCAACGCTTTAGCCTTTTCGCGCTGGATTCTCCAATCTATGTACGTATTTCGATAAACTCATTTTATACAGACCACAACTAGCTTGGCCTTGCCTGCACTATAACCCTGATCAGATTTCAGTAAGCCTGTCGGATGGCATCTTGTGCATTATATATGGGTGCCGTTATCGTTGTACGATTACTACACAGGACCGGATTAAGGTTTTCATGGACCTGCATTCAGAGGCCTATTGGTCTGTTTTTATTATGTTTATTGTTCCAACCAGAGTTAACATAAAATAAGATTTTTGATTCCCTTATCAAACAGGTTAATTTAACATGTATTCTAACTTTGGATAAAGCAAAGCTGTTACTTAATAGATGTAACCTATTTTGGTCCAGAGACGATCGCATTTGGTTCAGTACTCTTTTAAGGACTGAAAATGAGCGTTCGCCTGAACAGGTGGTAATCATCAGACAAATATGCATCCTTAATACAACAGATACATTAGAAAACACATACATGAACTTATTAAAACATTTGAGTTCTTTTGCTACTTTCGACGTTAAAATGACGTTCTTTTAAAGCAGTGCAGAAAAATGAACAGAATAAGATCGAAGTCGTTAAAATAAGACGTAAATCTGCCGGAATACGTCCAAAATTCATCCAAATAAGGCCTAAATGTCTAAAATAATTCCTGAAATTGTAGGTAGAGGGTATGGGACGATCGGGGGCCGTCGGTTTGGCATCGGCCGTTTTTTTGGTTATTCCAATTTAGAAGGTAATACCACTATTGTAGCCTATTAGTCCTATTTTGGTCTTATTCCGAACTGTACCGGTATTTCATTTCGACGTTGATGTTGTTCTTATTTTGGTCTTTTGGCTGGAATCCGTGGTGATATCACTAGAACAGCGATTCCAAAACTTTTCTAAAAATTTTGCCTGGTGAACCCGTTGCAATTATTTTGATATTCCGCGGCCTTATACAAGTTTAAGGGTCAGTTGACCTAGTTTTTCTTGTAGTACCGGTACACTAGTGCAGTCACGATTCTTTCTAAAGTACCGTAACTACTTTCTAAAGCACTGTAACTACTTTCTAACTGGTGCAAACGATTTGCTGACAGCGAGTAAAACAGCATAATAGATGCTTAATGATGTCACAAGAGACATCATAAAACACGCTATATGATCTAATAATAAAGCATAACTAAAGACAATAATGATGACAAATAAATGTGTAAAAGAACCGCTGCTCTAGATTCTAGAATATAACTTTTTATACAAAGATAACATCGGTTGGTCCTATTAAATTTTTAGTGATTGGCCTGCTGGTGCTGCAGCCCCCTTAGCCCCCGCCTTAATCCGCCCCTGCAACTACAGAAGGTGTTCATTACAGAATGCACATTGTGTATGTATGTAACAATTGTCATTTCAAACAGGGAATGAAGATGCAGAACTCTCCTATCTTGCCTCCCTTCTCGCCAAGATCCAAACTCAGGTCTTCGCAAACTCGTGGATTCAGTCCCATGAAGCAAAGGTAAATTAACTAATGACTTTTGCGCTTTTCTGGTTGCTTTCCAAGTACGGTACTCAAAAAAACTGATACAAGCAGAGAGCTGGCTAGTTTTCTCTCGACTGTATAATTTGTTAGTATTACTTGAATAACAGACGAAGGCCTCAATGGTGTCAAAGGAAATCTTTCAAATAATTAGGACTAGGTATTGTAACGGTCATGGCTGCAATCACGCGACCTATATGTAGCCTGCTGGCCTAGACCTACCACTGCATGTGTGTTCCTAGTTCGAACGTGTCCCCGTCCTCTTGTGCCTGCACTGCCTCTAGGTCGGTCACAAAGTATGCACATTGCACGATTTTTGATCAGTGGCGGTTCTCTGTTAAACAGTACGGAAATTCAAGAATAACGAAATCGAATTGTGACGTCATAAACGGCTATGGCAGACAAGTATTTATAATCGTACGTTATAAGAAATACAGATATTCACAATTTAGCTAATTAGCATGAACCAAAAATTATCTTAATGAAATAGCAGGTGAAGGTCTACAATCCTACCACATTCTCGTCCGGGGGTTTATACTGCTATCAACATTTCGGTTCGGGTGCGAGTTAGCGTTTGGGTGGGTCCAAGTATTTTTACTATATTTAGACTTACATATTCATGCCTTACTTAAAATTTCAACTTTGACAACTCGTTTCATTCGTGTTAAAATAAATGTGGTAGGATTTTAGACCAGCTCCGAAATGGCATCTTGCTTTTACATTAGCGACAGGGAAACATATCCAAAAGAAATGTAGCCTACTTACCAACCTGTTAAGTATCCAGGATTAAGCTACCTTGGGTATAATTATGCTCATGCACAGCTAATTTTCAGTATTGCTTCAAGTTTTATCAATAAATGACTAAACAAACATAAACCTAATATTAATAAGTTCCTACAATTTCTTAACACGACCGATCAACACAAATTACTTGTACAGAAATAACTAATTTACAGGAACTAAAATGTAAAACTTGCGCCATGTGCTTTTTGCTAGTAGCAACATTCCTCGAAACTAGAAGCGATCAGTTGCATTTCTACGTCATCAACATAAAAATTAAATTACGTTTCTCTCTAAACCAGGCATTCATAAACGCAATGTTCATAGTAAAGTAAACAATTAATTTCTCAATTGTTAAGTTCCAAATGTTTCCCCCAAGAACTCATAACTAAGATTTTCTACAAAAATTTGATGGTTTCTAGCCAAGGCGGCGTAGTCAGTTAAAAATAACCTGAGTCCCGAGTCCGAACCCGGCTAAATGTGCAATTTAGTTGATTCACGCATATGGGTGTCATATAATTCATTTACTCACAATACATGGATGGAAAACATTCAACCATTTGCTTTACACTTTTACATTTTTAGGATGTATAGTTGTCACCAATATCAGTTTTAAATTTGGAACTGCTCATGCGCACGTCGGACTCGGGGCGCGGGTAGTTTTACGTGGTCTTACTCGAGTCCCGAGTCCCGAGTCCTAATCCAGCAAAACAAACCGACTCCGTCGAGTCTCGAGTCCGACTTCGACTCCGCAGCCCTATTTCTAGCAGTTTTTTTTTTAGTTTTTGTACAAAAACGAAATGTTGACATCGCCAAAATCATTAGTTATTGATAAAGTACAATACCTTTGAATGGATGGTTTGGGTTTTTTCATGCCATAAGATACAATTAATGAGCTGTCTTTGGTTTTGTCTGCAGTCGCACAGTGGATCGCTTTCCTCCGTTACGCAACCCCTCCTCCCCGAATGTGGAAGAACTCTACTCGGCGACAGTAGTTCCCGTAAGTAGCAAATTAACTATTCTTTTATGGTTCTGTTGCAGCGCGGTTCATTCAATTTTACCTTGATTTACTTATTATTTGTTAAATTCTTGAATGTCCTACGAAATACTTAACGTGCAATGAAAACAGATTAAATGCGTTTAAAATTAGTTGAAGCATTTTTTTTACTATTTAAATCATCCCCGTTTCGGATGTCTTACCTCTGGTAAAAGTAAGCTGGAACGGTTTGCAACAGCGTGCCTGCAAAATAATTTTCGCAAGTACGGTGTACCAGTAAAAAAATTACTATGGCCATGACTCTTTTTTTACCAGGCATTTTCGACACCTACTTTAATGTAGTGAAACTATAAGATTTCAGTTGCATATTTGTGCACTACGTGGTGAGATAACAGCAGGATTTTCAAGGTTACCTATTTTCAGGGGCGTATCCAGAAATTTAAAAAGGGGGGTCCCGAATTTTCAACTTAGGGAATTCCCCGCTTTTTCGTCTGACGTTAATGACGTCATAAAATAGTGACGGATATGACGTCATAAAATAGAGATTGTGATAACGTCATAAATAATACCGCTTAGTGTGCAATCGTTAACTTCAGGAGTAAATCGAAAACAATACCGTGAAATATATGTGATTGATTTTGGTAGATCCATGTACGGGACCACGCTAAATTACAAGCACGTCTTTCGCCACCTGCAATACTAAATGAAGATCGTTTTCCCGGGTGTTATTCGACTAGCACAACATATAAACGCCACTTAAATAGTTGTAAACTCAGTGTTGTTAACCTTTTTAAGAGAGGGCACATCTAGCGAGCGCGATTTTTTTTTGGTATAACGGCATTTCTTTTAATATTATTGCAAGTTTTATTACATTGCCGAAACTAAAAAATAGTCCAATATTTTTGAATAAGTTTTTCATTTGTTCGCGACGCACTTAGCAGCCCTCCACAGCGCAACGGTAAAGCAGCGCTGTTCAAACGACAGCATTAAAATGTAAACAAAACGGACGTATAAAAGTCATTCGCGCGAAGCGCGAAAATTTTCGCACTTACGTAGTAGCCGAAAAGTATATGAAATGGAAAACTGCGAGAAACATCAGCACCGCCTAACTCGACGTTATAAGCGAGAAAAAGGGGGAGACCGCTTGATTTATTGTTGTTAATTGTCGAACACACACTTGCTAATCAGCCGACCTGAACGAATAAGGAAATGCGAAAGAAAAAATATCCTGCGTTTACGGTCGACCAAACAAGAAACGAAAAACGGCGTTTTGCATTAGGTTAAGACGCGTGACCCAATCACATTAAAAAACACGCAGCTTCGGACGGTGAGTTTAAACGCTGACAAAAACGAACAAAAAACGATATAAAACGATATTGTCACTTACGAAAAGGGGGGGGGGGGGGGGGGTCCGAACCCCCACCCCTGGATACGCCACTTCCTGTGTTAGACGTCCTGTTATGACGTTATTTTGTGACGTTATTTCTTAAAAATGTATTCGTTTGGAAATTTCTTATTGTTCCAGAATAAAGATGTTTTTACTTTCGCCCCTGCGTGTTAATACCGGACATAAGCCATACCACATGCCATACCATATATCGGGTATGGCCTGCGGTCCGCATATTTTATTGCACCTATTTGGTGTCGACATTTCTTATGCATAAATTTTTTAAATATTGGGAAATGACGTAATTTTCAGTAATTCGTAAGATAACTTTTCAGTAATTCGAAAGATAAGTCCAAGTCAAGAAATTTTAAATAAAATTAAAGTTCAGTCGAAATCCAAGTCATATGTTGAACAAGTCAAATTCAAGTCAAGTTATAATTGGAGAAAGTCAACTTCAAGTCAATCCTTGTCATAAAAATAAAGCGTTTTAAAAGCTATTGAATAGGTAAACTTATCGGATTACGAGCAACAGTAGGCTCTACACCTAAAAAATTTAAATTCAGCAAATAGCAAGCAAATCAATTGATGTGCAAATATCAGGTTATAAACTCAAATTTACAACAAAATTGCCTAGGTCCAGTGAAAACAATTTATTTTAACCCAAGTCGTTGGTCCAAAATACTTCAAGTCAAGTCAAAGGATTTTGCCCAAAAGACTTACGTCAAGTCAGGTCACTTGAAAACAGTGACTTAAGTGTTATTAAGTTAAGTCACTAAATTAGGTCAATACCACACTGATATTTGGTCGCTGCGAAAAAAGGTAGAAAAGCATTGTCACAAAAGTTTGAAATGCGTAGCTACGGTATAATAACGTCATGCTGTTACCCAACTTGCAATTTGTTGGGACTATAACAATTGTGTTTTAAATTCAGGCGCAAAAGGCGTCCGATCAATACAAAAGCTTCCAGTCCACTACAATCCTTCGATCAGTTCCAATTATGAGAAGGCATCTGGATAACTTCGGAGGGCGAACCTTCTCTCTGCCAGCCAAAACCAAGCCAGTTCCTTTTCACACCGGACGCTTTATAGTAAAATCAATTTATACGGACAATTTCCTACAAATAACAAGCTATTCTTATAAATATTTATATAAGGTTAAGGTCAAACTTTAAAACTTCATATTTGATTCGCTTGTCAATCAATCTAATTCAGTTAAAAATTCTCTGTTTCGCATAGTTTTTTGTAGTCGACCACGTGTTACATTTTCTCCCGCAAGATTACAAAACTTGTAGAATTAAAATTATATCCTCAAATTTTTTGTTTCGCTATGCACATATACCAAATTATTACTTACTAAATCAGGTTTCAGTTTTGTTTTAACGTTAAAATCAACAGAACTATCCAAATAGCAGAAATTGTTCGCAGAATGATCTCATTAATGCTTTATTCGAAATACGATACGTTGATTAAGGCAGTGGTTCTCCACCACCGGTCCACGGACCGGTGCCGGTCCGCATCAACTTTCCTGCCGGTCCGCCAAATATTTTACAATTTTATATCTTAGTTGCAAAATGCAAGATGCTAAAAGCTTGTCCATCAAATGTAGAACTTCGTCAGTTCCGTAATTTGCTACATTGTGACGCAACATAGAGTTAATGGTCCACTTCGGACTTTATTGTTTGTCACAATGATGCAAGTGTTCTACTAGGCTAGAACTTGTTTGTCTTAATCATAAGCTTTAAAATCAGTTCTAGGTGAAAAACTTCAATGAACCATGTAAAACACGTATGATATCAAAAAGACAGAAGCAAATTTCTTATTAAATTGACGTTTCCATTCTTCGCTTTTAAGTTGCATATACTTTTGTCGTAATTAAATTTTGGATTGGTTTTGATTTTTGAAGGTCCACGGGTCCGCAAAACTTGTTTTGAAATTTTACCGGTCCGTAAGCCTAAAAAGATTGAGAACCACTAGATTAAGGGTTGCTCACTAATATGGTACAGGATCTCTAAATGATTTCAAGTACTGAATATCGATTCTTGTCCGGTCCGACAGCATATCGATATGGGATACTCAGCCATGCCTTGTTAATTGACGCAGCGATTATACCTAAAGCGAAAAAAATTCAAAAAAGTAGTAAGTTGGAGGTAAATAAACTCTAAAATGCTAGGCAAATTTGGTCTAATAACCTGAAAAATACTTTTGAGTGTTTCTATTACATCTGTTTGGCTTGTTTAAGCATATTACTAAAGTAATAAAAATCCCTAAGTACTGTATATGCCTTAAAATCCCTACTGGAGACGAACATAATAATAATTTTTAATCCTGATTAACAATATTCAATGTATCTAGCGCAATGTTTCACAACCCTTTATGTTGTCTTCGCCCCCGCTTTTATAATATTTCAAACCCTATGAGACCCAAAATTTTGGTAAATTACACATCAATCAGACAAACTGTATCAAAATTTGACAAGAATGTCTGGATTTATCCCTGAAGCATGCAACAATACCTAAATTTACGGTTTATTGCGTCATATCGACTTTTATTCCAAAGAAAAAAAACTGTGTTTTGTTTTATGACGTAACAATGGTTGAAGTAAATGTTATAAACACACTTGGAGCTTACTCCATTCTATACTGTAAAATTCTTAGTTGAGATTGTTTGTTTTTTCTTTAATTTTCAAAGGTTGGGAAGGACCGATCTAGCAATTGTCAAGCGTTTTGTTGTTTAAATTGTCAGAATTTTTATCGACATTGTAACAATAGCTTAATATGGCCAATTTCGAGGTGAACTTATTTAAAACGTATATGCTTTTCAGTACGACCCATCCCATCGGCCAGTTCTTGTTGATGAACTTAGTCAAAATCAACGGCTGCAAGCAGAAATGGCAATGGTCGAAAAAGTCAGAGGCTTGAAGCGGAAAAGAGAAGCCATCGGTCACAGGTTGGCTAAAAATCAGTATTACTCAGCGTTTTATTGCTAGCGGCACCCCTAAGAAATATTAAATAGGTTTCGGCACCCCTACAAGATTTTACCGTAGGTAATTCACTACAATGTCATAATATCGGAACTGGTACAACACACATCAACTCTACACAACGTAGGAATTTATATTGAATTTATTCCACACAAGATTTTGAGCAAAAAATATTTTTGAAGAATCTCAAATTTCTCTCGGCACGTTTGAGCATTAAAAATGGCACCCAAGGGTGCCGCGGGGCCCTGGAACTCTGGTCTAAATATTTGGTCTAGCAAGAAAAATTAAAACTGTTTATTCAAAATATGCGAATTAATTTCAAACTTTGCACGAATTCAAGATAGTTCATATTGCTTTTCTCAAATTATTGAAGTATAGTTGAAGCATGGGGCACTAAATATAAGCTGCCTAATTTAATTCAACATAGGTTATAAATCGCAACTTTAGGGTCTACTAGCCAAAACTGATTTTACCAAAAATCTTTCTGTTATATAACTATGCTTGTACTTCTTTCTTTTACATTTGTGTAGAAGGCGTCAAAATTTCGTTTTTTTTATCTCCCGCTTATCAATTTCATCGAAGGAGATTGTCAATGAAAATATAGTATATTAAGCTAGATTCGTCAATCAATATCAAAAATTTTAGATACAGTTGTTCGGCCTATTTACGTTAATTTCAAGTTAAGGCATTGCTATTAAAACTAAATTTATCGCGTTTGCTAAGGTTATATAATTTGGTTGCGTGTTGTTCCAATGCATTTTTACAAGCCTCTGTTCTGGTAAAAAATAACAAAAAAAAATTTGCACTTGGAAAAAATCAGATATCACTTCCTTAGTCAAAACCTTTAATAACAAATCCTGACTGTAGTTTCCTACTTTTATATACACTGCTAGTTTTGCAATTGCTATTAACGCAACGTTATTTTTGCATTTTTTTTTCGCGAAAAACGTGAATTCCCAATACTTTTATTAACAATAAAAATCGAATCAGGCCAATTTGTACACGAGTGAAATAACGGACAACATCAGTGAAGATTATAAATGGTAAAACATTAGTGCAACAACCCCTCCATCCACTTCATCAACTCTAGCCCCCTCTTTTAATAAATCGGTTGACGTAACTGCACTTCCCAAGTCGAACGCAGCGGCCGTATTTGTTGAGATATCTTCCCTTTGGGCATGTGCACTGTTTACGACATTTGTTAGCGTAGCATCGGATCGGCTGGTAACCGTAGGAACCGTAAGAATAGGTGGGACATTTTTTAACACACTTAACGCAGCGGCACACCTGGTTACCAGGACAATAATCTGAAAAACAAGTGTGAAACACCTTGATCGTTTCTTGTGAGAATAAGTCAGCTTATATTGTGCAAGGCCATATAGGTTTCTCGATAGGAAAGCATGGTTTGTTTATAATTTGCAACGGTTTTTAAACGACGAAAGCATATATTCTAAAATGATTATAAACAAGCCCTAATGAGAATAGCTATTGGTGGTCGTACTTCGGAATTTTCTCCATGTTCTTACTACGAAATCGCAAATCTTGTATTAGTGTCCATAGGGGTTTCCTATTCTTAAAAAAAATAATAAATTAAAATTTGAACTACAATTTCATTTGATTGCTTAACAATCAATTTCGTTTAATTGGAAATTTTTTCTCTTGAGAATGTGAATGGCAAATATTCCCGGGGTAATTTGGGGAGAATATAGCCTGTGTTTTTTATACTACAAACTTCACCTACAAGTCGTCCCGACCAAATATTGTTGGTTCGAGTCTAAGAGATTCAAAGTGACATACACAAGTAATTCACGAATTAGTTTAGAATCACATTTAACAACATTTTGATCAAATTAATTAAATTCGCCAACCGGAATTTACAGTAGTCCAAGTTTGGATATCACTGGGATATCAAGTTTGATCCGAAATGATTCGACAACCCTTCTCTATAGTGTTGCCATTAGACCAAATAAATCGAGGGCAGCTCAGTGGCAATAAAGAGCAAGATTGAATAAACCGCGTAAACGTTCTCACCTTTACGGCATCGTTTGACACATTTTCCACGGCGCTTGTCCCAGTAACTACCAGACTTGCAGGCGCAGCCCGGTTTGCAAGGACAAATCGAAATCAAGTTATTCCCCGCGTACCGAAAGCTGTTTCTGCCCAGCAGGCCGTAACCGCCATTTTGACGGGGAAGCCCACATTGCGAGATTAACCCGCAGTCCCTTTGACAGGGCTTGCAAGTGTACCACCTTTTACCGGTTCCACAGACCCCTGCGTACAAAATAGTGAAATGGTGCGAATCTGTTTAGGCCAGCTGACGTACTGCTGCTCTCTAGGTTGCGCCATCCCTGCACCATTAATAGTTGCGAGACAGGTCTGATAAACTTTGCGCCATTAAGGTTGATTGCTCGTTTATCTAAATTATGGCTTTCTAGTGCTTTATTTTGTATTGTGCGCTCTTGGTGATGAAGTTTCAAATATAGCAGGGGTCGACAACCTTTTTAGCACTGCACAGGGCGACCTTTAAAACAACAAATGTTCAGTAAAAGAAATTTATAACAACTTTTTTCAACGAATCAACTTAAATGCGTGCGTTTTTTTCGAAAGTTTTCTGTCTGAACATCAACGTTGTTTATAAACATTGTTTGCCTGGTGTGATTCTATTGCACTTTGGGGTGGGCACGCTTGAAGGTCAAAAAACCCAATATATGGCCCTTATTCGATATATTGTACGTACGAGGAGTTAGATTTTACAATAAGAAATCGATCAAAATTTTAATCTGGAAACCCTGCTACGAGCCACTACCAAACTCCTCGCGGACCGCGGTGCCACTGATATAAGGCATCAGCCCAAGCCATTTCACAACGGAGTAAAGTTGTCACAATTTAAACAAGGAATTTTTCCTCCATTATACAAGCCGTCTTGTCTGTTTAAGGAAGTTTTTATTTTCGTTTTTTAAATGTATGTCCATTTTCGCATTTTAAAGTAACACAAGAACCTGCAACGAGATTAATATTATTACGCAAAACTGCGCAGTTGACTATATTTAAAAATGCCAACGATGTCGAAAATGCAAACGATCCCGTTAGAAACAACAACAACAACATTTATCACTTCAGAAAACACGTGCAAGTTTTCCAAATTAAGCGTGAACTTACTGTTCGTCAGCTGCCTCCCGCTTAAGTAGGAGGATCCATCTGCGGTATGGACAAACACCAGGGCCAAAACAAGCGCCGCTGTGTACATCATAATGATTTCTAGCAGAGTGCTCCAAAAAGGCTCAAGTGGTTTTCTGTAGGGACTAATGCAAGATGACGTCATTAATAACAATAACATAATTATTAACTAACAATAATGACGTCATCCAAAATGACGCAGACGGTGGGGAATATTTCTAGCGATGTCCGATACTTCGTATATATTTTCGTCCGATACGCCTTATATTGAAAACTTCAGCGTTATGCCGACCAAACATTGCGAACAAAAGTTGTTTGGCAACGTTTCACAAATATTTTTCGGCCGTTTTTTTATCCCAATTAGTTTCAGCCATTCGTTGAACTCCCCTAATTTTTTTTATAACGACATTTTAACATATATATTTTGTTATGTTATTAGCGCAACACCAATCAAAATATTGTTATATTTAATTTTCAAGAATTGTACAATGCTTTATTCATTTATTTATTTTTGTTTTAAACCTAAATGCTAGATTGAATGACGAAATAATAATCATATTATTACTATTTTTGTTAATTCTGGGATTTAAGCCTACTCCAACATTGCTAGTTGTTGATCTCTTCTCCATATCGTAAGATTCAAGCAAAACCACAAAGGTTGTAAAAAAGATCCAAAACAACTTTATTCAACAAAAGCAGAATACTATAGTTACGCAAAAAGCATCGTCAGTTCGGCTAATATTCTTAATTCGAATGAATCAGATTGAAGTAACATATTGCTAAGCCATTTTAAAGTTTTTTTTACGATATCTCAAAATGTCTGCGTTCTTATCTCTGTACTATAGATACTGTATTCCTGCTAAAGACCATGTTACGACATATGCGACGTTAAACCGCAAATGCACGATTGTTTTGCTACAGTCTTTATAATGAAATCTGGCTACATGACGCTTCTTCCGGTATGATAGGGTGTTTAGCCGAAATTAGGTTTCTGAATTACACTGACAGCCATCTGGGTTTGATAAATCGATTTCGTGCAGACTGACAAACACGGAACTCTATTTTGTAAATGTTTCCGCGAAATAATTGCACACACTTTATAACGTATTGCAACAAAATGCCAGTGATTACGTGGTTGTTACCGCACTTTCCCCATACTTTCTATAAAATCGATCTGATAAATCACGACCTGGTTTCTGTCCCCAAAATGACTGGTAACACTCCCTATACTTCTAGGCCGCGCTTTATAAATCGTTTGAGTTAAGGCACCACCTATACATTTTTTTCGGTATCCAAAACACATCGTCCCACCTATTCCCAGTGGTGTAAACAAGTCATGTTAAATAGACTTAAGTCCCAGTCAGCTAATTCCATAAAATAACTCTAATTTAAGTCAAAAAGTTTTAAATAATTAACAAGTCAAGTCCCAACCCAGTCATCAGTTGCCCAAGTCAAGGCATATTCTGCAACAGGAGATATGTCGTTGTTTTGTACAATGCGCGCCAAAATGTTGCACTAGAGTTAGAGTTAGAATCAAGAGTGAGATTTAGGGTTAGAGTTAGAGTCAAGAGTTAGAGTTAGAGTTAGAGTTAGAGTTAGAGTTAGAGTTAGAGTTAGAGTTAGAGTTAGAGTTAGAGTTAGAGTTAGAGTTAGAGTTAGAGTTAGAGTTAGAGTTAGAGTTAGAGTTAGAGTTAGAGTTAGAGTTAGAGTTAGAGTTAGAGTTAGAGTTAGAGTTAGAGTTAGAGTTAGAGTTAGAGTTAGAGTTAGAGTTAGAGTTAGAGTTAGAGTTAGAGTTAGAGTTAGAGTTAGAGTTAGAGTTAGAGTTAGAGTTAGAGTTAGAGTTAGAGTTAGAGTTAGAGTTAGAGTTAGAGTTAGAGTTAGAGTTAGAGTTAGAGTTAGAGTTAGAGTTAGAGTTAGAGTTAGAGTTAGAGTTAGAGTTAGAGTTAGAGTTAGAGTTAGAGTTAGAGTGAGAGTGAGAGTGAGAGTGAGAGTGAGAGTGAGAGTGAGAGTTAGAGTTAGAGAGTTAAAGTTAGAGTAGTGTCAAGTCCTTGTCATAAAAATCAAGCGTTACATAATTAAAATTGTCAAATTGGACAGATTCTGAGAAAACAAATTTCTAAGCTAGGCCTAAGTCAACTCACTTCTATTAAAAACGATGATTTAACTGCACTTAGGTCAAGTCACAGATTTAAGTCGTTATATCATCACTGCAAGAGCCAACCGCATCCAAAGCAAAATTATTAAGTTAATTCACCAGTTGTTGGCTGTGGTGGATCAATTATATTTTGTAATCTTAATTGATGTAATTAATTAATTACAGTTTTTAATATAATTCTAATTGTAATGTAATTGAGGCATTTTAATTCTGTGTATTTCTAATTGTAATTGTAATTTGCTAAACTTTTGGCTCCATACAATGATTTTGCGAAAATTTAAGTTTCAATAATGTTTCACGTTGTTTATTTTATTTGGGAAATGATAATTAAGACATAAACTGTTTTCCGTATTTCAGCAGCAAAATAAAACTTGGAAAATTTTTTTTTTTTTGAATTTCCAACATCCAACTGTAAACGATTAAGACGTTTGTTGTTAGCTTTATTTCTCTGTCAACGTAATTATGGCTCTATAGCGGAAAATTAAAACTTTGTATACCAACTATTGACATTAATTCTACTTCACTTTTCAACGAAAAATACGATTCTGTTGTAAAAATCCAACACACTGCAACAGATAAATATTAATTTTACAAATAAAGTTTGTGTTTTGAATGTTTTTTGTGAAAGTGAACTTTCAATAAAATTTTTGCGATTATACTAAAATGAAAGGTATCGTAATTTTTTTCATGGAACAATCGAAACGCTTTAGATAACATAATAGCATATAATTTATTTCCAAGTATTTTCAAATGGATGACCTATACTTCTGCATGGACTTCGATATTCTTATTAGTACAGTTCATAAGCAAAAAACGCTACAGGTTTAATATCTTTTCGCGTGTTGTCTTTTCAGATGGGGCTGGCGCAAGTTTCGGCTCAACGGAATGGAAGTGTCACGAAACGAGCGCTTCAATCTGCAGGCTGAAGTCCAGAAGCTGAAGGAGCTCATCTTGCCGCCAACCGCCCGAGACATCTACACAGGGAGGGGCATACGGCTTCCCGAGTAAATTGCAGTGTTGTAAACAACTTAACTTGAAATATACTCAGTCCCAATGCAAACAATTTAACTTGAAATATACCAAGTCCTAATGCAAACAATTTAAATTGAAATATATTAAGTTCTAATCAAGTTTTACACATATTAAAACTAAGACCTAATATTTGTCAAAACAACTTCAAGTCAAGCCTCTTGTTAATCATAAAATACCTAGTCCCAGTCCAAGTTACCAGTTGTTTGAGACAAATAATGGGAAAAAATCGATTATGGGTAATAACTCAACCAAAGACTAACAAGTATCCCTAATAACAAATACGCATCCTGTGGCGAGCCAATTGTTTTACGTGAAAAATTTAAAATAAATAACCAGATTTTATAAAACAACAACAGCAACAAAAACGTTAAAAACCTTTAATTTCAACCTAAGCCATTTGACTCAATGATTTAAGTCCGCAAGTTAAGACATTTGATTCAATAACTAAGGCCAGGTCAAGCATTTCTTAAAACTACTCAGGTCAAATCAAGTCATTTATTATATAGTCAGTAAAACCCTGGATCAATATCAGAAAGGCCTATGAAGTAGCCATGGCCCATGTGTAAGTGAGTATAATATTTGTTGCACGTTTAAAAAAATCCATTTCATTAAATAAAAGGAAAAACCTTAAGATTTGCGAAATCAGAACAACAGAGATTAAAATGTTTTTCGAAATGACCTGACTAAGCGCATTTAAGCCACTATTAGTCATTTGTAGAAGAGTTATTTATAGCGTACAAATATTGTTACCTATCGTTTTTCCTATCCTACGTCTAACTAAAATATTTTTATAGTTTTTTCGAATTTTAAGAACATTTTGCCCTGGATATATCTTAATAAATCTAACCAAAACGGTTGCAGGCGTCGAGCTAATTTGGTGTTGCGAGCCATAGCTTGAGAAACACTGCATTTATGTAGCCTATCGGCTATCGTGTTAAATACAAACCATATACAGTAAACTTACGCAAAGTGTATGATTATGACTGTTTGATATCAAAAGCAAAAGATCTCATTTCCTTTAATAACAAATCCCTCAACCGGTTTTGACTTTGCTCTTAACATTGTCTATTTCCTTAGCGGCCACCACACGCGGCGTGCGGTCAGGGTGCGATCGCCCCCGGAAATACCCCCGTTCGCGCCCCCTCCTTCCGCCTGGGTGGGGCCCGAACCCCACAAGCCCCACACGACCACCGCCGCACTTCCTCACCCTTACGACGCGCCCCCTAAACCGGGGACGGTTTGGTCGAACAGGGGCGACCCCCAGGTCAACCTAAGGAACTCGGCACCGCCGGCGCAACGGACTTTAGACCTTGTCGTGCAAAGCGTACCAGTGCCAGGTAAGCGTTCAAAAATATCTCGCAACAATTCAACTGGTAAAATGCTTCCGACTTTTATGTAGATGTTAGTCACTCTTCAAGAATTACCAGTATTCATGTAAACTTCCATTTGACTTTATGCAAAATCCTAGCTTTTTTGGTTAGTTTGCGACAGTGTTGTTAACAAGTCATTTTGAAAATAACCCAATATTTCCCAATTTTTTTAAGAAGTGTTCAATGGAAACACTTTATTTTAACCCAAGTTATTTGTTCGAAAGACTATCAGGTAATTTTCCCAGAATACTTAAGTCAAGTAATTTTGCTAAAAAGACTTAAGTCAAGTCAAGTCAAGTCATTTCAAAACAGTGACTTAAGTGCTCTAAAGTCAAGTATTTGACTTAAGTCATTACAACACTGGTTTGTGATAATATCTTGCTTTTTATTTCGTGATGTAAGGCTGCGCTGGGCCATAGTGTTCCTAGAAAGTTCCTTTCTGGGGTTACATGTTTTGAATATTTGCCCTATACGCTTTGTAACAGGCCATTTTAAAGTAAGTACCAAACAAGAACAGTGCTTTGATTGTAAGGAAGTGGCAATTGGCCAGTATCGCTCTTTAACGCTTGTACTAATACGTTATATTTTATGGGTTTGGGTTAGTTTTGGGGTTAGCGTTTGGGTTTGGCTAGTGGTAGTATTAGATTAATTTTTCTGAGTTTTGCATAAATTTAATGTAATTCGGAAATCGATTTAAATTACTTTGTTAGCCGGGTAAATAGTCCCACGCAAAAGGTGTTTATAGGCAATTTAACCGGATTGCTCTTTAACGCTTACACCAGTTGTGCTTCTGTGTCGATTTGAACTACTTTGGTGCCCGGGTAAACAACCTCTGCCTTATTGTTATTTGTATTGCACCCGTTGTTTTTGGAAATCAGTCTAATAATTATAATAGAACCTGCGATAAGGCTATAAACTACACTTGGGTTAGGGTTTCGTTCAACGAGATGTCTCGTAAATGCATCTCAGGAGCAAAGATAAACCTTCGTGCTTTCTTCACGTAAATTACGTGTTGAAAAACTATACACATCTATGATACTTTTGCCGCGCAATTCTACGTATTATAAATAGCGTTGGGCCGCAAAGTTTCAACATGTGACTATCAATGTTTTTTAACATCCAGGCATTCCACAATCACCCGCTACCCACCCTGGGGAGAATGTAATCCCGGAGAATGAAGCATTACTAGAGGATGAGGGTTTTCCTGAGCCGGAACCTTCTCACGTATGTAATAAGTATCAACAAAACAAAACAAAAAAACTCAAAGTTCAAAAACCTTAAAAAAAAAAAGTTAAAGTTTTTCAACTTTGAGTTTTATTTGTTTTTATACGCGTTAACGTAGTATTTCCTAAGGGTTTGGGTCGTGACCCAAAATTGGGTCGCTGTTTGATTTGGTTGGGTTGCTGACTGTAGTATAGTTAACATGTTTATACTAATTAAGATAGGTTCTGAGCAAGACTTCGCAATTAAGAAAATTAAGGAAGCAATACAAATATTATCTCATAACAATCTTTAAAATTTGCAAATTATTTATGCTAATGCCTAGTTTTTTGTTTGCTTACAAGAAAAACAATTGGGTCGCCAAAGCTTAGTCGTCATACTTACGCAAAATATATGGGTCTCCTCGAAAAAAGGTTGAGAAACGCTGCGTTAGCGGAACAGTGATCGACAAGCAAAAACCTACTGCCAATGGTTTTGGATTCCACAAAGATACGCCCTTTTATAAGGAAAATACACACTCAGACAATTGTGCGTTTGAAAATGTTATTACCGAAATCATCACTTTGTCGAATTCACGACTTAGTACTTAGGTTTAGTCGCACATCAACGAAAGTTCGGTAAATTAGGAAAATTAAACGAACGGTTGTGTATTCCTGTAAAAAGCGCACGGTTGTACAAAAGTTTTTGTCAAAGATTTAATTCCTTGTCAACTCATTTGCGAAAATACCAAGCAAAGTCGTTGCTATGGTACGTCGGATTAAACATTTTTGTCAAAATAAAGTTTTAATTATTAAAATTATTAAACTTGTTCAAACATGAGCAATACCTAAATTGCACAATAAAAACGTAACTTAGAGCGAGCAGCTGTTTCACACGCAATGTTATTAGGTCCAAGTCAAGTAGTTTACCTCATAAGACTTGTCAAGTCATAATAGTTAGCCAACAATACTTACCAATAAAAACAGTGGCTTGGAAAAACTTTATATAGCGTACAGAATTCAACTAGCATAGGTCACCTATGCACAACATCATATCAATAAATTAAGTACGATAAAGACACGTTGGTTTCTTTTCAGGTAATGCAGCTCAACGAACCAGTCGAGCAGATCGAAGTAGTCGAACCACGTGACACGATACTGGAAGAACAAGTAGCTTCCACGTAGGTTTTTTACGAGTTTGTAGATCACATCGTATTCCTTTGATTGTAAATTTGTAAATAGCCTCAATGTGGCGAGCATTAACTATATTTTGCTTATATTAGGCCGACTTAGACGGTTGCTTTCCACAAGGCAGTATTTCGCATTTGTATAGTCGATTTTTATCTATCTTATAATTATCTGATTACTTTCAAAATCGCAATAAATTTAGATGAAACATTCACGACAACAAAGATTTTTGTTCGTTTGTTGCCTTCATGTGTGTGCATTTGTATATATCAGGGATTGGCAAACTTTTTAGCAAGTTTGTCAATAAATTAAAGTTTACTGTTGCACCATTATACAGTGTCGTATAGATTCAAGCCAATGACAGTTTAACCCGGGGTTTCCACAAAAAAAATACTATTTGTTTTCTCACAAAGAAAAAAAACATAATTAAAAACTATAACTTGCACATTCGTTTCAATTTTTGATTGCACTTTTTAAATCGAAGAGTAAAAAATACATCACAACAATCCGCAATTTACCTACGTCTGGTATTTATTGATTAAAACCATAAAGGTTTCAATATTTCATTTTTGACATTTTTAATTTTTTTAAATATATCATACACAAATATGTGTTCAATAAATGTAACCTAACCCTTCTGAAGTTGCTTTTTTTACAAACGATTACGGCATCATTAGTACACCGAAAGCTATCATAGATTCACCAAATCTGTCGTTCAGTGATGCAAGGCGGGGTATAAAAACAACTAGTCCAACTAGAAATCGTGAGTTCTCACCTCACTGCAGGCTATAGTTGTTTTTCTATCCTGCCTAGATTCGGTGATTCTGCGATAGATTTCGGTGTACTCGCTACATATAGTGACTACAACGAAAACAATACCTATCTTTTTTTGTCAAGCGTTCCCGCCTCGCCCTCGGTGATCCCCGAAACCCCAGTCGACCGCTCCCGCTCCATGGCGGCACCTAGCGCCAGTCCGGACGGCCGTGCACACAATCCACTTATTTCAACGTCGGCGCTAGATGACGCTGTTGCGTCTGAAGAGGAATGCGCAATTCTGCGCGAAAAGTTCTTCGAGATTAAAAGCGAGGAAACAGGGTGAGGATTTTGGAAGTTAACTTATTCACACAAACCTGTCGTTGGTGGCGATGGCAGTAGTATAGGGAGGTGTTTATTAAGATTTTTACTTTTTTTATTTTTTTTTCAATGGGCACCTTTAGATCTTTAAAATGGTGGCGGCGCATCTAAATCTGTATTATTCTTGAATTTGAATTTCATTACAAATGTTTCTTAGCTACATATCTTTGAAAGTACTGGGGGATTAAAAACTAAAAGAAATAAAAAATATGTAAAAAAATATATGTTTTATAGTAGGTATAATACTAATTGTTTTTTCATTAGCCCGCGGCCCACCTGACGACCTACGTTGTAGAATCGCTACTTTAAAGCATACGTACAGAGATGATATGTGTTAAGACTTGTACTTACAGTTTGTTATTAGCGGCATTAAACTATTTAATTTTCTTCTAATAAAACCAAACAAGGCTGGATGCAATTTTAAGTAGTATACCCACCGAGGTTATGGGTCGTTTAATTCAACTGCCCAATTTTTCTCGTTTTAATGTTTCGATAAAGCAACCAACATCAGATAATGCTTGCTGTTTTGGTAGGCGTCAGTTGGACGCCTAAACACAGAAGAAATGCAACGGACCAATGGTTGTTTGTTACGATTTCATGCGCTATAATAGTGATTTCAAACTATATGTGCCTCAAGCGATTGTTAAGCGTGTCGTAAAAGTTTTTGTAAAGCGTTTCACCTTTGAATTAGCACGTTTTATTGCACAATTAATAACATTAAGACATTTGTTTATAGTTTGTCGTGTGTTAAGCGCGATTGTTAAGTTTCTCTGGTCTTTTTACTCTATGCCGTAAATTGTTTAGGCTTTTTAGAGTGTGCCGCAAACGTAAAAAGCTTAAAGCACCCAACTGTAAGCTTAATAAACCAAAGCAAACTTGCACATGGCGAAATGTTTTTTTCGAAACACCGATATTGCAAAAGTAAAACACAAGCCATATTTCAATTGATTACGCTACAGTAGAAAAAAAAACAACAACATATATTTGCAAACAAGTGTAAATTCGTGATGCTTTCCGTCTAAACAACAACAACTATTCAAAAGCAAGTTTAGGCCCAAAGTTTTCAGAAATGTTTAAAAAATTGTCCGTTTATTAAGACCTATCATTCAAGCAAGGCAGGATAAAAAACGTTTGTTGCCTGCAGGGTTAGGTTTAAACTCACGGCATCGGCAAAATCGGGTCACGGGTTCATTGATTTACTCCAAAAAAAAAAAAAAATTTGTAACATCTTTACTGAAATCGAATACTTTTCTTAGGAGAGCCAGCTTTGAGCAAGTTTCCGCTCACTTTCCATCTGAGCTGTCTCAACGCCAGGTCAGCTACTTACAGACCTTCTACGACCTTGCCTCGCAAAACCAGTCGTTCGGTCCGGAAGAGTTTATCGCCCTGACGTCACTTGCGCAGAAGGTGAACGGCTTCAGGTGGGTTATTTATCCTTTACCATTTTCCAAAACTGTACAAAGTTAACCAGGGCTGCGGAGTCGGACTCAGAACTCGGGATTCGTGTAAGACAACGTAAAACTATAGCCGAGTCCCCATGTGCGAATGGGTAGTACGAAATTTTAAAATTGATGTGGTCGTCAACTGTAACTTGGAAAAGCGGACTAGCATGTTATGGTAGATATTTTCCAACTGTGTATTGTAAGTAAATGAATTATATGAAGAATATAAATATAAATTTGATTGCTGAATATGTACCGTATTTAGTTATGTAAATTAGCGAAATACAGGCTGTATAGCTTCTGACTTGGATTCGGGACTCAAAATCGCAAATTTGGCATGGAGGACTAGGGAGATTCGGGTATTTTTAAGCGACTCCGCTCCGCCATTAACGCCTGTAACCTATCTAAGTACGTATGGCTATAGCAGAAATATTCTATTACTATAAGCATGATATTTTTTTTAATAGTTTTGATCTTTTCACAATTTTCTCAATAGTGGTTTTGATATGTTCTACACCAAAACTAATAGACATGTTTCAAATTTATGTGCTTTTTTATTTTAAATTTTATCACTATCTTTTGCTTTATTGATTTAATATTTTTATCCTAAGTTAGCCATAAAATAGCGGAGGTTCCAAATCAAACTTACAATCCATACGCAATAATTGCACTAATATTGTAGAATATTCCTTTTTTACTATAAAATGTATTTGTACTGTGTTATTATTATTGTCTAGTATAAACTATTTGTTTTACAGACTTCAGTATTATTTATTTTTTTTTAGCCCTTCGATTCGCGAAATGTTCGAACAAATCAACTTCCAAACGCTGGAGGAATCCATCGCACAATACACGGTAATATAAACCACAAATACGTCATAAATGTATGTCTTATTGACCATAAACCGACATTTTACAAATTTACACGATGATCTTAAGTTGTTTGCTTTGGCATAGTATTTAAAATAGAAATTTTGCTTGTTTAGCTTGGCTAATTGGCTTCGTAATGTACAATGGGCCCAGGTGCAAATTTCACCGAGATTAAACAATGAAACAGTCATAAATCTAATTAGTGGGCCACGCTCAAAGCAAATTCTTTCCAATTAGTTAATTTGGCTGCTAACACGAATTCGTTTGCAACGATGAGACTTCTTTATTTAACGTTTTTTGCCTTTTTACATTTCTCATGTTGTCGCTTTATTAAAATGTTACCAGTCACCTATATGTGACTTATACGTGGATAATCCACAAATTGTTCTTGCCCTGACTTAAAATATATAAACGATTTGATGTATGATTAATCAATATCAATGTAATTACGTGTTGACATATTGACTTTAATTCATTCAGGTAACTGTTTGAAAGGCAATGACTTGAATTAACTATATTTTTTGAGTCATCTTGAAAAGTATAACCACGACAATCTACTGAAGAAAATGCCTCGAACTATGGTTATCAACTAAAGACTTGGACTTTGGCGACTTGCTATATTCAGTAAAACTCAATTTTACTTGGGTTAGCAGGAAAATCTTCTTCAAATGACTTATTTCCAACTTAAGTTTTATACCGAAAAAAAAAACAAATGGCACAGAAGTCAGCAACCTTCACTCTTGTCGTTCCAGGAGTTATTCGGGTCGGTTGATCGTACCGCGAGGGGGCGCATCGGAGTCGGAGCCCTGCTTCAAGTTCTGAGCACGACCTTACAGCGGCAGCTGGAACCCGACACAAGACTGGCCGCGCAGATCATGGAAACCACTAGCAAGGTGCGCGAATTGGTTAATTACTGTTCGAAATGGGATTGCACGATAACCTCTTTCCGTATCTCTGATAAGTGATGGCAAGCTTTTTAGTATCAGTAGGCTACTGGTCCGATAGTATAGGGTGCTGTAGGTGCCAAATACATGTAATTTCAGGAAAGTCTTATACCTTTGTGAAAAATTTTGGGATCTTCAACGAGTTTTATGCGGCTCTTACGTTCAGGTTGTGTTTGATATCTTGGTGCACTTAAGGCCAATTACTTGACTTAATAAAGTCTTTTAGACAAATAACTTCAGGTGTTTTCAATCAGTTGTTTTCATTAGGAAATATTTTATAAAATTGCTTTATTTAACTCAATTTTCGCATGTAAAACAATTTACATTTTTATGAGAAATTTTATGACAATTACTTTACTTAGAGTTGACTTGATCTTATAATTAAATGAGTAGGAGTAAACTTTTTATTTATGCAGAAGACTTGACTAGGACTAGAATTTTTTTACAAATGACTTGACAGGGACTTTGTGTTCAAAATACCCTTTACAACACTGCTTTTTACGACCAAAAAATTGCTTTTATGACCTAAATTACTAGGCTACGTTAGTTGTGGTTTCGCGCCAATAACACACAACGATCGGTTAAACAAACTTTCTTCGGACTATAGCATGGAGTTGGCCCGACATTTTAGAACATGTTTATGATGTAATTTACGTCATAAGTTGCATTTTTGTTCAGGAAATCACCGGCGACGTGACTCGACTTGAGTTTCTCGCTTTTATTCCCTATTTTCTCTATCTGGAAGAGATGGGTTAAAGCAAGACACCTTACTGTATCCTGGTGAAAATACTTTAACGGCAGACGAAGTTTTTCTGGTCATTTGTAGCTTATTGCTCGCAGACAAAACTAAAGCTGACACATGATTTATAGGAAAAAGATTCGTCGTGAAAAACACCAGAGCTGGAATGGCTTAATTTGACATAGGTGAATTTTAATGTTAGTGCTGACTATTAATAGGATTGTTGATTTACTGACGTCATTTTATGCTAAATATATTTGGACAAAATTGATTTCAACCACTAACCTAAATTAATGCATGCGCCTTCAATTCAAAAAGATACGTGCCACGAATATTTTCGTTTTTTGCAAAACGGGAAATATACCGTAAAATTGAATCACGGAATTGAGCTGTAAACGCCTGTGTCGCGTTATCCATTTCGCTTGTTTATTTATTAGTTTCTTCTTTTTTTAGCCGTTCTTTAGTTTCTTTCTTTTTTAGCCGTTTGTTTGATTCAAAGTTTTTTTTTATTTTAGTCTTTCACTATCCGTATATTGTTTGATTTATGCTTTCATGTTTTGGATAAAACCTGAAAAACTACAATCTTTTAACTTTTACTGGTATTATTTCTATACTTCAAAGGTGTTGGCACCATGGTCACTTTACCTAATAAAATTACTTCCTTCTAAAGTTGTTAGATGGTTAGATAGATATTTTTATTATGTTACAACGTTTTGCAATCGCGTATCACGACAAACAAACATGAGCCAGAATTCATGCTTTCTGATTATTCCTCATTTATAACAGTCACCAAATATTTACATTCATTGTATATTTTCAAACAACATCAACTGTACATCAGAAGGGCATTTTAACAAGATGACGCAATCAAAAACTGGAATCTAAAGCACAAAGAGCAAACGCGGAACCAGGATTTTTGTTTGGGGGCCATGAAAAGTTGTTCAGAGATGACGTCACAAAGTTACGTCAAAACATAACTTCAATAATCAGTAATTTTAACAATACAATACAGTTATTTAGCGTAAGTCAAAGAGGTCTTAATTTCAATTCAAAAGCTACTTTACAAAAATGTTATCGATCGTTGCAAGTGGAGGCCCGTTTACACTACAGCTGTACTGATCTAAGCAAAGCGTAATTTGCATTTAAATTCTTTTGTGGCCGGCGTTTCACGCTTTGCTAAACTCAAGCCCAGTGCAGCTGTAAAAATACGCTTTGGAGCGATTTTCACGCTTTGCTAAACTCAAGCCCAGTGAAGCTATAGAAAAACGATACGTTTTGGAGCGATTTTTACGCCCAGCGCAGTTCAATGCAGCTGTAGTGAAAAAAAACTCACGCCCAGTGCAGTTCTAGTGTAAACGGGCCTTGAGAAAAACTTTCATATTATTTAAAATGCCAAAGCGCAAATTTACCACAAATGTTTTTGGGCTAGAACGATTTGATCAAATGTGTTAAGACATACAAGAACCAAAATATACATAGTTAAAATCTAAGCTGCAGTTAGGGGCGTTGATGTCGTTAAATGTCCCCCTGGATCCGTATCGTAGATCGTAAGGAATTGTCAAAGAAACTGAGAAACATACTTGGCCTTCTACTTTAAAAAGTCGTTTACAAAATCAGAAATGCCGGTGCAATAAGTGAACGTTGCCTTGAAAACACGTAACGTAAGTTTAGATTTGGCCAATTTGGATATATACAAAACAAAATACGCTGCGAATACCCACTACACAAGTTGCTATATGACATTTCTACTAATAAATCAAGTTTATGTACATTAACCGATGTGATTTGTGTTTAGTAAACAGCATTCTAAAGCGAGCTACAAAATCGCCAGGTTGTTTACACTTGGGAACTTGTGCACATGCAGCGCAATGGGTCATCATTAAATCCGAGCATAAGTTTGATTCGCAGGCGAAAGGTTCTGCATACCATATACTCATCCATGTAGTGATGTGAACCACTTTTAAGTTGCCTTTCCACCACACAACTTGCTACCGATTCGATAAGGTTCAACGATTGTTGATCCTTGAAAGCTAATACAGAATAAAAACATATTTCCAAAGTAGTGTACGGGACATGAGGAATTGAAACAAAACTGAGACAAACTGAATTGACTAATTTTTAAAATACTTACAACCTGTATTTTGCTTCACAATGTGAAATAAAATGTGATAAACATTGTACTGACTGTCCAACCTTTCAACTCTTGACGGCCGCATTGACAGTCCTATTTTCCTCACGGCCGCAAGTTAAGTTTTTTTAGGGATGACTCAAAAAGTTGTCAAATCGTGACGTCATAACATAATTAATCTTAAAAAGACGTTTTGTTGTCTAATGAACTCGTGGTAAAATATGGGACCTAAAAGCAGATTAATCGCGCGAAGCGCAAAAAAAATGCGTTTATTACGTTTAGATTTGACAAAACTTTTAATTTAATCGAAATGAGCTTAGGCACATAAAATAATCGCATATTGTTATAAATGCCATGATATAAATAGCACTTTTGATATTAACGGATTTACTTCAATGGGACTAAAATACAATAAAGACAGATAGAAGAAGTTCGCGCAAAACGCAAAAAAATAGTGTTTGCATTGAAATTTGTCAAAAATAATATTTTTAGGGGGCATGGTCAGGTGCCCTCTCTGGATCCACCCCCTTCTCTAATGCTCTTAGCCAATCTAATGTCCATCAATGGTAGACGAATGTCTGGCTGGCCTATAACATAAAAACACCTGTTTAATTTTAGACCTTCCTCAAAATTCCAAATTCATCATTTTTTTTCTATACTGGCATTTGTTTTAAATTTCGTGTAAGTTTTTATTACATTGTCACAAATTAAAAACAAATTAAAAATATATGCCCAATATTTTTGAATACGATTTCTGTTTGTTCGCAACCCACTTGTCAGCCTTTTACTGTTCAACGTTAAAGACGCGCTGATCTAGTTCAAAAGACAGCCTCAAAACGTAAACGAACCGGATGTACAAATATCATTCGCGCAAAGCGCAAAAAATTTTACGCACTTGCCTAGTTAAAATAGTCAAAAATATTTGTAATGGACTCGTGTCTATAGTTTGTCCAAAGAGGCCGTGGGCCGGATAAATTACATTGGCGAGCCGATCCGGTCTCCGGGCCGTAGGTTGCCTACCCCTGTCGTGCACTGATTTCTTTGTGCATCAATCAATCAATCAATGAAATCAAGTTTTCTAAAAAAATCATTTATTCTTTCACAGAATCTTACCTCGTGCTAGCTGAAGCGATTGGTCACCTGCATAAAAATGCACAATGGTTTGTCCACGTTTAGATAGCGTTATTACACGTTTACATTGCTTTATTACTAGGGCCCGCAAAAGTCAATAAAGTTAAAATTTTTTAAGGAGCTCGTCTGTCTACGAATCAAATAATAAAGTTGTTTTTAGCACCCAGGGGTCTGTTTCTAAGAAGTTGATAGGTTAAAATAAAGTTAAAATTTACAATAAAGTTATAATTTATTAATATAGTCAAAATTTGTCAAATTAGGACTTTTGACAAAGTTTTTGTGTTTCTTGAGAGTAGTTTTTTTGTCAATCGTCGTGGAAGCATTGTAAATCAGGAACTGCGACACAATTAAACCATATTAACCCATAAAATCAGGAAAATATGTTACAATGTCCACTTGGGTCAGAAGTAACTTTTATCGCAAATTGTCCATTTCTTTATTTATTGTTACGTATTTAAAAAAAATTTATAAAACACTTTATCTTCATAAACGTGGTCTTTTCGAAGATCAACAATTTGGATTTTAGAAATGGCCTACTGACATTCTGTATTACAAAAATGCCTAAGCAAGCTAAATCTATCGCCAAAAAAAATGATGCACTTTTTATGATCCATAAAACACCTTGACTTTGCGACAAAATATTACGTTTGAGTCTGAAATCGACAAAATATTATGTTTGGGTAACTGGCATCAATTCAAGGAAGAACTGTGGACTCTAGAAACAAGCAATTTCGTTAGGTTAAAATAAAGTTAAAATTTGATAAAAATAAAGTTAAAAAATTTTTTTTTAGGTTAAAATAAAAATGGCCTTAGTTATTACAAACATTTAAACCTACTTATATTTGCCGACGTCGCCTTGCTAAACTCCGCAATTCCGCGAGTCTTGTCCGCCTTAGTAGGTTTCTCTGTTGGTCTCGTTGGCCTAGTTTGAACTGCATCTGAGCAGCACAAGCAACTGTACTTTTTGATCGGCCCCACCTCATAGCAATTTTCATTGGCGTACATCGTATTGTCGCGTTGCGCTACAGTCTTGGCCATGTCGTCGTTTTTGAAAGGGACGTTTTCTGTGATCTGCAAACCATAAAAGAACTAAGGGTAGCCTACACATGGTCTGTATTATGCAATTTCTTCAGCGTAAGATACGATGGTGTATATGCGAGCACGACAAAAATGAAACATTTTTTTACTAATTTAAATTACCTTCGCATGACTTTTCTTGATGTATCTGGTTCCACCGATGGAGAAAATTGCGGTTAGATCGCGAATCCTCTCAAATCCACGTTCTTTGGAAAAAGCCTCGTACGCGTCATACACCGCCCTTGCCCCATCGCTGTGAGTCAAAAATATCAGGCTGATGCTGGTGCATTGGTGGGATCCATGTGCTCTGGCGAGCTCCATGATTTTCTTATGAAGGTCCATGTCTGAGTCAGTCATGGTTGATTTGTTTGGAAGGAACTGTAACTTGTCGTATGTGAACTGCAGGCCGAAGGCGGTCTCGACCAACGAATTCAAATCTTTTTTTTGAACTGGTAGAGCAGCTGGTACCACCGAGACCGGCGACAAAATATCCCTGAAAGTGCTCGCAAACCTTCGTGCAACCTGCCATTCTACGCGATATAAAGTAAAATTAAATATCCTACAACCTTAAAATATTTTGATATTAAAAGAGGTTAAATTTACGTAGTTTACAAATGCCCAACTGTCAAGCGATTTTGTTGTGTATATATATTCCGGATTTTTTTCTTCACTGATACCTGACGTGCAGCTGCACTGACCTAAAATTAAATTTGCATCATTCCGTATTATTTAGGTCAAATACTGTAGTCACACACGTAAAAATAATTTTGTCATATAAAATCTTAAATTGCTGAAATAATGTACTCTCGCCAAAATACCACCTACATAATCCTAAGAGCTTCTAAATCGGTGATTCTTAGATTATTATTTTCAAGTCAGGGCGCACCTGTGAACCTTTATATAAAAGCGGTTTATTTATTGCAATACACTTGTTGTCTTTTTACTACCAATCCAGTCTATATTTATCTGAACAAATCTCTGATGTCAGAAGCGGCGAACGCGATTTGTTTGATATACCGGTATTTTATTTAAATGTCTTGCAAGTTTTTATTACACAGGCTTCAATCTTTAAAGTAATGTATGCTCAATGAGCTAAGTCGGAATTAAAAAATAAAAAAATATTTAAGAAATATATTTCTAATATTTTTTAATAAGTTTTCTATTGGTCCGTGGCGCACTTGGCAACCTTCCTTAGCGCACCAGTATGCGCATAAAAATACGATAATCAACGCTTCTCTAAATAATCAACAGAAACTATTTCACCAAAGCATTTATTTGGCTACGCCCTAACAGAAAGACCCTGGGGCGAGCCTTTTGAAACGTGAAACCATGGGAAACCCAAAAGGTTTACTATTTACTACAACATGCAAACCCCTTCACTATTTTATAGATAAAATAATCGATTCGCCTATTATTTCCATTTGATAATTTGTTCCACACTTGATTTGTTGTGAGCCATTTTAAAAAGGAATGGTATTAACGCTCTTTTCACTTTATGCTAGTGTTCTAAAGAGGCTTTCATTTATCCACTTACACTTTCTTGCTTAAAAAATTTGACATTTTGCTGAAACGAATCCATATAGTGTTGTCGCTCTCAGCTATTACAGTGCATGTAAACGAATCTTTAGATTTATTTAGCAAAACAACTTAACACGTCATCATGTTTAACATTCCTGTTTGCGCCAGGAGTAGCTCGTCACAAGAGCGCTTGTGTGTGTCGTCAAATATCTGTGTATTTACGTATCTTTACAAGAATCGCAACAACGATTATAAGAATTGCAACAACGTTTATAAGAATCGCAACGACTGTTAATCAGGTATAAAGCTAGGATATTTCGCAATTGAAAAGAGGTCTAACTATACATGCTCCACTCGTTTCAGAAATAAAACAAAAAATATTTTTTGGTAGTTGAAATAGCCATACAGGTATTAGGAATGACCTCGTGTCCTTGGTGCCTATTTCAAAAAAAACATTCCCTGTGTTCGTTGTCTACTAACATTTACAACTTTGCGAACCCTTGCTCTACAGTCTAAGACACTCAGCGAGGTAGAGCTTAATACCGGAAAACAAACGCGAGACCTCTTAATTAATCCCAAAAAGGTGTCGTTCGTTAAGATATGTATCCTTAACACCCGATAAAAAAAACATTTTAAGTAAGAACAAACAGCGTCACACGACCATCAAAGTTATGCCATCGCAACACTTTGATCATAATTTATCGAATCAGAAATAGCAACCAGACGTCCCTCTTACACACCTTTCTGTCAAGCGACTCTAAAAAGAATAAGATCACCGATGAATTCAATTGCACCCGAGTGTAGGTATATAAAATTACGCGAGCGTATGCGTAGACTGCGCATCAAAGCAGTGACTGTGCAGTGTAGGAAGCAGCACTAATTAAAAAGCCATTATTGAAAACGCGTCATTGGACTTGTTTTTGTATATTTGCTGATGACGTGGTCATCCACCTTATACGGTTTCTTTGTCCGAATTTAAGTACAATCCTTTAAATTTCCAACGAATCAACAATGTTTTACCTGGAAAATGCCTGGCATTTCGACCAGTTCAGTAGTTCTCAACGTTTTTTCCCATTGATCTCCTTTAAAAAAAACAACACTGTTGACTCCTTTTTAATAGAAATCACAAAAGTGTTCAGTATATATTTGTGCTATAGATCCATACATCTGACGCTGCGATAGAAACGTGGAAAATGCGCATATACCCGAGAAAGTCGAAAGCATCCTTTGCTTAAACTTTAGACTTTAGATGGACGAAATTAAGAGCTCGCAGACTAAAAATTCTGAAAACCCTGTTTAAACCATGTTGAACAGCTTTCTTATAAACTTCTGTAGTCCCATAAAATGCTTCAGCATTTGTTAACTCTTTAGATTGTTATGATTCATGGAAATCCGAATTTGAAGATCGTCTAAAAACCTTGCATTACCAACCAAGACACTTAAAATGACGCAGCAACAAATTTCGCATAAACTTAGCATATAACTAAATATATGACCCACTAGTGCGTTTTGTAAGAATTAAGGTGTCGTGTTTGTGACCCGCGTGATAAAAAGGTTTGTCATCCCAGCTTTGTTAAACCTAGTGTTGCCTATAACTTTTTGATGTTTACGTTAACTTTGCTCCAGAAAGCACAAAAATATGTTCTGTTTATATTGTATGGTTTCGCATATTTTCATTCAGCTGATTTAGAAGGTTACATACGTATTAGACAGAAAAAACACTCAATGAAAAATTCGGCAAAACTGTTATTCCCCACAGCATTTATTTCAACAACAAGGAAACATTTTTCTTCGGTTTTGATTTTCTCGGGTGTATGCGTATTTTTCGACGTTTCTATTGTGGCGTCATACATATGAATCTATATAGCCTAAAAATATTCTGAATGTAATTTTGTAATTTTTTACTGAAAAATGAATCAACATTATTGGGTTGTTAAATGGGGTCTATAGGGAAAAACGTTGAGAACTACTGGACTGGACGAAATGCCCGGCATTACCCAGGTATAAAAATTGTTGATTCGCTGGACATTTAAAGGAATATACATAAATAAATAATTTGTGAATAAAAATAGTAGATAATACAGCAGTAGGCTACTTCTTGGTTTTAAGTTCAGGCCTAAAGATTTTTTTTTACGTTTAGATTACTTAGTATTATTAGATTAAAATTTGTGCAATGGCTTTCCCTGCGAAAAGTAGCTAAAAAAATGGGGATAAAAAATAGGGGGGCGATTGATTTCTCAATTTTTTTAAGGCACTACGGTGCAAAAAAGTTTGGGAATCCCTGAGGAACAGAAGCTATAAATAGTTTTTCCCTGTGACTACAAATACCTGGATATGGTGTTCATTTCTACAAAACATTTACTGTGTTTGTTGTCTACTTCACAACTTTGCGAAAAGTATAGCTATAAACACACAAACACAATTTGTAAAATATTCAAATCGCACGACTTTAAAACTAATATGTAGGTCGCATCAAAAATTATTTGCGAACAATTTCTCTAAAGTCTAAGATAGTCAGCAAGGCAGTGCTTAATAACGAAAAATACACGGGTGACCTCAATATTAATTAAAAAAGGTTATGTTCTTAATAAATGTAACCTTAATATCTGACAAAAACGAAAACATTTAAGTAAGAACAAACAGCATCACGCGATCATCAAAGGTATATCATTGCAACACTTTGATCATAATTTACTCAATGAGTAATGGCAACCAGACGTCACTTTTTTTACAAGAATCGCAACAACGATTATAAGAATTGCAACAACGTTTATAAGAATTGCAACAACGATTATAAGAATTGCAACGACTGTTAATCAGGTATAAAGCTAGGATATTTCGCAATTGAAAAGAGGTCTAACTATACATGCTCCACTCGTTTCAGAAATAAAACAAAAAATATTTTTTGGTAGTTGAAATAGCCATACAGGTATTAGGAATGACCTCGTGTCCTTGGTGCCTATTTCAAAAAAAAACATTCCCTGTGTTCGTTGTCTACTAACATTTACAACTTTGCGAACCCTTGCTCTACAGTCTAAGACACTCAGCGAGGTAGAGCTTATTACCGGAAAACAAACGCGAGACCTCTTAATTAATCCCAAAAAGGTGTCGTTCGTTAAGATATGTATCCTTAACACCCGATAAAAAAAACATTTTAAGTAAGAACTAATAGCGTCAAGCGACCATCAAAGTTATGCCATCGCAACACTTTGATCATAATTTATCGAATCAGAAATAGCAACCAGACGTCCCTCTTACACACCTTTCTGTCAAGCGACTCTAAAAAGAATAAGATCACCGATGAATTCAATTGCACCCGAGTGTAGGTATATAAAATTACGCGAGCGTATGCGTGGACCGCGCATCAAAGCAGTGACTGTGCAGTGTAGGAAGCAGCACTAATTAAAAAGCCATTATTGAAAACGCGTCATTGGAGTTGTTTTTGTATATTTGCTGATGTCGTGGTCATCCACCTTATACGATTTATTTGTCCGAATTTAAGTACAATCCTTTAAACTTCCAACGAATCAACAATGTTTTACCAGGAAAATGCCTGGCATTTCGTCCAGTCCAGTAGTTCTCAACGTTTTTTCCCATTTATCTCATTTGCAAATCCAACACTGTTAATTCCTTTTTAACAGAAATCACAAAAGTGTTCAGTATATATTTATACTATAGATCCATACATCTGACGCTGCGATAGAAACGTAGAAAATGCGCATATGCCCGAGAAAGTCGAAAGCATCCTTTGTTTGTTTAAACTTTAGATGGACGAAATTAAGAGCTCGCAGACTAAAAATTCTGAAAACCCTGCTTAAACCATGTTGAACAGCTTTCGTATAAACTTCTGTAGTCCCATAAAAATGCTTCAGCATTTGTTAACTGTTTAGATTCTTAATATATGTGGAAATCCAAATTTGAATATCGTCTAAAAACCTTGAATTACCAACCACGACAATAACACTTAAAACGACGCAGCAACAAAGTTTCGCATAAACTTAGCATATAATTAAATATATGACCCACTAGTGCATTCTGTAAGAATTAAGATTTTGTGTTTGTGACCCGCGTGAAAAAAGGTGTGTCATCCCTGCTATATTAGATCTAGTTGTGCCTATAACTTTTTGATTTGTTACGTTAACTTTACTCTATAGAAAGCACAAAAATAGGTTATGTTTATATTGTATGGTTTCGCATATTTTTATTCAGCTGATTTAGGAAGTGACATACGTATTAGACGAAAAAAGACTAAATTTAATGAAAAATTCGGCAAAACTGTTATTCTCCACAGCATTTATTTCAACAACAAGGAAACATTTTTCTTCGGTTTCGACTTTATCGGGTATATGCGTATTTTTCTACGTTTCTATAGTTGCGTCATATATATGAATCTATAGCCTAAAACTATTCTGAATACTTTTGTAAATTTTTACTGAAAAAGGAATCAACATTGTTGGGTTGTTAAATGGGGTGTATAGAAAAAAACGTTGAGAACTACTGGACTGGACGAAATGCCCGGCATTTCCCAGGTATAAAAATCGTTAATTTGGTGGAGATTTCAAGGAATATAGTTAAATAAATAAAATGTGAATAAAAATAGTAGGTAATACAGCCGTGGGCTACTTCTTGGTTTTAAGTTCAGGCCTAAACTTTCTTTTTTCTTTCTTTAGATTACTTAGTATTATTATATTAAAATTTGTGCAATGGCTTGCCCTGTCAAACGAGCCTAAAATTTTGGAGATAAAAATAGGGGGGGCATTTATTTCTCAATTTTTTTAAGGCACTACGATGCAAAAGGTTGGGAATCCCTGATGTAACAGAAGCTATAAATAGTTTTTTCCTGTGACTACAAATATCTGGATACGGTGTTCATTTCTACAAAACATTTACTGTGTTTGTTGTCTACTTCACAACTTTGCGAAAAGTATAGCTATAAACACACAAACACAATTTGTAAAATTTTCACAAAAACGAGAACATTTTAAGTAAGAACAAACAGCATCACGCGACCATCAAAGTTATATGATTGCAACACTTTGATCATAATTTACTCAATGAGTAATGGCAACCAGACGCCACTTTTACATAAAATTGCACGCTAGTGTAGATGGATAACAGTGCACAGGCGTAGGCGTAGACTGTGCATTGTAGGCAGCAGCACTAATTAAAAAGAGTTTACTGCCAGTGGAGTTGTTTCGGCACCCACCTTACTCGAATTTGCCGCGCAGATCATGGAAACCACTAGCAAGGTGCGCGAATTAGTTAATTGCTGTTCGCGATGTAGTTGTCCGATAACCTCTTTCCATATTTCTGATAAGAGATGGCAAGATTTTGATATCAGTACTCGTCCGATAGTAGGGTGGTTTATGTGCAGATGCGATACCAAATAAATGTGAATTCAGAGAAACATCTTTCAACTTGATTGTAATTTTGGTCTCTTCAACCAGTTTACTCTTATGTTAATGTTCTATTTCATTTTTGGTTGGAATGTATAAATTCTCGTGTGCTCCGTTTTAGGCTATGCCTGTTTGAGGTACATAAATGCAAAAAAATACCTAAAGGTTTTTTACGGTGTGAATGTTTAAAAATACAATTTTATTTTCATTGATAAAACATAATTAGGGTTATGTTGTGCAAAGCATGGTTAAAAACAGAAAGAGAACGTACTAAAGTTAAACCGGCTAAAATCTACTTGGTATAAGTGCCATGCTCTTTTTTGTACGTTGTTCATTTTAAACCTGACATATTTGTTTATTTGTGAAGCCGTTTGACCCTTTAGAAAATCTTTTAATAAAGATTTACCTGTTGTATTATAGTATACTAATCAACCATGTCAACTATGGGGTCACTAATCCCTGTATAGTGGTATAAATTACGTTATTTTTACCATTTATATGATGATTTAAGTTAATACCATTAATAAGTACAGATTCAAGTTACTGTTTTATAGTGATTTGAATTGACTTAAGTGTTAAATGGCTTAATTTGCTTCTGTATTGAATAAGTTGCTTTTGTCATGAAAAAATTTGTAAAATCGGATTATTATTTTAATTTTTGTATGTACAGCAAATTTGCTTCCTATATGCTGACGCTGATATATATTTGGACGAGTTTAGCTATTTTAATATTTTTACGTTTTATTTGTATAACAAGGACTTGACTTGAAGTTGACTTGCTCTTATAATGAACTGACTGCGAATAAACTTAATATGTATGCAAAATAATTGACTACACTTGTTTTTTTACAAATAACTTTACTTGGGTCATTTCAAAATGACTCTTTTGCAACACTGCTTATTTTTTAGACCAAAAATCGCAATAATGACTGAATTAATTAACTACGTTATTGTTGGTAACAAATGTCCTCATGGCTAACCTCTTTCTTCTCGACCTGTCTTCGAACTGGCAGGTTACCCAAGATCTGGCGTCGGGCGAAGGTAATAGCTTTACCGAAGCCAAACAAACCAAAAGGCGACCCGAAGAGTTATCGCCCTATATCGCTATTGTGTGTTCCTTACAAGATGTTGGAGCGACTTCTCCACACGCGCCTAAATCCTATTATCGATCCACAATTGCCCAAGGAGCAAGCGGGTTTCCGCAGTGGCAGATCTACCACAGATCAGGTTACCCTACTGTGCCAAGATATAGAGAATGGGTTTGAGGCTGGTGAAAAAGTCGGAGCCGTGTTCATCGACCTCACGGCTGCGTATGACACCGTTTGGCTGCGTGGTCTTCACCTAAAGCTCCTGAAGATGATCCCAGATATGCATATGGTCAACTTCATCTTAAACATGCTGAGTAACCGTAGCTTTCAGCTCCACACAATTAACGGTCAATGCAGTAGCACTCGAAAGCTGAGGAATGGCGTACCACAAGGTTCCGTCCTTGCTCCTATGTTATTTAACATATATATTCACGACTTACCCGCCACCCAGTCGAAGAAATATGGCTATGCAGATGATCTTGCAATTCTATTCAGCAAGCCAACATGGGGCGAAGCCGAAGAAGGTCTAACCGCAGACATGGGGATCCTGTCGTCCTACTTCAAGAACTGGAGACTAAAATTAAGCATGGGGAAAACTATGGCCACAATGTTCCACCTAAATAACAGGGAAGCCAAGCGTACTACAAACATCCGAGTCAACAACACGTTGTTGCAGCATAATGCTACCCCCACATACCTCGGGGTCAAGCTTGACAGAACGCTGACGTTCAAGCATCACGTCGACAGCGTCAGGGCGAAGGCAACCGCTCGCATTGCGCTTATACGCCGTCTGGCCGGTACTGCGTGGGGAGGCTCAACTAAGGTGCTGCGTATATCTGTCCAGGCACTGGTGCTATCCGCTGCTGAGTACTGTGCCCCTGTGTGGTGCCGAAGTAGCCACGCTAAGAAGGTGGACACTACCCTTAATAGTGCGTTGCGTGTCATATCTGGCTGCCTACGTGCCACGCCAACCGAGCAGCTGCCCGTGCTGGCCGGCATAGCACCGCCTGACATCCGCCGAGAGGCAGCGACCCTAGCCCTCTGTAGAAAAGCGCTCTGCAACGAACAACATCTACTGCACAGAGTTCTCACTAATAAGACTTGCCATCAACGCCTAAAATCGAGGCACTCCTTTGCTGCCCAGGCAAAGACGATGCTACAGGTCGTCAGAGATGGCATGTCCAAGGACACCTGGGTAAAGAACCGGTGGACGGAGAGGTGGTCAGCAGCACCACAAACAAGATTACATCGCTACATAGACAGCCCTTATGAAGTAACAGGCCTGGACCTTCCACGGCGACAGTGGGTTAATCTTAACCGCCTCCGCACTGGAGTCGGCTGTTTCGGAGCGTCGATGCTGAAGTGGGGCTTGACCGACAATCCAGCTTGCATATGTGGCGCCCAACACCAAACTGCGGATCACATCGTGGAGGAATGTACCACCTACCGTCCACCCCATGGGGAACGAGGCCTCAAAGACCTCGACAATGACACTCTGAAATGGCTCTCGTCAACAGAGCTCCGTGTTTGACACACGAAAGAAGTTGGTAACTTAATTGGTCACGTTATTGTTGGTTTCGCGTCTATAACACTTAACAATCGGTAAATCAAACATTCTACGAACTAGCATGGAGTTGGCACAATTTTTAGGGCATGTCAAAAATTCGGCCATATAAAAATTTACCTAATAAATTTCATTTTTGTGCAGGAAATAACCGGCGACGTGACGCGACTAGAGTTTCTTTCCTACATTCCCTATTATCTCTATCTGGAAGAGATGGGTGGAAGCAATAGACCTTAATGTTTCCTGGTGAAAATACCATAACGGTAGACCAAGTTTTTCTTGTCATTTGTAGCTTATTGATTACAGATAGAACTAAAGCTGACACGCGATTTATAGAAAGAAGTTTCGTCCTGAAAACACCAGTGCTAGAATGCCTTAATGGTGCATTTCAGTGTTCCTGCTGGCTACTAGTAGGCTTGGTTGTTTACTGACGTCATTTTATGCTAAAGAAATTTGGACAAAATTTATTTCAACCACTAACCTAAATTTAATAAATGCGCCTTCAATTTAAAAGATATGTGCCATGAATATCTTCGTTTTTCAAAACAGGAAATATACCGTAAAATTGAATCACGGAATTGAGTTGTAAACGCCTGTGTTGCATTATCCATTTCGTTTGTTTATTTATTAGTTTCTTCTTTTTTAACCGCTCTTTTGTTTGCTTCAAAGTTTTTTTTATTTTAGTCTTTCACTTTCCGTATATTGTTTGATTTTTGCTTTCATATTTTGGATAAAACCTGAAAAACTACAATCTTTTAACTTTGACTGGCATTATTATTTTATACTTCAAAGGAATTTTTTAATAATTGGCACCATGGTCACTTTACTTAATAAAATTACTTCCTTCTAAAGTTGTCAGAACGTTTTGTAATCACGTATCAAGACAAACAAACATAAGCTTGAATTTATGATTTCTGATTATACCTCAGTTATAACAGTCACCAAATATTTACATTCATTGTATATTTTCAAACAACATCAACTGTACATCAGAAGGACATTTTAACAAGATGACGCAATCAAAAACTGGAAATCTGAAGCACAAAGAGCAGACGCGGAACCAGAATTTTTCTTTGGGGGGCATGAAAAGTTTTTCTAAAATGACGTCACAAAGTTACGTCAAAACATAACTTCAATAACAAATAATTTTAACAATACTGTACAATTATTTATCTTAAGTCAAAGAGGTCTTAATTTCAATTTAAACGCTAATTTACAAAAATGTTATCGATCGTCGCAAGTGAAGGCCCGTTTACACTACAGCTGCACACAGCTAAGCAAAGCGTAATTTGCATTTAAATCCCATTGTGGCCGGCGATTCACGCTTTGCTGAACTCCAGCCCCGTGCAGCTGAAAAAAATACGCTTTGGAGCAATTTTCACGCTTTGCTAAATTAAGCCCAGTGCAGCTATAGAAAAACGATACGTTTTGGAGCGATTTTTACGCCCAGCGCAGTTAGTGCAGCTGTAGTGAAAAAAAATCACGCACAATGCAGTTGTAGTGTAAACGGGCCTTGAGAAAAACTTTTATATTGTTTAAAATGCCAAAACGCAATTTTACCAGAGATGCCTTTGGGCTAGAACGATTTTATCAAATATGTTAAGACATAAACAAAATATATATATTATGTAGTTAAAATATAAGCTACAGTAAAGGGGCGTAGATGTGGGTAAGTGTCCCCCTGAATCGGTAACGTAGCTCGTAAGGAATTGCCAAAGAAACTGAGAAACATATTTAGACTTCTATGTTTAACAGTAGTTCAAAGTTACAAATGCAGGTGCAATAAGTGAATAAGTGAAACATTGACATGAAAAAAGTAACATCAGTTTAGACTGGCCAATTCGGATATATAAAACAAAATACGCTGCGAATACTTACTTCACAAGCTGCTATATTGACATTTCTACTAATTAAATCAATTTTATGTACATTAACCGATGTTATTTGTGTTTGGTAAACAGCATTCTAAAGGAAGTTACCAAATTGCCCGGTCGTTTACACATGCGAATTAGTGCACATGCAGCGCAATGGGTCATCATTAAATCCGAGCAAACGTTTGATTCGCAGGCGGAAGTTCCTGCATACCATATACTCCTCCATGTAGTGATGTGCGCCACTTTTAAGGTGCATTTCTACCACAACACCTGGCACTGATGTGATCACATTCCACGATGGTTGATCACCCTTCAAGCCTAATACAACATAAAAACAATATTACCAAGGTAAGGTACATGACAGCAAGGGGGAAAACATTCCTTGGTATGAGGAACTGAAACAAAAGTGACACAAACTGAATTGACTAATTTTTAAAATATATACAACCTGAACGTTGCTTCACAGTGTGAAATAAAATTTGGTAAAAATTATTCTGTCTGTCACTCTATTCATTTCTCTTTTAATCATTCTAAAAAAAGAAACACGTTTGGCCATTTTAATGTCTTCAAAGATATTAATCAACATAAAACTGAAATATTTTGATGATAGCCTATTCATATTACATTGCAACTGTGTGCTATGGCACTAAAATGGTTTTAAACCATAGGAGGTGCAACCTTTTAAACAAACGGCCAAATATGTTGATCCGGACCAACCCAAGGTGTTTATAAAATAAGAATTCACGCGGCTTAAATTTGTTTGATGTTGAACTTTTTTTAGAATATTTTATTGAGACATTCAGATGAACACAAGTAATGGCTTTGGAAAGAATGGTAAAAGCTGTACTTTAGCTTAACATCATTTATTCTTTTACAGAATCTTACCTCGTGTTGCCTGAAGCGGGCTGTCGCCTGCATAAAATGCACAATGGTTTGTCCACGTTTAGATAGCGTTATTAAAGGTTTAAACTGCGTTATTACAAACATTAAAACCTACTAATTTTTGCCGACGATGCCTTGCTAAACCCTGAAACTCCGCATGACCAGCAGTCCGCCCCAGTAGGTTTCTCTGTTGGTCTCGTTGACCTATTTTGAACTCCATCAGAGCAGCACAAGCAAATGTACTTTTCGATCGGCCCCACCTCAAAGCAATTTTCCTTGGCGTACATCGTATTGTCGCGTTGGGCTACATACTTAGCCATGTGGTCGTTTTTGAAATGGACGTTTTCTGTGATCTGCAAACCATAAAAAACTAAGGATACTCATGGCCTGTGTTGTGCAATTTCTTGTCAGCGTAAGATATGATGGTGCATGCGACCACGACAAAAAAAAAGTTTTTTGGCTAATTTTAATTACCTTCGCATGACTTTTCTTGATGTATCTGGTTCCACCGATGGCAAAAACTGCGGTTCGATCGCGAATCCTCTCAAATCCACGTTGTTTAGAAAGAGCCTCGTACGCGTCATACACCGCCCTTGCCCCATCGCTGTGAGCCAAAAATATCAGGCTGATGCTGGTGCATTGGTGGGTTCCATGTGCTCCGGCGAGTTCCATGATTTCCTTATGAAGTTCCATGTCTGTGACAGTCGCGGTTGAATTGTTTGGAAGGAACCGTAACTTGTTGGGTCTGAACTGCAGGCCGAAGGCGGTCTCGACCAACGTTTTCAAATCTTTTTTCGAACTGGCAGAGAAGCTGGTACCACCGAGACCGGCGACAAAATATCCCTGAAAGTGCTCGCAAACCGTCGTGCAACCTGCCATTTTATGCGATATAAAGTAAAATTAAATATCCTACAGTCTTAAAATATTTTGAAAATGAAAGAGATAAAATTTATTTAGTTTACAGCTACCCCAACTTTCAAGCGATTATGTTGTGTACATATTTCGCATTTTTTCTCCACTGATACCTTACGTGCGGTCGTGCTACGCAAAAATAAATGTTGCATTATTCCATATTATTTAGGTCAAATACTTCAGTCAAACACGTAAGTAAAATAATTTTGTCAAATTAAATCTAAAATTGCTGAAATAATGAAGTGTATTCCCGCCAAAATATCACCGCGGGCCCTGCATAATCCTTAAAGTCTCTAAATCAGTGTTTCCTAACTTTTTAAAGTCAGGGCTTACGTGTGAACCTTCACATATCTGGCGGCACCAAGTAATGCATGCTCAATGAGGTAAGTCGAAATAAAAAATGCAAAAATGTTTAAAAAATGTATTTCTAATATTTTTTAATAAGTTTTTTATTGGTCCGTGGCACACTTGGCAAACCTTCCTTCGCGCACCAGTGTGCCGCAACCTCGTTATTCAGCGCTGCTCTAAATAATCAATAGCCTACGTATCTGAACACCGTTAAAACTATTTCACCAAAGCATGGCTACGCCCCAACAGAAAGGCCCTGGGGCGAGCCCTTTGGAACGTGAAACCATGGGAAGGTTTACTATTTACTGCAACGTGTAAACCCCGTCACTATTTTAAAGATACAATAATCGATTCGCCCAATATTTCCATTTGACAATTTGTTCCACACTTGACATGTTGTGCGTCACTTTAAAGAGAGAACAACATTAACGCGCTTTTCAGTTTAGGCTAGTGTTTCAAAGAGGCTTTCTTTTATCCACTTACACTTCCTTGCTTAAAAAAATTGACATTTTGCTGAAACGAATCCACATAGTGTTGTTGGCCAGCTATTACAGTGCATGCAAACGAATCTTTAGATTTATTTAGCAAAACACGTCATCATGTCTTTACACGTCATCATGTTTAACATTCCTGTTTGCGCCAGGAGCAGCTCGTCACAAGAGCGCTTGTGTGTGTCGTAAAATATCTGTGTATTTACGTATCTATATAAGAATCGCAACAACGATTATAAGAATCGCAACAATGACTATAAGAATTGCAACAACGATTATAAGAATTGCAACAACGACTACAAGAGTTGCAACAACGATTATAAGAATTGCAAAAACGACTATAAGAGTTGCAACAACGATTATTAGAATTGCAACAACGATTATAAAAATTGCAACAACGACTATAAGAGTTGCAACAACGACTATAAGAGTTGCAACAACGACTATAAGAATTGCAACAACGATTATAAGAATTGCAACAACGACTATAAGAGTTGCCAAAACGACTATAAGAGTTGCAACAACGACTATAAGAGTTGCAACAACGACTACAAGAATTGCAACAACGACTATAAGAGTTGCAACAACGATTATAAGAATTGCAACAACGATTATAAGAATTGCAACAACGACTGCAAGAGTTGCAACAACGATTATAAGAATTGCAACAACGATTATAAGAGTTGCAACAACGACTATAAGAATCGCAACAACGATTATAAGAGTTGCAACAACGACTATAAGAGTTGCAACAACGACTATAAGAATTGCAACAACGATTATAAGAATTGCAACAACAACTATAAGAGTTGCCACAACGACTATAAGAGTTGCAACAACGACTATAAGAGTTGCAACAACGACTATAAGAATTGCAACAACGACTATAAGAGTTGCAACAACGATTATAAGAATTGCAACAACGATTATAAGAATTGCAACAACGACTATAAGAGTTGCCACGACGACTATAAGAGTTGCAACGACGACTATAAGAATTGCAAGAACGTTAAAATCAGGGATAGAGCTAGGGTATTTCGCAATTGAAAAGACGTCTAACTATACATGCTCCACTCGTTGCAGAAATAAAACAAAAAATATTTTTAGGTAGTTGAAATAGCCATACAGGTATTAGAAATGACCTCGTGTCCTTGGTGCCTATTTCGAAAAAACATTTCCTGTGTTCGTTGTCTACTAACATTTACAACTTTGCGAACCCTTGCTCTACAGTCTAAGACACTCAGCGAGGTAGAGCTTATTACCGGAAAACAAACGCGAGACCTCCTAATCAATCCCAAAAAGGTGTCGTTCGTTACTATATGTAATATGTATCCTTAACACCCGATAAAAAAAAACATTTTAAGTAAGAACAAACAGCGTCAAGCGACCATCAAAGTTATGCCATCGCAACACTTTGATCATAATTTATCGAATCAGAAATAGCAACCAGACGTCCCTCTTACACACCTTTCTGTCAAGCGACTCTAAAAAGAATAAGATCACCGATGAATTTAATTGCACCCGAGTGTAGGTATATAAAATTACGCGAGCGTATGCGTAGACTGCGCATCAAAGCAGTGACTGTGCAGTGTAGGAAGCAGCACTAATTAAAAAGCCATTATTGAAAACGCGTCATTGGACTTGTTTTTGTATATTTGCTGATGACGTGGTCATCCACCTTATACGGTTTCTTTGTCCGAATTTAAGTACAATCCTTTAAATTTCCAACGAATCAACAATGTTTTACCTGGAAAATGCCTGGCATTTCGTCCAGTTCAGTAGTTCTCAACGTTTTTTTCCCATTTATCTCATTTGAAAATCCAACACTGTTAATTCCTTTTTAATAGAAATCACAAAAGTGTTTAGTATATTTGTGCTATAGATCCATACATCTGACGCTGCGATAGAAACGTAGAAAATGCGCATATACCCGAGAAAGTCGAAAGCATCCTTTGTTTAAACTTTAGATGGACGAAATTAAGAGCTCGCAGACTAAAAATTCTGAAAACCCTGCTTAAACCATGTTGAACAGCTTTCTTATAAATTTCTGTAGTCCCATAAAAATGCTTCAGCATTTGTTAACTGTTTAGATTCTTAATATATGTGGAAATCCAAATTTGAATATCGTCTAAAAACCTTGAATTACCAACCACGACATTAACACTTAAAACGACGCAGCAACAAAGTTTCGCATAAACTTAGCATATAATTAAATATATGACCCACTAGTGCATTCTGTAAGAATTAAGGTTTTGTGTTTGTGACCCGCCTGAAAAAAGGTGTGTCATCCCTGCTATATTATATCTAGTTGTGCCTATAACTTTTTGCTTTGTTACGTTAACTTTACTCTATAGAAAGCACAAAAATAGGTTATGTTTATATTGTATGGTTTCGCATATTTTCATTCAGCTGATTTAGGAGGTGACATACGTATTAGACGAAAAAAGACTCAATTTAATGAAAAATTCGGCAAAACTGTTATTCTCCACAGCATTTATTTCAACAACAAGGAAACATTTTTCTTCGGTTTCGACTTTATCGGGTATATGCGTATTTTTCTACGTTTCTATAGTTGCGTCATATATATGAATCTATAGCCTAAAACTATTCTGAATACTTTTGTAAATTTTTACTGATAAAGGAATCAACATTGTTGGGTTGTTAAATGGGGTGTATAGAAAAAAACGTTGAGAACTACTGGACTGGACGAAATGCCCGGCATTTCCCAGGTATAAAAATCGTTAATTTGGTGGAGATTTCAAGGAATATAGTTAAATAAATAAAATGTGAATAAAAATAGTAGGTAATACAGCCGTGGGCTACTTCTTGGTTTTAAGTTCAGGCCTAAACTTTCTTTTTTCTTTCTTTAGATTTCTTAGTATTATTATATTAAAATTTGTGCAATGGCTTGCCCTGTCAAACGAGCCTAAAATTTTGGAGATAAAAATAGGGGGGCATTGATTTCTCAATTTTTTAAGGCACTACGATGCAAAAGGTTGGGAATCCCTGATGTAACAGAAGCTATAAATAGTTTTTTCCTGTGACTACAAATATCTGGATACGGTGTTCATTTCTACAAAACATTTACTGTGTTTGTTGTCTACTTCACAACTTTGCGAAAAGTATAGCTATAAACACACAAACACAATTTGTAAAATTTTCACAAAAACGAGAACATTTTAAGTAAGAACAAACAGCATCACGCGACCATCAAAGTTATATGATTGCAACACTTTGATCATAATTTACTCAATGAGTAATGGCAACCAGACGTCACTTTCACATACCTTTTCCATTAAGCAAATAATGAGAATAAGATGACCAATGGATTCAATTGCACGCGAGTGTAGGTGGATAACATTACGCGGACGTAGGCGTAGACTGTGCATCAAAGCAGTGACTGTGCATTGTAGGCAGCACCACTAATTAAAAAGCCTTTATTGCCAGTGGAGTTGTTTCGGCACCCACCTTACTCGAATTCTTTTTATAACTTTAATGCCTAGGAAATGGCGGCCATTTCGCCTAGTCCAGTATTTTCCAACGTTTTTCCCCATATACCTTACTTGCAAACCCAACAATGCTGATTTTCTTCCGGCAAAAATCACAAAAGTAGGCCTATTCAGCATTTGTTTTAGGTAATAGACCCATATATAGATGAAGCGACAATAGAAACGTATGAGCAAATAATCGAGAAGTCGAAAGCGAAGAAAATTGTTTCGCTGTTGTTTTTAAAGTTTTAAATTTAAATCGAAATTAAGATTATCTTTCCTTTATCATGTAATGATGCAGTTTTATAGACTTTTTAAGGTGTCAAAAGCCCTATATTTTTTTTTTTTTAGACACCCTAAAATAGTTTTACAATTCAGAGGCGCACACTTTGGAAAACCGACTAAAGGTCTAAGACCACCGACAAATAATTAATGATTAATGGACACTGGACAGGCCAAAACTTTGACGTTTCTTTCTTAAAAACAAACCAAATTTTACAATGTTTCTGAAAAGCTATACTGTGTTCAAAAATGAGCTGCGTCGTTTTGTTGACCATGGTTTTCAAATAAATGGCTAGCAACTTTAGTTTTATATTTAGAAAAATGGAGCAGAAGTCAGCAACCTTCACTTTTGTCATTCCAGGAATTATTCGGACCGGTTGATCGTACCGCGAGGGGGCGCATCGGAGTCAAAGCCCTGTTTCAAGTTCTGAGCAAGACTTTACAGCGGCAGCTGGAGCCCGACACGAGACTGGCCGCGCAGATCATGGAAACCACTAGCAAGGTGCGCGAATTAGTTAGTTGCTGTTCGCGATGTAGTTGTCCGATAACCTCTTTCCATATTTCTGATAAGAGATGGCAAGATTTTGATATCAGTACTCGTCCGATAGTAGGGTGGTTTATGTGCAGATGCGATACCAAATAAATGTGAATTCAGAGAAACATCTTTCAACTTGATTGTAATTTTGGTCTCTTCAACCAGTTTACTCTTATGTTAATGTTCTATTTCATTTTTGGTTGGAATGTATAAATTCTCGTGTGCTCCGTTTTATGCCTGTTTGAGGTACATAAATGCAAAAAAATACCTAAAGGTTTTCTACGGTGTGACTGTTTAAAAATACAATTTTATTTTCATTGATAAAACATAATTAGGGTTATGTTGTGCAAAGCATGGTTAAAAACAGAAAGAGAACGTACTAAAGTTAAACCGGCTAAAATCTACTTGGTATAAGTGCCATGCTCTTTTTTGTACGTTGTTCATTTTAAACCTGACATATTTGTTTATTTGTGAAGCCGTTTGACCCTTTAGAAAATCTTTTAATAAAGATTTACCTGTTGTATTATAGTATACTAATCAACCATGTCAACTATGGGGTCACTAATCCCTGTATAGTGGTATAAATTACGTTATTTTTACCATTTATATGATGATTTAAGTTAATACCATTAATAAGTACAGATTCAAGTTACTGTTTTATAGTGATTTGAATTGACTTAAGTGTTAAATGACTTAATTTGCTTCTGTCTTGAATAAGTTGCTTTTGTCATGAAAAAATTTGTAAAATCGGGTTATTATTTTAATTTTTGTATGTACAACAAATTTGCTTCCTATATGCTGACGCTGATATATATTTGGACGAGTTTAGCTATTTTAATATTTTTACGTTTTATTTGTATTACAAGGACTTGACTTGAAGTTGACTTGATCTTATAATGAACTGACTGCGAATAAACTTAATATGTATGCAAAATAATTGACTACACTTGTTTTTTTACAAATAAGTTTACTTGGGTCATTTCAAAATGACTCTTTTGCAACACTGCTTATTTTTTAGACCAAAAATCGCAATAATGACTGAATTAATTAACTGCGTTATTGTTGGTAACTTAATTGGTCACGTTATTGTTGGTTTCGCGTCTATAACACTTAACAATCGGTAAATCAAACATTCTACGAACTAGCATGGAGTTGGCACAATTTTTAGGGCATGTCAAAAATTCGGCCATATAAAAATTTACCTAATAAATTTCATTTTTGTGCAGGAAATAACCGGCGACGTGAAGCGACTAGAGTTTCTTTCCTATATTCCCTATTATCTCTATCTGGAAGAGATGGGTGGAAGCAATAGACCTTAATGTTTCCTGGTGAAAATACCATAACGGTAGACCAAGTTTTTCTTGTCATTTGTAGCTTATTGATTACAGATAGAACTAAAGCTGACACGCGATTTAGTTTCGTCCTGAAAACACCAGTGCTAGAATGCCTTAATGGTGCATTTCAGTGTTACTGCTGGCTACTAGTAGGCTTGGTTGTTTACTGACGTCATTTTATGCTAAATAAATTTGGACAAAATTAATTTAAACCACTAACCTAAATTTAATAAATGCGTCTTCAATTTAAAAGATATGTGCCATGAATATCTTCGTTTTTCAAAACAGGAAATATACCGTAAAATTGAATCACGAAATTGTGTTGTAAACGCCTGTGTTGCATTATCCATTTCGTTTGTTTATTTATTAGTTTCTTCTTTTTTAACCGCTCTTTTGTTTGCTTCAAAGTTTTTTTAATTTAGTCTTTCACTTTCCGTATATTGTTTGATTTTTGCTTCCATATTTTGGATAAAACCTGAAAAACTACAATCTTTTAACTTTGACTGGCATTATTATTTTATACTTCAAAGGTATTTTTTAATAATTGGCACCATGGTCACTTTACTTAATAAAATTACTTCCTTCTAAAGTTGTCAGAACGTTTTGTAATCACGTATCAAGACAAACAAACATAAGCTTGAATTTATGCTTTCTGATTATTCCTCAGTTAGAACAGTCACCAAATATTTACATTCATTGTATATTTTCAAACAACATCAACTGTACAACAGAAGGACATTTTAACAAGATGACGCAATCAAAAAATGGAATCTGAAAGCACAAAGAGCAAACGCGGAAACAGGATTTTTGTTGGGGGGCATGAAAAGTTTTTTCAAAAATGACGTCACAAAGTTACGTCAAAGCATAACTTTAATAATAAGTAATTTTAACAATACTATACAGTTATTTATCTTAAGTCAAAGAGGTCTTAATTTCAATTAAAACGCTACTTTACAAAAATGTTATCGATCGTCACAAGTGAAGGCCCGTTTACACTACAGCTGCACACAGCTAAGCAAAGCGTAATTTGCATTTAAATCCCATTGTGGCCGGCGATTCACGCTTTGCTAAACTCAAGCACAGTGCAGCTATAGAAAAACGTTACGTTTTGAAGCGATTTTTACGCCCAGAGCAGCTTAGTGCAGCTGCAGTGAAAAGAAATTCACGCACAATGCAGTTGTAGTGTAAACGGGCCTTGAGAAAAACTTTTATATTGTTTAAAATGCCAAAACGCAAACTTATTAGAGATGTCTTTGGGCTAAAATGATTTTATCAAATGTGTTAAGACATACCAGAAACAAAATATATATATATATTACGTAGTTAAAATATAAGCTACAGTTAGGGGGGCGTAGATGTGGGTAAGTGTCCCCCTGAATCCGTAACGTAGCTCGTAAGGAATTGCCAAAGAAACTGAGAAACAAATTTAGACTTCTATGTTTAACAGTAGTTCAAAGTTACAAATGCAGGTGCAATAAGTGAATAAGTGAAACATTGACATGAAAAAAGTAACATCAGTTTAGACTTGCCAGTTCGGATATATACAAGAAAATACGCTGCGAATACTTACTACACAAGTTGCTATATTGACATTTCTACTAATTAATTCAAGTTTATGTACATTAACCGATGTGATTTGTGTTTAGTAAACAGCATTCTAAAGCGAGCTACAAAATCGCCAGGTTGTTTATAATTGGGAACTAGTGCACATGCAGCGCAATGGGTCATCATTAAATCCGAGCAAACGTTTGATTCGCAGGCGGAAGTTCCTGCATACCATATACTCCTCCATGTAGTGATGTGCGCCACTTTTAAGGTGCATTTCTACCACAACACCTGGCACTGATGTGATCACATTCCACGATGGTTGATCAACCTGTATGGCTAATACAGAATAAAAACAATATCACCAAGGTAAAGTACATGACAGCAAGGAGGAAAACATGCCTTGATATGAGGAACTGAAACAAAAGTGACACAAACTGAATTGACTAATGTTTAAAATACATACAACCTGAACTTCACAGTGTGAAATAAAATCTGGTAAAAATTATTCTGTCTGTCACTCTATTCATTTCTCTTTTAATCATTCTAAAAAAAGAAACACGTTTGGCCATTTTAATGTCTTCAAACATATTAATCAACATAAAACTGAAATATTTTAACGATAGCCTATTCATATTACATTGCAACAGTGTGCTATGGCACTAAAATGGTTTTAAACCATAGGAGGTGCAACCTTTTAAACAAACGACCAAATATGTTGATCCGGACCAACCCAAGGTGTTTATAAAATAAGACTTCACGTGGCTTAAATTTGTTTGATGTTGAACTATTTTTAGAATATTTTATTGAGACATTCAGATGAACACAAGAAATTGCTTTGGAAAGAATGGTAAAATGCTGTAGTTTAGCTTAAACTCATTTATTCTTTTACAGAATCTTACCTCGTGTTGCCTGAAGCGAGCTGTCGCCTGCATAAAATGCACAATGGTTTGTCCACGTTTACATAGTGGTATTTCACGTTTAGATTGCGTTATTACAAACATTAAAACCTACATATTTTTGCCGACGATGCCTTGCTAAACTCTGAAACTCCGCAAGTCCAGTCCGCCCCAGTAGGTTTCTCTGTTGGTCTCGTTGACCTAGTTGAAACTGTATCTGAGCAGCAAAAGCAAATGTACTTTTCGATCGGCCCCACCTCAAAGCAATTTTCATTGGCGTACATCGTATTGTTTCGTTGGGCTACCATTTTAGCCATGTCTTCGTTTTTGAAATGGACGTTTTCTGTGATCTGCAAACCATAAAAGAATTAAGGATACTCATGGCCTGTGTTGTGCAATTTCTTGTCAGCGTAAGATATGATGCGAGCACGACAAAAATAAAACATTTTTAGCAAATTTTAATTACCTTCGCAAAACTTTTTTTTATGTATCTGGTTCCACCGATGGGAAAAATTGCGGTTCGATCTCGAATCCTCTGAAATCCACGTTCTTTAGAAAGAGCCTCGTACGCGTCATACACCGCCCTTGCCCCATCGCTGTGAGCCAAAAATATCAGGCTGATGCTGGTGCATTGGTGGGTTCCATGTGCTCTGGCGAGTTCCATGATTTCCTTATGAAGGTCCATGTCTGTGACAGTCGGGGTTGAATTGTTTGGAAGGAACTGTAACTTGTTGGTTCTGAACTGCAGGCCGAAGGCGGTCTCGACCAACGTTTTCAAATCTTTTTTCGAACTAGTAGAGCAGCTGGTACCACCGAGACCGGCAACAAAATATCCCTGAAAGTGCTTGCAAACCTTCGTGCATTCTGCCATTCTACGCGATATAAAGTAAAACTAAATGGCCTACCGTTTTAAAATATTTTGAAAATGAAAGATGTCAAATTTACGTAGTTTACAGCTACCCAACTGTCAAGCGATTGTGTTGTGTATATATTTCTGATTTTTTCTTCACTGATACCTGAAAGGCAGCTGCACTACCCAAAAATAAAATTTGCATTATTCCGTATTATTTAGGTCAAATACTGTAGTCAAACACGTAAGAATAATTCTGTCATATAAAATCCTAAATTGCTGAAATAATGAAGTGTAATCTCGCAAAAATACCACCGCGGGCCCTACATAATCCTAAGAGTTCTAAATCGGTGTTTCTTAAATTATTTAAAAAGTCAGGGTGCCCCTGTGAACTTTAGTCAATAAAAAGCGATTTATTTATAGCAATACACTTGTTGTCTTTTTACTACCAATCCAGTCTATATTTATCTGAACAAATCTCTGATGTCAGAAGCGGCGAACGCGATTTGTTTGATATACCGGTATTTTATTTAAATGTCTTGCAAGTTTTTATTACACAGGCTTCAATCTTTAAAGTAATGTATGCTCAATGAGCTAAGTCGGAATTAAAAAATAAAAAAATATTTAAGTATATTTCTAATATTTTTTAATAAGTTTTCTATTGGTCCGTGGCGCACTTGGCAACCTTCCTTAGCGCACAAGTGTGCCGCAACACACACGTTAATCAACGCTGCTCTAAATAATCAATAGCCTACGTATCTGAACACCGTAAAAACTATTTCACCAAAGCATTTATCTGGCTACGCCTTAACAGAAAGACCCTGGGGCTAGCTCTTTGGAACGTGAAACCATGGTAAGATTTACTATTTACTGCAACGTGTAAATCCCGTCACTATTTGAAAGATACAATAATCGATTCGCCCAATATTTCCATTTGACAATTTGTTCCACACTTGACATGTTGTGCGTCACTTTAAAGAGAGATCAACATTAACGCGCTTTTCAGTTTAGGCTAGTGTTTCAAAGAGGCTTTCTTTTATCCACTTACACTTCCTTGCTTAAAAAATTTGACATTTTGCTAAAACGATTCCGCATAAAGTTGTCGGTCAGCTACTACAGTGCATTCAAACGAATCTTTAGATTTATTTAGCAAAACAGCTTTACACGTAATCATGTTGAACATTCCTGTTTGCGCCAGGAGCAGGTCGTCACAAGAGCGCTTGTGTGTGTCGTCAAATATCTGTGTATTTACGTATCTTTACAAGAATCGCAACACCGATTATAAGAATCGCAACAACGATTATATGAATTGCAACAACGATTATAAGAATTGCAACGTCTGTTAATCAGGGATAAAGCTAGGATATTTCGCAATTGAAAATAGTCTAACTATACATGCTCCACTCGTTTCAGAAATAAAACAAAAAATATTTTTAGGTTGTTGAAATAGCCATATTTACAACTTTGCGAACCCTTGCTCTACAGTCTAAGACACTCAGCGAGGTAGAGCTTAATACCGGAAAACAAACGCGAGACCTCCTAATTAATCTAAAAAGTTGTCGTTCGTTACTATATGTGATATGTATCCTTAACACCCGATAAAAACAAAAACATTTTAAGTAAGAACAAACAGCGTCAAGCAACCATCAAAGAGATGCATGATGCGCAACACTTTGATCATAATTTACCGAATCAGAAATAGCAACCAGACGTCCCTTTTACACACCTTCCCATCAAGCGGCTCTAAAAACAATAAGATCACCAATGAATTCAATTGCACGCGAGTGTAGGTATATAAAATTACGCGAGCGTATGCGTAGACTGCGCATCAAAGCAGTGACTGTGCAGTCTAGGAAGCAGCACTAATTAAAAAGACTTTATTGAAAACGCGTCATTGGAGTTGTTTTTAGATATTTGCTGATGACGTGGGTACCCATTTTATACGATTTCTTTGTCCGAATTGAAGTACGATCCTTTAAATTTCCAACGAATCAACAATGTTTTACCTGGGATATGCCTGGCATTTCGTCCAGTTCAGTAGTTCTCAACGTTTTTTCCCATTGATCTCATTTAAAAAAAACCACACTGTTGATTCCTTTTTATTAGAAATCACAAAAGTGTTCAGTATATTTATGCTATAGATCCATACATCTGACGCTGCGATAGAAACGTAGAAAATGCGCATATACCCGAGAAAGTCGAAAGCATCCTTTGTTTAAACTTTAGATGGACGAGATTAAGAGCTCGCAGACTAAAAATTCTGAAAACCCTGTTTAAACCATGTTGAACAGCTTTCTTATAAACTTCTGTAGTCCCATAAAAATGCCTCAGCATTTGTTAACTCTTTAGATTCTTATGATTCGTGGAAATCCGAATTTGAAGATCGTCTAAAAACCTTGAATTACCAACCACGACAATAACACTTAAAACGACGCAGCAACAAAGTTTCGCATAAACTTAGCATATAATTAAATATGTGACCCACAAGTGCATTTTGCAAGAATTAAGGTTTCGTGTTTGTGACCCGCGTGATAAAAAGGTTTGTCATCCCCCCTATATTAGATCTAGTTGTGCCTATAACTTTTTGCTTTGTTACGCTAACTTTACTCTAGAAAGCACAAAAATAGGTTCTGTTTATATTGTATGGTTTCGCATATTTTCATTCAGCTGATTTAGGAGGTTACATACGTATTAGACGAAAAAAGACTCAATTTAATGAAAAATTCGCCAAAACTGTTATTCCCCACAGCATATATTTCAACAACAAGGAAACATTTTTCTTCGGTTTCGACTTTATCGGGTATATGCGTATTTTTCTACGTTTCTATTGTTGCGTCATATATATGAATCTATAGCCTAAAACTATTCTGAATACTTTTGTAAATTTTTACTGAAAAAGGAATCAACATTGTTGGATTGTTAAATGACGTCTATAGGAAAAAACGTTGAGAACTACTGGACTGGACGAAATGCCCGGCATTTCCCAGGTAAAAAATTGCTGATTTGGTGAAAATTTAAAGGAATATACTTAAATAAATAAAATATGAATAAAAATAGTATAGGAAATGCAGCAGTAAGGCTACTTCTTGGTTTTAATTTTAGGCTAAAAGTTTCTTTTTTTTTTACCTTTAGATTGCTTAGTATTATTATATTAAAATTTGTGAAATGGCTTGCCCTGCCAAAAGAGACTAAAAAAATTGGGGTTTAAAAAATATGGGGGCCATTGATTTCTCATTTTTTTAAGGCGAAAAAAAAAAGTTTTGGGAATCCCTGAAGTAACAGAAGCTATAAATAGGTTTTCCTTTTGACTAAAAATATCTGGATATGGTGTTCATTTCTACCAAACATTTACTGTGTTTGTTGTCTACTTCACAACTTTGCGAAAATTATAGCTATAAACACACAAACACAACTTGTAAAAAAATATTTTTTTTATTTGCGAACCATTTCTCTAAAGTCTAAGATAGTCAGCAAGGCAGTGCTTAATAACGAAAAATACACGTGACCTCAATGTTAATTAAAAAAGGTTATGTTCTTAAGATATGTAACCTTAATATCTGACAAAAACGAAAACATTTAAGTAAGAACAAACAGCATCACGCGACCATCAAAGTTATATCATTGCAACACTTTGATCATAATTTACTCAATATGTAATGGCAACCAGACGTCACTTTTAAATACCTTTTCTATCAAGCGAATAATGAGAATAAGATGACCAATGGATTCAATTGCACGCGAGTGTAGGTGGATAACATTACGCGGACATAGGCGTAGACTGTGCATCAAAGCAGTGACTGTGCAATGTAGGCAGCACCTCTAATTAAAAAGCCTTTATTGCCAGTGTAGTTGTTTCGGCACCCACCTTACTCGAATTCTTTTTATAACTTTAATGCCTAGGAAATGATAATCTTTCATTTATCATGTAATGATGCAGTTTTGATAGACCTTTTCAAGTGTCAAGCCCTAGATTTTTTTTATTTTAGACACACTCAAATAGTTTTACCATTCAGAAGCGCACACTTTGGAAAACCGAATAAAGGTCTAAGACCACCGACAATAATTAATGATTAATGAACACTGGACAGGCCAAAACTTTGACGTTTCTTTCTTTAAAACAAACCCAATTTTACAGTGTTTCTGAAAAGCTATACTGTGTTCAAAAATGAGCTGCGTCGTTTTGTTGACCTCAAAGAAACCACTAATTCCTATAAAGTGGTATAAATTAAGTAACTTTTCAACTTTGTAATGATGATTTAAGGGAATGACATAATATATGTGCTCTCAAGATACTGTGTTTTTCATCATAAAGCATTTTGTAAAATTGGGTTATTTATCTTAAGTTTGGCATGCACAACAATTTGCTTGGTATATGCTAATTTATTGCTTATATTTGGAGGAGCTTCGCTATTTCAATATTTTTACTTTTTATTAGTATTACAAGGACTTATAATGAACTGTATATGCGGTTAAAAGGTTGCATCTCCCTGGTGTAAATCGATTGTAGTGCCATCGAACACTGGTTACACAGCCTTTCCGTACACCAACCATAAAATTATTCGTTCTGTTAATTTGTAGCCTTGAAGAGTGATCAGCCATCGTGGAGCCTTATCGAATGGCTTATTCTTGTTGCGATGGAAATGCAATTTAAAAGTGGCTCACATCACATGTGCACAAGTACCCAAGTTTAAGCAACATGGCGACTTTGTAGCTCACCTAAAATTATGTTTGCATCGTTTAATGCACATTTAATGAGTTAGTAGAAATGTTAATACAGCACCTTGTGTTTAAGCATTCTCAAACATCCGCATTCGGTCGTTGAACACGTAAGACCATGTGTGATTAACTGATTATATGTCATGGAATACTCGGCATTGTAATTACTTCTAGAAAAAATACTTGTTTTCCTTTTAGCGTTCCCGCCTCGCCTTCGGTGATCCCCGAAACCCCAGTTGACCGTTCTCGCTCAATGGCGGCACCTAGCGGCTGTTCGGACGGCCGAACACACAATCCCCTTATTTCGACCTCGGCGCTAGATGAAGCTATCGCGCCTGAGAAGAAATGCGCAATTCTGCGCGAGAAGTTCTTTGAGATTAAAAGTGAGGAAACAGGGTGAGACTTTATTCACATAAGGTCTGGTCTGCCTTTGGTGGTAATGGCAATAATGCAGGTCAGTGTTTATTGCTCTTTTTACTTCATGGCTCACCTGAAGACCTTAAAAAACATGGCGGCGCATTTAAACCGGCATTTTTTGAATTTCAATTTCATTACATCTGATCCTTAGCTACCATTCTTGAAAGTACTCTTGGATTGATAAACTATTGAAATTAAAAAAATAAGTACAAACATATACTAAAAATATTTTCGTCATTTTGACCGCGGCGCACCTGACGACCTACGGCGAAGAAGCGCTGCTCTGCTATAAAGCATAAGTACAGAAATATCTGTCAAGACTTGCATTTAAAGTTTGTTATGAGCGGTATTAAACCAGGTAATTTTCTTTACACCAAATAAAACAAGGCTGGATGCAATATTAAGTAGCATATCCAACGAGAATATGGGTCGTCAAATTCAACGGCAATTTTTTTTTCTCGTTTTAGTCCTTTGATAAAGCAACAAACATTAGATAATTGCTGGTTTTACAGGATCCTGTTAAATACAGACCAAACCAGCGCATCATTGGTCCGATTTTATGCAATATAATAGTGGTTGTATAAAACAATGTGCCTCGAGTACTGTAAAACGTTTTGTAGTTTTGAAAATAAGGTTTTTGTTTCCCCTTAGATAGGCACTATTATTCCAATTTTTGCGACATTTGAAATATAGTTTGTCGTGTGTTCAGTGTGATTGTTAAGTTTCTCTATGATATTATTATTTTAAAAGTTGGAGAACCATCCCACTATAAGCTTAATAAACCAAAGCAAAATTGCACATCGCGATTTTTTTCACATACCTATTGCAAAGTAAAACACCAGCCGCATCTCGATTGTGTGCGCTAATGTATAAAAAATTATGTGTAAATCTGTGATACTATTCGCTTGAACAACAACTATAAGAGTAAACTTAGACCTGGTGTCGTTAGAAAATCGGTCTACAATAAGTTAAGGCTTATTATTCAAGGAAGGTTCGAACTTACGACATCGGCAAAATCGGATCCTCGATTCATTGAGTTAGCCCTAAAGAAAAAAAACAATTTGCAACATCTTTACTGAAATCAAATATTTTCTCAGGAGCACCAGCTTTGAGCAAGTTTCCGCTCACTTTCCATCTGAGCTGTTTCAACGTCAGGTCAGTTACTTACAGACCTTCTACGACCTCGCCTCGCAAAACCAGTCGTTCGGTCCGGAAGAGTTTATCGCCCTGACGTCACTTGCGCAGAAGCTGAACGACTTCAGGTAGGTTTTCATTTTTAATCATTTTTTTCAATTGTGCCAAAACCTATCGCGTATTGTCATAGCAGAATATCCTATTACTAAATTAGTACGTCTTAATAAAGTTTTAACGTGTTTTTAATAGGTTTGATCTCTTTATTGTTTCCTTGAAAGAGTTTTCATATTTTTTACACTTAAGTTTATTTTTAATTTTACAATATAACGCTACATTTTACTCTATTGGTTTTAGTAATTTACTCTAATGTTACCCATAAAGTTACTGAATTTGTCAAACCAAATATACAATAAATACGCATTAATTACTCTAAGAGTGTAGAAGCCCCTTTCTTTATCACAAAGCGTATTGTATTAGGTAATAAAAATATGTATTATTAATTAGTACAATTCACAAAAATATGTATTCTTAATTAGTACAATTCATAAAAATATGTATTATTAATTAGTACTATTCATTTGTTTTACAGCATTCAGTCATATTTACTATAAAAAGGGATAGATATTTAATTATTTATGTATTTAATTATTTTATGTAATATTATTTTTCACTGATTTTCAGCCCTTCGATTCGCGAAATGTTTAAACAAATCAACTTCCAAACGCTGGAGGAATCCATCGCACAATATACGGTATTAGGTTAACCGTCAATAGGCCCATTTACTGAAGCAATATACTTGACTGAGGCGTATTAGAAATACAGGATGGGTAAAATTAAAATTATTCTAATTAATAATAAAAAACGTTTGTGGTTGATTGCCATATGTTTCGCATTTCCTTTTAAATGTTTGGTTATTATCAGAAGAGCTTAGATATTTTCTTAGTTTGACATTTCATTTTGATGGTTGTTACCGGACTTGTAAAGACTTAGTATGGTACAACTGAAGACTTGGACTCGGTAGTTGACTTGCCATATTCATTACAAATGTTTTACTTGAATTTCTGCAGATTTTCTTCAAATAACTTCGAAGGAAAATCCTCTCGAAATGACTCGCTTGCAACATTAGTTTTATATTAAAAAAACGTATAAATGGCGCAGAAGTTAGCAATCTACACTCTTGTCATTCCAGGAATTATTCGGATCGGTGGATCGTACAGCAAGGGGGCGCATCGGAGTCGGAGCCGTGCTTCAAGTTCTGAACACGACCTTACAGCGGCAGCTGGAACCCGACACAAGGCTGGCCGCGCAGATCATGGAAACCACTGGAAAGGTGCGCGAATTGGTTATTTGCAGTTCGCGATAGAGTTTTCCGATAACCTCTTTCCATATTTTCCGATAACCTCTTTCCATATTTTCCGATAACCTCTTTCCATATTTCCAAAACTAGGGTGGTCCAGTTGCAGATGCGATACCAAATAAATGTGCATCCAGAGAACGTATTTTAAGTTTATTGCAATTTTGGTTTCTTCAACCAGTTTTCCCTTATGTTCAGTTTCTATTTGATTGTTTTTGCGGAATCTCCAGGGTAAATTCTCGTGTTCTCCGTTTTTTGCCTGTTTTAACTGCAAAAAATGCACAAATTTACCCTAAGGTTTTTAACGGTATGTGACTGTTTTTGAAAATGTTTTTATATTTTCATTGATAAAACGTAATTAGGTTTCTGTTGTGAAAAGCATGGTTAAAAAGGAAGCAAAACGTATTAAAGTTAAGCCGCTCAAAATCTAGTTAGTATAAATGCCATGCTCTTTTTTTGTACGATGTTCATTTTAAACCTGACATATTTGTTTATTTGTGAAGCCGTTTGACCTCTTAGAAATTTTTTTAATAATGATTTCGCTATTGTACTGGTATACTAATAAACCATGCCAACTATGGAGCCACTAATTCCTGTATAGAGGTATAAATTAAGTTACTTTTCAACATTGTTATGACGATTTAAGCCAATGACATAATATTCGTGACTTGAATTAAGTGTTAAATGACTTAAATTGCTTATGTTTTAAAATAAAGTGTTTTCATCATGGAATTATTTGTAAAATTGGGTTATTTATCTGAATTTTTGCATGTATAACAATTTACTTGCTATAGGCTTAGTTATTACTTTTATTTGGACGAGTTGACCTATTTTAATAATTTTACGTTTTATTTGTATAACAAGGACTTGACTTGAAGTTGAATTGCTCTTATAATGAACTGACTGCGACTCAACGTGTTATTTATGCAACAGACTCACTTGAATAGGATTTGAGTTTTTTTATAAATGACTTGAGTTGAGTCATTTCAAAATTACTTGTTAGCAACACTGCTTTTTACGACCAAAAAATCGTTTGAATACCTTAATTGACAACGAAAGTGTTAACAATCGCTTAACAAATCGGTAAATCAAACATTTTACGAACTAGCATGGATTGGCCCAATATTTTAGAGCATGTTCAAGATTCGGACATATATAAATTTACGTAACAATTGCATTTTTGTTCAGGAAATCACCGGCGACGTGACACGACTGGAGTTTCTTTCCTTTATTCCCTATTTCCTCTATCTGGAAGAGATGGGTTAAAGCAGCCTTTCTTAACCTGGGGTAAATTTACCCCAGGGGGTAAATTTACTCGTTTTAGGGGGTAAATCCAAGGATATGTATTCAAGCTCTGAATATTCTGGTTACATTTTCTTTAATTAACTTTTGCGAAGCGGCTTCTCTGCATTACTAACTATCAAATATAAAGCACGAAACCGACTTCATGTTAAATCTGATATTCGTTGTGCATTATCACTAATTTCCCAGATATTGCAATTTAACTCGTTGCCAAAAAGCAAGGGCAGCCGTCACACTGACTATAACTGATGTAATTTGTTACTTTCGTTTTTTTAATAAATGAACACCACTTTATATATTGGGGGTAAATTTGATATTCATTTTTGTTCAGAGGGTAAAACATACAAAAAAGGTTAAGAACTCCTGGGTTAAAGCAATAGAGCTTAATGTTTCCTGGTGAAAATATTATAACGGTAGACCAAGTTTTTCTGGTCATTCGTAGCTTATTGATTACAAATAGAACTAAAGCTGACACGCGATTTATAGAAAGAAGTTTCGTCCTGAAAACACCAGTGCTGGAATGCCTTAATGGTGCATTTAGTGTTCGTGCTGGCTACTAGTAGGCTTGGTTGTTTACTTACGTCATTTTATGCTAAAGAAATTTGGACAAAATTTATTTCAACCACTAACCTAAATTTAATAAATGCGCCTTTAATTTAAAAGATATGTGCCATGAATATCTTCGTTTTTTTTTCAAAACGGAAAATATACCGTAAAATTGAATCACGGAATTGAGTTGTAAACGCCTGTGTTGCGTTATCCATTTCGTTTGTTTATTTATTAGTTTCTTCTTTTTTAGCCGTTCTTTTGTTTGCTTCAAAGTTTTTTTTATTTTAGTCTTTCACTTTCCGTATATTGTTTGATTTTTGCTTTCATATTTTGGATAAAACCTGAAAAACTACAATCTTTTAACTTTGACTGGCATTATTATTTTATACTTCAAAGGTATTTTTTAATAATTGGCACGATGGTCACTTTACTTAATAAAATTACTTCCTTCTAAAGTTGTCAGAACGTTTTGTAATTACGTATCAAGACAAACAAACATAAGCTTGAATTTATGCTTTCTGATTATACCTCAGTTACAACAGTCACCAAATATTTACATTCATTGTATATTTTCAAACAACATCAACTGTACATCAGAAGGGCATTTTAACAAGATGACGCAATCAAAAACTGGAAATCTGAAGCACAAAGAGCAGACGCGGAACCAGGATTTTTCTTTGGGGGGCATGAAAAGTTTTTCTAAAATGACGTCACAAAGTTACGTCAAAACATAACTTCAATAACAAATAATTTTAACAATACTGTACAGTTATTTATCTTAAGTCAAAGAGGTCTTAATTTCAATTTAAACGCTAATTCACAAAAATGTTATCGATCGTCGCAAGTGAAGGCCCGTTTACACTACAGCTGCACTAAGCTAAGCAAAGCGTAATTTGCATTTAAATCCCATTGTGGCCGGCGATTCACGCTTTGCTGAACTCAAGCCCCGTGCAGCTGAAAAAAATACGCTTTGGAGCAATTTTCACGCTTTGCTAAACTCAGGCCCAGTGCAGCTATAGAAAAACGTTACGTTTTGGAGCGATTTTTACGCCCAGAGCAGCTTAGTGCAGCTGTAGTGAAAAAAAATTCACGCACAATGCAGTTGTAGTGTAAACGGGTCTTGAGAAAAACTTTTATATTGTTTAAAATGCCAAAACGCAATTTTACCAGAGATGCCTTTGGGCTAGAACGATTTTATCAAATATGTTAAGACATAAACAAAATATATATATTATGTAGTTAAAATATAAGCTACAGTAAAGGGGCGTAGGTGTGGGTAAGTGTCCCCCTGAATCGGTAACGTAGCTCGTAAGGAATTGCCAAAGAAACTGAGAAACATATTTAGTCTTCTATGTTTAACAGTAGTTCAAAGTTACAAATGCAGGTGCAATAAGTGAATAAGTGAAACATTGACATCAAAAAAGTAACATCAGTTTAGACTGGCCAATTCGGATATATAAAACAAAATACGCTGCGAATACTTACTTCACAAGCTGCTATATTGACATTTCTACTAATTAGATCAATTTTATGTACATTAACCGATGTTATTTGTGTTTGGTAAACAGCATTCTAAAGGAAGTTACCAAATTGCCCGGTCGCTTACACATGCGAACTAGTGCACATGCAGCGCAATGGGTCATCATTAAATCCGAGCAAACGTTTGATTTGCAGGCGGAAGTTCCTGCATACCATATACTCCTCCATGTAGTGATGTGCGCCACGTTTAAGGTGCATTTCTACCACAACACCTGGCAACCATTCGATAAGGTTCCACGATGGTTGATCACCCTTCAAGCCTAATACAAAATAAAAACAATATTACCAAGGTAAGGTACATGACAGCAAGGGGGAAAACATGCCTTGGTATGAGGAACTGAAACAAAAGTGACACAAACTGAATTGACTAATTTTCAAAATACATACAACCTGAACGTTGCTTCACAGTGTGAAATAAAATTTGGTAAAAATTATACTGTCTGTCACTCTATTCATTTCTCTTTTAATCATTCTGAAAAAAGAAACACGTTTGGCCATTTTAATGTCTTCAAAGATATTAATCAACATAAAACTGAAATATTTTAATGATAGCCTATTCATATTACATTGCAACAGTGTGCTATGGCACTAAAATCGTTTTAAACCATAGGTGGTGCAACCTTTTAAACAAACGACCTAATATGTTGATCCGGACCAACCCAAGGTGTTCATAAATTAAGACTTCACGCGGCTTAAATTTGTTTGATGTTGAACTTTTTTTAGAATGCTTTTTTGAGACATTCAGATAAACATCCGAAACAGCTTTGGAAAGAACGGTAAAATGCTGTACTTTATCTAAAAAAATCATTTCTTCTTTTACAGAATCTTACCTCGTGTTGCCTGAAGCGAGCTGTCGCCTGCATAAAAATGCACAATGGTTTGTCCACAGATAGCGTTATTGAACGTTTAAACTGCGTTATTGAAAAACATTTAAACCTACTCATTCTCGCCGACGATCCCTTGCCAAACTCTGAAACTCCGCAAGTCCAGTTCGCCTTAGTAGGTTTCTCTGTTGGTTTCGTTGGCCTAGTTGGAACTGTATCTGAGCAGCACAAGCAAATGTACTTTTCGATCGGCCCCACCTCAAAGCAATTTTCATTGGCATACATCGTATTTTTTTGTTGGGCTACAGACTTAGCCATGTCGTCGTTTTCGAAATGGACGTTTTCTGTGATCTGCAAACCATAAAAGAATTAAGGATACTCATGGCCTGTGTTGTGCAATTTCTTGTCAGCGTAAGATATGATGCGAGCACGACGAAAATAAAACATTTTTAGCTAATTTTAATTACCTTCGCATGACTTTTCTTGATGTATCTGGTTCCACCGATGGCAAAAATTGCGGTTCGATCTCGAATCCTCTCAAATCCACGTTCTTTAGAAAGAGCCTCGTACGCGTCATACACCGCCCTTGCCCCATCGCTGTGAGCCAAAAATATCAGGCTGATGCTGGTGCATTGGTGGGCTCCATGTGCTCTGGCGAGTTTCATGATTTCCTTATGAAGGTCCATGTCTGTGACAATCGCGGTTGAATTGTTTGGAAGGAACTGTAACTTGTCGTATGTGAACTGCAGGCCGAAGGCGGTCTCGACCAACGAATTCAAATATTTTTTTGAACTGGTAGAGAAGCTGGTACCACCGAGACCGGCAACAAAATATCCCTGAAAGTGCTTGCAAACCTTCGTGTATACTGCCATTCTACGCGATATAAAGTAAAACTAAATGGCCTACCGTTTTAAAATATTTTGAAAATGAAAGAGGTCAAATTTACGTAGTTTACAGCTACCCAACTGTCAAGCGATTGTGTTGTGTATATATTTCTGATTTTTTCTTCACTGATACCTGAAGTGCAGCTTCACTACCCAAAAATAAAATTTGCATTATTCCGTATTATTTAGGTCAAATACTGTAGTCAAACACGTAAGAATAATTCTGTCATATAAAATCCTAAATTGCTGAAATAATGAAGTGTAATCTCGCAAAAATACCACCGCGGGCCCTACATAATCCTAAGAGTTCTAAATCGGTGTTTCTTAAATTATTTAAAAAGTCAGGGTGCCCCTGTGAACTTTAGTCAATAAAAAGCGATTTATTTATTGCAATACACTTGTTGTCTTTTTACTACCAATCCAGTCTATATTTATCTGAACAAATCTCTGATGTCAGAAGCGGCGAACGCGATTTGTTTGATATACCGGTATTTTATTTAAATGTCTTGCAAGTTTTTATTACATAGGCTTCAATTTTTAAAGTAATGTATGCTCAATGAGCTAAGTCGGAATTAAAAAATAAAAAAATATTTAAGTATATTTCTAATATTTTTTAATAAGTTTTCTATTGGTCCGTGGCGCACTTGGCAACCTTCCTTAGCGCACAAGTGTGCCGCAACACACACGTTAATCAACGCTGCTCTAAATAATCAATAGCCTACGTATCTGAACACCGTAAAAACTATTTCACCAAAGCATTTATCTGGCTACGCCTTAACAGAAAGACCCTGGGGCTAGCCCTTTGGAACGTGAAACCATGGTAAGATTTACTATTTACTGCAACGTGTAAATCCCGTCACTATTTGAAAGATACAATAATCGATTCGCCCAATATTTCCATTTGACAATTTGTTCCACACTTGACATGTTGTGCGTCACTTTAAAGAGAGATCAACATTAACGCGCTTTTCAGTTTAGGCTAGTGTTTCAAAGAGGCTTTCTTTTATCCACTTACACTTCCTTGCTTAAACAATTTGACATTTTGCTAAAACGATTCCGCATAATGTTGTCGGTCAGCTACTACAGTGCATTCAAACGAATCTTTAGATTTATTTAGCAAAACAGCTTTACACGTAATCATGTTTAACATTCCTGTTTGCCTCAGGAGCAGCTCGTCACAAGAGCGCTTGGATCTGTCGTCAAATATCTGTGTATTTACGTATCTATATAAGAATCGCAACACCGATTATAAGAATCGCAACAACGATTATATGAATTGCAACAACGATTATAAGAATTGCAACGTCTGTTAATCAGGGATAAAGCTAGGATATTTCGCAATTGAAAAGAGTCTAACTATACATGCTCCACTCGTTTCAGAAATAAAACAAAAAATATTTTTAGGTAATTGAAATAGCCATATTTACAACTTTGCGAACCCTTGCTCTACAGTCTAAGACACTCAGCGAGGGAGAGCTTAATACCGGAAAACAAACGCGAGACCTCCTAATTAATCTAAAAAGTTGTCGTTCGTTACTATATGTGATGTGTATCCTTAACACCCGATAAAAACAAAACATTTTAAGTAAGAACAAACAGCGTCAAGCAACCATCAAAGAGATGCATGATGCGCAACACTTTGATCATAATTTACCGAATCAGAAATAGCAACCAGACGTCCCTCTTACACACCTTCCCATCAAGCGGCTCTAAAAACAATATAACCAATGAATTCAATTGCACGCTAGTCTAGATGGGTAACAGTGCGCGGGGAAAGTGGAAGCAGTGACTGTGCAGGGCAGGAAATCAGAGCAGTGACGGTGCAGGGTAGGAATCGGCACTAATTAAAAATACTTTATTGAAAACGCGTTATTGGAGTTATTTTTAGATATTTGCTGATGACGTGGGTACCCATTTTATATCAGTATATTTATGCTAGAGATCCACACATCTGACGCTGCGATAGAAACGTGGAAAAATGCGCATATACCCGAGAAAGTCGAAAGCAACCTTTGCTTAAACTTTATAGTTTAGATGGACGAAATTAAGTGCTCGCAGACTAAAAATTCTGAAAACCCTGTTTAAACCATGTTGAACAGCTTTCTTATAAACTTCTGTAGTCCCATATAAATCCGGTATTTTATTTAAATGTCTTGCAAGTTTTTATTACATAGGCTTCAATTTTTAAAGTAATGTATGCTCAATGAGCTAAGTCGGAATTAAAAAATAAAAAAATATTTAAGTATATTTCTAATATTTTTTAATAAGTTTTCTATTGGTCCGTGGCGCACTTGGCAACCTTCCTTAGCGCACAAGTGTGCCGCAACACACACGTTAATCAACGCTGCTCTAAATAATCAATAGCCTACGTATCTGAACACCGTAAAAACTATTTCACCAAAGCATTTATCTGGCTACGCCTTAACAGAAAGACCCTGGGGCTAGCCCTTTGGAACGTGAAACCATGGTAAGATTTACTATTTACTGCAACGTGTAAATCCCGTCACTATTTGAAAGATACAATAATCGATTCAATATTTCCATTTGACAATTTGTTCCACACTTGACATGTTGTGCGTCACTTTAAAGAGAGATCAACATTAACGCGCTTTTCAGTTTAGGCTAGTGTTTCAAAGAGGCTTTCTTTTATCCACTTACACTTCCTTGCTTAAACAATTTGACATTTTGCTAAAACGATTCCGCATAATGTTGTCGGTCAGCTACTACAGTGCATTCAAACGAATCTTTAGATTTATTTAGCAAAACAGCTTTACACGTAATCATGTTTAACATTCCTGTTTGCCTCAGGAGCAGCTCGTCACAAGAGCGCTTGTATCTGTCGTCAAATATCTGTGTATTTACGTATCTATATAAGAATCGCAACACCGATTATAAGAATCGCAACAACGATTATATGAATTGCAACAACGATTATAAGAATTGCAACGTCTGTTAATCAGGGATAAAGCTAGGATATTTCGCAATTGAAAAGAGTCTAACTATACATGCTCCACTCGTTTCAGAAATAAAACAAAAAATATTTTTAGGTAATTGAAATAGCCATATTTACAACTTTGCGAACCCTTGCTCTACAGTCTAAGACACTCAGCGAGGTAGAGCTTAATACCGGAAAACAAACGCGAGACCTCCTAATTAATCTAAAAAGTTGTCGTTCGTTACTATATGTGATGTGTATCCTTAACACCCGATAAAAACAAAACATTTTAAGTAAGAACAAACAGCGTCAAGCAACCATCAAAGAGATGCATGATGCGCAACACTTTGATCATAATTTACCGAATCAGAAATAGCAACCAGACGTCCCTCTTACACACCTTCCCATCAAGCGGCTCTAAAAACAATATAACCAATGAATTCAATTGCACGCTAGTCTAGATGGTAACAGTGCGCGGGGAAAGTGGAAGCAGTGACTGTGCAGGGCAGGAAATCAGAGCAGTGACGGTGCAGGGTAGGAATCGGCACTAATTAAAAATACTTTATTGAAAACGCGTTATTGGAGTTATTTTTAGATATTTGCTGATGACGTGGGTACCCATTTTATATCAGTATATTTATGCTAGAGATCCACACATCTGACGCTGCGATAGAAACGTGGAAAAATGCGCATATACCCGAGAAAGTCGAAAGCAACCTTTGCTTAAACTTTATAGTTTAGATGGACGAAATTAAGTGCTCGCAGACTAAAAATTCTGAAAACCCTGTTTAAACCATGTTGAACAGCTTTCTTATAAACTTCTGTAGTCCCATATAAATGCTTCCGCGTTTGTTAACTGTTTAGATTCTTATGATTCGAGGAAATCCGAATTTGAAGATCGTCCAAAAACCTTGCATTACCAACCAAGACAATAACACTTAAAACGACGCAGCAACAAAGTTTCGCATAAACTTAGCATATAATTAAATATGTGACCCACTAGTGCGTTTTGTAAGAATTAAGGTTTCGTGTTTGTGACCCGCGTGATAAAAAGGTTTGTCATCCCCGCTATATTAGATCTAGTTTTGCCTATAACTTTTTGCTTTTTTACGTTAACTTTACTCTAGAAAGCACAAAAATACGTTCTGTTTATATTGTATGGTTTCGCATATTTTCATTCAGCTGATTTAGGAGGTTACATACGTATTAGACGAAAAAAGCCTCAATTTAATGAAAAATTCGGCAAAACCGTTATTCCCCACAGCATATATTTCAACAACAAGAAAACATTTTTCTTAGGTTTCGAATTTCTCGGGTATATGCGTATTTTTCTACGTTTCTATTGTGGCGTCAATTGGTGGGTTCCATGTGCTCTGGCGAGTTTCATGATTTCCTTATGAAGGTCCATGTCTGTGACAATCGCGGTTGAATTGTTTGGAAGGAACTGTAACTTGTCGTATGTGAACTGCAGGCCGAAGGCGGTCTCGACCAACGAATTCAAATATTTTTTTGAACTGGTAGAGAAGCTGGTACCACCGAGACCGGCAACAAAATATCCCTGAAAGTGCTTGCAAACCTTCGTGTATACTGCCATTCTACGCGATATAAAGTAAAACTAAATGGCCTACCGTTTTAAAATATTTTGAAAATGAAAGAGGTCAAATTTACGTAGTTTACAGCTACCCAACTGTCAAGCGATTGTGTTGTGTATATATTTCTGATTTTTTCTTCACTGATACCTGAAGTGCAGCTTCACTACCCAAAAATAAAATTTGCATTATTCCGTATTATTTAGGTCAAATACTGTAGTCAAACACGTAAGAATAATTCTGTCATATAAAATCCTAAATTGCTGAAATAATGAAGTGTAATCTCGCAAAAATACCACCGCGGGCCCTACATAATCCTAAGAGTTCTAAATCGGTGTTTCTTAAATTATTTAAAAAGTCAGGGTGCCCCTGTGAACTTTAGTCAATAAAAAGCGATTTATTTATTGCAATACACTTGTTGTCTTTTTACTACCAATCCAGTCTATATTTATCTGAACAAATCTCTGATGTCAGAAGCGGCGAACGCGATTTGTTTGATATACCGGTATTTTATTTAAATGTCTTGCAAGTTTTTATTACATAGGCTTCAATTTTTAAAGTAATGTATGCTCAATGAGCTAAGTCGGAATTAAAAAATAAAAAAATATTTAAGTATATTTCTAATATTTTTTAATAAGTTTTCTATTGGTCCGTGGCGCACTTGGCAGCCTTCCTTAGCGCACAAGTGTGCCGCAACACACACGTTAATCAACGCTGCTCTAAATAATCAATAGCCTACGTATCTGAACACCGTAAAAACTATTTCACCAAAGCATTTATCTGGCTACGCCTTAACAGAAAGACCCTGGGGCTAGCCCTTTGGAACGTGAAACCATGGTAAGATTTACTATTTACTGCAACGTGTAAATCCCGTCACTATTTGAAAGATACAATAATCGATTCGCCCAATATTTCCATTTGACAATTTGTTCCACACTTGACATGTTGTGCGTCACTTTAAAGAGAGATCAACATTAACGCGCTTTTCAGTTTAGGCTAGTGTTTCAAAGAGGCTTTCTTTTATCCACTTACACTTCCTTGCTTAAAAAATTTGACATTTTGCTAAAACGATTCCGCATAATGTTGTCGGTCAGCTACTACAGTGCATTCAAACGAATTTTTAGATTTATTTAGCAAAATAGCTTTACACGTAATCATGTTTAACATTCCTGTTTGCCTTAGGAGCAGCTCGTCACAAGAGCGCTTGTATCTGTCGTCAAATATCTGTGTATTTACGTATCTATATAAGAATCGCAACACCGATTATAAGAATCGCAACAACGATTATATGAATTGCAACAACGATTATAAGAATTGCAACGTCTGTTAATCAGGGATAAAGCTAGGATATTTCGCAATTGAAAAGAGTCTAACTATACATGCTCCACTCGTTTCAGAAATAAAACAAAAAATATTTTTAGGTAGTTGAAATAGCCATATTTACAACTTTGCGAACCCTTGCTCTACAGTCTAAGACACTCAGCGAGGTAGAGCTTAATACCGGAAAACAAACGCGAGACCTCCTAATTAATCTAAAAAGTTGTCGTTCGTTACTATATGTGATGTGTATCCTTAACACCCGATAAAAACAAAACATTTTAAGTAAGAACAAACAGCGTCAAGCAACCATCAAAGAGATGCATGATGCGCAACACTTTGATCATAATTTACCGAATCAGAAATAGCAACCAGACGTCCCTCTTACACACCTTCCCATCAAGCGGCTCTAAAAACAATATAACCAATGAATTCAATTGCACGCTAGTCTAGATGGATAACAGTGCGCGGCGGAAGTGGAAGCAGTGACTGGCAGGGTAGGAAATCTAAGCAGTGACGGTGCAGGGTAGGAATCGGCACTAATTAAAAATACTTTATTGAAAACGCGTTATTGGAGTTATTTTTAGATATTTGCTGATGACGTGGGTACCCATTTTATATCAGTATATTTATGCTAGAGATCCACACATCTGACGCTGCGATAGAAACGTGGAAAAATGCGCATATACCAGAGAAAGTCGAAAGCAACCTTTGCTTAAACTTTATAGTTTAGATGGACGAAATTAAGTGCTCGCAGACTAAAAATTCTGAAAACCCTGTTTAAACCATGTTGAACAGCTTTCTTATAAACTTCTGTAGTCCCATATAAATGCTTCCGCGTTTGTTAACTGTTTAGATTCTTATGATTTGAGGAAATCCGAATTTGAAGATCGTCCAAAAACCTTGCATTACCAACCAAGACAATAACACTTAAAACGACGCAGCAACAAAGTTTCGCATAAACTTAGCATATAATTGAATATGTGACCCACTAGTGCGTTTTGTAAGAATTAAGGTTTCGTGTTTGTGACCCGCGTGATAAAAAGGTTTGTCATCCCCGCTATATTAGATCTAGTTTTGCCTATAACTTTTTGCTTTTTTACGTTAACTTTACTCTAGAAAGCACAAAAATACGTTCTGTTTATATTGTATGGTTTCGCATATTTTCATTCAGCTGATTTAGGAGGTTACATACGTATTAGACGAAAAAAGCCTCAATTTAATGAAAAATTCGGCAAAACCGTTATTCCCCACAGCATATATTTCAACAACAAGAAAACATTTTTCTTAGGTTTCGAATTTCTCGGGTATATGCGTATTTTTCTACGTTTCTATTGTGGCGTCAAATATATGAATCTATAGCCTAAAAATATTATGAATACTTTTGTAAGTTTTTACTGAAAACGGAATCAACATTGTTGGGTTGTTAAATGACGTCTATAGGAAAAAACGTTGAGAACTACTGGACTGGACGAAATGCCCGGCATTTCCCAGGTAAAAAATTGCTGATTTGGTGGAAATTTAAAGGAATATACTCAAATAAATAAAATATGAACAAAAATAGTAGGTAATACAGCAGTAAGGCTACTTCTTGGTTTTAATTTTAGGCTAAAAGTTTCTCTTTTTTTACCTTTAGATTGCTTAGTATTATTATATTAAAATTTGTGAAATGGCTTGCCCTGCCGAAAGAGACTAAAAAAATTGGGGTTTAAAAAATATGGGGGCCATTGATTTCTCAATTTTTTTAACGCGAAAAAAAAGTTTTGGGAATCCCTGAAGTAACAGAAGCTATAAATAGGTTTTCCTTTTGACTAAAAATATCTGGATATGGTGTTCATTTCTACAAAACATTTACTGTGTTTGTTGTCTACTTCACAACTTTGCGAAAAGTATAGCTATAAACACACAAACACAACTTGTAAAATATTTAAATCGCACGACTTTAAAACTAATATGTAGGTCGCATCAAAAATTATTTGCGAACCATTTCTCTAAAGTCTAAGATAGTCAGCGAGGTAGTGCCTAATAACGAAAAATACACGGGTGACCTCAATATTAATTAAAAAAGGTTATGTTCTTAAGATATGTAACCTTAATATCTGACAAAAACGAAAACATTTAAGTAAGAACAAACAGCATCACGCGACTATCAAAGTTATATCATTGCAACACTTTGATCATAATTTACTCAATGTAATGGCAACCAGACGTCACTTTAACATACCTTTTCCATTAAGCGAATAATGAGAATAAGATGACCAATGGATAAAGTTGCACGCTAGTGTAGATGGATAACAGTGCGCGGGCGTAGGCGTGGACTGCGCATCAAAGCAATGACTGTGCATTGTAGGCAGCAGCACTAATTAAAAAGCCTTTATTGCCAGTGGAGTTGTTTCGGCACCCACCTTACTCGAATTTGTTTCCACTACTTTAATGCCTAGGAAATGGCGGGCATTTCGTCTAGTCCAGTATTTTCCAACGTTTTTCCCCATATACCTTACTTGCAAACCTAACAATGTTGATTTCCTTCCGGCAAAAATCACAAAAGCAGGCCTATTCAGCATTTGTTTTAGGTAATAGACCCATATATAGATGAAGCGACGATAGAAACGTATGAGCAAATAATCCAGAAGTCGAAAGCGAAGAAAATTGCTTCGCTGTTGTTTTTAAAGTTTTAAGTTTAAAACGAAATTAAGATTATTATGTTTTATAGAATTTTTAAGTGTCAAGCCCTAGATTTTTTTTATTTTAGACACACTCAAGTAGTTTTACCATTCAGAGGCGCAGACTTTGGAAAACCGACTAAAGGTCTAAGACCACCGACAATAATTAATGATTAATGAACACTGGACAGGCCAAAACTTTGACGTTTCTTTCTTAAAAACCAACCCAATTTTACAGTGTTTCTGGAAAGCTACACTTTTCCTCAAAAATGAGCTGCGTCGTTTTGTTGACCTCAAAGAAACCACTAATTCCTATAGAGTGGTACAAATTAGGTAACTTTTCAACTTTGTAATGATGATTTAAGGGATGACATAATATATGTGCACTCAAGATACTGTTTCTAATGATTTGACTTGATTTAAGTGTTGAATGACTTGTTTGCATATGTCTTGAATAATTTGTTTTTATCATGAAGCATTTTGCAAAGTTGGGTTATTTATCTTGAGTTTTGCATGTACAACAATTTGCTTGGTATATGCTATTTTATTGCTTATATTGGAAGGAGCTTCGCTATTTCAATATTTTTACTTTTTATTTGTATAACAAGGACTTATAATGAATTGTATATATATAAAGCATCGAATTAGGTCAAAATTTATTACATTTGTATAACAAATCGCATTACAATTTGGTTAAATTAAAACAAGATGGCGTCGATATCGTTACAACGAAGAGCGAGTTAGCTGCGCAACTTGTGATTTCTATAGAGACGTTAGGTTAGATGTATAGTGCTGTAATGACATATTGACTTTAATGCAAGTAGGTAGCTGTTTGATATGACTTGACCTGACTTAAGTGTATTTTGGTGTAATTTTGGAAAACCTAAATAGGGCAATTTACTGACGCTTTTTTAGCGTACTTAACAATTAAAGGTACGGTAATGTAACTATTTAATTAAAGCAATTTATTATTAAAAAACAGTTCAAAGTATTTAATTGCCATATGTTTCGTAGTTTGCCTCTTCCTACGTTATTGTTTCTTATAAGATAAGTTTCTATAGTTTCTTAGTTTTACTTTGCTTGCAATGACTTTTAATTAGTCTGGTATAGGTGCCTTAAGAAACGAAAAACTTTGACACGGAAGATGACTTGCTATATTCATTACAATTATTCTAAAAATAAATGTTTTCAAATGAATGGCTAGCAACTTTAGTTTTATGTTAAAAAAATGGCACAGAAGTGAGCAACCTTCACTTTTGTCATTCCAGGAATTATTCGGATCGGTTGATCGTCCCACGAGGGGGCGCATCGGAGTCGGAGCCCTGCTTCAAGTTCTGAGCAAGACTTTACAGCGGCAGCTGGAGCCCGACACAAGACTGGCGGTGCAGATCATGGAAACCACTAGCAAGGTGCGCGAATCAGTTAATTGCTGTTCGCGATATAGTTGTCCGATAACCTCTTTCCATATTTCTGATAAGTGATGGCAAGGTTTTGATATCAGTACTCGTCCGATAGTAGGGTGGTTTATGTGCAGATGCGATACCAAATAAATGTGAATTCAGAGAAACATCTTTCAACTTGATTGTAATTTTGGTCTCTTCAACCAGTTTACTCTTATGTTAATGTTCTATTTCATTTTTGGTTGGAATGTATAAATTCTCGTGTGCTCCGTTTTATGCCTGTTTGAGGTACATAAATGCAAAAAAATACCTAAAGGTTTTCTACGGTGTGACTGTTTAAAAATACAATTTTATTTTCATTGATAAAACATAATTAGGGTTATGTTGTGCAAAGCATGGTTAAAAACAGAAAGAGAACGTACTAAAGTTAAACCGGCTAAAATCTACTTGGTATAAGTGCCATGGTCTTTTTTGTACGTTGTTCATTTTAAACCTGACATATTTGTTTATTTGTGAAGCCGTTTGACCCTTTAGAAAATCTTTTAATAAAGATTTACCTGTTGTATTATAGTATACTAATCAACCATGTCAACTATGGGGTCACTAATCCCTGTATGGTATAAATTACGTTATTTTTACCATTTATATGATGATTTAAGTTAATACCATTAATAAGTACAGATTCAAGTTACTGTTTTATAGTGATTTGAATTGACTTAAGTGTTAAATGGCTTAATTTGCTTCTGTCTTGAATAAGTTGCTTTTGTCATGAAAAAATTTGTAAAATCGGGTTATTATTTTAATTTTTGTATGTACAGCAAATTTGCTTCCTATATGCTGACGCTGACATATATTTGGACGAGTTTAGCTATTTTAATATTTTTACGTTTTATTTGTATAACAAGGACTTGACTTGAAGTTGACTTGCTCTTATAATGAACTGACTGCGAATAAACTTAATATGTATGCAAAATAATTGACTACACTTGTTTTTTTACAAATAACTTTACTTGGGTCATTTCAAAATGACTCTTTTGCAACACTGCTTATTTTTTAGACCAAAAATCGCAATAATGACTGAATTAATTAACTGCGTTATTGTTGGTAACTTAATTGGTCACGTTATTGTTGGTTTCGCGTCTATAACACTTAACAATCGGTAAATCAAACATTCTACGAACTAGCATGGAGTTGGCACAATTTTTAGGGCATGTCAAAAATTCGGCCATATAAAAATTTACCTAATAAATTTCATTTTTGTGCAGGAAATAACCGGCGACGTGAAGCGACTAGAGTTTCTTTCCTATATTCCCTATTATCTCTATCTGGAAGAGATGGGTGGAAGCAATAGACCTTAATGTTTCCTGGTGAAATTACCATAACGGTAGACCAAGTTTTTCTTGTCATTTGTAGCTTATTGATTACAGATAGAACTAAAGCTGACACGCGATTTAGTTTCGTCCTGAAAACACCAGTGCTAGAATGCCTTAATGGTGCATTTCAGTGTTCCTGCTGGCTACTAGTAGTAGGCTTGGTTTTTTACTGACGTCATTTTATGCTAAATAAATTTGGACAAAATTAATTTAAACCACTAACCTAAATTTAATAAATGCGTCTTCAATTTAAAATATATGTGGCACGAATATCTTCGTTTTTCTTCAAAACGGAAAATATACCGTAAAATTGAATCACGGAATTGAGTTGTAAACGCCTGTGTTGTTCGTTTGTATCCAATTCGTTTGTTTTTTATTTATTAGTTTCTTCTTTTTTAGCCGCTCTTTTGTTTGCTTCAAAGTTTTTTTAATTTTAGTCTTTCACTTTCCGTATATTTTTGATTTTTGCTTCCATATTTTGGATAAAACCTGAAAAACTACAATCTTTTGACTTTGACTGGCATTATTATTTTATACTTCAAAGGAATTTTTTAATAATTGGCACCATGGTCACTTTACATAATAAAATTACTCCCTTCTAAAGTTGTCAGAACGTTTTGTAATCACGTATCAAGACAAACAAACATAAGCTTGAATTTATGCTTTCTGATTATACCTCAGTTACAACAGTCACCAAATATTTACATTCATTGTATATTTTCAAACAACATCAACTGTACATCAGAAGGGCATTTTAACAAGATGACGCAATCAAAAACTGGAAATCTGAAGCACAAAGAGCAAACGCGGAAACAGGATTTTTGTTTGGGGGGCATGAAAAGTTTTTCTAAAATGACGTCACAAAGTTACGTCAAAACATAACTTCAATAACAAATAATTTTAACAATACTGTACAGTTATTTATCTTAAGTCAAAGAGGTCTTAATTTCAATTTAAACGCTAATTTACAAAAATGTTATCGATCGTCGCAAGTGAAGGCCCGTTTACACTACAGCTGCACACAGCTAAGCAAAGCGTAATTTGCATTTAAATCCCATTGTGGCCGGCGATTCACGCTTTGCTGAACTCCAGCCCCGTGCAGCTGAAAAAAATACGCTTTGGAGCAATTTTCACGCTTTGCTAAATTAAGCCCAGTGCAGCTATAGAAAAACGATACGTTTTGGAGCGATTTTTACGCCCAGCGCAGTTAGTGCAGCTGTAGTGAAAAAAAATCACGCACAATGCAGTTGTAGTGTAAACGGGCCTTGAGAAAAACTTTTATATTGTTTAAAATGCCAAAACGCAATTTTACCAGAGATGCCTTTGGGCTAGAACGATTTTATCAAATATGTTAAGACATAAACAAAATATATATATTATGTAGTTAAAATATAAGCTACAGTAAAGGGGCGTAGATGTGGGTAAGTGTCCCCCTGAATCGGTAACGTAGCTCGTAAGGAATTGCCAAAGAAACTGAGAAACATATTTAGACTTCTATGTTTAACAGTAGTTCAAAGTTACAAATGCAGGTGCAATAAGTGATAAGTGAAACATTGACATGAAAAAAGTAACATCAGTTTAGACTGGCCAATTCGGATATATAAAACAAAATACGCTGCGAATACTTACTTCACAAGCTGCTATATTGACATTTCTACTAATTAAATCAATTTTATGTACATTAACCGATGTTATTTGTGTTTGGTAAACAGCATTCTAAAGGAAGTTACCAAATTGCCCGGTCGCTTACACATGCGAACTAGTGCACATGCAGCGCAATGGGTCATCATTAAATCCGAGCAAACGTTTGATTTGCAGGCGGAAGTTCCTGCATACCATATACTCCTCCATGTAGTGATGTGCGCCACTTTTAAGGTGCATTTCTACCACAACACCTGGCAACCATTCGATAAGGTTCCACGATGGTTGATCACCCTTCAAGCCTAATACAACATAAAAACAATATTACCAAGGTAAGGTACATGACAGCAAGGGGGAAAACATGCCTTGGTATGAGGAACTGAAACAAAAGTGACACAAACTGAATTGACTAATTTTTAAAATACATACAACCTGAACGTTGCTTCACAGTGTGAAATAAAATTTGGTAAAAATTATACTGTCTGTCACTCTATTCATTTCTCTTTTAATCATTCTAAAAAAAGAAACACGTTTGGCCATTTTAATGTCTTCAAAGATATTAATCAACATAAAACTGAAATATTTTGATGATAGCCTATTCATATTACATTGCAACAGTGTGCTATGGCACTAAAATGGTTTTAAACCATAGGAGGTGCAACCTTTTAAACAAACGGCCAAATATGTTGATCCGGACCAACCCAAGGTGTTTATAAAATAAGAATTCACGCGGCTTAAATTTGTTTGATGTTGAACTTTTTTTAGAATATTTTATTGAGACATTCAGATGAACACAAGTAATGGCTTTGGAAAGAATGGTAAAAGCTGTACTTTAGCTTAACATCATTTATTCTTTTACAGAATCTTACCTCGTGTTGCCTGAAGCGGGCTGTCGCCTGCATAAAATGCACAATGGTTTGTCCACGTTTAGATAGCGTTATTAAAGGTTTAAACTGCGTTATTACAAACATTAAAACCTACCAATTTTTGCCGACGATGCCTTGCTAAACCCTGAAACTCCGCATGACCAGCAGTCCGCCCCAGTAGGTTTCTCTGTTGGTCTCGTTGACCTAGTTTGAACTCCATCAGAGCAGCACAAGCAAATGTACTTTTCGATCGGCCCCACCTCAAAGCAATTTTCCTTGGCGTACATCGTATTGTCGCGTTGCGCTACAGTCTTGGCCATGTCGTCGTTTTTGAAATGGACGTTTTCTGTGATCTGCAAACCATAAAAAACTAAGGATACTCATGGCCTGTGTTGTGCAATTTCTTGTCAGCGTAAGATATGATGGTGCATGCGAGCACGACAAAAAAAAAGTTTTTTGTCTAATTTTAATTACCTTCGCATGACTTTTCTTGATGTATCTGGTTCCACCGATGGCAAAAACTGCGGTTCGATCGCGAATCCTCTCAAATCCACGTTGTTTAGAAAGAGCCTCGTACGCGTCATACACCGCCCTTGCCCCATCGCTGTGAGCCAAAAATATCAGGCTGATGCTGGTGCATTGGTGGGTTCCATGTGCTCCGGCGAGTTCCATGATTTCCTTATGAAGGTCCATGTCTGTGACAGTCGCGGTTGAATTGTTTGGAAGGAACCGTAACTTGTTGGGTCTGAACTGCAGGCCGAAGGCGGTCTCGACCAACGTTTTCAAATCTTTTTTCGAACTGGCAGACCAGCTGGTACCACCGAGACCGGCGACAAAATATCCCTGAAAGTGCTCGCAAACCTTCGTGAAACCTGCCATTTTATGCGATATAAAGTAAAATTAAATATCCTACAGTCTTAAAACATTTTGAAAATGAAAGAGATCAAATTTATTTAGTTTACAGCTACCCCAACTTTCAAGCGATTATGTTGTGTACATATTTCGCATTTTTTCTCCACTGATACCTTACGTGCGGTCGTGCTACGCAAAAATAAATGTTGCATTATTCCATATTATTTAGGTCAAATACTTCAGTCAAACACGTAAGTAAAATAACTTTGTCAAATTAAATCTAAAATTGCTGAAATAATGAAGTGTATTCCCGCCAAAATATCACCGCGGGCCCTGCATAATCCTTAAAGTCTCTAAATCAGTGTTTCCTAACTTTTTAAAGTCAGGGCTTACGTGTGAACCTTCACATATCTGGCGGCACCAAGTAATGCATGCTCAATGAGGTAAGTCGAAATAAAAAATGAAAAAATGTTTAAAAAATTTATTTCTAATATTTTTTAATAAGTTTTTTATTGGTCCGTGGCACACTTGGCAAACCTTCTTTCGCGCACCAGTGTGCCGCAACACACACGTTAATCAACGCTGCTCTAAATAATCAATAGCCTACGTATCTGAACACCGTTAAAACTATTTCACCAAAGCATGGCTACGCCCCAACAGAAAGGCCCTGGGGCGAGCCCTTTGGAACGTGAAACCATGGGAAGGTTTACTATTTACTGCAACGTGTAAACCCCGTCACTATTTTAAAGATACAATAATCGATTCGCCCAATATTTCCATTTGACAATTTGTTCCACACTTGACATGTTGTGCGTCACTTTAAAGAGAGAACAACATTAACGCGCTTTTCAGTTTAGGCTAGTGTTTCAAAGAGGCTTTCTTTTATCCACTTACACTTCCTTGCTTAAAAAAATTGACATTTTGCTGAAACGAATCCACATAGTGTTGTTGGCCAGCTATTACAGTGCATGCAAACGAATCTTTAGATTTATTTAGCAAAACACGTCATCATGTCTTTACACGTCATCATGTTTAACATTCCTGTTTGCGCCAGGAGCAGCTCGTCACAAGAGCGCTTGTGTGTGTCGTCAAATGTCTGTGTATTTACGTATCTATATAAGAATCGCAACAACGATTATAAGAATCGCAACAATGACTATAAGAATTGCAACAACGATTATAAGAATTGCAACAACGACTACAAGAGTTGCAACAACGATTATAAGAATTGCAAAAACGACTATAAGAGTTGCAACAACGATTATTAGAATTGCAACAACGATTATAAAAATTGCAACAACGACTATAAGAGTTGCAACAACGACTATAAGAGTTGCAACAACGACTATAAGAATTGCAACAACGATTATAAGAATTGCAACAACGACTATAAGAGTTGCCAAAACGACTATAAGAGTTGCAACAACGACTATAAGAGTTGCAACAACGACTACAAGAATTGCAACAACGACTATAAGAGTTGCAACAACGATTATAAGAATTGCAACAACGATTATAAGAATTGCAACAACGACTGCAAGAGTTGCAACAACGATTATAAGAATTGCAACAACGATTATAAGAGTTGCAACAACGACTATAAGAATCGCAACAACGATTATAAGAGTTGCAACAACGACTATAAGAGTTGCAACAACGACTATAAGAATTGCAACAACGATTATAAGAATTGCAACAACAACTATAAGAGTTGCCACAACGACTATAAGAGTTGCAACAACGACTATAAGAGTTGCAACAACGACTATAAGAATTGCAACAACGACTATAAGAGTTGCAACAACGATTATAAGAATTGCAACAACGATTATAAGAATTGCAACAACGACTATAAGAGTTGCCACGACGACTATAAGAGTTGCAACGACGACTATAAGAATTGCAAGAACGTTAAAATCAGGGATAGAGCTAGGGTATTTCGCAATTGAAAAGACGTCTAACTATACATGCTCCACTCGTTGCAGAAATAAAACAAAAAATATTTTTAGGTAGTTGAAATAGCCATACAGGTATTAGAAATGACCTCGTGTCCTTGGTGCCTATTACGAAAAAACATTTCCTGTGTTCGTTGTCTACTAACATTTACAACTTTGCGAACCCTTGCTCTACAGTCTAAGACACTCAGCGAGGTAGAGCTTATTACCGGAAAACAAACGCGAGACCTCCTAATCAATCCCAAAAAGGTGTCGTTCGTTACTATATGTAATATGTATCCTTAACACCCGATAAAAAAAAACATTTTAAGTAAGAACAAACAGCGTCAAGCGACCATCAAAGTTATGCCATCGCAACACTTTGATCATAATTTATCGAATCAGAAATAGCAACCAGACGTCCCTCTTACACACCTTTCTGTCAAGCGACTCTAAAAAGAATAAGATCACCGATGAATTTAATTGCACCCGAGTGTAGGTATATAAAATTACGCGAGCGTATGCGTAGACTGCGCATCAAAGCAGTGACTGTGCAGTGTAGGAAGCAGCACTAATTAAAAAGCCATTATTGAAAACGCGTCATTGGACTTGTTTTTGTATATTTGCTGATGACGTGGTCATCCACCTTATACGGTTTCTTTGTCCGAATTTAAGTACAATCCTTTAAATTTCCAACGAATCAACAATGTTTTACCTGGAAAATGCCTGGCATTTCGTCCAGTTCAGTAGTTCTCAACGTTTTTTTCCCATTTATCTCATTTGAAAATCCAACACTGTTAATTCCTTTTTAATAGAAATCACAAAAGTGTTTAGTATATTTGTGCTATAGATCCATACATCTGACGCTGCGATAGAAACGTAGAAAATGCGCATATACCCGAGAAAGTCGAAAGCATCCTTTGTTTAAACTTTAGATGGACGAAATTAAGAGCTCGCAGACTAAAAATTCTGAAAACCCTGCTTAAACCATGTTGAACAGCTTTCTTATAAATTTCTGTAGTCCCATAAAAATGCTTCAGCATTTGTTAACTGTTTAGATTCTTAATATATGTGGAAATCCAAATTTTAATATCGTCTAAAAACCTTGAATTACCAACCACGACATTAACACTTAAAACGACGCAGCAACAAAGTTTCGCATAAACTTAGCATATAATTAAATATATGACCCACTAGTGCATTCTGTAAGAATTAAGGTTTTGTGTTTGTGACCCGCCTGAAAAAAGGTGTGTCATCCCTGCTATATTAGATCTAGTTGTGCCTATAACTTTTTGCTTTGTTACGTTAACTTTACTCTATAGAAAGCACAAAAATAGGTTATGTTTATATTGTATGGTTTCGCATATTTTCATTCAGCTGATTTAGGAGGTGACATACGTATTAGACGAAAAAAGACTCAATTTAATGAAAAATTCGGCAAAACTGTTATTCTCCACAGCATTTATTTCAACAACAAGGAAACATTTTTCTTCGGTTTCGACTTTATCGGGTATATGCGTATTTTTCTACGTTTCTATAGTTGCGTCATATATATGAATCTATAGCCTAAAACTATTCTGAATACTTTTGTAAATTTTTACTGAAAAAGGAATCAACATTGTTGGGTTGTTAAATGGGGTGTATAGAAAAAAACGTTGAGAACTACTGGACTGGACGAAATGCCCGGCATTTCCCAGGTATAAAAATCGTTAATTTAGTGGAGATTTCAAGGAATATAGTTAAATAAATAAAATGTGAATAAAAATAGTAGGTAATACAGCCGTGGGCTACTTCTTGGTTTTAAGTTCAGGCCTAAACTTTCTTTTTTCTTTCTTTAGATTTCTTAGTATTATTATATTAAAATTTGTGCAATGGCTTGCCCTGTCAAACGAGCCTAAAATTTTGGAGATAAAAATAGGGGGGCATTGATTTCTCAATTTTTTAAGGCACTACGATGCAAAAGGTTGGGAATCCCTGATGTAACAGAAGCTATAAATAGTTTTTTCCTGTGACTACAAATATCTGGATACGGTGTTCATTTCTACAAAACATTTACTGTGTTTGTTGTCTACTTCACAACTTTGCGAAAAGTATAGCTATAAACACACAAACACAATTTGTAAAATTTTCACAAAAACGAGAACATTTTAAGTAAGAACAAACAGCATCACGCGACCATCAAAGTTATATGATTGCAACACTTTGATCATAATTTACTCAATGAGTAATGGAAACCAGACGTCACTTTCACATACCTTTTCCATTAAGCAAATAATGAGAATAAGATGACCAATGGATTCAATTGCACGCGAGTGTAGGTGGATAACATTACGCGGACGTAGGCGTAGACTGTGCATCAAAGCAGTGACTGTGCATTGTAGGCAGCACCACTAATTAAAAAGCCTTTATTGCCAGTGGAGTTGTTTCGGCACCCACCTTACTCGAATTCTTTTTATAACTTTAATGCCTAGGAAATGGCGGCCATTTCGCCTAGTCCAGTATTTTCCAACGTTTTTCCCCATATACCTTACTTGCAAACCCAACAATGCTGATTTTCTTCCGGCAAAAATCACAAAAGTAGGCCTATTCAGCATTTGTTTTAGGTAATAGACCCATATATAGATGAAGCGACAATAGAAACGTATGAGCAAATAATCGAGAAGTCGAAAGCGAAGAAAATTGTTTCGCTGTTGTTTTTAAAGTTTTAAATTTAAATCGAAATTAAGATTATCTTTCCTTTATCATGTAATGATGCAGTTTTATAGACTTTTTAAGGTGTCAAAAGGCCTATATTTTTTTTTTTTTTAGACACCCTAAAATAGTTAGTTTTACAATTCAGAGGCGCACACTTTGGAAAACCGACTAAAGGTCTAAGACCACCGACAAATAATTAATGATTAATGGACACTGGACAGGCCAAAACTTTGACGTTTCTTTCTTAAAAACAAACCAAATTTTACAATGTTTCTGAAAAGCTATACTGTGTTCAAAAATGAGCTGCGTCGTTTTGTTGACCATGGTTTTCAAATAAATGGCTAGCAACTTTAGTTTTATATTTAGAAAAATGGAGCAGAAGTCAGCAACCTTCACTTTTGTCATTCCAGGAATTATTCGGACCGGTTGATCGTACCGCGAGGGGGCGCATCGGAGTCAAAGCCCTGTTTCAAGTTCTGAGCAAGACTTTACAGCGGCAGCTGGAGCCCGACACGAGACTGGCCGCGCAGATCATGGAAACCACTAGCAAGGTGCGCGAATTAGTTAATTGCTGTTCGCGATGTAGTTGTCCGATAACCTCTTTCCATATTTCTGATAAGAGATGGCAAGATTTTGATATCAGTACTCGTCCGATAGTAGGGTGGTTTATGTGCAGATGCGATACCAAATAAATGTGAATTCAGAGAAACATCTTTCAACTTGATTGTAATTTTGGTCTCTTCAACCAGTTTACTCTTATGTTAATGTTCTATTTCATTTTTGGTTGGAATGTATAAATTCTCGTGTGCTCCGTTTTATGCCTGTTTGAGGTACATAAATGCAAAAAAATACCTAAAGGTTTTCTACGGTGTGACTGTTTAAAAATACAATTTTATTTTCATTGATAAAACATAATTAGGGTTATGTTGTGCAAAGCATGGTTAAAAACAGAAAGAGAACGTACTAAAGTTAAACCGGCTAAAATCTACTTGGTATAAGTGCCATGCTCTTTTTTGTACGTTGTTCATTTTAAACCTGACATATTTGTTTATTTGTGAAGCCGTTTGACCCTTTAGAAAATCTTTTAATAAAGATTTACCTGTTGTATTATAGTATACTAATCAACCATGTCAACTATGGGGTCACTAATCCCTGTATAGTGGTATAAATTACGTTATTTTTACCATTTATATGATGATTTAAGTTAATACCATTAATAAGTACAGATTCAAGTTACTGTTTTATAGTGATTTGAATTGACTTAAGTGTTAAATGACTTAATTTGCTTCTGTCTTGAATAAGTTGCTTTTGTCATGAAAAAATTTGTAAAATCGGGTTATTATTTTAATTTTTGTATGTACAGCAAATTTGCTTCCTATATGCTGACGCTGATATATATTTGGACGAGTTTAGCTATTTTAATATTTTTACGTTTTATTTGTATAACAAGGACTTGACTTGAAGTTGACTTGCTCTTATAATGAACTGACTGCGAATAAACTTAATATGTATGCAAAATAATTGACTACACTTGTTTTTTTACAAATAACTTTACTTGGGTCATTTCAAAATGACTCTTTTGCAACACTGCTTATTTTTTAGACCAAAAATCGCAATAATGACTGAATTAATTAACTGCGTTATTGTTGGTAACTTAATTGGTCACGTTATTGTTGGTTTCGCGTCTATAACACTTAACAATCGGTAAATCAAACATTCTACGAACTAGCATGGAGTTGGCACAATTTTTAGGGCATGTCAAAAATTCGGCCATATAAAAATTTACCTAATAAATTTCATTTTTGTGCAGGAAATAACCGGCGACGTGAAGCGACTAGAGTTTCTTTCCTATATTCCCTATTATCTCTATCTGGAAGAGATGGGTTAAAGCAATAGACCTTAATGTTTCCTGGTGAAAATACCATAACGGTAGACCAAGTTTTTCTTGTCATTTGTAGCTTATTGATTACAGATAGAACTAAAGCTGACACGCGATTTAGTTTCGTCCTGAAAACACCAGTGCTAGAATGCCTTAATGGTGCATTTCAGTGTTCCTGCTGGCTACTAGTAGGCTTGGTTGTTTACTGACGTCATTTTATGCTAAACAAATTTGGACAAAATTAATTTAAACCACTAACCTAAATTTAATAAATGCGTCTTCAATTTAAAAGATATGTGCCATGAATATCTTCGTTTTTCAAAACAGGAAATATACCGTAAAATTGAATCACGGAATTGAGTTGTAAACGCCTGTGTTGCATTATCCATTTCGTTTGTTTATTTATTAGTTTCTTCTTTTTTAACCGTTCTTTTGTTTGCTTCAAAGTTTTTTTAATTTTAGTCTTTCACTTTCCGTATATTGTTTGATTTTTGCTTCCATATTTTGGATAAAACCTGAAAAACTACAATCTTTTAACTTTGACTGGCATTATTATTTTATACTTCAAAGGAATTTTTTAATAATTGGCACCATGGTCACTTTACTTAATAAAATTACTTCCTTCTAAAGTTGTCAGAACGTTTTGTAATCACGTATCAAGACAAACAAACATAAGCTTGAATTTATGCTTTCTGATTATTCCTCATTTAGAACAGTCACCAAATATTTACATTCATTGTATATTTTTAAACAACATCAACTGTACAACAGAAGGACATTTTAACAAGATGACGCAATCAAAAAATGGAATCTGAAAGCACAAAGAGCAAACGCGGAAACAGGATTTTTGTTTGGGGGGCATGAAAAGTTTTTTCAAAAATGACGTCACAAAGTTACGTCAAAGCATAACTTTAATAATAAGTAATTTTAACAATACTATACAGTTATTTATCTTAAGTCAAAGAGGTCTTAATTTCAATTAAAACGCTACTTTACAAAAATGTTATCGATCGTCACAAGTGAAGGCCCGTTTACACTACAGCTGCACACAGCTAAGCAAAGCGTAATTTGCATTTAAATCCCATTGTGGCCGGCGATTCACGCTTTGCTAAACTCAAGCACAGTGCAGCTATAGAAAAACGTTACGTTTTGAAGCGAATTTTACGCCCAGAGCAGCTTAGTGCAGCTGCAGTGAAAAGAAATTCACGCACAATGCAGTTGTAGTGTAAACGGGCCTTCAGAAAAACTTTTATATTGTTTAAAATGCCAAAACGCAAACTTATTAGAGATGTCTTTGGGCTAAAATGATTTTATCAAATGTGTTAAGACATACCAGAAACAAAATATATATATATATTACGTAGTTAAAATATAAGCTACAGTTAGGGGGGCGTAGATGTGGGTAAGTGTCCCCCTGAATCCGTAACGTAGCTCGTAAGGAATTGCCAAAGAAACTGAGAAACAGATTTAGACTTCTATGTTTAACAGTAGTTCAAAGTTACAAATGCAGGTGCAATAAGTGAATAAGTGAAACATTGACATGAAAAAAGTAACATCAGTTTAGACTTGCCAGTTCGGATATATACAAGAAAATACGCTGCGAATACTTACTACACAAGTTGCTATATTGACATTTCTACTAATTAATTCAAGTTTATGTACATTAACCGATGTGATTTGTGTTTAGTGAACGGCATTCTAAAGGAAGTTACCAAATTGCCCGGTCGCTTACACATGCGAACTAGTGCACATGCAGCGCAATGGGTCATCATTAAATCCGAGCAAACGTTTGATTCGCAGGCGGAAGTTCCTGCATACCACATACTCCTCCATGTAGTGATGTGAACCACTTTTAAGGTGCATTTCTACCACAACACCTGGCACTGATGTGATCACATTCCACGATGGTTGATCACCCTGTATGGCTAATACAGAATAAAAACAATATCACCAAGGTAAAGTACATGACAGCAAGGAGGAAAACATGCCTTGATATGAGGAACTGAAACAAAAGTGACACAAACTGAATTGACTAATGTTTAAAATACATACAACCTGAACTTCACAGTGTGAAATAAAATCTGGTAAAAATTATTCTGTCTGTCACTCTATTCATTTCTCTTTTAATCATTCTAAAAAAAGAAACACGTTTGGCCATTTTAATGTCTTCAAACATATTAATCAACATAAAACTGAAATATTTTAACGATAGCCTATTCATATTACATTGCAACAGTGTGCTATGGCACTAAAATGGTTTTAAACCATAGGAGATGCAACCTTTTAAACAAACGACCAAATATGTTGATCCGGACCAACCCAAGGTGTTTATAAAATAAGACTTCACGCGGCTTAAATTTGTTTGATGTTGAACTATTTTTAGAATATTTTATTGAGACATTCAGATGAACACAAGAAATTGCTTTGGAAAGAATGGTAAAATGCTGTAGTTTAGCTTAAACTCATTTATTCTTTTACAGAATCTTACCTCGTGTTGCCTGAAGCGAGCTGTCGCCTGCATAAAATGCACAATGGTTTGTCCACGTTTACATAGTGGTATTTCACGTTTAGATTGCGTTATTACAAACATTAAAACCTACTTATTTTTGCCGACGATGCCTTGCTAAACTCTGAAACTCCGCAAGTCCAGTCCGCCCCAGTAGGTTTCTCTGTTGGTCTCGTTGACCTAGTTGAAACTGTATCTGAGCAGCAAAAGCAAATGTACTTTTCGATCGGCCCCACCTCAAAGCAATTTTCATTGGCGTACATCGTATTGTTTCGTTGGGCTACCATTTTAGCCATGTGGTCGTTTTTGAAATGGACGTTTTCTGTGATCTGCAAACCATAAAAAAACTAAGGATACTCATGGCCTGTGTTGTGCAATTTCTTGTCAGCGTAAGATATGATGCGAGCACGACAAAAATAAAACATTTTTTAGCTAATTTTAATTACCTTCGCAAAACTTTTCTTTATGTATCTGGTTCCACCGATGGGAAAAATTGCGGTTCGATCTCGAATCCTCTCAAATCCACGTTCTTTAGAAAGAGCCTCGTACGCGTCATACACCGCCCTTGACCCATCGCTGTGAGCCAAAAATATCAGGCTGATGCTGGTGCATTGGCGGGTTCCATGTGCTCTGGCGAGTTCCATGATTTCCTTATGAAGGTCCATGTCTGTGACAGTCGGGGTTGAATTGTTTGGAAGGAACTGTAACCTGTTGGTTCTGAACTGCAGGCCGAAGGCGGTCTCGACCAACGTTTTCAAATCTTTTTTCGAACTAGTAGAGCAGCTGGTACCACCGAGACCGGCAACAAAGTATCCCTGAAAGTTCTCGCAAACCTTCGTACAACCTGCCATTCTACATACACGGTACGAAATGTAACTAAATAGCCTACAGTCCTAAGTAAAATAAAGCTAATTAACTTCAAAATATTCAAAAAGTTCGCCAAGGAGCTTATTCTAAATAAGAACCAAAACGATGGACAACGAGTTCAAATCTATTACCGTGTGAAAAATTCCACTTTGAGTGGCCTGTTGGGAAGGCCTCGGTCATTAACTTAGACCAGATGTTATAAGTTTGCGCTGCGCCGCCCTGGTTTGTCATTTGAAAATATTGCATAATTTTTTTTATAATGTTTAGAACAAAACAAATAAAAAATTGCTTTAGTGTAAAACTATATGGAAATTAGTGAAACTCTTATAGCTGCTGCGTCGTAATTCAAAAAACCTTCTATAAGTTCGTCGCAAGAATAAAGTTGCCAAGCCACTATAATTCAAAATGCAGAATACAGGAAGGTATTTTTAATTACGAGATCCTGGAGACCGCTCCCACAATAATACATACTTAAGGCTTCTTTGTCCCCCTAAAATAGAAGTTATGCAAGACCAATGGCTATTCCTTGCAGCTGCAGTTTTCTTGGTGAAAAAAATGCTGTGTGCCTAAGTTGCTTTAACCTTTTACGTTCCGAAACATTTGCGTCAGTGAATGTAAACCTGTTAACCGTACTAAATTGCCATTTTCTAACTGGCAGAAAGTAAAGTCAAAATTACAGCATTCATTATTTAATAACATGTCGTCAAAAGCGATACCTATTGCTGCTCTCCGATGAATCTTGTCGTTTAAAATATGGGTTTAATAAAGCATTGTATAAACCTACGTCAATAAATAAACATATCAAGCATACACCGAGCTCTTTCATTTTGAAGGAGACTGAGACCTTATGTCAGAAAAGGGGAACCTGCTTTTGTTGTAAAGCCAACGTTACGTTTCATTTTTCCTCATAGATTGAACACTTCTTTGTTTTGTTTGTTTCTATGGATTCATGCGTAATTCAATACTAATGAAAAACGAAGTAATACAACTAACCAATGTATAAAAAAGATCTTACATAAAAGCTTTGATACTGAAATAGAACTTTTGGGAGTCATATAAGTTATAAGCCTTATCAATAAGTACAAATAAAATTATAAAGAATACTATTGACTCATAACTACCCTATTTCAATACCTATTTCGACTCTATCAAACTTGTAGTTTTCTCAACCTAATCAACGAAATTAGGCAGCCTATACTTGATTCTGGGCAGCAAGGTTTAATCAAAAACATATAAACAACATTTGGAACTTTTATGGCAATTTAGGAGCTACTATATTTTAAACATGAAAGAGAGCAAATTTAAGGGATTTACAGCAAACCAAATGTCAAACTATTCTTTTATATACTCCTGATTTCATTGTTTATACTGACAGATAATGTAGGTCGCTCGACTCGGTGAAATTCTTGCACTATTATCTGTCCAGAAAACATTTTCAAACTATTTTTTTTTTTCAGTCAATTATTTAACGGCACATCTTGACAGGGGAAAAACGGAGTTACTTGGTAAATTTTCACAGCTGTTAAAGGTCCGTTGTTTCTCCTCTAAAAAATTGAACTCTGCAACTTAAGGTGTAAAAGTGTAATAATTTTGGTTTAAGCCATTTTCAGAGATAAAAGTTTTTCATAATATACCATAGACCAATTCATGATAGATACATGTAATAAACAGGTGTAAGTAACAAATTTTTAAACCTCACCCCTCTGGTACTTTTCGAGATGGTCAAAATGCACACCATAACTTTTTAACATTATTCCAACTATTGTTTTCGGGAACAAATTTTGCAATTTTATAACAAACTTTGTTTTTGCGAAACGGAATTGGAAACAATTATGGGAGCACAATGCAAATTCCCATAAGAGGCTCCCTGGCAAAATATACAACGACCGCACACCCAGTCTAGTTCGTTATTGGTCAGGTCCAATATTCAAACACATCGAAGAAATTGTTTTGTCAATCACAATCTCAACTTATGAAAATAATGAAGTGTAGAATATATTGTCACCAAAATATCATTGCTGGTTAGCCCACATGATCTTACCAACCTCTACATCTCAAACTATAGCTTTCGTATCTGACCACCAATGAAACTGTTTCACCGAATGAGATATCATACAGTACCTCAACAGCAAAGGCGTGGTCCTGGGGCCAGTCAAGCAAATCAAGTTCCCCATTTTACCGGAAATACAAAACAAGTGTTGAGTTTCTTCAGAAGTAATCAAGCATGGCACTCTGGGTTGCGAGAAAATACTTCGCTTTGTGGTTTTTCTTTTAAATTTCGATGCATTCAATCACCCAAGCCCTTAAGGTTTACTTTGATACGTAGGCTAATCCGTTATATTCAAGGTCTAGATTACGATTTCTCAACCGTGGCCCTTTTCCTCGATGTGAAGTTATTTTTTTTCGAAACCAGAAAAAAGTTAAAAAAACATAAATCATTTTGTTTTTAGTTTTTCCATATCTTGCTTTACATTTTATTGACAACCAAAAATTACACAAAAGCAACAACATACTTTTCTGTATTCATTCACTTCAAATGCAAAATAGAAGAAAAAAATTGCATTGCAAATTTTTTGTTTTTTTGTAGTGCATATTTCATGCAAATGTAACAACATTGGTTTGCAAGCTGCGCGTAATAATCGTTTGCTGTCAAAAAATCTATTGCAATGCTTTGGGTTCAAAAATATTCAAACAGCACTTTCGATGTTGATTTATGTAACTAAATTTTTAGCGTAACACTTGTATGGTAGATGCTGAGTAGACCAAATTGCAACACTAAAAAATAAAATTAAAAATCTAAAGTAAACTAAAGTAAAACGAAAGGAATCTACGACGTCCAAATCCGAAAATATTACCAAACAACTTAGAGAAGTCCGGCAGTCGACATTTTGATACGACACCGATATCCGATATCGGACTGTTGCCGATATCATTCTAGTATAGAACGAGCCGACATAATTGACATTTTTTTTTGAGTTTTTCTCGATTTGAACAAAAACAGAATAAGGCTATTTGCAAGAATTTGACAAGGTGTTTGTAATAACGCCGATCACGCCGATCGAAATCGGGCAAGTTATTCATTGTAACGGGTTGTTGCATTAAAGTTGAGCCAACTGGGCAACACTACGCGGATGCCAATGTATGTACAACATTATTTGTTTAAATATCAAACCTAATGATCCAGTGAACGAAGACCAAATGGAAAAAAGGAAAAAAAACAGCAGGGGATTGAAACAGTAAATTCGGTAACGTTGTTTAAAAATCCCAATACGCTGCGCTGTTTTTCGTCTATTTTAAACCCCGAAATTTACAACCAAGCAAGCTAAACATGTTTGGTTGCTTAAAATGTATGCTTGAATTGCTACACATAGCATCACATATATCAACTGCTAATCAGGTGTGACATGAGAGGAGAAACGGCGGATCGACTGATGACAGTTTTTCACAGCTTTTTTTTGTAGGTCTAAAGATGGATATAAAACATGGTTGACAAAACATGATTTCCAGCGTGAAGAAAAGGGTAGAAAAAAGGGTTTCGAAGTGGCATGACAAAAAAGCTGTAAAACGCTTTTCGAAAATGCACCACAAACTGGCTTATAGTTGGAAGAAGCGCGCAAAAGATACCGCATACAACGGCAACCGCTTTAGTGCGTAAGACTGTAAATTAAAATTGTTTTGGGATGGGTCAGTCAGTATAAAATTTTCGTTTCGAAACAAGACAAAAAATCTGTGTCAATACGTTTTTAATTCAGTGGCGGTTTTCGTCTGTTAAGAGCCCAGTAGTTGCTAGTTTGCGGCCTGTTGCTTTCAGCCTTATCCTTGTCCAGTTTTCAGTAGGGTCAGCGCTAGGTAAGGCACGACCTGTCCTCGTACGAGTTGCCGGCCGCTGGCGACTTGTCCTGGTCGAAACTGGCCAACTGGGTGTCCAGTACTGTCCTGGTCAGACTGGCCAGTACCAGCAGCGTGACGTGTAGTAGATTGAGCAGGTTAATTAGGGCAAAGGTCAGCAGGCTGTAGGCCGACATGGCCACCTGTAGCGTCACGTGACAAACGACTTTGAGACGCAACCACGTGATCCGGCTCGTGACGCGGCGGCACCTGGCGCTGACGTCATCGAGTTGGCCCTGCACGGTGGACAGCTCGCCTTCGATGCGTTCGAGCTGGGCCTTGAACACCTGTAACAGTAGGAAGCTTATAACTTATGCTTATTTGTACAGAAAAAGGAAATCAAAAGTGCAGAAAGGCAGCTTTGAGCGCAGAGAAAAGATAAACAAAATCACCGCATTTAACTGAATAAAAAAGCTCAAAAATGTCTTATTTTTATCCAAGAATATGCACTTTGGCTTCATCAACGCAAAAAAATACTTTCAAATGTTGTTAAAAAGGCCGGAAATTTTACTCTGTTAAGAGTCACCACCGTTTGCGAAAATAAAAAAAAAACAAGAAATACTTTTTCAAAAAAAATATTTTTTATACTTAATAATAATTCGAAAAACAAATTAAATTTCTATAGCTGCTTGGTTCACATCTGTTACTGCAGCGGTTGAACAATACTAGATCGCACTTAACATTAAAAGTTTTCAAATGCAATTTCCCCTTATACTTTTCTCGAACATATATAAACTGTTCTACTTAAATTAAATTACCAGAAAACAAGGTACAATATACTCTAACTTAATCATTCCTCAAACTTGTCGAGCGAAATCATTCCTCAAATTTGTCGAACTTATTAGGACAAAAATTCACAACATGGTATAAAATCCCTAAAACTTCATTGTCGATCTCCACCCATCGGTTTCACAAACTCCAGGTTTAAAATTATTGCTTTAAAGCAGGGGGTCCTCTGAATATTTAAACACTGAGGCACCATTGAAAATTCGCCTATGAAACTTTCTATGACCCCTTCCTTGGTGCCCAAAGTACGTGCTTATTTTTCTTAATGCTTAAACCAGTTCTGGCGCTGTGGTACGTACAGGTCATTTGAACGAAAAAGACTCCGTTAAACGGGATAAGCGAAGCGCGAAGAAAAATGCTTTTACGTGGCTCAAATAATACAAACAAATAGAGTTCCGAAAAGGGCCATGACCGCGTGCAATTTTATTCTTTAGAATCATGATGTAAAAAACAAAAGCTTATATTTATTTGCGAGACAGGTTTCTTCATAAAATTGTTCAATGGTCCCCAACCGCTGCTTTTGGGCGATAGCATGTAATTAACTTGCTACTCTATAGTCATATCATACTTCTCTGTGAGTGACCAGTCGATTCTTCTCTCTGGACAGCTCCACCTTTTTGCCGGCCAGTTGCGTCAGATCGTCCTTGGCGGTTTGCAATGCTTCTGATGACGTCATTGTGCCGGTTCAAGGGCGGGTCATGGCAACAAGTTGACCTTAAGCCTATAAATGCATGTATTGCCTATAACGCTGTAGGACTAAAAAGAGCGGTGTTAGTTTCGGCGATTAGACATTTTGAATCGCTCATTAAATTCCCAAGAATTCACCAAAGCCGCGGACATTAATAGTTCTTTTTTCCAAAAATACATATTCTATTTTTGTCTAAAAACATTGCCCAAGCGCGTGTTTGACTAAAGCAGTGCTTCTCAACTTATGGGTCGCTGACTGAATAATTCACCTGTTTATACTAATTGAGATTGTTTCTGAGCAAGATTTCTCAATTAGAAAAGTAAGGAAGCAATACAAATAATGTATAGTTAATAAAATTCGAAATTCTTTTTGCTAATGCCTAGTTTTTTGCTTACAAGAAGCTAGTTTTTATTTCGCTTACAAGAAAAAACAAATGGGTCGCCAAAGCTTAGTCGTCATACTTACACTTAATATTTGGGTCGTCGCGAAAAAAGGTTTAGAAACACTGGTCAGTGGTTTCCAACCAGAACGAAAATGTTACATGGGGTCCGCGTGCGGCACTGGAAACTGACTCGTTTTAGAACTATATTAGTTAGGGTCGATCTTGAAACAATTTATAAACGTTAGCTTTAAAATATTTTAGGGTATATAGTCCTTGACTAAAAAAAGAAAGCACTATACAAGACAACGTATACTCCTGGTAACATAAATTAAGTGTATTAGGCATCATACGCACAAAAACCTAAGTGAGTTACAAACAGTTGCCCCTTTAATTTCGTATCTACTAGCGTTAAAATTAACTACATGCAAAAAGGCTGATGTAACAGCAGTGTTGCCATATTAACTTACTTGTTTTCAATCGTACAAACAAAAGTTTCTCAACGAACAAGTTCAAATAAACCTGTGCTCACAACTTAACCCCTAATCGCCTAGGCGCGTTTAATTACCCGAGCTGTACTTCTTATGCATCATTTCTCTCTGGGTTTCTATGGACAAAGCGTGCGATTGCAATTGAACTCGGAGCGTATTAATGTTTTTCCACTTTCCGTTTATAATTTATACTGCCTATTACTGGCTCGTACACCTAGCGAGTACATCTGGGTCGAAACCCAAAGTTAGACTTTGCTCGAAACCTATTTACGAGCCCTTCCTCTTATTTGCGAGAGCGGGCCCACGCAATTACAACACACGTCAAGCTACACCGAACTTTGCTCGCACGAGCGGGGTCAGACAAACTCACACTTATTGACGCCCCGAGTGTTATTTGCTTGCAGCTTTAATCACCGGTGCTGGTTTAAATAGCGTTTTAAAACGGAGTGAGGCCCCTGTTTTTGCAGGATTTAAACCACTTGACCTGCTTGCTCGGCTAGTACGGATCATTCGTGATGAAAAGCTTGCAAATCTAGAAAATTTCTCCTATTGACCAACGGCAAAAGATACATGTTGACGTTGTTGTTTTTACCAAAATAAGATTTATAACTAGATTTATCGTTGGGAGGTTTGGTTAGTTAAAGTAAGATAATTAATATTTCATGATTATTTATTGCAAAAATAATAATAAAAAATTATCATGTTTTGTTTTTATATTAACAAAGTATAGCTCGGTATACCGTAATGTTAAAAATATATCTGTTTAATAAGTAAAGATGTTTTTACAGTTGGAGTTGGAATAGCAGGAAAGGGGTTGGTTGGTTGGCTAGCTTTTTCTTTTTTTTTAAATTTTCCCCAACTATACATACAGAGTATTACATAAGAGGGTCAACTGTTCTCGAGTTGACCAAATGCAGTTTGAACCTTGCACTGAGTAAATTGCAACAACGCTTGAAAGTACAAATCTCACGCGCGGTGAGTCATAACAGTTGCAGTCGAAAATGGTTTGCTGTTAAGCAACAACTCAAACAACAAACGCTTCCCTGGGTTAAAGCTAATTCCTGTATCGACAGAAAACAAGTTACATTGTCATCTTCTTGAACTGCTGACATTTCTGCAAACAATCGAAATTTCTACAAAAAATTTGGACGTATTCCGAGTAATGGATTGCTAAAAATACACTATCCGTTTTTAAATCTCATTTTCACTTTTATCTACTACCGTACCATTAAAGAAGTGTAATCCCTTTCTTTGCTTTTTAGTGAAACGGAAAACTATCGCAAAACATATAACAAAAACAACGCTCCCTACTGCCTTTGCGCTCTTTAATTAATCAAATTTGGAACAATTAAATAAGTATTCAAACCAACCGATTGCTTTGTTGTTATATAATATCACGGTGGTCAAGAGCAAAATTATTCGCATTTATATCTTGCAGTCCTAAACGCACATTTGATCGTTAATTTGTTACCTGAATCTCGTTTGTCGGATAAAATTTCCTAATCTATTTGCTGTCGTCATTTTAGCACTGCCTGTTTTCTACAGAAATGTGCTGTTCTACTTTTAAGCACTTGCCATACTCTTTCTTTGTCCAGCTGATACCAGACTGTTTTGCTACCGGCCCAGATAGTTGTTGTTTTCAGGTTATTGCACTGCGCTGACGGACTTTGGCCCTCCGTGCGTACGCTATAATTGCCAGCTTTCAATCGTCGTTAGCCAAGCTAATGCGCAACGTGGCTTAAGCCTCCTCGGTTTTGATTTCTTATAATTGCGAAAACCCAGCCAAGGTGTTTAAAACATGTAAACGATACAATAAGTGCTCTAACATTTATTCAAACAGTATACTCATTAAAACTTAACATAATTAAACTATCAAATTATTACTAACATAATTAAACTATCAAATTATTTGATGTAATTTTAAATCAATGCGATGATCTATGAACTCAAATACTGGCCGTAAAATGCCTATTCAATTTGCCTTATTAACCGGTCATCTATATTTTTAATATCGGTTAATCTGCAAATAGGTAATAATATAAACCGCGAATGTACCCTGGCCATAACCAAAGGTATAACCATAAAATAAGGGTAAGGTAGGCCTAGTTGCAATAAGACGATAACGCTTAAATCTTGATGGATGTCAAGTTACTTTGTGAAACTTAACCGACAGGTTAAAATAATACCTAATATAGTCTTTAAATTTGATTGATATCTAACCAAAAGACGTCTATTTTAAATAAACTAGAAGGGGTTTAGGTAACTCAATAGTTAAAGTTTTAACATGATAAAGTTCAGTTGTGCGAAAGCTTGTCAAAATTTCAATTTATTTCGAGATTTGGAATAAGACAATTACAGCCTTCAAACATAGGTTAGTAGTAAGAATGTTCAATACTTAACTTTTTTCCGATACAGATATTTAGGACAAAAACGTTGACGGACATGGTTAATAAAATAATTATAGACGTTTATCTAAACTTGTTAAAGCTAAAAGTCTTTAAAAGCCTGATTAAAATATATTTCATTTCTGGTCCATTACGAAGTATAGTACTTAATGCAGGCAGCACAGCTAGCTTGCAAAACGAAGGTGAAAAGGTCGCAGAGCACGATAGATATAGGGCTGTAAAAGTGGAACCGATAATATAAAAAGCAGACAGCAGATTTTATTATACGTCAGCCGTTTGAACTACAGTTTAAGCAATGATGCTAAATAGGCATGTTTAAACATGGCTATGTTTTAAAGTATCTTGAAATAACAGTTTCTTTAGTTTTATGCCAAAAAAGTAATCTTTAACCGACTGACAAACTAAAGAACGGGTATTTGCCGACGAGGGCTGAATTTATTCGACAGCAATTGCCACGACAAAAATACGCAAGAGAAAAGGGGTTTTAAGGGCAATAAGAGTTTTTAGTTTGTCCCATGATAGCTTTTCAAATCAGGAAAGTTTTGTCTATGGGAAATAACTACAAAATACGATACTTTATCGCAAACTAAGTCTTGAAAAAGATTTATTTCGAACTGTTGTATGCGGCCGATAAACCAAAATTCCGACCTTTGAAAACATGACTTTGAGTTATTTATACCAGACTTCATCGAAAATGACACTGAAACAGGAATTGCACGAAATAGTAAGAAGGAAAGTCGAACGAAAGAAATAATGAACAAAGGAAAAACTCGCTCGCCTGAAAACCGATGCAATGAGGCACTTTATTGCTTTGGCCATCTTCTGAAAAACACGAAATACAAAGAGGTGGTCACTATTTAAGACACCTAAACGTTTTAACGCGTATCTATTTCAAATATGTTTTAAGTGAAAATAGAATAACATATTGCCAAAACAAAAAATTAAACCATTTAAACGGCATTTTGTTAATCTGTGCTAAACGAGTCTGCCTTTATTATTAAAGCTTTAAGAAGCTCACGCCTTTAGCATTCGATCAATGTATAGTTGTTTAAAACAAAAAAACTTAGGAGCAACAAAGAAACCATGAAAGTTAAGTTCCTGATTTTCAATGCCATTAAGCACAGTTACTTTTGCAGGGTTGAAACGACACAAATTATATTATTGCAAAGAGGTTTTGTTGTTGTTATTAATAGCTTTTAAATTTGGGATTAAACCGGGAATTGAAGTTTCACTTAAACATTGTGAGAAATAAACCCAAGTCGCTTTTCTACTTTTAATTTTTACAGGGTTGCTAGTTGCTACTGTTTCATAGACCAAACATCTTTCGAACAAAATTTAAAATACTAAGAAAAATTATAGGCTGTTAAAGACCTAAAATGGTCCACTTGGAGTGTTTTAAGAATAATTCGAAAAAAATTATTAAATGACAACGTCACTAGAATACAATATAGCTAAAAAATTGTTTTACTCACGCATTTGATAAACCAATACCTGAAGCTAAAGGTATACTAAGTTCAAAGACTCTTTTGACGAAAAAAGTTTTTTTAAATTTAAAGATTCAAGACTGTGGCAAACCTGATTTAGCGTTTTTTTTGCTAACCTAAGGTACACTATTGAATGTTGGACTGATAGTAACGAAGTTCAACATGACTTACTACGGCAAATCTTCCAAGAAGAAATCGTCGTAATCTGCCTCGTCGATGACCGTTTCGTTGTCGTCATCACTTCTTGCAGCGTCATCAATGACGTCATTATAAACAGATTCCTCGCCTTGTCTGTCTATAGGAATTACAGAGTCATCGACTTTATCGGCGAAACTTGCTTCGTCATCGTCTTCCAAGTTTGCTACGTCATCAATGACGTCATCGTAAACAAATTCCTCGCCTCGCCTGTCTTCAGGAATTGCCGAGTCATTGACTTTGTCGACTAAACTTGCTTTGTCACCGTCTTCCAAGCTTGCAACGTCATCAACGTCGTCGTCATCAATGAGTGCCACTTCATCAAAGTCGCGTTCTTCACTAATGAGCGACACGTCATCATCTATGTCACCGAATCGCGTCTCGTCGTTGTCCATTTCATCGTATAGTGCTCGATCTATGATGTCAAAACTAGCATGGCCGATGTCGTCAAAATCGCTTACGTCATCAGATGACACGTGATCGTGTGATACGTCATCAAAGTCGCGTGACGATTGACCTTGAGTTACGTCATCAAAGTTGTGATCCGGGGAAAGTGAGTTGTTTAGCAAGTGCAAGGCTGGGGGCAGGTGGTCTTAAAATAAATTACAAATTGTCTTCTACAAAACAAGACAAATAACAAATAAAATGTAAGTGAAATGTGTTACGCCCCGCCGCGACCTGTGCACTGGGGCCTGACCCCTGACCCCATACAGTTGTCCGGCGGGTCGCAACTGCATGAGTTCTTGTTGGTTGGGCGAAGGTTTCTGGTGGTATGCTACCTGTCAAAACCACAACTAAAATACCAATTAAAAGTATATTGTTACAATGTGCAGTAAAACGTTATCACATAGCATGAGTGAACGTATATTTGTTTTCAAGTTAATGTGAGACAGACAGCCACCGCCTATTGCAGCGACTGTCGGCTAGACTGCGTAAAAGACTTCACTAGAGAATGCGCGCCAAGCCGCTAAGAAACGACATGTATAATTGTATATAGCCAATATGTAGGAAGAAAAAGAACACGAAAGTGACGTCATATTTGGCCAATTAGACTGGCCGGCACTCTGAAAACATGGCTAGGCATTACAGCGGCCATTCTAAGGCCATTTTCCGGAGTCAGACGCCAGCAAAACAAGTGGCTTGTTTTGCAGAACGTGAGAACACTGCCAGCAAGACTGAGAGTTATAGATTACGAGATTAAAGGTTAAATGTCAAGTTTGAAACGAGGCGAGCGAACGCACAAAAACTCAGGAATTTTGCAATTAAATCGACGAATTGCTTTACCCGCACAATAACACAGAAACATTGCATCATCAAAAATGGTGTTGTGTAACTAAAGAAAAAAAAATGTTTGGCAAACGAAAGCTGAAACGCGGAATCTAAAACCCTATTTATCAATTCGTAAAATCACTTAATGAACTCTAAGGTTTCAATATGACTGATGTCTTTTATATTTCTCTCACAGTTTTTGTTTAAAATTTTATGAACAATCTTGCTCAGAACCAATCTCAATAATGCTTGTGTGAACTACTGCAGCAGGCGTCCCAATCGAATTAAGCAGCAACCAAATTTTGGGTCGCGGCACAAGGGTTGAGAAAGATTGGTTTAAAGCAGGAATGTCCAACCTGCGGTCCGCCTGATATTTACGTGCGGCCCATCACTTATTCTAACTTTCAGTAGCCTTTATTAAAAACAATTGTTTCGACTATCATCAAAACGTGTAGCACGCGCAGTGTTTGATGTAGGGCTAATCTTATGTTTTTTTGAAATATAATCGAGCCTAATGTCGCATTTCAACATCCATCGAATACTTAGTGCACCCACCACTGCTGAGCAAGATGTGATTTTCTAAATGTGTGTTTTTGTAGACCGTTTTAAGGAAATATATCAGCTAAAACATGTAAAAACTCAAATTTTCGCTTCAAAGGTCGAGATTATTTGCATATTTGCGCACGAGTTCACTCTCGAAGAGCAGCGTTTATAGGTTAAGTTGTTTTATGACGTAACTTATGACGTCACCCCTTTAATTCGAGAGGTTTTGCGGCCTATCGAAATATTTAAAGTGGCAATGCGGCGGCCCATTCTGCTAAAAGGTTGAACATTCCTGGTTTAAAGCGACGTTTCGCGTCGACTTAAAAGCTAATTAAAATAATAACAGCAAAGATTTTGCAACCACTTCTCTTCACTGACCTTTTTTATTAAGCTTAAAGCGGACAAATCACAACTAGGACAATAAATTCGCACTGAATTAATATGAGGCATGTCTTTTTATTGCTTACAATTTTTTTCTCCAAATATTTGTAGAAAATGCCCAGAACCAAGCACAATAAATCTAACCAGGTGAAGCACCGCAGTCAATAGCAAATCAACCCGACACACGTTTTGGTCGCGACCCATAGGTTAAGAAACACTGGTTTGTAAGCAACATATGACGAAATGCCTACAAAATGGCGCCTCGTGTATTTCCTTACCATCAGACCAGTTGCTCTCTTCATCGGATGAGAGAGCGGGTCGCTTTTTCCTGTTGCGCGGTGTAACCAGTGGGGAATCACCGAATGAGGCGTTGACCGCGGGCTCCATCTTAACGGTGAACATAACAATATAATGGAAAATGGAACTGTGCTTTGAAGTAGAGTGAGTTTCATAGAAGTTTTTACCGGGATGTTTTCATAAAAAAATGTTTTATTTACACATCCCATACACGACCATGTGCCGCAACCCTTCCGTACTCCCTGCCAAACTCAGAAAGGTCTAGGTGGGCCGTAATACATTTTAACAGTGCCTTTTTAAGCTTTTTTATTATAACAACTGTTAATCAGGACGGGAAATACGGTAGGGTTTTTGCAATTAAAAGAGTTTATTTGTTATATTATTTAAGTCCACGGCGTCATTCACAATAATAGTTGTTATAAAAATACTTGTTATATAAAAAGAATGAATTTAATCATTAATTTAGTTTCTGGTGTAATTTGAATACGCGGTTGGAGTCTCGATATTACGTTCATATTTGAAGAACGCGATAATTTCGTGGGTAAGGCAATAAATAACGTTCAGATATACTACGTTGGCGAAGCTTGTTTTGTTGATAACTCCAGGGCATATGCATTGTTGTTTATGTTAAATGTTTTTATTTGCGTTGTCCAAAACGAAACGAAACATTGCCGAGTTGATAGCACAGAAGCAAAGGCACCCGTGTCATTGATTCTATTAAAAACAACGTGTTAGTTTGTGTTTATTTGTGTATATTTTTAAGGGGACCGTGAGTAGGGGAGTGTTGCATTTTTTAGTGTTTAAGACCCACTGAACTAGATGTTAAAATTAGATTGGCGCGCAGCGAGAATTGTATTTTGTAGTTAAAAAAACAAAACTATAATGGTGAATTTTCTCGTTCCAAATTTATAAAACAGGCGACGGGCCGAGAGATTAACATCGGTCGACCGGGCCGTAGGTTGCCGACCACTGATCCAGATATTCAGAGAATTTAAATTTTTTGCCCTGGAATTTTAGGAATTTTATGTTCAAAGGCGTAAGTTACGTTATTGAAGCATAACATATCATTTTAATTTATTTAAAAAACACTTATTCTAATGTCCTATGCGTGTCCTTCACAGTACAGCATTATTTTCTTATCTTCAAAAGAACGAACATTAAAACGAAAAAGGACTATTATATAGAAATGTGGCGAAATCGCGGTTAAAAAAGATCAGAACAAACAAACCGCTTTAAAAGAATGATTTCTTGACGGTTGTGAGTAGGATTCTGCTTCTGTGACTTTCCATGGGGATTTTTTCTTCAGAGAATCGGTTTCATCTGAGGCATCCGCTGCGTTCTGGATGGAAAGACACGAACATTTGCGTGAAAAGTTTTACAAGAAAAATAACTAATGTAGAAATAATTTCAATCGGGTTTCACATCACCAAAGTTTTCCATATACTCCAAAGTGAAGCTTCTGAACTCGCCTTTTCGCCAATGACTGGACAATTTGCTCAGGGCTAGTAAAAAATTTCTTCAGATAACCAACTATGCCGGACATGCGAGAACAATGTAAGTGCCTCGAAGAAAAATGGCAGCTTAAATTGGACGAAAACCAATTAGGATGACGGAAATTCGCGTGCCGTCCGTGTCGTCCTTTTTCGCGAGTGTACGTTTTTCGGAGTAGAGTTATTAAGTAGACACTCGCCCGACAAGGAAGTGCAAAGTTGAATTATCAAGCGTGTACCGTTTGACTTGACGTGTGGTGTGAAGCCGTACTCAAGTTGAGGCGACTGTTGCTGAACGCTTCCTTCCACTCATCCGGATCGCCTTCGTCGGATGAGGACGCGGAAACGCGCAAGTCGAAAGAATCTTCTTCCAACTGGAGTTGAATGGAAAACAAAGAGTAATCGGATAGACCTATGACTTTTGAAATAGGGTTTCCCAAACTGTGGTCCGCGACGTCTGTACAGGTGGCCTGTGGCGATATGACAAGAAATTAAACAGTCAAACATATACGTTGTCCCTTACGAAGATAATTGCCGCGGTTATTTCACAACCTAATAATTTCGAAAGCTTTTGCTATCCAGTACCGTAAATCTAACTTGTTGCGCCTTCGTTATAGTCAAAAAGTTGTTCTCGTATTTCTCGTCTATGACGTAATAATAATATATTCTTATCGCCGTTCAGAATTTGCGGTTTCACTGGTGGGCTATAAGAACATTTGAGGTGGGCCACGGACCAATTAAAAAAAAAATAGATTTAGTTTCATTTTGTCACTATATTTAATTTTACAGGAAAAGTGGCTTGGGGGGAATTAAAAGGAATGTAAATGAATTGTTCAACCGCAAGTTTCGTTTTTTTACCGGGATGTTTTTGTAAAAAAATGTTTTATTCACACATCCCATACACGATCATGTGCCGCAGCCCTCTCGCTGCCAAACTCAGAAAGGTCTAGGTGGACCGTAATACATTTTAACAGTGCATTTTTAAGCTTTTTTTATTATAATTTTACAGGAAAAGTGGCTTGGGGGGAATTAAAAAGGAATGTAAATGAATTGTTCAACCGCAAGTTTCTCACTAATGCACGGTTGAATAAATAATCTGTTTTGAAATATGTTTTGCTGTGTTTTGTTCTAAACCTATTTCACATTTTTTTCTTTCATAAAACAATTGGGCCACAGCATTATTTTGCAACGTAAATGGGCCGTGAAAAAAAAAAGGTTGAGAACCAGTGGTTTAGATAATTCCAACCGTTTGCTTACGTAAAAGTTAGTTAAACGAAGATTAGTGAGTAAAAATTTGTTGTGAGCCAGAGATGAGAAACGAACCGTCCCATTGATGTTGCCAGTTTTGTAAATAAATAAAATTAGGTTTTATTTATTTTTTGCTTGTATGGAGGTCCGCGAAAATACAGATTCACAAATAGTGGTCCGTGGTCCAAAAAAGTTTGGGACACCCCGGACTATTCAATAGGCTAAGGATTACAGTGTATATAAGCAAAAATCACAAAATCTATTATCTTATTAACGTGATTAAGGTTTATGCGCAGGCCACTAAGCCCATATAAAGCAGTGGTCGGCGAACTTCTTTGTCGCGGCCCAAAACACTCTTTTCAGAGCTATTGAAGGCCCACTACCTAAAACCACTACGAAAGTGGCGGATTTAGGATATTTGATTTAAAAAATAAAAATTTCAATTACATACAGTTTAAGTTGGCAAGAATGTAGTTTGACAAGCTTCCAGGACCACATTTGGTACGTGGGCCTTTCAAATCTGAGCAAATAAAAAAAATTTATGCCACACCAACTTTTAAAATAAAGTGCTATTTAAAAGTAACTCGCGGCCCACTAAAAATGGCTCTGCGGCCCACAGTTTGCCGACCACTGATATAAAGGGAATGTTCCATTGGACGTATTATAAACCTTCCTAAAATGCTAAACGTAGAACCGTTTCAACATACTTTTTTTCATTATTAAGTTTAAATTTTCTAGATTTTAATAATAAACATGCATACCATCATGCTAACCTTGATTTGAACTCTATCATGGTTGTCTGATATTATCAGACTGGTACCCATAAGACAGGGGTTCTTAAACTGGGGTCCATGGACCCCTTAGGGGTCCGTCACCTAATTTTAGGGGGTCCATGAAGGCCTAATTGAAATATTAGTGTATATTTAAGAAGTAATCAATTTATCAAACACAACAGTTTAATTAAAAATAAAACGGTATTGCACTGAATGCATTAAACTCCGTTATACTTTCACATTTTTGGACCGAAATCAGCAGACTTATGAAGTCTATTTGTATTGTGACGTAAATTCAGGACGTCATTTTAAAAAAAATTGCCTATTGTGGTCCACCGAGGCCAAAAAAATTTTTAGGGTTCCGGGATAAAAAAAGTTTAAGAACCCCTGCCATAAGAGGACTGGTCCCCATAAGAGTGTCCTTTATTCAGTAAATATACAAGATAAACTAATTGCAATTATAATTAATCAGTAATGTTATAAATAGTTGTGATACATTTCGATGTTGCCAATTAACTAAAAATAGCTATCATCGCGAAAAATAATGTTACCGACCCAAGATGATAAAAAATTAATAGGCTACTATAGGCTAACTTCGAATTAGCAGTTAATCTAAACTAGGAAAGTAGGCCACCAATACCTATGGCTTGCACACTTTTTCTGTCCTGTCAGCTTTTTTCTGTCCTGTCAGCTTTTTCTGTCCTGTCAGGATGGATATTTTGATTGATAGCTCATTTACCCCCTAAAACGAGAAAATTTACCCCCTGGGGTAAATTTACCCCAGGTTAAGAAAGGCTGAATTAGACAAATACGGCCATATACAACGAAAACAATTAAAGAAAGTCAAACCTCGTTTGAAAGTCGTTTCTCTGTTAACTGGGCTGCAGTGGCGAAGGTTTTTTGGGGGGAATTCCCCACCAAGGCACTTGTTTCTTCTTTAGTCCCAAGGGTTTTCTTGAAAATAAAGCGTAAAGTAAATTACCAGCCTACTATACTTTATTGGCCCGAAATGGAGTTCTAGACGTTGATTGTGTTATTAAGCTTATTTTTTCTTTGTGAGTAGGCAATATTATAAGGGAATATAACCCACAATCGAACTTTTGAATAATAACAAACTAAAATTTAAGAGTTTTAAGGAAACCTTTACTGACTGAAGAGTACTATGGCCTGTAACTTATTGTTTCATTTTTAAATAATTTCGATTTTTGATTTTTCGTCGTGAGGTTTTCTTAGTTAATTAAAAGAAAATTAGCTAACTAAAAAAAAAATAAGTTAATTAAAAAAGTTTGTTTGAAAACGGCAAACGCCGTTCCAATACGCCCCAAATCCACTACACACCATTGTTTTTTGGAATATTTTTATCGAAAACTTATTGAATTTTTATAGTTTCAATAAGGTTCTGTTTTAGAAATAAAGCGCAAAATCTATCCAATACCATGCGATTGGGCGTTCCGTGTGAAGTCGTACTTAAGTTAAGGCGACTGTTGCTGAAGGCTTCCTTCCACTCATCCGGATCGCCTTCGTCGGATGAGGACGACGCCTCGTAGAGGTCAAACGAATCTTGGATCTGAGGTTCAAGGTCAGTTTTTTTTTAGAAACATGTTGAAAAAGGACTTACGAAGTAATCAGGTGCTTCATCGCACCTCTTAAACTTGTTTGTTCAACTCTGCACTAATTTTGATATATTGAATTTAGTGGTAAGGCATGATTAGGGTTGGACCGGTATTTCAATAAATATAAAACGGGTTTTAAAATGCAAACAAATTATCAAGCATATAATGAAGCACAAAACCCGGGTTTTCTGTATTTCTTAGTTTCAATCACAATGTATAAAGCCCAGAAACCAGTGAAGTCGGCATGATTTTCTTCCTTCATCCAATTTGGGCAATACCTAATACTATCAGGAATCAAAATCGAAATCGCATTGATTTAACATTTTTAGGAATGTTTTTTTTTATGAGCTATTAGTGATCCTATTTGTGTACCTTAGTTTTTAAACCAAATAATTACGAAAGAGACCGTAAAACTGTCTAGTGTCCATTGTACCACTCTCTAACACAACCTTTGTACAAAGTTTTCATCGTGGTTTCAAAAATACTATCTTCGCTTTTATTTTGACGGATGATGTCATGAGATCGTTTTATGAAGTAAGAGACAATACATAGGTTTATCAACTATGGTAGCTTTTGGGTTTTTTGACATCCCTAAAAATCTCACTTCTGCGGGGATGTTGGAGGTTGAAGGTCTGAAAGAGGAAAATACAACCTCCGGAGACTCTTCCACGTAGATCGCCGATCCCGGTCTCGTGACGTCATCATCCTGTTGGACCGAAAACAAATTACGTTTGGCAAAAGCAAATTTCCACTTATGGAGAAGACCGAAAGCTATCATTGCAGACTCGTCGAATCTGTCGATCAATGTGCAAGGGAAGGCTAGAAAAACAACTAGCCTGAAGCGAGGTTCGAACTCACGACCTCCGGTCAAGCCGGGACCGTCGCTCTACCAACTGAGCTACAAGCAACCTCATTGAAGGGGATCCACAGTACAATATCATTTATTCAATGAAAGATGCACACATGTGTGCTAACAACTGTAATCTAGCCCCTCGGAAACTGCGTTTTGACCAACGATTACGGCTTCTGTATAAGCTTTCCGCAAAAGCAGCTTCCGAGGGGCTAGATCACATTTGTTATCAAACGCATTTGTGTGTCTGTCTTTCATTCCACGTAATGAGGAGGAAATATTCAGGTGAGGTCAATGTAAGCGGTTATTTAGCTTGTTTATCGTAAATGTTGTTTTAAATCTCCTTGTCATTGGCTAATATAAATTAAACGTTCGTATTTTTAACTTTGCGAACGCATTTTCTCCCCAAAATTCTCCAACAAAACGTTAGCAGCACCGTTTTTGTCTAATGGACTATAAACCAATTTTACCTTTTTCGTCGGCGTATTATATGCTGGCGTCGCAGGCGGCGAGGCTTCTATCACAATGACGTCATCATTTGATGACGTAGGGCGTCGAATGTGATTCTGTAATAAAATAAAGTTGTGAATTCCGCACTTTAGGAGAGTTCATTTAAAAAAAAAATAAATTATTAAATCGAAAATTAGGGCAACAATGGTTTTGGAGAGAAAAATCAATTTGCATTTTTTTATTAAAATAACAAAAATGAGAGGCTGACGAGGCTGACTTACTGTAGATGTGGAAGGTTCATGTTTTATACTGGAAGCAACGTCTTTCCATTTGTTGGGAATTCCCCATCCCTGCAATGTTCATAAACATACAAGGCAAAGTTTGTTTGACGTTTTATATATTACGCCTAAGTATCCCTAAATCGGATAAATTTCTGTCATGAAGTTCCTGTATTTCTCCCGCGTCCCTAAGGCGCAGTAATTATAGGTTTACGTGGAAATGATGATTGCATTCTGCGCCCTACATAACCGTGTGTGTTTTTCGTTCTTTTGTACAACTATACTTATACGCCCATGAGTAATAAACCTCAAGGGTGACACGCAAAATTGCGCTCCTTATTTAAAAAAAGGAGAATACAACAGTTTTGAATTAAACCAAACTTTAACATTCTCAAGTTTGTTTCCGGGTAAATTCGATTCCGCGTTTAGTTTTTAAAGCAAAAGATGAATTTGCGACGAAATCTTAAACCTATAGGTTACTTAGTAAATTACCACTTCTCTTTTGATGTCTGGTAAGCCCCAGCTGGCATCAGGTTCCGTCTAAAGACAAAACAAATTTAAAGTGAACTGAATTTATGAAATAAGTGCTCGGGAGTATTTCATGTCAATTGGGACAAGCAGTATAAAGGCGAAGTTGTTTTATGAACCAAAATTATCAACAAAACAAATTAGTAAGGTTGCATTAACGAAAAAACTTAAATTACGGCCCAATGTCTGAGACTGGCAAATACCGTCCAGTTTAAATTTCAAGCGAATATTATTTATAAAACAACGTTCCCAGTATCAGTTTGTGCCAATAAAATATGACGATGTTGTTTGGGGAACAGTTTTTACGGTTACAAACCGCTATAGATATGTTTATCCTAAACCAGCGATGCGTTTCTGTATTACGTTTCACAGATTCCTAAGATATTTACCTTTATGTTGAAGCCTTTTAGTTGTTGCGAGATTTCTCCGATCGGATAGACAGCTGTAAAAAAAACTTTAAATTAAAAATATGTTTGATTACAAAGCCGTGAAAACAGCTATTAGCGTTAGGCTATTAACTTAAGTCGTTAAGTCAAATTAGGATGCAATATTCAATAAAGAGATGCAACAAACTAGTTGACGTAAATCAGTGGTTCTTAAACGAGTACCAGATTCTATAAAAAATGTTAAACTGTGTTTATCTCACGTAAACTTGCCTGCGCGCCTATTTGTTACACGACTATGGGTTATTTTCAGAATTTATTGCAACGCTACAGCGTATCTACAAATCAATCAAAACAAGACTCGCTTACGTTCGTTGTCCTCGATGTTGGGCGACGGTGATTTTTCTTTTTCTCTCTTTTCGTCGTTAAAGCCTCCCCACCTTAAGTTGGCTTCATCGTGGCCTGTAAACTGGCCGGACTCGACCAACATTTGGTCTTGGGCCTCTTTTACCTGCAAAATTAAAGGAAAGCTATTATGGCTTGTACAGCGAAGCATGCACACACATATGTGTGTTAACCATTGTGATCTAGCCCTTCTGAGGCTGCTTTTTGACCAACGATTACGGCTTATGTATAATCAGTACATCGATCGACAGATTCGGCGAGTCTACGTTGGCTTTCGGTGTATTATGGCTTGTATTTACAAGTTTACAGGATTACAGTTAACAACATACGAGTAACGTCTACTGTCAGAACTTTAAAGTGTCTTAAGGGAAACATATACATGTCATACATACTGGTAATTATCGAAGAAAACAGCTGGTTCAAAGGTTAGCCAAGCCATTAGCCAAAAAATCCGAACGATATTAATACATATATAGCACGGGGCCTAGGGCAAAAAAGAGGGTCTCTATACAAGCCTTTAACGTATAGGACGAAGTATCTACAAAATAGGTTTGCCACATTCAACAGCTTTCCCCAAAAAATTATTTTATAGCGATTTGCGAAAGAGGTTACCCTTGGTTGGAAGTGCTCGCCCTGCATCTGACTGTCGTAGTCGAAATCGTCGGGTTTGCAGCTAAACATGAGGTCGTGGTCGCTTGTACCGAACATTTCTGCACAAGAAAAAAAAAAGTGGTAGGTAGTGAGGCGGGGCAATAGAGTCTTGCTATAAATGGTTGAAAAACATAAACATTTTCGTGAGATAAATGGTTGAAAAACATAAACATTTTCGTGAGATAAATGGTTGAAAAACATAAACATTTTCGTGAGATAAATGGTTGAAAAACATAAACATTTTCGTGAGATAAATGGTTGAAAAATATAAACATTTTCGTGAGATAAATGGTTGAAAAACATAAACATTTTCGTGAGATAAATGGTTGAAAAATATAAACATTTTCGTGAGATAAATGGTTGAAAAATATAAACATTTTCGTGAGATAAATGGTTGAAAAACATAAACATTTTCGTGAGATAAATGGTTGAAAAATATAAACATTTTCGTGAGATAAATGGTTGAAAAACATAAACATTTTCGTGAGATAAATGGTTGAAAAACATAAACATTTTCGTGAGATAAATGGTTGAAAAACATAAACATTTTCGTGAGATACATGGTTGAAAAACATAAACATTTTCTTGAGATAAATGGCTGAAAAGTATAAACATTATCGTGAGATAAATGGTTGAAAAGTATAAACCATTTTTTAAATAAATGGCTAAAAAATATAAACATTTTCTTGAAATAAATAATTGATACACCCAACAAAAAATAGTTGTTTCAACTTGATGCAAAACATATATATATCACAATATATATATTGTAACTGGTTTTTTATTTGCTACGTCATGACAGCTATGATATACATTATGGCTAAATGTTTTAATTGTTTGTATGTTTTTGGTTAACTATCGAATATTTATTGTTGGTGATGGACGAATTTGTATTGGAACGAACTGGCGTCCTCAATGCCTAAGTCGCATTCTAAAAAATATATAAAAATATATTTTTTGGAAAGATAAAAGTTAAAAAAATTCATACCTCGCAGATAAAAATGATAAAAAACGTAAAAATTCAAAGATACAAACAGACATCTTTGAGGATAGAACAAAAAAAGTACAGAAAGACAAACCAAAAACATGGAAATATCTAAGACAAAATAAAAAATCTAAAGAAACATTAAGAAAATTAAAAGAGAACCGTAGAAAATATCTAAGAAAATCTAAAGTAAAAATACAACGAAAAAAAACAAACATGTCGTAAGAAAATCATACAGAAAGTCACAAATAAACAAAACAAAAAATAAAATCGTGATAAGAATATCAAAGGTTCAAAGCCCATACAGCAGTAGGTATCAACTTTGAACGTTTCGAATAACGAGTCATAGGAAACGTGCAAAATGATATCTACATCTGTATAGGTTTTGACTATTCTCCAAAAAAAATTATTGTTAGCATAAATAAACCAAAAAATAAATTAAAACCTACTTAGCGAGTCGAGGTAGTGGAGATGACGTTGCAGCTCCTCGTCGACGCGCCTCTGGTGGCCATGAAGCTCCGACAACTGTGTCTGGGTGTTACTGCAAGTGACGTCACCAAGAACGAACAACTCGCGCAGCTGCTCGCTGGTAAAGTACCTGCAGGGGAATCACCACACAAGTTTATATACACAACATGTTCACGAAACAGAGAAATATTTCATTTGATGGTTCCAAGGTATGCCTTTTACTATTCGGTAAAATATCAGAATTGCAGACTTTACAAAATGTCTCAATATTTGTGTAACAAATTTTGTGCGAATCCGGTTGTGTTGAAGTTTACGCTTTTAACCCAGGAGCTAATGTGTTCACGCCAGCTGAACTCCCGCTTTAATATTGCAGGAACTGTTGCCTGGGCAAAGAGTTCGTCTTGGGCTACGCGGGCCCAGAACCTCTTCACATGTTGCATAAAGTACCTGTAGGGGAAACACCACATAAGAGTGTCGGCTTTTCGGCTCGCTTGGACAAAAGACGTGGTTGCGCCAAACCGAGTTTGGTCTGTGTTTTGTCTGAATGTTTCAATAACTTTTGCGAGGTTGCCACACAATATTATGGACAAATTTCAAAGAGGTTCAAAGAGCTTTGAGAGAAAATCTTTTAGGTGTTAAAGACCTAAAATATTTTACATATAGTTTGAAAACAAAACAGTATAAAGGCCATGGTCGACACAGTTAAAAACATTCTTTTCATTGATTTTCAACGGAACTTTCTAAATATTAAATATAAATTCAAAGAATTTTAGAACGTAGTTTTTTTTTCAAAGATCTATCAACACGCAAATCGATTTTAACCACTTTGTGGCAACCCTGTTGTGGTTGTTAAAGCCGGCAACGAAGCACCGGCCTAATAACCACTAGAAAACAAACACTACCAAGGTCTATACTATTTTGCGCAAACATGCTCGCAACAGTCAAGCATAGTAGAATGTAAAGAGACAAAATGCATTTGCGGCTTTTAGAACGGTCCTAGAGCTTCACGGCCCACCCTTCTTTTGCTTGTACGTCTGTGTAGCGTATATACCACCTTAGGGTTTTACAAAAAAACACGTTTTAGTCAAATTTCAGTGGGGACCCCCTGGAATTGTTAGGTTGCCTCTAAAATCCCCACAAACCAAATCTGAGAACGTTTGGTTCAGTATTGACCGTGCTACGCCAATTTAAAAATTCAGATTTGGGCTAAAATTGTTAAAAAATAAATTATCCTCCCCCTGAAAATTTTTTTTTCTTTTTTTTTACATTCCTTTGCAATTGAATAGCTATAAATAAATCTGTTTTGCAGTAAAAAAGTGAGTAGTCATGGTACAAATGTCACATTCCAACAACATTTGTTAGGCTGTTTTGTACGAAAAATGGCTTTTTAGCACATTTTTTGGAACTTTAGATAAGTAATTGATATAATTGTGTGAATTACTAAATGCACTATTATGTTAATTTGATGTCATGTGTGCTGCATCTATTTTATTTTAAAATTTTAAGCCATTTTTCTTATAAAACAGCCTAACAAATGTTGTTGAAATGTGACATTTGTATCATCACTACTCACTTTTTTACTGCAAAACAGATTTATTTATGGCTATTCAATTGCAAAGCAATGCAAAAAAAGAACAAAAAAACATTTCTTAGGGGGAGGACAATTTATTTTTTTCAAAAATTTTAGCCTAAATCTGAATTTTCAAATTGACGTAGCACGGTCAATACTGAACCAAACGTGCTCAGATTTGGTTTGTGGGTTTTTTATACGCAACCTAACAATTCCAGGGGGTCCCCACTGAAATTTGTTTTTTTGAACAACCCTAATATACCTGTATGGGTCCTTGTCTCCCTGCACGCTCTGCTGTATCACCGACTGTTTGAAGATCTGTCGCCGGTAGATTTTCTCCTCGACGGTGGCGCAAGTTATGAGACGGTACACCACGACTCGCCTGAAACACAAAAGACAATATCTTGAATTAGAAAAATAATCTTTGATAAGCAAAGTTCGTCATTTGTTGATTGAGTTCGACAATTTTTCCTTTGGAAACTATAAATTTATTTGTTACTTTCGGAAGAGACTGAAAATTTCTGCATTTCAACAAACATTAATTAACAGAAGTAATGTGTTTGAACCAGGGTTGCGAAGTCCGACTCCAGTTAAAAAAATAAACCCGAGTCCGACTCCGGTCAAATGTGCGATTTTGTTGAGTCCCGAGTCCGGCCCGGACTCTACAGCCTGTATTTCACCAATTTACGTAACTAAAATAACGTGGATATTAGGCAACCAACTTATAGGGGTGTCGTGTAATTCATTCACTCATAATACATGGTTGGAAAATATTCCGCCATATAATATTCCACCTTTGCAATTTCCATTTGGCGGCCATATCAGTTTACAAATTCGGTACTGTGCATGCGCTATCGGACTTGGGACTCAGGTAGTTTTACAAAGTCTTACTCAATCCCGAGTCCGATTCCAGCAAAAACAAATCGACTCCTCGAGTCCCGAGTCCGACTCCGCAGCCCCGGTTTGAACATCATTGATCGACAGATTCGGTTAGTCTGCGATGGCTTCCGGTGTGCATAAATGCGTTCAATTTTATAAAAGCAAAACATTACACAAGCATTGCTTTTAATCAAACCTTTTGACGGGAAAAAAATACCAAAATTAAAAGCAAAGCACTGCGAAAGAATACTTTTTCTGTCCGATTCGATAAATCCTGTCGATGGCCTGGTCATCGGTGGCTGGATTCCAGGAGGGATCGTAGATAACCACTCGGTCAGCGGCGGTCAGTGTCAGGCCAACCCCGCCCACCTAAGAAAAAAACAAAAAAAAATTTAGTGTTCTTTGACTGACCAACCGATTTACGCCATTTTCATTTGTATTTATCTGATTCAGGTTTACGATCTGCTACGCAAGACTGGATATGGTTGGTTGGAGTTTTGTTTAAAAAAGGATGAGCAAATCGTCTAACTAAGCCAGTGATTCCGAAACTGTGTGCCGCGGCACAATAGTGCGCCTAAAAAGATTGTCAAGCGTGACGCTAAACTTTTTGTTATTTTGAAAAATAGAGTATTTGTATTTTAAATAGGCATACACGCAAGCATTTAAGACTTAAATATGCACTATCCTTAACAAATTATTCGTATTGAGACATTTACATTTAGTTTGTCGTGTGTTAAGGGCGATTGTAAAATGACTCTATTGTTGTTCTGTTAAAAGTGTGCCGCGAAATATTTAAAATATTTTTATTGTGCCGCGAGCCCAAAATGTTTGGGAACCACTGAACTAAGCTATTCAATTTCAATTAATCTTTGCAAATGACTGTTTTTGCCTAATTATAAATACGGTAACTAGATGGCACTATATACAGACAAATTGTATTGAGTTCTCCACAAGCTTTTCGGACAACTGGTGTATAACTTCATCATTCCTGTCGCCTTTTACTCTGGCTTGTGCTTCCACTTCGTGAATTTTAATTGCTTTCATTTCTACTTTGACCAAATGAAGCGAGGTTGTGCGAAAGCTTGTTGAGAATTCAATGCAATTTGTCTTTATGTAGTGCCACCTGATTACCTTATTTTAATTTAAATCCCTGTGTTAAAAACCTGGTTTTAATACATTTTTTTCGTTTTTCCAATACCTTGAAACCAGATTTCCGAACTATTGAATAATATGCTTTATTTGTAAACATTAAAACACATGATTTTGCTTCACAGTGTTTTGCGAATAAACCCAAGTACCATAGTTATTAATTTCTTGGGATCAGGGACGGATAAACCTAGTAGCAGATGTAGCAGCTGCTACGGGCCCCGCGCTTGGTAAGCCAAACATTTTTTTGCTAAACGGAACATAGTTTTTTAAGTAATTTGCAAAACTGGAATGGCATATGAGAATCTTATGTGTGTAAGATTAAGTTAATTGTCCCAACATCTTGTCCCTTCTAATATTATTGTAAACTTTAAAAAACAGTAGTTTCCGCTGGAGGCAACTGCCTTGATCGAGTGCTGTCGCAAACACAATTATGTGCCCACTACTTTGAAAATACTTCGACGCTTTTCAGCCTGTATACACAAAAGTGTTAACGGTTAGTTTCGCTTTCAGTTTGATTTTTCAGTCGCACAAAAAACACACGTGTTTACCGCGCAACTCTTTTCATCAAACGCTCTTCCTATTTTTGCCGCAGTCAACATTTTTGGCGAAATCCGAAGCGGAAAACATTTTGCAGAGGTTTGAAAACTGGTGCATGTTAACGACGTGTTTGTCTAAATCTGTCAATGGTTGGACTACACAAACTTATATTTATTGTTGGTTTATCGAACAATTTGAGTTGCTAAACTAAAATAATTACAACATCACGCCATTTTGGGGGCATTGTAACGTAATACCAACGGTTAGTCCACGTTTCCTAGCATTGACATTTTGTTACGGATTTGTCTATCTACTGTACAGTATGACGGCAACTAACTGTACAGGAGAGAGATCATTTTCAAAATTATAGTTGATTAAAAACTATGAGCCTACTTCCCAGTCATTATTTGTACATCAAATCAATCTGCTACAGGCCCCGCCACTTTCATTTAAATCCGGCACTACTTGGGATCGATTATTTCCTATCTCATACCGGGAACAACCCTATTTTTTAATTGTCAATTCTTCATAATTTAAATGGAAAAACTATCTTTCTAAACAACATCAAAGAGGAATATACTGTGACCTAGCCCTGTCGTAGAACAACTGACCAACGGCTACGACATACTCATAATAATATACCGTATAAGCATTACAATGGGCCAACTGATTTCGGTAATAGCCTTTTCAAATTGGTCGAGTTTCCACAAATGTCGGAGTCAAAATCCAGTATTCGCGCAGTCTTAACAGTTTTGTGATTTAACAAAACAAACAGTCGATTCACCTGTGTAGTTAGCAGGAATACGTTGAAAGATGGATCTTCTTGAAAGGCGCGTACCCTTGCTTCGCGCTCCGACATTTTGCTGATCTTACCATCCAGCCTCATGATCTAAACATTGTCATTTCACATATTGGTATTACATTTACTTTAAATGCTCTGTGTATCTATAACTGAATATATAATCCTAAGAGCTCCGGGTTTAAAATTTTATGCAAAAGCACAATTCAAAAAAGTTCATCATTTCATTGAAAACCTTATTATAAAGTTAAGTTGCTCGCCATGCTATAATTGCATTTGTGGTAGCGATTTTGAGTTCCCCTAATTGTGTGAAGTAACTTTTTTCTGACAAGATCATTTCAAGTTTACAATGTCAATGTTTTCCGGGTTATTATGTAAATTAGCACCAAAATCTTTGGTACTTTCGATTGTTATTTACTGAAAAAATTATCTTTCAAGGTACAGATGTCTACGTTGAATCGCAATACAGCGCTAAAACGCACAAATCATTTCGATTGGATCGGCATCGATACTTTCCTATTATCGGACGAGAAACGATACTCACATTTTTATAACATGGTGTATTACATCTATCCGATGTTATCTGACACTCGCAGGATTGACTTGGTAACTGAAGGTGACTGGGTATTTTTGCAAAACACTTGACTGACACTTAAATCATTTCAAAATGACTTGTTTACAACACGAGAAGTATACCTTGAACTTGTGGTTGAGCAGAATGCGCTGAACCATGTTGAGCATCTTGCGTGACATGGAGAACACCAGGGTGCGGTGACCCTCGTCTCGCAGCTGGATCAGAAGCTGGATAAGGAACTGAAGCTTTCCTGGAAGAACCACGAAAAACAATGCACGCGTATAAGAGACGGCCCTGTATAGTACTGATGGTGATGCGTGATGCCGCTCACTTTTAGACCAACATGAAATAACGCACAAACATTAAATATCGAAATATCCGAGGGCCAATACCTGACATTTTGGGCTAAAAAACGAAAAAAACTCTTTAGGTAGAAAAACTGCGTTACTTCTACATGAAAAATATCTTTTTTAATTTTGGTTGAATTTCATCGTGTTTCTGGACGATTCTTCGTTTGCTGATTTTCGTCTCAAAATCTTGATCTGCGTTTAACTTTTTACGGGTCGCACACACAGTGACACACGCCCTTTGACACGAAAGAGAGAAACGAAAGAGAAAAAAATTATTGTAAATTTCATTTTGCCAAACCCCATAGGGTTGAGTTTCGATTTCGTAAAAGAAATGAATAAAATACCGGATTCTTCCATTAGTGTGACGTCCGAAATGTTGTCGATTCTGTTGGCGGCGCAATCCTCAATCGCGCTCGAGTTGGGATCGTCACACATTCTGAAAGAAAATAAACAGCGTAATGTTAAGTGATCTTAAACCAGGGGTTTCCAAACTTTTTACGATCTCGTACCACTTGGACGCTCTGTGCTGCAACGCGTACCACTTGAACTAGTCTACTATTTCAAGCCTGAACTACATTTTTAAATGCAACTGTTATTCTACATTTTATTTTGGCAATTTTTTACAATACAACTAGCATTATTTAACGCTATTTTTAGCTTATGCTATAAAACAGTCTATTATATCTAGCAAGAGCAAATATTTGACATAATTAACGCCCTCTGTCCCACAGCGTTTTACCAACTTTCCAGAGCAACTGTGCTCCTTATTGACAATTAGTATGACCTGTATATTAAACATCGTAATGTTACGAAACAACAGGAATAGTTACGTAACAATAGAATAGGCTTCAGGGTGTTTTTTTGTAAACAAAACAGATAAACAAAATATAAAGTTGTGAATCCAGGTTTTTGTGAAAATAAATATTTCGTGTTAACAGCCGAAAAATCGCCAGATAAAGAGACAACGCTCGCAGTCTCATTAAGAGAGTCATCTGCATAAGGATAATTCTAAGGCAGGGTTCGGCAACCCTTTTCTAGTCGCGTGCATAAAAAAATTGTTTAATTACGGTACGTTTAAGGAGGAAGTAAAGTTTTGGCGCCAAGCACGAAAAAGGCGTTTGTTTGGTTTAAAATTCGAGTTCACATGTCGTCATGCATACTACAAACAAAAAGTGTAATAAAACTTCTTTGAGGAAACGCAATAACTTTAATAGTTAATCTACCTCAGTGTTTGTTAATCTTTTAAGTCAATGCACACCTGGTGAGCGAAGCGAGCGCGACTTTTTGGGGGTATGCCGGCATTTCTTTTCAATTTCTTACAAGTTTTTATTACATTGCCGAAAATAAAAAATTTGTTAAAAAATACATGTTCAATATTTCGAATGCGTTTTCCGTTTTTCCTGTGACGCACTTGGCGGCCTTCCACGGCGCAACGGCAAAGAAGCGCTGATCTAGATGAAAGCACACCATCAAAACGTAAACAAACCGGATGTAGAATGATGACACGCGAAGTAGTTAAAATAGTCAAAAAGTATGTCAAATGGACTCTAATTTGTCAAAGAGGCGGCGGGCCGGATGAATTACAACGGCGGGCCGTAGGTTGCCGACCTCTGGTTTAAACAAACATATTTTGTAAAAAATACTGAATGCACTTGTTAAGAAACAAATTCGTGCGGTAACTGCTTTTCAATTAAGTTGGCTCTGTAGTGTTTCACAAACATCAATGATTTAACGATTGTCAAAATTTACATAAACGATTTTCAAAAATCGATTGTGTTCAATATTCAAAAATGAGATTCATTTATATAATGTGGGAAACAAAATTTACCCGCAAAACGTATTTCAGCGGTCCGCAAAACGTATTCAGGGGGTCCGCAAAAACGTCAAAATATAACTTTAATAAATTAATTAAAGCTGGGATATGTGCTTAATCACATTCTTTAAATCACATTGTAACATGTTGTAAATCGTATTAAATATAACGTAGCACTTCCATTGTGATGTAACACAAGTATATTGTGAAATGAATGGCAGCAATACAACAGTTCACAAGTACTGGATTTTGGTTTAACCTCATGCCATCGTTCGCAAAGACGACATGCGTCTAGCAATGTCAAAAACACAACCACGAATTTTAAGACTTGCTTCGTAGATGCAGCAGCAGAAATCAACATACGGTGCCCTATGCAGATATACTGAAATATTAAAAGAACTAAACGCACATATTACACCAGAAAATACAAGGGGTCCGCGACAAAAAGGTGCCACGGGTACAAAAAGGTTGAGAACCACTGACGAAAAACAATGATAGTTGTGCTGAAATGACCAGTTTAGTTACATGAGCACCGAATTAACATTTGTACCTAGTTAACTGTAAGCGTATTAGGGCGATAGAGTTCATACTGCATTTGTAACATGTTCAAAAACTAAACGCCAATTTACACGCAGTTAACCTTATTAAAGAGTAAAACGTCTGACCCTAAATGGCTGCATTGGCGCATGTAATTTTACTACTGGTAAAATTAGTCTCGTTGACAAAAAGCAAATAACATAAAAATAATTTCCTGGGTTACTCTCATTAAGGCTTTTTACATTATCGGGTTGGGTCATGCGGGTTAGCACGCATGAAAAAAGAAAAAGGCGATTTCTCTTCTAACCGCGCTAAGGGCTTCGATTCAAATGGACTTAACCCGCATGCAAGCGGGTTACAGATGTGCGCTGTTTAATTGAGTTGCAGTTGTTTTCACAATATTATTACTCAATTCTAACAGTTGTTTATTTATTAGTATTGTTACAGTTATTTTCGAATATGAACTGGCTTCACTTTATTATGCTGTACAACTACCTGATTAGGGTGACCTTTTAATTATGTATTTTAAAAAACGACAAGTGACAGAAAACTAATGTTATCAAATGAGAAAGATATCTCGTCAAAGGACTATGAGAACAGTTCTCCAACACCTTTTGCAGATGTTTGAAAATTATTTGGTTTCTTAATGCCTGCTATTAATTTTGCGTAGCACATTCTTTTAATGAACTAACTCCTTCAATATATAATTTTCTTCATTTGGCCAATACGCTCTCTTAGTTTCACTTATTTAAAAAAATATTCTGTGTATAATGAATATGCTTACAAAATCTGTACCTTGTCTTTCTGACTTGGTGGGCTAACAGTATTCCTAATTGACCTAAACTAAATATCAATTCGGATTGATTTTTTATATTACAGTTAACTTCTCACAATATACAGTATTCTACTTCAATTGTTAAAAACACAATTTGCCTAAATACATTGTATTTAAAACTATACCTGCGAAACAGTTCACGGCACCCGCGTGGCATGCGCGTTAACCTACCTCTTACCAGCCGGTTAAACTTGCCGCGAATAAACCCGCAAATAGTCAGTCAACCGTAATGACGGTTGGTGCGTCAAACCATGCAGTTTTATATATTTTTTTGGTTAATAAAAAGTTCGTTGAATTATTCATGCTTAGTTAGACTTTGTCAGGTATAAATATAGATCAGAAAAAAAGGATTGGCTGTTAATCTTGTTATGTGTTGTTTATTAGTATGATTCTCCAGTTAAAGTACGAACATATTGGCTGTAAACATATTGGCTGTGCCTTTATTAAGATCGGCTTCAGTTTTGTCTTTTTACAATTAACCAGTTCACCTTAAAAAAGAGTAAAAAGACTGGACATAAAAGGCTGGGTTGGCAAATACAATCACCAGTGAGAGATATACTCTTCTACAAAAAGCACGTTTGTAGAAAAAAAAGTGGATTTGCTGGTTCATTATAGTTACTACAATTGTTTCAAAGTTAGTTTTGGCAATCCAAGTGTTTAGTATCAACTGTTTGTATATTATTTCTGCGTTGACAATTTGCGTTTTTCGTGTATCGCAAGTTTACCATGAAATATCATGGCTGTAAAACTACTTTTATCGAGATAAAAGAAATATTTCATTTTTATCTATGTGAATACTAATCACCGAAGCTTGATTTTGAAAATAAAAAAAATTGTTTATTCATGACAAACTTAAACTTAAAATCTGTTATTTTCTCAAAAGAAAGGTAAAAAAACAAAATATTATTTTCAGTTGGCCGTTAAAAGGTCCTAAGTGTGTAAGTGAATAAGTTTGATTTTTATCAATACAGTTAAACAAGAATAAAGATATGGTACTGTGGATCCCCTTCGATTGAATTGCTTGTACTAACAGATTGAGCAAGTATTGGCGCATGGTTGTTTCTCGACTCGCTCCTCTCTGAGCCTGCATAGCTCAGTTGGTAAAGCGACGGTCCCGGCTTGACCGGAGGTCGTGAGTTCGAACCTCACTGCAGGCTAGTTGTTTTTCTGGCCTGCCCTGCTTGCATCATATCAACAGATTCGGTGAGTCTGCAATGGCTTTCGGTGTACATTTAAACAAATTTGAGTTTTTGTAAAATACAATTAAATTCAAATCAACGAAGATTCCAAATTTTATAATTATATTAACAAAAATAATGAAATAAAGAGTTTGAAACTTTACGAAACATAAAATTCGACCAAGTCAATGAATCCCATCAGTGTTGAAAAGAAGTAATTTTGAAATATCTCAAGTCCAAATCAAGTAATTTGTAAACTAACATTTTTTTTATTAAACAACATTTTAACCCAAGTGTTTTGTCCGAATGACTCGAGAAAAACAAAACAAAAAAACAGTGACTTGAGTCTTGTTAAATCAAGGCATTGGCTGTATTTTTAAGTAGAAAGCATATTTATGTAGTGTATTACTCAGAGTATTGTTACAAGTAAATAAACTATTTAAGAAAGTTGACCAATTGTACGTTTTTTTTTCGTAAAGCTTTAGAAACCAATAGGAAATAAGTCAAAGGGTAAAATTTGAAGAAATGCGGTTGGCACTTCTTATTTTACTCAACTTTGTGAAACTGTCAATCAGTTCTTTAGGGTGCCAAGATGATCAGTGGCAATGTAGAATCGGAAAAGCCTGCATCGACCAATGCGATGTTTGCAATGGGTTTGGAAACTGTGACGACTTTACCGACGAATTGGGATGCAAAACTTGCAAGCAAGGCGCGTTCAGGTGCGAATTTGAAGGACGATGTATTCCGCCAAGTCGGGTGTGTGACGGATCAAGGCTCTGTTTCAAAGGCGATGATGAGTCGAACTGTACACATTGCCCCAAAGATCGGCCTTGGAAATGTAAAACAGGCACCAAATGCATTATTAGAAGGTCGGTGTGTAATGGGCTTCAGGACTGCGACGACAATAGTGACGAATTGAACTGCACGATAACGTGCGATGACTTTCAGTGGAGATGCAAAGACGGGAGTGAATGTATCGATTACCAGTCGATTTGTAACGGAATAAAAGACTGTAAAGATGGGAGCGACGAGTTGAACTGTAATGGAAACTGCTCTAACGAAGACCGGTTTTGTCAAGATAAGAGCAGATGTATTTCTCAGGGTTGGATTTGCGACGGAACTGCAAATTGTGACGACAACAGTGACGAGATGAACTGTACAACTTGCAAAAACAACACTTGGCTGTGTGACGATAAAAGCAAGTGCATCGAGCAAAGTTTTGTTTGTGATGGATTTAATAATTGTGAAGACAATAGTGACGAGTCGAACTGTACAACTTGCCCCGACGATCGATGGAAATGCGGAAATGGAAGCGTTTGTGTTGATCAATGCTATGTTTGTAATGGAGTGAAGGATTGTAGCGACAATAGCGACGAGTCAAACTGCACAACTTGTCAGGTTGGTAGACATCTAATGTGCGGTTGTTTGTCCCACCTAAGTCTATGCAAACCAAACGGGAAGTGCATAAAGGAACATCAACTTGCAGATGGAGTTGAGGATTGTAAAAATGGAGACGACGAACCTTGTATTTGGTCTGAAGTAAGTTACTTTCATAATTCTTGGCGCTGTTCGAATAAGTTCAACATGGATATTCTGCTTTCGTTTCGGTCTTACAACCAACAGTTCAACTGCAGCAAAATACTAGGGCCTTGTGAAGATGGAAAAGACAAACGTTGCTACACTGGAGAGTGGCTTTGCTCGAACATGGTTATTACAGATTTGTACCAGCGAAATGACAGATTGTTTGGCCATAATCACGACCGCTGCATCAATTCTAAACTTGGCTTCGGATTCAAATGTTTAGAAATAACGCTTACATCGCACAAGCCAAAGACATGTCGCTTACCACAAGCGAATCTTTACGACGATATTGCTCAATGTGGAGACGAGTCAGATTTGTGCTTCGTTGAAGATGAATTTAAGTGCTTTTTATGCAGGGATGAACGACTGGTGATATCTCAACAGCAAGTCTGCGACGGAATTGTGGACTGCTACGATCTTTCCGATGAATGCCTATGTGGAAACCAGACTGTTTGTGAGGCAATATTGGGCGATGCTAGAGACACTTGCCCTCTCAACCAAATACATTGCCACAATGAAACTGACTGCGTGAATATCGAGGAAGCTTTATGCAATGAAGAAGTCAGTTGTGCTAGACAGTCCAACAGTTTGTGCAGTGGTTCACAGAAACAAAGTTTAGACACAGTTATATGCAATGTTTTTGACGTGCGTTATTCCAGTTATACGTTAACTAAAGCGACGAAATGCGACGGAAGACCAGAGTGTAAATATTTGTCTGATGAATGTAATGATTGTGCAACCCGACCCCCTTTCTGTGATGACTTGTGTTTATCAAGTAGGGTATATGATGTACTTGCCTGCAGGGGTTTAACAATAGCAGGGCAACAAGAATCAATTTGCAACGAAACTGAAAAAAACCTTTGCCCGAAACGTTACAATTGTCGTCACAGCTCAAGGTTGACCAGCATTGACGTCATTCAGCTTTGTGACGGAATAATCCACTGTGATGACGAAACAGATGAACTGGAGTCTCGATGCAAGAACACAAGGTTTTATTGCGTCAACAAAGAACCCTTGTCGGTCGACATCAGCTTAGTTGAAGATGGACTACAACAGTGTTCGGACGCAAGTGACGAATGCCCGGATGTTAGCAAGTATGACACCGTGTTTTCAAATGTGAAAGAAATGATTGCAAACCTTTTTTTTAGAGCGATCTTCTGGGTAATGGGATTTCTAGGTGTGGGTGGAAACTTTGCGGTTTTTCTAACCACCTTTAAGGAAATTGCTAGTCATAAGAAATCCAGTGAAATAAAGAAAATGAATCAATTTTTTATTTTGAATCTGTCTTTTGCTGATTTTTTGATGGGTGTTTATTTGCTTGGTATAGCTGTTAAAGGCGCCCAACTTTCAGGTGATTATTGTTTGAATGATGCCGCATGGCGAACCAGTATTCCCTGCAGTTTGTTTGGTTTTCTGGTAATCCTAGCTTCTGATGCAAGTGCTTTAATTATGGCAACAATGACAGCTTATCGACTTTATACTGTGTGTAATCCTTTTGAAACTAGGGATATAAAACTGTGTAAAGTTTACTTGTCTTGTATTTCTGTATGGCTTGTAAGTATCTTGCTTGCAGCCGCACCCTTATTTCCTTACCCATCTGGTTACTTTATTTCTCACGTTTGGTTTCCAAATCTATTTTATAAAACCGACAGAGTTTCCCGAAACGAAACACTGCTCCTTGCAAAACGAATATTAAAGGATAATTTTACTGATCAACCTTGGTATGACATAAAACAACTAATAAGCTCAACATTTCCACGATTTCCTATCAAAGGTGAATTTGGTTACTATGGTGAAACTAGCGTTTGTATGCCTAGGTTATTTGCTTCAGGAAATGAGTCTTCTTGGCAATATTCAGCCTTTCTGATAACCCTTAACTGTACATTGTTTATTTTTATGTTGGTGTCTTATATTGTCATTTATATTAAAAGTAACAACATGTCGAAAGCTAAAAAGAAACAAGCCAACACTAAATTGCAAAGACGTATTTCTCGCTTGCTTTTTACTGACTTTTGTTGCTGGATTCCTTTATGCATTTGTGGCTTCTTGGCTGTATCTGGTTTTTCACTTTCCAAAGATGTTTACATTGTCAGTGCTGGCATTTTGCTTCCCATTAATAGTGCAGTGAACCCATTACTTTACTCAAACTGGTTTGATGCTACGTATTTTCGCTGCAAAAATCTTGTTATGACCAGGATTCAAAACCTTGGCAGCGAAACTAATCCGCGCGAGAATGTGGCTGGCTAATCTCAGCTCGTTTTAAAGTTTGTTTTAAAATAGTAAAACTTTGAAGTTGTTCGTTATAGTTGCTATTTTTATGCCCATACTGCTTGCCTAAACCTTGTAAGTGAAAATTTTGAACCAGAATGGGCCGCCTTAATTAATTAATAATTTTGTTTTACTGCAATAGTTGAACGATATTTATTGATATTCAGTGTTAGTAATTTTTAAAGCCATAACCTTGGCAAATAACTATGACCATTTGTTTCTAATATTGCGTGCACAAAACCTATTTTTGTAGCTTTTCCACAGAAAATAAAATCTTGTTTTTAATTTTGTATAAGAATTTTTTGAATTATAATCAAATATATTCCAAAAGAAATACATTTGCCTTGCTTCTTTGTGAAAACAGTTAAACAAGCTAAATTTATGCTTGTTTTAAGATTTATTCATTTCAGTAAAATATTTTCACAGGTAAACGTTTAGCTTTTGACAAATGACAAGTCCCAGTCAAGCCTTGTAATAAAATTAACATTTAAAAAAATCACTTTATTCTACCCACAACTTTAGGGATCCCTTTCATGTGATCCAAGTTTGATAGGAAAAACGGTATAGATTTACAGAAAAGTTACACCGAATAAAAAGTATTCTCTCAAAAAATCGACAAACAAATTACGTGAAAACTAAACCAGAAAAAGAAGACACATAACAAAAATAAGCATCAAAAGATTAAAAAGTCTTTGTTTTATTAGAGAAAAAAAATGTAATAGCTTACTTTCGAGCAGCGTACCCGGTTATAGTTATTCTTTTGAATAATGTAATAAGTTTAAAGTCAGCTTAGTGCATTTTATCTTGCATGACAGTTTGTTACATAATTGCTTTTTATAACTGTGTACATCTAAGGAGACAATAATATAATATTAAGTAACTAAACCACATTGAAATTAGGAGAGATTTTACCAGCCAATCAATTGGCTTGAGCTATGAGCACTACGAAAATCAGAATTCACAAGGAAAAAATTTGGTTCTAAAAATAATCTAATCTTGACGTAATTCACTACAAACTATACACCATTATAACTAGGGCGATTTTATTTAGAACTTAAAAATGAGAAATTTTGACCTAAAAAATTACATTTTGACAAATTTTGACTTCAAAATATATTTTTTTAACAAAACTTTGACCTATACGAAATACATTGATATAAACAACATGTGTATTACTGTATTAGTGTATTGGCGTCGTCTGCATACTCGAGTATACAATATACTCTAGTGAAGATGTAATAAAGGTAAAATATCGTTGAATATAACTCAAAACTAATTTTTTTTGATAAAATTTTAACTGAACTATAATTACAAAACAGTCTTTTCTTTGTAAACGATTTATGTGCATTTTTATTCGATTTTGACTACACATGGTTTTGACAAATTTTGATCTAACGTGTAATTTTTAACAAAAGTTTGACGTTTTTGACAAGTCAAAAAAATTGACCTAATTATAACTGCATCCGGTTCAGCAGCCATGTAAGTGTGCTGGAGTACTAAGTTTTTATTTTTTGCGACAAAAAACTGTTGCAAGCAGTGTTCCCAACAAGTGCACAGGTGCCCGAAATTTTGCGTATGAGACGAAAAAAAATTATCAAACGTAGAAGTATCCAAAGAGGAGTTTCATTTGACGCAGATTTTAAACTTCGCATTGTATTTAAATATCCTTGTAAAATAGTGATGTATGGGCTCCAGAAAAAAAATCGCGTCCGAAACTTGTAAAAAAAAGTTTTAATTTTTTTGCCTGTGCACTTGCTTAAAAAAGTGCGCGGGTGCCTACAAAATGTAAAAAATGAGCTTGGCGGAAACACTGGCAACAAAAATGGAAAAGCAAAGAAAGTAGTCAGAACTTCATGACGAAAAATCTCTGTTGGGTAGTTTTTACCGTTTTAGCGAAACTCATTCTTTGCGCTTATCTTTATTGAGAGCAGTTAAAAAGACCACTGGCGTCAACTCACGAATCGTTGAACAACGGGCAGCAGGAAGTTAAGAACAAAAGAAGCAGCCATTAATTTTGGAAAAACAAGAATCGGTCAAAGCCATTTTTTCAACAGTGCGCGAAGCCAGAAAATGCTAGACTTTGCGTTTATCTTTAATATTTCTGTAAGGTATCCTATTTCAGCTAGGTTAACTAAGACTATCTATATTTCTTCTGTATATCTTAAAATAACTAAGACCAACGGCTGCAACTCACGAATCGTTGTTTCTCTGAAGGCCGAGCTCTATGCAGGCTTTGTTGGAGAGCAGCCTGGGGTGGTCGCAGATCTTCTTTAGTATGGTGAGCTGAACCAGGGGCGACTTCTTGGTCATGAGCAGCTCTGCTACCGCGTCCGACTCCAGGAAGTCGCGGTAGATTTGTTGCTGCACTTCGGACAGGTAGACCTGGACGAAATTGCGGTAAAACTCTGCTTTGAGGTTTCGTAAGAAGGCACATTGACGGCTAGATTTTTGATTGTTTTTTTACCATATATTTTTTACCCAAAAAATAGTGTCTTTTTTTTTCTTTCAAAATAGGTGGGAGCGGTTTGGCACAAGTAAAACTTTATGAATGACACAAGGAAAACTTTATGAACAAAGATTGTTTTGTCATAGATGCTTCCCATTCGAGTTCAACTGCATTAGTGGAGTGGTGTAGCCTATGGGTTACATCGCACTTCAAACAGGAAACTTATAGGGCAAAAGTTCCAACATGGTGCACACCCATAGCCTTATTTAGGAAAAATAGATGGAAGGTGAAGGGTCGCACAAAAAAATGGAAAGCCGCACGTTGCCCACCCCTGCACTAGTCAAATAAAAAAGTGTAATTAATATATTAAAATAATCATAAAAACAGTGTTCCCGCTAAGCGCATTATTTGCGCAAATGGGCAATTTTTGGGGCACCTGCGCACGTGGTAAAATCAATTGGTTTAATTTTACCATAAATTTGTGTAAGATACCAGCCTAGTATTGAATATTATAAGACCAGGCTTCGGGTATCGGCCCACATCTCATATTCTCGGACATGTATATACTAATATAACTTATAAGTACAAATAAAGGTGGAAAAATTTAATCCGAAATAGCAGAAAAATATGATAAATATGATTTATTGTTTACAAACAAAATATTACTTCTTAAAACTCAACTTTTAAAACAGGTGGAAAATGTCATTTATATCATTCATTGGCGAAACAAGTGAACCTACCCATACGACCAAATCGTTTTTAGTTGACAGCTTGGGAAAACTTGGTTGCTTGGATACAGTGCTTTGGTCTTGGTTCTCATCAACCAACTTGCTGGCGAGGTTTCTATCGGGGCAAACGTTTTCCTTGTCACCCGCAGTTAGACTGGCCTGTCAAAAAAATAATCAGTTCAAACGAAAAACTTGGCGTTACCACAAAGAAAAGGTTTTTTAAAGGTTCAGGTTCACAAATAAGCAAAATCTATGCAAAATAACAAAAATCAAATCAACAGAATCTATGTAAAAAAATTAGCGTGAAAGAGTCATAACTTCCGGTTTACTAAGAAAATTTGGCAGTAAGTATAAAAAGTAAATTTGTTCTCCGGCATAATTTTTTTTTGCAAACACACTTTACACATAACAAATAATTACAACCAAGCTTGTTTGTATCCTAATTTGTAGACATTAGAATTACCAAACATTGAAAAGATATTCAATGAATAGACAATGATAATTATCGAGGTTGTAACGTCGTCAAAATCAGAGTTTTTTTTTAGAAATTTAAATTAGGTGATATAGCACGAAGATGGAAGAAAATTTTTCAGCACATAATTTACCTTCGTTCTTCTGAGAATATATGGGTCAGTTAGCTTTTTAAGACTTGCGGCCATCGTGTTACCGTGTTGGATTTGGGCAGCGGATGCATCCTGAAAAGAAAGTAATTAGAAAAAGCTCCCTTTGATCAGTATATGTTAAAATGTCGACATATTCATTCTAAAAATATACACATATTCATTTCTAAAAATATGCACTACTTGATTTTGATTTTTTTTTGGAAAATATTTCTTTCTAACTGGAAGTCAAATCTGTTGCGTTAGAACAGGGGTCGCCACTTGCGCCAAATGATTCAAAGCGCATGTTATATCACCTTAGGAAAGTACAACCATTTAATCACTACCACATTATAACCATTATTATTACATCACTAGTTCTAACTAAATGGTTGCACGCATTTCCAGTTCAATCTGCAGTGTTCGTTTCACAAATTAACGTCTTAACTGTTGTATTTAACTTTTTTTGTGGTTGTTAAACTTGTTGTTTACCGCTAACCGTTCGTATAACAACGTCACAATGCCATAAAATTGGCGTGATGTTAACTGCGTGAAAGCAGGGTATTGTACATGAAAAGAAAGCACGAGTGTTTTTGTGAAACAAAGCTAAAAGCGAACTGATAGTAAACACTTCTAGTCTTCTATAGGTATCGGCTGAAAAGCGTCTCGGAGTATATTTCAAAATAGCGGACACAGTATTGTGTTCATGACAGTTCGTTTTTTCAGCAGGGCTAGAGTGTATTCAGAGAATTTACCTTATTAAATTAGGTTTAATAGAGTCTTCCAAGATACTTTAATTAGATGACAGATCATTCGTAAATTAGCAGATCAGCTGCGGAGTCGGACTCGGTACTCGAGTAAGACTATAGTTAAAAGTTAAAACTACCCGAGGCCGACATGTGCGGATGCAAATTTCGAAACTGATAAGGCAGCAAACTGTAAATTGTTAAGGTGGAATAGCATATGGCAGTTGGGTCCAACCTGTGGGTCGCGACCCCGAGTGGGGTCCTAAAATTTTTGGGGGGTCGTCATAACTCATCATATTATTACTACTGTTTTAGTACGATTTATGTATTTCGTTTTCTGTACAATAACGTCAAACTAATAAACGTGACAAGCTTTCGTTTCTTCTAGATCAGGGGTTCTTAAACTGGGGTCCGTTGACCCCTTGGGGGTCCGTGACCTAGTTTTAGGGGCTACATGAAGATCTAATTGAAATATTAGTGTATATTTAAAAAGTAATTACATTATTAAAAAAAACAATTTAATCAAAAATAAAACGGTATTGCACTGAATGTATTTAGACTCCATTTAACTTTGGCATTTTTGGACCAAAATCAGCAAATTTATGAAGTATATTTCTTTTGTGACGTCAATTTATGACGTCATTTTTTAAATTTTTTTGCCTACAGTGGTCCACGCGGGATAAAAGAAAATTTTAGGGGTCCGCGGTAAAAAAAGTTCAAGAACCCCTGTTCTAGATAAAATTGCTGTTTTTAGCTCAAGAGCTGCCAAGTCAATGTGGTGCAATCAACCAATCCACTCTGTCTAATTATGTCATTGAAATACTAATTCCGTTTTTAACCACATGGCTTTGTGAAGCTGCATTCAGCGCAATGAGCGTAATATTAAAAACGAAACAACGTACTCGCTTGGAAGTTAAGCATGACATGCGGTTATGCCTTATGCGAAGTGAGGACGCGTTTGCAAAAACTAGTGGATACTGTGCAAGCGCAAACATCGCACTGAGCGCAATTTACTGTTGAAAATTGAATTTTTTGTGATCGTTCGTTTTGTTTAAATCAAATTTATATATGTTCGAACATGTGTAGCCACAGTTCTCTGGAATTGTGTGTAATTTACGCATATTCGATCGTGTTACTTTGTTCCAACATTAATTGAAATATTTTTATTCATATCTGACACCAAATGGGGTCGCAATGTAAATTCAGATTTCAAATTGGGGTCGCTCGTTAAAAAGGTTGAAGACCACCGAGTCCTGGTTGCCAGTGCAAAACCAAACATAGAAAAATGTTTGGCACGCGAGTTGGTAATAGTTTGACATTATTCATAAACTGAAACACTGCGTACGAAAGGTTTCCGACCCCTGAATAGAAGGATTAACAGAAAAACTGTACGTAGCAATTTTCTAAACTTGCAGGCATTTAAAGAAGAGGGCATATTTTAGGGTGAGATATTGTTGTGAAACTTTTATAAAGTACTCACCTTAAAGTATGTTGCTAACGCAGCGGTTCTAAATCAGTGGGCCATGGCTCATTGGTGAGCCATAAGAACATTTAAGGTGGGCCACAGACGAATTTAAAAAAGCTAGATTTAGTTACATTTTTGTCATTATATTTAATTTTACAGAAATATTGGCTTGGGGAGGAATTAAAACGGAATGTAATTTTTTTGTTCAGCTGCAAGTATTACACTAATGCACGATTGAATACATAATCTGTGTTGAAATACGTTCTGCTGTGTTTTGTTTTAAACCTGTTTTACAGGTTTTTCTTTCATAAAAATTTATTGGGCCACAGAATTTTTTTGCAACGTAAAATGGGCCACGAAAGAAAAAAGGCCACCGAGTTAACGGAATATGTTGATAAGGCAACATAGTTAACATATTTGGGGTTTTTGCCTCTAATCGTGATTTATTTAGCCATTTAACAAAATTTAAACATTTGGTTTGATTTCTACCAGCTTAAGTAATGGTTTCTTATAAAGAAACTTTCTACATAGCATTCGAAAAACTTGTCGCCCTGGTGTATCGTTGTAAGATTCCACGTCACATAAGGATTTCGTATCGAAAATCAACTGCAGTAATAAAATGCTTTTAGATTTTGTCATTCCCTGGCTAAAGCATTTGAACTAAATATTGCAAAACTATGCGAGAGGATTATCTTTTAAGTTGTAACCATTACATTTCGTTTTCTATACACGAAAAAGAAAATTCTTATAGTTCCGAAAAAAATCAAAAAAATTATTAAAATTTAACCACTTGTATTAAGACCAACGACAAAGTCAAAATACACAAAATCAATCCGCAGATAAAACCAATACGAATTAAGACCTAAAATAGTCGGACCAAGACCCAAACCCATGAGAATAGACATAAATAGACAAATAACGCTTAAAACTAAAGGGTTAGGGTATGGAACAATAAGGTATGCGGATTGGTGCGTCGCAAGATCAGCAAACTTAAATAAGGAGGTCGCGAGGCAAAAAGTTCGAAAACCACTGGTCTCATTTATTCTGCTTACCCGTTCTCTTGCCCTTTCAATCGGAATTTCGTAGTTTGAGTGAAAGGTCTTCTTAGTTCCCAGAAGAGAACCCTGGGTAGCCCAATCAACCAAGGCCCAAAGGTCGCCAACTTTGTTTTGAACCGGCGTCCCTGAAAAGAAAAACAAGACAATTTCACGTAGATCCCATTATAACTGGGTAGACCCTGTAATGATCGTACGCAATAAGTGAATACTTTTTAAAACCATAAAGCACCTATGCGTAACACTGCTTGTGAAATGGATCTTTAAAAAAAAAACTTTTTTAAAGTTAATTTTTTTGGCACTAATTGTTTGTTTTTTTGCACCATTTTTCGGAACCAATTTTTTCGTTTTTCTGACTGATTTTTTGGCCGACATAGTTGCCTGCAAATACTGTCCCATTATAACAATACTGTACCATTAACTGGGTTGAACCTGGAATGCCGTACGTTATGCCCGTTTGTTTTGCCAACTTAATAATTTCACCACAACAATCCATCAATAATTTTCGTAGTAGTTCGCCACACGTAGAAAAAAAGGCCCAAGAAAGCAAAAGTGTGTGTGACAAAGGTTTTTTTAACTGTTTGGCCTTATTAGTTGTTACAGTATGTCAGAATGCTGGCGACTTGGCGACTATGTCGGCCGAGGAATGAGCCAGAAAACCGAAGAAATTGGTGCAAAAAAAAAATAAGTTTTGTTTTTTTCCAATAATCGGCGATTCATTTCTTGTGATATTCCTTTCCACTGTTTGACGAATAGACGCTTTCACTGGGGATATGTTAAGGCTGAGGTCTCCAAACCTCGGCCCGCAACTATTGAAGCACTAAAAGCGTCTATTTTCAATCAGTGGAAGAAATGACTCGTCGAGTGTTTGAAAACCAGAAATCGCCTGCAACAAAGCATTATATCTCAAAAGCGCCATCTAGGGATGTAATCTTTAAAATATAAATACACCAATTGGTAATCTTTTGACTTTTAGATGAGACAATAAATGTTTTGATTGCTTATACATTTTGTCTCTTTATCCTAGTTTGAAATGTGGTAGGTTTTTCTAGCGCATCCAGTCTTTTAGCTGACTTGGCACACAGCTCGGCGCAGATGTTGCGATAATCGTGGCATAATAACACCCGGAAAAAAATATCTTCGTTTAGTATTGCAGGTGGCGGAAGTCCCGCCCATGGAACAAAACTGCGCTGCTGATAGTCGAATTATGATTCGTCTTGAATTAATCACACATATTTAACGGTCTTTATTTATTTTTTTGCCTAAATAAAACTGCACACTAAGCGGTTTTGCAGCTGGCGCCTGGTGGGAATGTTGACGACGCACGTGTTCGCTTTGCGTCTAAAGGCTCGCTTTTGCTGGACATTAATGGGCTGTTAATTAGCTTTTATGACGTCATTCAATCACTATTTTATGACGCCATTCAATCTCTATTTTATGACGTCATATAATTACTAATTCATGAAGTCATTTTTCATTAACGTCAGACGCCCCCCCTGTCAGTACGCCCCTGAAATGACACATGCCTAATTAATATAATTCATATGAGATTTTAAGGTTTCACCGGGCTATTTTTGTAAATAGCAATTAAATGATGTTAGAACAAGCGAAAACAGACTAACAAAGGTGGTAGGTTAGTGTGAGATGAAAGCACAAAAATAAGCGGGTTCATGTAACAGTGCTAGTAGACGCCTGTTTCCTAACAAGGGACAAATAATGTAGTAAAGGGTTTTACGTTCATCTTTCGTTTCTTACCATCTATCAAACGTTTACTTTGCAGACCTCCTGGTTTTATGTTGTAAAGATTAAGGTTATTTCCTGAATATTCGAGTAATAATGATGATAAAAGATTACAAAATAAACAAATAACAAAAAATCGTAAAATTCTTCGGTGTGTTTATGAAAGGAATAAAAACAGGCAATAAATTGGTAACGTTGATTTATATTTTAAGTAGGACACTTTCATATAAAGGCAAGACGACATATATACCTGTCAGTATCAATCTATGTTTCGACGGGATGGAATGGAGTCTTTTGGTGGTTTTGGTCGGGTTCTTGATTCGGTGTCCCTCGTCCAGAATGATGTAGTCCCACACGAATTCGGTGCCATGTAAAGTCTGTCCCAAGCGCTGCCACTGAGTTACGATCATACCGTAGGTCGTGATGCAAACGCTACGCTTCACCATGCATTGCTGTAAAATCTGAAAACGGACACAAATAACAAATAGATAAGGTAAATCCATATAACATTTATAGCAGCCACTTCGTCATATTGTTGTTTACACAGAGAATGTTTGTTTTAATCGTTGTGTCGTAACGGAAAATTTTCAGTAAAAATCTATGGCCTAAATTCTTTGCAATCCCTTTCAATGTTTGCGTTATTTTTGCAGCCAATGTGCAAACGATAAACGGAAAGTTTTCGGTAAAATTCCGTTACCTAAATTTCTTGCACCCGCATTACAATGTTTGCGTTATTCTTGCAGCGAATGTGCAAGATTCAATTTTTTGACACCAATTTTTATGCGTCAAGGCATTTACATCCGTTTTAGCATATGTTTTCAAAACGCCGATCCACGCCGCGGTGTAAACATAAATCAGTTGGTATTCAAACTGTTGTCATTTAACTGAAGTCAGAGGCTGTTTCGCAATCGCGTTTTGACGTAAAAATTGTATGTTTCGTGTTAGAAATAAGTGCAAAGAAGGTTTTGAGGGACCGCCCTTTTAAGGACGTAAATCGTTCTTTGTTCGTAGAATTTTTGTTAACTGATTCTCGTCTATAAATAGCGTGTTCAATCAATATAAAATGGCTTTTTACGGCTTTTTACTCAGACAGCAAACTCGAGTGCTTTTGTGACTGAAGCAGATTTCGTTATTATGAAGATCAGTATCGAATAAAGTCATGTCTGTTACTCAAGGAACCAATTGGAGTGCTCGTATGTTAGAAGCAGAGTCAATGAACATTTCAATTTGAATGCAGTTGTAGTTGTAAGTTTGGTACATCGAGACACAAAAGGCAATTAAATGAGTACTCATTATCAACTACACCTACACACTTATTAAATACTGTTTAAATATTTGCAAGTTCTATACAAATCAACATATAACAGCGAGTTAATTGTTTCTTTAAAAAAAATTTTAAATAGTCTTTTTTTTACTAGATTGATGTATTTAAAATACTTATGCAACAAATCTGGTTATTTTAGATTAAACAAAGATTTGGTCCCATCAGTTAGCCACTTGGTCCCATCAGTATGTCACTTAAAATAAACCGCACAAAACAATAACGTCCGACATGCATACTTTTTTAGAACCACTTACATTGTTTCTTTTTGACGGAGGTCCGTGAAAACACTGAACGTTAACGCCGGGTGACCATTTCTTAAACTCGGCAAGCCAATTTGGTATCACAGACATTGGAATCACGAGAAGAACGTGTTTGATTTTCCTCATGTCGAACATTGCTGACAGATAGGCAATCACTTGTATTGTCTTGCCCAGTCTGTAAGGAGGTACAAGTAAATAGAGTTTACCCTATTATAGCAAATAGGATTTTTTTATTCCCATGTTCATTTCAAGGATAAATAAACACACATATATATAACACAAAATACTTATTTCCTGCATAAAAAAGCTGTTACAAAATACTGTATGAACCACATATAAAGATAACTCGCCCCATATCATCAGCTAAAATGCCACCTTTCTTCTTCTGGGTGTAAAGGTTAAACATCCACTTTATGCCATTGATCTAAAACGAAAAAAAAAATGAAACTGGTTTCTTCATTTTATATCAAGTTGTAGTTTCTCTGAAAAACATTTATGGCAAAGAAAACATGGACTATATTGCATTCCTTGCAGTTGCACCATGTAGCGTATTTCACAACACATATATTTTTATGCTACATAATTATATTAGCTGAATTAATATAAATTGGTTATAATTTTACCATGTCATATAGACCGCTGAAAACGCTAAGGAAGTATACTTAGATTTTATATGCAGTATGTATCGTAATTTTGCAAATCTGGAGTCTTGTCAATTGGACTTGGTTTCCCCGTCATTAATATACAATTTAATTTAAAAAAACTTTTTTAATTGAGACAGAATTTTAGACGGGCAGAGAAAAATGTCAGAACTCATGTTAATCTAAATAATTAATAATTTAACGTTCTACACTCGATACCAAAGAGTGTAACAAGAAATAGATGTTTGACTTACTTGATGTGGATACAACCTTTCAACAAGATCTTTGTAGATCACCATTTGGTTGTCAAGCTCAACAAAGCCAAAGTCATCTTCTTCATCATCAGCATTTTCAGCAAGAACCTCCTGAAAATACAAACTATTTCAGTCGAAATGAAACCTTTAAGGAAAGGTTTTCCATATGTAAAGATGTTTAGTCAGAACTCAGAACCAGTATGGCAAAAAGTTGGCGACTATGTCGGCCGAAGAATCAGACAGAAATCGAAGAAATTGGACCAAAAAGAAGATTGATTTTTCAAAAAAAACTTATGCTTGCTTGTTCTACACATATACAATCCAATTTATTTCTAAAAAGCTGAGTATGTAGGTCAGGAACATTATGCCCAAAAATTGGCATGAATTAATTTTTTTGTGTCATTCTGAAAAAAGTACGAAGCATATTGTTTAGCAGGAAAAAGCCAGTGTTTGGCATATGGATTGTTTATTAGTTTAAAAAGTACTAAATTTTGACGGAACTGTTGTGTATTTATAGTTTTAATTTGATTTAGCAATTTTTTTCTTTATTGAGTTAAAAAAGCAATTATGATAGTCGCCATTTCTGTTAAATAGACAGGTATGACATTACCATGGGCATATCCAGGATGTACCAGGCCATGCGTCTCCATTTAAGGCTTAAAATACTTTTTTTGTCTGTTTTAATTACATAAACGCAAAAAAATGTAGGGCTTCAAGTGAACTTCGGCCTCGTTTTGCTATGCTTGTGTCTCTGAAGCATATCTATTCAGCCAAAAGGTGCAATGCATACTATAGTATTTTGCACTTCACTGTGTGACTCTAATTTCGACAAACAATTTCCATTAACTTGGATTATAACTATCATTGTTTTTTTTATTATAAATTTCTTCCAATTTGAAGAATTAATTTTCTCGCTTTTTATTCTGATTTTGAGCTGCATGTGTGCACATGAGTTCGCCAAAACAGCTTATCTATGCAACCTTGTTAGAGTAAGAAAAGCAGACATGTGCACCCCAAGCCCCCGCTGTACTGCAGCATCTTTATATTTCTTTATGTCACAAAAAATGTTGCACCTACCGCGCAACTTTGTTAATAATTCATTTACTTGTTAGAGGTCTTCTTTATTGCCTAAACATGGCAGAGTTGACATTCCTTAGCCTAACACATCATTCAAGTTTAGGGGCACAACCAAAAAACGAAGAATTTATGCCAAAAATGCTTGTCACCAGAAGGCTGGCAAGATTCTGCCAGCCTGGTCAGAACAATAAAAAAACACTAATTTTTAAACTGACAAAATCACTTTTTTTAAGAAAACTTTTGTAATTCTAAATATCCTACTCTAATTGTATTTTAATTTAAGGTTTGTAAAATAAATCAAGCGAAATACAATATACAGAATTTACCTCTATTTTTTTGATGCGACTCATTGTTTTTTCGCTGGGGATCAGATTATAAGCCTTCTTGAAACATTTTAGCGACTTGTACAATTCCCCTTCTGCTGCGCAACTCTTTCCATCCGATATTAAATCTCTCACTTTCTGCTTCAAGTCATCAGGAATGTTTTCTCTTCAGACAAAATTTTAAGGAAGTGCTTAAATATGTTTGACTTGTAAAAAAGTAATAAGTAGGCTCAGACCAATGTTTTATTGAAAAAACAAACATTATATATCAGTTAGCAGACAACAGGACTATGTTCTCAGTCCACTGAGATTTGTTTTCAGAACTGTGGACCAATGGCCTTTCACCTGGAAGAATTTTTATTTTTAAATAAATATGTAAGAAGCTCATAACAAAATAAATATATATAGTGTAATAATAACTTGCTACAGCTAATGAAATTAATCAAGCAAAAATAATTTTAAAACATGACATCAAAAAACTTCCTCACAGACCCTAGTTTGAGAATCTGTTCTAAAAGTTTAGTATTTGCAAAACATGAAGAATTTTTCTGAAACAGTGAGTAACACTTTCTGATTGTAACATAATACATAATATATATATATATGTACTTAAAATAGACAATAATTCTTAACCAATGCATTAATACAGGGTTGTTCCTAAGAAATAAATTGTACTCGCCAGCGTGGCGAGCGGCTATCAATCAGCACTCGCCCAGATGAAATAACACTCGCCAAATTTTTTGGCACGCTGTCTGCAGAGGGCGCGGTCATTTCTTGGGTTATGGTTAACCTGTATTATGGCTTCTAATTCTATACGTAAACATTAGTTTTTATAAAAGTCTGATCGTTTATTTCCATGCATGGATCAACAAATTAATTACCCATAGAGCAGTTTACGCTTAAAACAATGTTTTTAGCCGAGATATTTTTTACAGTCTTTAACACTGACAATTTAGTAGCCACGACCCGCCTTTTTGCCATTTTTTTATAAATGCTTGTGCTCTTTTTTTCGTATTCTGACATTTCTTGGCTTGAAGGACGTTTCACCGCAGGTTGCTTCGCGCCACAAACAAAACGCCACATTTCGCTTAACACTATAGTTACTGGTTGAACAGCAAATAATCACAAAATAATTGTAAATTTACAACTAAACCATTCTTTTCGCACAGAAGCATATTTTTTCTGCGCTGCTCTATAAACTTTAGAGATCGCAACAAGATACTTACATAAATAAGTGCTAATTCTCAGCTGTAGTTTTTAAAATACAGTAGTGTTCAATGGGCCTTTTCGGCCTCTTGAAACGAAAGTCTTAAAAAACACTGCCGGTAAACGATTTTTTAAAACGAGACGTTGAGTCTTTATTACATCATACAACGGGACAAAGAATCTTTATTAAGAGCTTCAAACGTGACTCCGATTAACCTTATTATGTGTGTAGTGTTGAATATATTTGCTCCTTAGTGTTTAACGAAATAACCGGCGCTAAGTAATATTTCGGTAAGAACTGGTGCTTAACGCAAGTTAAAAATTTCTCGCCGAAGCCACTCGTCAGTCGGGCGAGTGGGTGTCAATCAGCACTCGCATTGGCGAGTGGGCGAGTGCTTAAGCCCAACCCTGTGAATATATAATCCAACATGGTACTTACTTCGAACTTAGCGCGGCGCTCTCCATATTCTTGCACGACAACAATATTGCAGAGCCAAAGGGTAAGTAATTTTGACTTTAATAATTAAAAAATATATATTTATCCTGGATAAAAAGAAAATATATATTAGGTGTTCAATTTTTTTTAAAGATGCTAGGTTGGAAAACACAAAAAGTGACCATTTATAATAAAAGTGTGACTGTTAAAGGCTGAAAAGTGTGACTGTTAAGGCTGGTTCTCACTAGACACGTCTAGCGTTAACGTAAAACAGTTTTAAAAAACGCTTTCGGTTGCCGAAAAGTTAAAATATTTCAACTTTGACGCCTCAGTTAGAAGTGAGGAAATTTTCCGCTAACGCTGGCAACACATTTTATGTAAAGTGCATGACGCTAGCGCTTAATGCCAGACTCTAGACGTTAACGCGTCTAGTGTGAACCAGCCTTGAGTGTAAGCGGTTAAAATTTTTATTACTAATTTTTTTAAAATGTCCGATTTGCTTGGTTACTTTTTTAGGTGTTAGATTTTATTTACTGCCTATCAACTTTCATGTTTATATCCTTAATTATTGAAACATAGTCCATGGTTTTATGTGTAAATTATTTAAAAAACCTAATAGTTGCCCTTCTTTTAACCATGTCCAAATATTTGAAATATATACTGGTATTAAAAACCCGATTGCTTTCCACTGCCTTCCCGCCAAAGACCATGTTTGCATGCCATAACTTGGAAATCCTCACAATTTACTTTTTTTAAGTTTAAGTGCACAACATACTAATTCACAAATTTCTTTTTTTTTCATAAACTTATGCGATGCAACAAATGAGAGTGCCAAGCATTTTTTTTCAGTTAAGATTTTTGCAGGGTGCACTTTTGAAAGGTTGTAAAAATATTGCGAGTGCACTTGCCATTAGGGTTCCTCTCAGAGAATGTTTCAACAGGAAACTCCCGGGATTTCCCGCGAATTAACAATTTCAATCCCGGGAAATTTTTTTACAATTCCTTGTGTTTGGCAACATAGCAAAACTTAAAAAAAATCGTTTTTGACTAATATAAAGAAAAAAATAGTACCAACCATGTTAACGTCGTTGCCTTGCTTTATTTGCGCTTATCAGCGGAAAAACTTAATTAAATTTATTCTACCAATAAAAATGCGCCCTGCATGCGCTTTTTTAAATAAAAACAAATATGGGTCCTGACTTCAATACGAGAAATTCTAGATTGCAGAAGCAATGCAACAGAACATAAATGGGCGCTCTTTCACTATTGTACGTGAAAAGTTAAGCAAAAAAAAATATTAATACCGCTTACCACAACGCATATTGTTTGGGTTAGGGTGCGGGTGGGTCCAGTAATATTATGTTTATTATTAATAATAACTTGACCCACCCTCAACCAAACGCTAACCAGCACCCTAACCCAAACAATATGCGTTGTGGTAAGCAGCATTTGAAGAAAAAAAATTTTTTATTAATTTTTACGTACAATAGTGAAAGAGCGCCCATAAATGAGCTTAATTAAATGTTTGGAGCTAATATAAAATAATTTCAAATGTCATAATGACGTAATTTTAGGATTCCGGGAAATTTCATTTTTCACTCCCGCTTCCCGGGAATGCAAAAATCGGGGAAAAAGAGGAACCCTACTTGCCATACTTTCCACTGTGGGGCATCACCAAATTTTGAGGTGTGCGGATGTGCAATCATTGCATATTTGATTTTGAGGGTACAGGTTGGGCTTGTTGGAAAAACTCACAGACTGTGCATTTGTCATTTAACAGGTGGCTGTTAACCTGCCGTAGAATGCAGACTGCGTTTTTGTTTGTACTAATTTCAACAGGAAAAAAATGGTGCTGCTCAAAAATCCTACCATAGAGTTCAAACAATTATTAAATTAGAGCACAATATTAGGGTTAGCGTTTGGGTGCGTCAAATATTATGATATTTATTATTATACGAACCCTAACCCCAACTAGTTATGTTCCAAAGTTTGCCTCATGACTAGGGTTCCTCCCTGAAAATTCCACAGGAAAATTCTCTATTTCTTTTCCGCAGGAAATTCTCGGGGTTTCCCAGCAATACAATACAGAACATAAATGAGCTTAATTAAATGTTTAGCGCTAATTTAAAATAATTTATGACGTAATTAGGTAGAAAAAATTCGTCGGTATTACGGGAAATTTTTATTTTTTCCATCCTGTTTTCCGGGAGTAAAACAAATCCGGGAAAAAGAGAACCCTATACTCGTGACCCACTATATGCACAGGCCTACCCATGTCATTCCCTAGTAGAGCAAAACTATTGTTATTTTTTATTTAAACTCAGCGTGATATAAATACTGTAAAGCAGATACTCTTTATTTTTTCGGCCACTTATAACGTTATAAAATAAATATATTATATGCAGCTAGTCGCATTTTAATTTAATATGTTTTTCTCTAAATAAATACAATTTTGCCACGATTTACTATTTTTTGTTATTGTTTTTGCCGCGTAATCTTATTTTCACCACGGTTAAGTAAACTTCTTGGAAAACAAATAAAGAATCTTTTCATGCAAAATAGGCATTATTTATTGATTTTAGATTTAGAGTATTTTATTATTCGAATTACACATTCTCATACATTTCTACCCTTATTAATTTGTGGAAAGAGGAATATTTACACTTTTTTGAACGATCACATTTATACCTCAACCGTTTTTCTTAAGATTTTAAGGAGCCGAACTGAAAGTGAACCGTATTTCGAAAGAATCCAAACCTTAATCGAACCCGAACCTATGAAAAAGCGGTTGACTCTAGCATGACGTCACAACTTATGTTTAAGGGAATCAAGATATGCCATATCGTAATGGTGCGCCATTTTTGAATGGTTTCCCAAAAATACACGTGGGCCAATTTATTAAATACTGAAGCATAGTGAACTGCAGTGTTCTAAACAAGTCATTTTAAAATGATTCAAGTCCCAGTCAAGTTATTTGTTAAATAACTTAAGTCCAAGTCAAGTCTTTTCGAATAAATAACAAGTCAAGTCCCAGTTCAAGTCATCAGTTGCGCAAGTCAAGTCATGATTAGAGCAAGTTTACTTTAAGTCATGTCCTTGTCCTAAAAATAAAATGTTAAACTAACATAATTTTTAAACTCGTATGATTATGAACAATAACTCATCTAAAAAACAAGGAAAACCGAACATATAGCAAGCAATTTGTTTTTTGTGCAAAATTTGGACAAATAGCTCTATGTTATAAAAAAAAAAATACTTAAAGAAATGCTTTATTTCAACCCAAGTCATTTGTTTAAAAGACTTAAGTCAGGTCATTTGTCCAAAAGACTTTAAAAGTCAATCAAGTCATTCTGCCCAAATGACTTAAGTCAAGTCAAGTCATTTAAAAACAGTGACTTAAGTGCATTTATGTCAAGTCATTGGCTTAAGTCATTACAACACTGGAGAACTGTATTCGTTAACCTAATTTACTTATCGGAGATAAACTAAAGCTGGGTAGACTTTGGGGATAAAGGTTTCAAATTCATTGTTTAGAGCAGGGTGGTCCAAACCCAGGCCAGCGGGCCACATGTGGACATCATTTTTTGTGGCCCGCAAAGCACTGTTGAATTATTGTAATATGTAAAGAGGGTTTCATCAAAGAAATAATGTAACTAACCAACGATCAGCAAGCATATTGCAATTGTTTGGTTATAGGCCTATAGTTAAATTATTAAATAAATTAACCGGTTTACTATCGTCCATTAAGTTTTAATCTAGGGGTGGCAAGAACGCCTAATTTTTGTATGTGTTAGACCGGTTTGAAAGTCACAGTACGTCCTATAGGGAACTTTATAAACTGGCTGTTTTGCGAACTTATATAGGTTACTTTTACGTTTTGTTTTTCGTCTTTTAATGGACCAGTAAACATAACATAAAAAGTACGACCCTATATAAATTATTATTTTTGCCACTTTAAGGTAAATGAACGATGAAATATATAGCGCTTCGGGAAAGTATTGTTTTACAGAGTTTCACTGTGACTAAAGGTTAACGCCCTGGACCTTTCCATCGTGTAATTCTAGCCAAATATATCTAGTTAAAAAACATTCTACGCTTATAGATGCAGTATTGTGTTTTGTCAAATACCCAATTTTTTCGCGCTTCGCGCGCACCATATTGCCAATAGTACCATTATCACATTACTTTTTGACGATGCTTCTTGTTGTCATTTTTAAACATTTCATGCCCCGACCTTACTAAAATCGTTGATCGCTCCTAGCACGCATGTCGCATATAGCCTGCTTTATGTGGCCCGCCAAGTATATCAAAGAAATATTGTGGGCCGCGATGCTGTCAACCTTGGACCACCCTGGTTTAGAGGTTGCAATATATTGACGTGCTTAATTCTGTAAATTTATTTGCCCAGAGGTTAGATTTATTACAACTTATGGTTAGATTTATGACAACTTATACTGAACACGCAACACCATGGGCGCCCGCACGGGGGCACTTGACCCGAACGCCCCCCTGGAATTTTGAAATGCGATTATTAGTATTATTTGTTAGTGTAATATGTATCACTTATCAAGGTTAAAAACATTATACATTATCGATTGCCCCCAGTGGCGTATTCTTTTTGTTCGTTTTTGTCATGGTTTAACAAACTGTTCGAAGCGGCGTGCTTTTCAAGTAATTGGGTCACGCGTCTTAATCTAATGCGAAACCAAAATCGAGCGCAAAACGCCGTTTTTTGTCTTGTGTTTGGTCGACAGTAAACGCTGGAAGTTTTTCTCTTTCGTTATTTGTTTAGGTTGACTATTTAGCAAGTGTGTATTCCACAATGGACAACGCTAAGTCAAACCTTCTTTCTTTTTTTCACGCGAAAAAACGTAAGTTAGGCGCAGTATGTTTCTCGCTGTTCGGTCTCTGCGTTAAATATCCGATGTTGGTGTAACATCGACATTTGTTTAACTAAAGCTTAAAAGGAAGTATAATTTTTAAAAAGAGGTATAATGGTGACTGTCGTGCGCGTTTCAAAGTCTCCATTTTTAAGTAATGATAATGATAGTTAACGCAGATTGTGCTCTTTAAGCCAGGGGTGTCCAACAAGCGGCACGCGTGCCAAATGTGGCACCGACCTAATAAAAATGGCACGCAAGCCCTCCCAAAAAAATACTAAAATTGTTATTTAGCTAATTGCCAAAAAAGCTCAATTTGTTATTCAGCTAATTGTCAGAAAACACTAAGTTTGTTATACAGCCAATTTGTTTGTTCACAATATACCATTGTTTGTTCACAATATAAAACAATCGAGGCTATCCCGACAACCAACAATTACTTTAGTAACATTATACTGTGTGGAGGCTAGCATTCACATAATATTATATAGCTTGGTATGAAAAAACAGAAGTCAGCTCACCGAGAGACGCTTTGATGTAGTGATGCGCATTTCTACTAGACAGTTTTTTTTTCAAGTTTAAATAAACGTTCTTATTTTTGGAAAAATAAGCGCTTTTATGATTAAAAAGAACTTGTTCGGTTACGAAACTTTGGCACGGGAAGAAGTTATAAGATAAAAATTGGCACGCCGACATGTTTGAGTTGGACACCCCTGCTTTAAGCATACTGTAAGACCACGTGCTAAGTGTGCAATGGACATAATTACACCCGGGAAAAACTTCTTCGTTTAGTGTTGCAGGTGGTGAAGGCGTGTTTGTAATTTAGCGCTAGTTCCGTTCATGGAACTTAAAAACTGCGCTGCTGATATTCGAATTATGTATGATTCTACCACAATTAATCACACATATTTCACGGTCTTGGTTTGTTTTTTCGTCGAAAGTTAACGATTGCACACCTTGATTTCGCAGCTAGCGCCTGACAGGATGGTCGACGACGCACGTGCTCGCTTTTGCTGGACGTATTTGGCTGTTTCTGATTAGTTTTTTATGATGTATTGCAATCACCATTTTATGACGTCATACTGTCATTGTTTTATGACGTCATTATTCATTAACGTCAGACGAAAAATAGGGGAATTCCTGTTGAAAATTCATACCCATCCTTTTTTATTTTCTGGTTACGCCCTTGATTGCCCCCCTGGGAAATTTTCTGCTGGCGCCCCTGCGCACCACAACTATATTAATCGGTTTTAAAATAACATTAGTCGAACCAGAGTTGAACCGGAAACTTTTAAATTGCTCCGAACTTGAACAGGAACCGAACCGGATTTCAAAATGTTCTCGAACCTGAATCGAAAAAGTCAAACGGTTTGACCTATGATACTACAATATTATAGTATCATTGGTTTAACTGCCTGATTAGCTTTAGAACCAAAGACATTTTCTGCATCATCTGATGTCTCTCTACGGACTTACAAACAGTTCTTAGCGGGACTCATAAGATTCTTCTAACAATAAGTTTTACAATGAACCTTATGAATCTATGATTCAAATAAAGCTAAACTTCGCGAATCATTTTGTTGATAGTGACATATGAGCTATGGTAACTTGCTCACGCGTTCTATTAGTTGAATCTGGTCGTCTCGTTATCAACAGAAACAAACTCAGCAGCCCCTGTCTATTGAGGTTGGCTCGCGAGTTAGAAATAGCTACTCCGGACAAAGAGTTGGAAAGAAAGCCTCGAAAAGAAAGCCTTTCGATTTAATAAACCTTCAACTTAACAAGCTCGAGCCCTACATTCCTAAACTATTGCTGCCTTATCAAACAGCTAGAAAATATTAAAAGTCAACTGTAGGCCAGACTTGGACAACTAGATTTATTTCAGCGTTTTAAAATTAGATTAGAATTAAAATTAGAGCATTTTAGTTTTTCCAAATTAGATTAGAATTAGAATTAGACCGTTTTGAGTTTTTTTCAAATTAGATTAGAATTAGAATTACCGAATTCCTAAAAAATCAAATTTCAAATAGAATTTGAACAAGAATCACATTTAGTTTTTACAACCAATTTAATTTAATCACAATTTATTCTTATAAGACAGTGAATGGTAAATATGTGTGTGCTAATTTGTATGACTTTTTATGCTATTTAGCCTGTAAAAATTACATACAAGTCGTTCCAAGCAGAAAATTTTAATTGAAATTCTGTGTTTGAACTGAGAGACTAAAAATGCCGTTCGACAAAGTAGCATTTTTGGTAAAATCCAAATAATATTAGAACTAGAATTAGAGCAAACAAGCAATTCACAAATTAGATTAGAAGTAGAATTAGCCGCATTTTGCTCTAATTCAATGAATTAGAAAACTAGAATTATCTAGTTGTCCAAGTCTGCTATAGGCTACCTAAACCTACATCTTGCATTCATTATACCCCATGTTTGTAAACGACTGTAGCCTGACCATTTCGAAAAGCGGTAAATTGCAGTCGTTCGTAATTTTCGTTTTGATTAAAGCTAAACATAATGCTTTAATAAAGTTAAGATGTAGAATTAAGTGACGAGTAAGAAGCATGTGAGTGACTACATTACCGGGTAAGTATTTAACAGTGAAGCAATGAATTATTATTATCTACTTTTGGAAATGTTAATTCATGAGCTTTGACATTTTGTAACAATAAAAGTTGGCTTGGCTTTTGTCACGAGTTTAAGAAAGAAAAATAAATTTTAAGACAGAAATTGCGATTAAAACACCTTCGCGTGAAGTCAATGTACTCAACGCTTAAAGATATTTTTGCTCTACTTTTAAAGCCCAATCTTATTTCTATGTATGACGTCAATTTAAAAAAAAATCGGCTTAGTGTGGAATATTTGTTTGCGATTACGAAGACGTGTTAAAAATTAACAAGAAGCAACATCCCAGAAGTCAATATTATATTGCAACGAACACAATTGTAAGGAACTTTAACAGACACAAAATGTCGCCAAAAAGGAAAGAAAAACAAATATTTGCAAATTCTAAAAAGATACATGTCGTTACATATACCAACGCCATTATTTCCATGATTCACAAACAAAGAACTATAAAGGGGTCGTAACTTGCTAAATTGCAAATTAAAAGGAAAAAAAACTGTGACAAACATACCAGTGAAAATGTTGCAAAATATGCCACAGGATTGACAAGCCAACTTGTCTTGAGATATTCCATATGCATATTTGCTTAAGCTGGAGCAGTTTTCAAACCAGTATCCGCTTCATGACTTTTTCGTCCATCTCCAACCAGACATGGAAAACTAGATTAGTTTCAGCTTTTTTAAATTTGATAAGAATAGAAAATTCGAATAATCTAGTTGCCCAAGTCTGTCTCCAACATTCCAAACTTCAACATTTTTCCTTCTTCTTTTGCCAACTCTTCTCATGTGTCCTCCGATACTTTTCCATGTTGCGTTTCTCCTTCGCCCCCAGCCTCCCTAACATTTTGGTTAGCCTCTTCCCACACCTCGCCCATCTCCAAGTTCTCCTCTTGCTCTCTCTTTGCTCCCTCCTTCTCCTCTCCCTCCCATCTCCACACCGAGCTCTTTCTCGCTTCTCCGAGAGAATCATCAAGCGAATCAATGTCGGCGCTTTTTCGAATTCTTCTCGCCCGCGCAAGGGCCGGACTTTCGCGCACAGTGAACACAGAGGTGCCCATAGAAGAGCGATGCGGGTAACTGACGCTGGACTGCGACCTCCTGCGCGTTCGCTCCTTTACAGAGCGCCCTAGCTTGCCCACGCGTTCGGCCAAGGCCGCAAGGCCAAGGCGCTTGAACAAGTCGTAGTAGGCGCGTTTGGCCTTGATACGGAAGTCCGGGTTTCGGAAGCTGTAGATGACGCAGTTCCACGCGCTGTTGGCGGTCAGGATGGCCACCGCCACAAACTCCAACGACGTGTAGACCTTGGCCGCTCCGGGGTCTAGCAGGTCCGGCAGCGAATAGTAGATTGTGTAGGCGAAAAAGGGCACGATCAGAACGACAGCAGTGGGCAGCAGGCTCGCGCTGAAGACGGACACCATCAGGTAGAGGGTCTTGGCCAGTCGCGCCTCCATGTCCTCGAGCCTGCGCCTGTCAGTGCGTCGCGTCATACGCGCGCGAACGCGGCCGTGCTTTCTGGACGCGCCAAGGGTCACCAGAGTGACCACCCAGACTACTAGCATGGGCGTGGCGATCGCCACTATGTAGAAGTATATGGACGCTTCGCCGGTCATCGCAATCAGCACGGAAGCGACAAGGCCGTACTCCAAGTGCGGCTTGAGATAGAGCGGTAGAGTTCCGATAAAAACTGCAACAATCCATAAGACGCCCACAGATACCTTGGCGACTGGCAGCGAGTTGCCCTGCTGGAACTTAAGCGGCAGGCCGACTGCCCATAACCGGTCAAAGGCTGCCAGCATGAGCGAGTAGATGGACACCATGATAGACAAGGCTGTAAAGAAACCCACAAACCTGAGGTAGGGCTCTGGGTAGTTGAGACTGTAATCGCTACCAAGAGCATCGCTACTCAGCGTCGATGAATTGAGCCCCAACTCAACGCGGCTCACGTTGTAACCTTGAAACTGTATTTGAGCTGCAGGAAGGTGGTGGCGGGTTAGGTAAAGCAGGAGGGTAGAAACGAAGGTTGGAAACACGAAGAGCCCAACCAGCAGATCTCCCAGCGCCAGCGAGCCTTTGTAGATTCCCTGGCTGTGGCGCATCTTGGGCGAGCTGGTCACCACGTAGAAAACGGTGGCGTTGGCGACGATGACGACGATCGCGAAGAGGCACAGAACCACGGAAGTGGCAATGATGTTGCCGCGGCACCTGGAAGGGAATAAAACGACTTGCCAATACTTTATACCAGTGCTTCCCAACCAGTGGGTCGCGAAGCTGTTTTAGGTGGGTTGCGAAGCATTTTGACATGTGACAGTTTTCTTTTAGATCGGAAAATTGCTTTATCATTACGTAACATTTATTTAGTCATGCAACGAATACGTAACAATTTGATGTGTTGTGTCGCATTAACTAGTCCAGTACGCACGCCACTAGTAAATATGTAGGTTTTATGTAAATGTTAATCTTATTTCCAATTAGCTGCATTTTAAGTTATTGCTAAATAAGGATTAATGCAATTTATTTGAAATTTCTAGGTTTGTTTGATATTTTTATAGTCACTTATCTCATTGCGACATTTGACCTATCATTTGGTCATATCATATTGTTGGTCGCACAATAAAACTTGCATTAAAAGTGTTTGTGGCCGTGGTGGTGAACTGAAAAAGATTGGGAAACACTGCTTTATACCACCTATAGGCGAATTTGCGCGCTGAGATTTTCCGAGTGTAATATTGCCGGAAGTTATGCCTCTACTCGGCTGATTTTTTAGTGATACCTTGTATAAGATTTAGTTGTCCAGCAAACACAATATATCTCTGCCAATGCCTTTATTTTGGAACAACGCGTATACATTAGTTCCGAAGGTCTGTGGGTCGAGATGCAAATTCGTTATTTTAGCGCGATTATTTATTGGCAAGAATCCAATATCGATTTATACGTTTGCAGTAGTCGTCATATAGTTTAAAGTTGCTGTTTCGTGTCGAAAAGAAGTCTAATTTTTTCCATCGTTTTATATAAGAGCAAATGACGAGGAAACTTATTAGAACCAGGGGCGGCCTGTTTTGGACGCTGTACATTAATAGGTCAATCAGGATTACCAAAAAAAAAAAAAAAAAAAAAAAAAAAAAAAAAAAAAAACGGAAACCAAGCAGCACCCGTTCAGCGTACGCGCTTTGACAGGTTAATTGTTTTTAAATGCCGCCTTTGCTTGCGGTTAAATATTGATCAGGATGACTGATTTCGAGAAGCCTTTACGAAAGCATCCGTTGTACTACACCAAGGTAGCCAACACGTCATTTCACCTAGTCGATCGCGTCGAATATGTGTTACATCATTACAGTAGCTGTCGCACACAAGCGGAGCATTAAAATAAACAATTGATGTCTGGACAAGCCTAATAAAGGTTCTTTGACGTCCATCGTTGGCTTGGAATGCAATTAACGCTCAAATGTTTATTAAGTGTTCTTGTGACTTTTTTACTCACCCAGACGATCGAGATGCCAGATAAATATTTTAGTCGATCGCAATCAAACATAAGATGGCTACGCCTGTACTAAACACAATGGGGGCGTTATCGTTCGCAGTACGGCTAAAGAAAGCCTTGATCATAAAATAAACATTGAGTATTTGTACGTTTCCGTTATGCTTCGACTTATATAAAATCCCACGATCCAGGCCTATTCTTTTAAATTCCAAGAGGATATATGTCAATAGGCTACTCACGTGGCTGAGGCGCAGCTCCAGATGGTCACGTGATGTGAGCGCAGCCAATCAGCGTCGAATCCGCACGAGGTAAGGTCACAGAAGGGCACGCTCACCCCAAGCACCTCGTAGTAACTACCACGTGAAGGCGCGGAGTCGTACATTGCAACTTGGGCGCATTCGCTCGGATGGCCTGCGATAAGTGATGTTGGTTAATGTCGAAGATAGAGAAAGCTTAGCGGCAGTATCGCTACTGATGGTCCGATACTAATGTTACTAATTGTGGCACTTTCTTAAAATTCCTTTGCAGATCACACATTAAAAGCACGCATGTACTTTGTATTTTGTTTTATAAATATCGAAATTCTTAACACCGTATACCGTTTTGGTGCGTAAAATAACCTGCAAAAGCATTACCTTTGCACGCTTTCAAAGCATTGCTTGTTGGACTCATCAAATTTGCCTAATTTGCATAATTACGTTAGTTAGTCTCCTATCCGCCTGTTACACTTTCGTTTAAAAGTATAAAAATAAACAAACTATTACTGTTGTAAACAAGCCATTTTGAAATGATTTGAAGTCCCAGTCAAGGTATTTGTGAAGTAACTTAAGTCTACTATTAAAATTGGCAAACTTATGAGCAAAAACTCAGCTAAAAAGAATAAAAAGGAAAGCAGGTACCAATCTAATCGTTCGTGCACAAAATTAGTTAAATAGCTCAATTACAAAGTAAAATGTTAATTGAAAACAGTTAACGTCAACCCGGGTTGTTTGACTCAATGACTTGAATCCAAGTCAAGCCATTCTTTCGTAAGACTTAAGTCGAGTCAAGTCAAGTCAAGTCATTTTAAAACAGTTACTACTGTACACCGACTTAAGTCATTACAACACTGCAAATTACTATTTATCACTATACCTGTGATTGAGTCGAAATCAATCCTTGACGCCGCGGATATCCAACGCTGCAAATCTGCGCTTTCGTTTCCCTTCAAACCCGAACTGCTGGCGGCAGGCAGGAGCGGCAAACTTTTCAGCTGGCCTTCGCAGTCAACCAACAGCTTGCTAACGTTACAGAACCGCTCGTAAAGCAGTTTGTAGTAGGGCGTGAAGGCCACTGTCCTATTGGCGCATTCCTGTTCAAACTGGGGACAGTTCCAGCCTTCTAGGGCTTCCATGTACTTGGTCAGAAAGCGTCCGTCGGCCCAATGGTCCAGGAAGCCCTCGACCACGGTGCCGCAGCACTTTAGCTCCGCCGTGCGGTTGCCCACGGTGTAGCCCGGGTGGTATTTGCATTCCAGTGCTTCTGGGTATTGACTCGTAGCGCCCCTGACGGCTGGTATTCGGCACAGCGCCACGAGCGACACTACAGTGGCTATTACGTTTCTACCAGTCATTTTCAGCATTGCGTTAATCGTTTTGGGTACATTTTGTTGTGCGAACTTTATACTGAAAATAAAATAAAAGGAGTATCAGTTATGCCAGTGCTTTCCAACTTTTTTCAGTTCGCGACCCACTTTTAATGCATGTTTTATAGTGCGACCCACAATGGAATATGACCAAACAACTAAAGTTGAATAAAACGTGAATCTTTACTACAGGCGTACGTACTAAAATAATTAATGCGACACAACATATCTTATTGTTACGTATTTTTACATTGTTGCATAAATGTTAATTTCCCGACCTAACATAAGAAGACTGTAACATTTAGAAATGATTCGCGACCCACCTGAAATACTCCACTGGTTGAGAAGCACTAAGTAAAGTTTTGTTCGTTGTCAGTTTGCTATTACGAACGGAAGGCACCGATTTATACTCCTTCAGTTGTTAAAGTCTAAAAGACTGTTAAACGCTTCATACATTGATTATGTTATGTACCTCGAAGGTATCGTAGTCACAAAATTGAGATTTATTATCAGAACTTCGACATGTTCAAGAAACCACACCTATACTGTTTATCAGATAAAAAGTCTACAAGCCCCATATCCAGTCCTTTTGTAGTAGACGTTTATTAGAAATAAAACTGCTATGACTGTCTCCGCTACCGCGTCCGCGCTAGTTAAAAAAAGTTATAAAACTATAACTCAACGACCGATTGTAACATAACGGGCATTACAACTTTAATTGGCTTCCGTTTTAATAAAGCGAACAGGCATTTATAGTTAGACCTCAACTCACGAACGTTAAGGGCCTCTAAAAAGCGATAGGCTGCCTATCGATTCACACTCATATACCCTGCACGTTACCTCCTTCTGGGATTCTGTGTCACAAAAAGCAAAGACACTTTGTCGTGGCGTGATTTGGCTTGTTGTCGCTCAAAATAACTGATGGAATTGTTGCGTCACAGAAGCTATTTTTTCCCTTTGTCGCTAGTTTTTGTGTATTCCGGGCTATACTGACGTTCTTGTTTTGCGTATTACCGCTTTGGGTGTAACGTGGGCAAAAACTCAACGTGTTAAGCAAAAAGCTGGAGTGTAGCATAGTATACTAAGTCCTTATCATGAAGATTGAACATTTAACATAGTAAAATTGGTAAACATTACGACCAATAACTCAACTAAAAAATGACAAAAACTTTCAACTCCCAAATGACACTAGTCAAGTCAAGTCCTTTAAAAACTGTGACTTAAATGCACGTCAAGTCTTTGACGTAAGTCATTACAACCCTCTCGAGCAACTTCTTAAAACACGATTTCAGTGAACTGATTTTACAACAACAAAAAGGCTGCGGTTGCTTTTCTGACAGAAAATTCAGTTAAGCTGAAAACTAGACAAAATATTCACGAACACACCGGAACCGCATTGGTACCCGGATTAAAAAAAACAAAAAACACGACATGCACTATTTTGTCGCGGCCCAAAATACTCTTTTAAAAGCTAAAATGCACATTACGTTAAACCACTATGACAACATAGAGGCGGATTAAGGATTTTCGTTCATAAAACGGCGGCATAAAAGTTTTTAGAATGACATCAAAAGATATGTCGTAATTTGACTTTATTTCAAAGGAATAGCGCTAAAAGCAATCGTGATTATTTTGCTTTAAGTTGGCGCCTTTGAACTCGATAGATTTCATCCTTTGGACTCGATAGATTTCAACTGAATACAATGAAATAATTGTATTATTCAAACAAGGTCTAGCCCTAAAAGTATAGTTTGGGGAAACATGGCCTAGCCCAGTGATGCAATATTTTGAGCCAAAATAAATCTCTTAGTCATACCAACTTTTAAATACATAACAATGAATGTATTGTACGATCATTATGCGGCCCACAACAGCATGATAAATCTGAAATAATCACAAACAGCTCATGGCCCATCAGATTTGGTAATAAGCCGACATTTAGGCGGCGGCCCACAGTTTGCCGACTACTGACGTGGGGTTTCCCGAAATTTCTAGCTTCTTAAGGTCATTCTTTTAGAGCAGCGGTTCCGAAACTTTTCTAAAAACTTTAAACATATCATTATACTCGTCTTAATGTATTTACTAAACCAATATCCAATAGGCAACTCATTAAGCGAATGTGTTTCACATCACCTTGGACATTTGCATATCCAAGTCCAACAATGTAGATTTTATCTTAAGTAACAGTTTTATGTGTAAAATTTATGTAGGCCTCTGACAGCCTATAATCTTTATGCGCCCTTATATATGAAATGCTTGAGTGGACAACAAACTTTATAAATGAAATTGTCATGCTATTAGCTGTAAAATTTCAACTGATATCCCTAATACTGACAAGCAAAACTTTTCCTTGATTTATTCGTAGGATCAAGATACAGGCAACATAAACGCATAACATGTTATACCTCGCAGTGAATTATCGACCATAATACCATTAGGCTTTCAAATAAGGCCAAAGCGATTTACCTGACCAACTGGCTGGACGCAACACTTGCATTTTTCACAGTAAAATTAATTTTTAATACCGCTGAATGACACGCATCTATATAAGTCATAAAGTATTCTTACAGCTTACATAGGGCTGTTCTCATTGGAGCGGCTGACTTTGAAGACCTAAAGTTCTTTCGCCGCTCCCTGGAAATCTTCTTCCCAAACAACAAACATATCTATCTATTTATCATCTAGAAATTGCCGTTATGAAACACTAATCAAGTGGAGGAATAATGGGCGCTGGTCTAAAATCCTACCGCAATTATTATATCAACGCACAATATTTGGGTTGGGGTGGGAGTTAGGGTTTGGGTGTGGGTGGGTGAAGTATTGTTATATTCATTATTAAATAATAATACTTGACCCACCCTAACCCAAACGCTAACCCTAACCCGAATAATGTGCGTTGTGGTAGGATTCTACATCAGCACCATAATGTTTCGTTGGCTATGTCGCAGAGCACTTTAGCAGTTTACTGGTGCAGTTTAAACGTTACGATTCGCCCTGACCAGTACAGCCGACCGCTAACCTTAAAACTCTGACCACTTCACCCGCATAGCGACCGCATGTCTGCTTTTCCTTCGAATCGACTTAAGCATTCACGTTTTCCGGCGGCCGTATGCACAACGCGAGGCTGCCCATCGGCCTTAGCGTTTTATCACGACTGGAAAGCTCTCGCGGCCTGTGGTAAGTAGCTTCCGTCACGACCGCCGACTAATTAGCGGCCAGTACGTGCTTTTAGAACAGGGTTGGGCAATTATTTTTGATAGCGGGCTACAGCACAAAAGTAATGTATTCAATAAAATATTCTGAAATTAATAAAATAAGTCTTTAGGCTAGTAAAATAGTATTAAAAATGGGCCGCTGGCCGAATTATATACTGCTTGGCTGGCCGAATTATATATTGCTTGGCTGGCCGAATTATATATTGCTTGGCGGGCCGAATTATATACTGCTTGGCGGGCCGGATCCGACCCGCGGGCTGTATAGTTTGCCCAGGTATTTTCTAGAAAGTCGGAAAACGTTCTCGGGGAAGGTTATATTTAAAACCACGCGCTGTGCGCTTTGCGGATATTTCATGAAGCGCTCGTCCGTTTTGAAAGGGGATTGCCATGCATGTGCATATTTCGATGATAATAATTGCCGCGTACATTCCGCACGTCCGAGAATCGTCTGCCAACTCTGCTATACGGCAAGCGGGGCAAGACTACGTGACAGCCATTAGAATTGGTAACCGCACGAGAACATGAACTTGGCAACCGTCGAACTCTGTTAATCACGAGCAAAAAAGTTTCGTTGCCCGAAAAACAACATGACAAAATCTTTGGACGATTCATTTACCTCATGTCGTCTTATAAACAACCGCGTTTTTTATAAACTTATCTTTTGATTGATTGAATGGCTTTAATTGCAGTGTTATTCAAAATTTGATAGAGGCGTGATGGGTATGTCTACGGTGTCTGTTAAAAATAACCCGAGTCCGACTCCGGGTCAAATGTGTAATTTGTTCCAGTACAGAGTCCGTCTCCGACTCTACAGCTTATATTTCACCCATTTACGTAACCCAATTTAGGTGAACATATAAAAAGGTGTGATCTAAAATCATCCACCACCAAAACGTGGTCAAAACATATTTCACCAGTTTCAAAACTTGGTACTGCGTGTGCGCAGATAGGACTCGGGGCCCGTGTATAGTCTTAAACAGTCTAACTGGAGTACCTATCCCGACCCCGACCCCGCAACCATAGGTGTAGGTTTCCTTGTTGTTATATGTACATCAATTGTAATTCGTACAAAACTGTTAGTTCTCTAACCTCAGTTAAGTCTTAGTGCAAGCAATCACAATCGCCAAGCCTATAGTTAGAACTGATCCAGTCTCAGAACTATAAGCATTGCGCCTATGTGTCCTGTGCAATCTTTAAGCAAAATAGGCGATGTAACTTTTTGAAATACGCACTAAATTTAAAGTCAAAAGTCAGCGTATTGTATTTCCACGAGGAACTGCAATTCTTTGCTTTGTACAGTACATCGATTTTTGATTATATCGCTACACACATATTATTTTAGTGGTTTGTCGTTAATAATAACAAGACTACCTTTTTCCCCGTCGACGAAACACGAAAAAACATGTTTTTCCACTTCTTATATCATCACAGCAATTATCAGCCCCACACGGCCCGGGATTTGAACACGCAACCTTGGGATTTTGCTCAGCCGATGATTATTATATCGTAACAAAATCGTGCAAGAAGAACACGTAAATATAGCATCCGCATGAAAATAAGTCGTTACGTTTGATCCGCAAAAAGCTTTATCCGGTCCCTCGCCATATAATGCGAGTGACGTCATCTAAAAAATGCTTAACTTATGTTTATGATCGAACATCTTCCGTCATCGTACAATAAAACGATAAACGCCTAAGAAGGAGATTAAAAACAAAGGGTAATAAGGTTTAGGAATGTCCGACTTCCGAACCTTAAATTAAAGGTGAACCTAATCCTACAACGATACTGAATAATTCATAATTTAACTCATTAATCTCGTCCTCGGTGAGGAATTGTCAGATCCGATAGCAATTGTTCCATTACTAATATAAACTATATATAAATAACCAAATCTGAGCGCTAGAATATCATAATTATTAAACCAACGCACAATATTTGGGTGAGGGTGTGAGTTAGCGTTTGGGTGTGGGTGGGTAAAGCATTAGTGTATTCATTATATAATAATAATACTTAACCCACCCTAACTCAAATCGCTTACCCGCACCCTAACCCAAATAATGTGCGCTGTGGTAGGATTCTAGACCAGCGCCCCAAATCTGTATGCGGGAGACATGTAAAAAGAAATAAGTTATTTTTTAGAGTAAACTTACCGTTTTGTTAATCAAAATATTAAATTTGTCTCAAGAAAAAACACTACCGGTACATCGACCTATACAATGTTTGGTATTACTTCTGACCTGTTACCCTTGTATATTACTAATTAGGTCTACTTTTTACGGCGTCTAATCGTTTCGACTGACTATAAACCAAACAACCTCAGTTCTCAATATTATTTTGATGAAAATTTCGTAATTAAGTCGAATCAACCAAACCAATTTACCTTGGTGGTGTTAAAAATGCGGTACGTTCGCATCCAAGTGGAACGGCTTAAAATTGAAGCAAACGTAAACATTCAGCCGACTGAATCACGTCTCTGACTGACACAACGAACGATTAATTATCTCTTGTAGTAATTATGTAGCGTTTTTCGCTGATTTTTCTTTTAAAAATATAACCCGACAGGCGTTCATGTCACGAGCTAATGGTAAGCAAAATAGAAAACAATGGAAAAATCCCGTGCGATACATCACTCATTACGCTTTTGCAGGCTTGCCAAAATTCAACTGAACATATGTTCGCGGTGGTTAATACGCTTGGCTACATGCACTAAAAACAAACAGCCCTAAGACCCTAAACCAGTGGTTCTCAACCTTTTTTTTTCGTGGCCCACTAACGTTTCAAAAAAATTCTGTGGCCCAATAAATTTTTATAAAAGAATAACTGTAAACGCATTTCAAAACAGATTATTTATTCAACCGTGCATTAGTGAGATACTTGCGGATGAACAATAAATTTACATTCCTTTTTAAATCCTCCCCAAGCCATTATTCCTGTAAAATGAAATATAGTGACACAAATGAAACTTAATCTAGCTTTTTTAAATTGGTCTGTGGCCCACCAGTGAACCATAGCCCCTGGTGGAAAACGGTTGCCCTAAACGGTCCGTGAGTGTTGTACAAGTTGTAGTATGACAAAGCGGGCTTTACATTATCGTTGTTTCTCGGTTAAGTTGAAAAGTGTAAACATTACTTAAGCTTTCTAAATATACTAAGGATATCACAAATAAAAAACAAACTCAATACGGACATTGTAATATTGCAAAAGATACATTCACTATCACGGTTAAGAATTACCGTAACAGATTGACAAACGCAACGGTTCAAAAACTCGAACCATCTTAACCAACACGCTACGATTGTACTTAGAAATAAAACACTTTGACCTGCAGTATATTACTTTACGTTTATCAAGCGCCCATAAAACAGCCCACTGCATGCGCTGTCGCAGACGCTTGTCTTTATTGACCATCCGCTGCATCTGCGTCAATTAAACCTATAATATAATGAGCCAAAGCGCAATAATAAGTTCGTCTAGGTTTCTCTACAACGCTATGGAGATTACTCCTTGTAACCAACGACGCAAATAGAAAGTACGGACCCCGAGGGCAGAATATTGACATTGAACTTGTTGCTTTGTGCGTGACATCGGCTGGAAACCGATATTATCGCGTCTTGGCCACCGCAATAGTTTTAAAATGTGTCAGGCTGCCAACAAGTAGACGACGACACGTTTTCCCAGCTATATCATTTTGCTGCAAACGGCTTGCGAAACGTGTACTTAGTCGCCCATTTGGCTTCTTTTTCGAATTCGGGGTATATTAAGTCGGGGCGTTGTCGACTTGGAAGTTTACTTTATATTTGCCATTTTAATTTGCAGAATACAGTTGCATACTGGCTAAATTGCCTTGAAACACGTTATATCTTCCATCTTTTAATGCTATCATTTAGTAGACGACTATTAATGCTGTACTTACATGTGTTATTGGGAATGAACCTTCTAAAGCGGTACAGTTTCCACTGCACTTATATGTCTATTGCTAAGGAAAAATAGATTTTTGTAAATAGTTTAATGTGTTTTACAAAGGAATCATAACGGATTACAACAATGCCAAAATAATAAGAATGTATTACAATTATTGTAAAATATATGTACAACACAATTTTCGATTTTACTTGAATTTTAAGGTTTGTTTTACAGCATCCAATACAACGCAACCAATTCGAGGATTTGGAAACCGCTTCGTTTCCAGGAAATGCTCCATAGAAATTTATTTGCCTGGGTGATTCATTTTTCCAAGAAACCTGGCACTGCAAAATAACCCACGACTCCATTCAACTGCTATTCGTGCGATGCACGCAGACAGATTTGAAAGTGTTTGATAAACGTTGTCAACACGTTATCGGCAGTAAGCGATTCTTTTTTCGAGGTCACTATCCGCGATAACGTTAAGCAAACGTTTATGGTACGGGTGGGAAATTACGCAAATCATGCGACCAGACTTATAAATCCAGTTTTAATTTAAATTAATTGGAGCAACATTTGACTAATTTTAATTCTAATATAATTTGTGAATTGACTGTGTGCTCTAATTCAAGTTCGTATCTAATTCAGCTGCGATTTAAACTAAATTGATTGTGAATAATTAAAATAATTCCAGTTCAAATTTTAGTTTATACTTAGTTTTTTCAAAAATTCAGTAATTCTAATTCTAATCTAATTTGGGAAAATTCTGAAGGATCTAATTTTAATCCTAATCTAGTTTTGAAAAACCGACATGATCTAATTGTACTTCCAATCTAATTTTAAACAGCTAAAATGAATCTAGTTGTCCAAGTCTGCATATGGCCCGCAACCAATTTTACAAACTGAGCACGAGGCCATTCTTCACATTTTTTTTCGACTATTTCAACTACGTAAAAGTAAAACAAATTATGGATTGCGCAAATCTTGTTCCTGCATCGAGTGTGGCATGTAGTTAGATCCTTTTTATTTCAAAACCGCCTTAGTTTTATCCCTGTTTAACAGTCGTTGCAGTTGTTATAATAAGATGCGTACACAGGTAAAAATTGAACGGCCCGCAGAAACCTTTATGAATTTGATTTTGGCCCGCGACTAGAAAAAGGTTTACCACCCCTGGTTTATTGCATACCAGCGTATTATATTTACTCGAATATAATTGTCATAGTGAAAAAAACTATTTAATCAGTGGTTCCGAACCTTTTTGGCTTACGATTATATAGGGGTGCGGGTGTCCGATAAAATCGGATCGGAGCCCTTACCCGATACCAAGTGATAGTATCGGTACTCGTCCGATAATAGGTTGGTAACGCTGCCGATTCGATACCAAATCTATATCGAAATTCAAGTCATGAGTGGCGATGCGATTTCTACCTAAAAGGTAAAATTGTCAAAAATCAATAGGTTGGAAGTAACTTAACTTCTTACCACTTAAGCAAAGTTTTGCCTAAAAACAACAAATAAGAAATACATATGGTGTTGCTACCAGGCATAGTATATTTAAAATAGGTTCCTCTGGCATATATTTCTTTAACCAACGTTTCGGCTTACTATCCGGCAAGCCTTCGTCAGGGACTAACACACAAAGCCAACGGGGCGCAAAGTAAAATCACACAAAGCCTGCAGGCGTTAACACGGTATTAATTTTGATGGGGGCACTGTTGTTGCAAGAGAGAGCGACTACCGAAAACGTCTGTTTAGGGAATCCTGGCATATCCACTATAGGCCGGATACGATGAACATTAAAACGGACGTTTTGCTTCCAGCGCCGTACCGACAGGTGCTAAAAGATAGCCACTAAATTGCGCGTTGTCTTATCGCTTTACATATTGAACGTTGTTTCATCGCCGTACATTTTGAACGCGTCTCGCACATTTTTATCTCCTTTTTTTTGTGATTTTACTTTGCGCCCTGCTGCCTTTGTGTGTTAGCCCCTGACGAAGGCTTTTTGGTTAAAGAAATATATGCCAGAGGAACCTATTTTAAATATAAAATAAAAAATACGTTTGAAGGTTTCAATCCAACTGTTTTTTTTTGTTTGAGCACAGTTATGACGTCATCTGGTACCGAATCCCAAACATATCGTAACGATATTGGAAATAAATGTTGAGTATTGAGCATCCCTAAAGGACAATGAACCAACGAATGGCTGTCAGTTAATACATTTCTATAATACGAAATTTGCTCACTTTGGCTTAAGTTTTATATTGTCATTCATGATTTGATGCTCATCTTTGTAATGACAATAATATATTTTTTTTAATAATCATTATTATATTTAAAATTTTAGTTTGCTTTTTTTGCGAAGCTCCTTGTAATAAATGATGAGTTATGTTATTTGAACAGGCGTATTGTAGCTTTACGTGGTTACTTGGTGCCGACGAGCATTTTACTGGTGATCTCTATAATGTAAACAACAATTGTTTCACTAACAAATAAGTCAAAACTTAGAATCCTAAAGTAAAGCACCCAAAGTACTTCTTGGCACCTTTGAGCGTTAAGAAGGAAACAATCAAGGAAGTAATCCCTGTTTGAATGTTAAACAGGCTAATATGTATTTAACTATCCAGTTCAGCACTGTTGTTTAATTCTTAAGCCGCCGTTATTTTTAGGTACTTGACATGTTACACTTTTCATGGTTTTTAGAATATATAGAGATGTCATACTTTTCTAATAAATGTTTTTCCCCACGTATTTTCAAGTAAACTAGCTATTTAAAACACTTTAAATGTTCATTAAAAAAGGAAAACAAAAAAATAAACCAACACTTTGGCTACTCCACTTGAATACGATTAAAAGAGCAAAAATTAACGAAGGCGATATCATACCCTGAAAAAGCTATTTTGTCATCATGCTAATCAACTAGGGCGTTGTATCATGTCTGTTAAGCTGAAGACTAAACCTTGACTAAACGTTGTGAACCAGCAGGACGAGAGAAAAAATCGAAGAACGCAAGAGAGAAGAAACAGAGATGAAAAAATGCACACCGAAATGCACACCGCGAGCAATGAAGGCACCTTACCTAGGCTAGGGAGACATATGGAACGAAAAAATCCGCGCATCCTTATAGACTAGTGGTTCTCAACCGGGGTTCCTCGGCACACTGGGTGCCATTTGTAATGCCCAAGAGTGCCGAGAGATATTTGAGAATCTGATTTTTGCTCAACTTAACATTTTTTTTGTAAAGATTAGAGTGGAATAAATTCAATTATAACTTTCTGCGTTGTGTAGGGTTGATGTATGTTGTTCCAGTTCCGATTATTGTAACATTCTAGTTAATTACCTACGGAAAAATCTTGTATCGCAAATCTGTTTGTTATTTCTGAGTGGTGCCACTAGCCATGAAAGGTTAAGAAACAATGTTATAAAACTTAAAAAGCATTGAATTAGGTTTGCCATTGCCACAAACGGAATACACAAGAGTCGTCTCATGAAAACGAGCAGCGCTGAACATCTAATGTGGCTGTCCACGGTAAAAACAGCTTGAGAAATGTTTGCCTTGTAAAATATTGTTGACGAATTGGTGACAAGTACATATAGTTTGCAAACTGTGCGTGCCAAAACTGTTAAAGGTTTTACAATACACACCTTGAGATATAGGGATCGTATATTTTACTTTATTCCGATCTTATTGCATAGTATTTGTGGCCAAAAAATACCAGCGATTCAAATTTAAACTATACTAAGTTCAATATATATTATATCGATATTAAACATTTTTTTACTAGGTGTGTGCTCCAGCGTTGATAGGCGTATAGAATGATTTGTTAACTATATATCTTGTCGAGAAATTTACGTTTTAGGGTGGTCAACGTTGCGCTTGATCGCAAATTAAGGTTCAAAGTTTGCTTGTTTGGCACTTTACTGGCAACAATATTACCCCGGCATCTGCCGACTATATACCAATAATAACATATGGTATCTGGTATCGAGTGAAAAGGTTGTCATTAGGTCTATAAAAATTTGTCAAAATTCACAAAAAAGGTTGTCATTAGGTCCATAAAAATATGTCAAAATTTACCGTGCAGTCCAAATCAAAATTATTTCAAGTCAAAATCGTCGACAAAAATAACAAAACCGGTTTTGCGCTTTTTACAATTGTGGTTCAGTTTATTATAGTACAAAAAATGGAAAAAAATTCAAGTTTTAGGTAAAAATTTCTCATTTTCAGGTCAGAAAACAAACGCCGTATAAAGACTAATAAGATTTAAGAAAGTGGGTTATCAAAATAGTTCAAACTTGATGTAACGCAATTCGCTTGAGGCACGATAAAAATTGTGATAATTCCTATTTATTTATATTTTCAATTTTATAGAGCCGCTCCGGCGGCAAAATTAAAGTGTCTGATGACCCTGAAAATCCCGAAAAAAGTCGGTCTGTATAGTGTATATTATATATAGAGTAGATCATACAGAACAGGCATATGGATCATCGTTAAATTTTGGCCCAACATTTCTGCACAAGATCGGCAATTCAATCCAAGAATCGAAACACGATTTTTAGAAAAGATTTGAAACACGACAATACGCCGGACGAAAAGGCAGCACGCACGTATACACAACATAAAGCACAGAAGCGATCACGGGTTTCCGGTTAAAGGGAGATCTCTAAATGCGAACCCCCCCAAAACGCCTCACGGCGACACGCGATGCGCATAATCGTGCCCGAATTGCAAAAGTCACAGGAGATCTTCGACATTAGATGCACATCAGAAGCGGCATTGTGTTGTGGTAGAGCTGAGGGTAAATTGCTGTTGTCTCGTTTCAGATTGCAGTCGCTGGTAAATTGAGTAATCTAGGCCCGAACCTATAAAACGCCCTTACCCCAGGGCTTCAAATGATTGAAGCCGTTTCGGTGGCCCGAGAGTCGTCAACAGAACGCATTGCGTCAGATCTTGAATGCGCTGCGCTTGAACCCTTTGCATTAAGTGTCAGTCATTGCAACAGGTTTGCGATTTTTACGACGAGCACAGCATGAAGTGTTTACCGCCGGCGACGTGTCTCTGCTTTACCACGGCGACCCTTGTGCTTCTTTTCGCGCAACAAACTCTAGCAGCCAACAACTCTGCTTCGGATGTTGAGGGTAAGCCGCTTTACTATAAGAAAAGGTTTTGATTTTTTTTTGTTCTTTGACAAAACAATTGTTTGTTAATATTTGGGAAAAAGGCGAACGCTAGTATACAGGCATATAGAAAGGATCCAAGAAGTTCGTTGCTTTAAGGTACATTGCACCAATACTATAGGTCAGCGCTTACAGTTCTATTAGATTTAGTGCAGTGCTTTCCAAGCTTTTGTAGTTAGCGGCCCACAATGAGATGTGACCAAACGACAAAGTTAGATAAAACCTGCATTTTTTACTACTAGCGTACGTATTGAAATAGTTAATGTGACACAACACATCTACTTGTTATAAGTATTTATGATATTGTTGCATAACTATTACGTAATAATGCAATTACTTCCCGATCTAATAGAAAACTGTAACAGTTAGAAATGCTTCGCAACTCACCTGAAATAGCTTTGCGAATGGGTCGCGACCCACTGGCTGGGAAGCACTGATTTAGTTCATCCATTTCAGACATTTTTGTTGTAATTTGTAAGCAACAATATATTAATGCGATTCGTGCATTCAAGCAGGTGTTGCCATACTCTAAATGTGCGTTTCATCGCTAAGATTTCTAATTTGCTTTGCGATTTCCCGGTTTGTAAAAAAAAGTATTTTTAAGTAGGCCTACTGCTTCATTTCTTCACCTTATCAAACTGTAAGACTACCCTTTGACGTTGTTTTGACAGGTTGACAATAATATCGCAATTGTCTGTTCAGCGTAAAAAAACGTTTTTTCGCGATACACTAATTTGCAGATACATATTTCGATTGGTTTTGCCATGTCATTGTTTTGCTTATGCTTGGCGTATTTTAGCCATACTATATCGTTCAAAATGCGTGCTTTGTTCGATTAACAGGAAAGTCTAACAGCACTGTGGGTAATTGTGTGTATTTTACTTAAACAAAACGCCTATAAAAATACCGCGTTTGTATGCCTTTGGGTACAAAGTATTAGCGGCGCAGTTTTAATTCACCTTTTTTAAACTGTTTTCAGAGCGCTAGACGAGTAATGTTAAATGTCACACCATCATTTGGGAAAATTGTAAAATACGATACTTTTAAGCCACTATAGCAGCGGTGACATTGATTGATGCGAAGCGGCCTCATCTCTATATAGCTCAATGTACTTTATAACCTACTAATATGTTTTTATATTTTTCCTGTACAGGTGGAATCGCTTTTTTGAAACGCAAACTATGGCGAATTTTTTTATAATAAATTGGGATCACTGATAGAACCCTAGTATCGAGCAAGAACCAATCGTATACTACTTGGCATCGGCTCCGATCCTATATTGTCGGACAGCCGAATCCAGAACATTACGTAAAATCGACATTATTATTTCGAAAGTTTCGCCATCATAACGATGACAAACTGCCGTAACGTTTAAGAAAAAACACAAAATGTCGAGTAAATCGATATCATCTTGATTAGGACGTTTCGATACGAGCCACACATTAACTGAAAATGGTACAAGCTCGTATCGAAACGTCTCAAGATGATTTCCGATCTACTCGACCTTTTTGGCTTTGTAATTACTAATAAAACAAAAAGGTTTGTAAAACTTATCCAATGCAAAAACACATATCTAATTCCCATAGGTCAGCTGGAGAACTGTACGCTCTACACAGGCGAGCCGATAACCACCGCTCACCTATTACCCCAATGCTGCAACTCTACCTTCGAAAGGCAAAGATACCTTTGGCGCGCCGCCGGGCGCAACTTGGTCGATTACCTGGCGCGGCTCCGGGCCGCCCAATGTACCCAGTTCTTCAGGCAAGAATGCCAGCAGAGAACCTACCAGTTTACCGAGTACACGGCGAGGGTGTACGACCTGTTCTGCAATCGGACTTTGTTCGAGGCAAGATGTCGCGAGGTTGTCGCCAATAACGCAGTCGGACTTCAGGCCAACGCGACTTGGTCGCAGTTGCTGCGAGGTTTGCGCGAAGCCGACTTGACAGCCAAACAGCTGAGCAAACCTTGTATCCAGGTAAATACCAGTGTTGTAAAACTTTTTTTTAATTTTAATTTTTTTTTTGATTTTTTTTAAGCTTTTTTAAAAAAAATAGTCCAGTCGAATCACTAATTATTAGATCAAGACATCTCTAAGTCAAGCCAATAATTTCTTGTTATAAATGGTAAAGTTTGTTCGTCAGTCGCTTGTCGCCAGCATATTTTCCAATAAAGAAACAGACAGAGCAACGTCGCTCCGTCTAAACTTTAAAGCCTCTCTTTCTATGAGAGAAAAACGGATAAACGAGGGCGGGTCTTAAGCTAGAGTCGTTGTAATACTCTTAAACATGGTTAATTTTACTTTTAAATGGACACTGGATGAAAGTTTATTCACTTCTTACAGTGTGTTTCACCGAGCAAAATTTAGAGTTCGCAAGAAATGGCGTTTAATGCAGAAGTTTTAACAATAGGCAATGTTTATTTCGATTAAAGTCATCGCTTTTGCGAAGTTAAGACTTTTGTGCTCAGTGCTTTGAGTACAATTTTGAAATTATTAAGTGTATTCAGTAAATTTGCGGATTAGTATGCAAATTTGCGGATAAGTTTAGGTTTATTTCAAAGGCTTATAAAACACTGTTTTAGAAAACTTACTGTTGAATTATGTTAAATTTTCATTCACACAACGTGTTACCGACCAAAAAATGTTAACAGGTTTTCGTTACTTAAAGATGTATGGCATGCCTAGCCAAGTGTTGTGTGCTATAGTCGATTATTTAGTCGTTCCATTTCAAAAAATATCACACAGCATTGCAAAAATATCACACAATATTTTCATTGCATGTTAAATTGTCACAATATTTGTAAACCATCGGCTGTAACATGCGGCTTGAAATTTTTATACCACGCCAGTCGATTAGATACCGCTTCCACACAGGTTGTATCCTTATAAGTGTAATTCTCATATTCGCTTATATATCTGTTTAATAATGTAGGCTACATGTTCTCCAATCACTGCGAAATGCGCAAAAAACATCATAGGTTATTAAATTTTTATATAGACGAAGAGGTTTGTGTTCAGTGTGTGCTCCTGGTGCGCTTCAGTATAGGCTGTTTGCTTTTCGACTTGGAAGTAAATCGTCGCAGTACAATAAGAGCGCCGACTTCTCGCAAAACCTCTTGACGAAAAAAACCTCTTGTGTTTTTACAATTAAAGCACAATAACCTGCGCTACCGTAAAAATCAAGTCAAGTACATTGCTTTGGTAAAAATACAATTCATGTGGCAAAGTTTAGTTAAACCCTTCCATACACAATCAGCGGCCAACAGTCTAGGGACAACCATCCCCATTTTTGTTTTACAATGCCCTGTTCTCCCATCACCGCCAAAAATACGCATATGTTTTTAAATTTTTGCTAACCTAAAATGTGTAAGTTTTTGTTAATCGCAAGGTAAAAATAAACTGTATGTTAGTTAAATATATATATATATATATATATTTTTTATTCTGTTCTCTAACCTTTTATCTTTGTATACATGTAGAAATAAACTAAACAATACAAACATATAAACTGTTTAATACCAAAATAAGTAAAAAAATGTGTATCCAAGTATTAATATTTTTCATATGGGATAAAAAATGTTGTTGCTTTTCCCTAATTTATTTTCAAAGGGCGATTTGTTAGAATTTGTATAATAAATTTTGTCAAAAAAATTTAAATTATAGGTCTGTTGTGTGTAAATGGTATTTGTTTCTCTTAAAGGTAGATTTTATTCCTTAAAAATATTTATAATGCTATACTTTAAGCTAAGCCAATTCCTTTAAATTGCGAAGTACATTTCATTTGAAAGAGTCCTTCTAGCTAAAAGAGTGTACTAACGGTTATGTGATATTATGCTATATTGTACACCACTTTGTGGGCCCGTATATTCAACAATATGTTTTATATTACCACCAGCGTTTTTTAAATCTGTGACGGTTTGAAGTTTATGTTAAAAAAACAACCACACGACCACTTGATGAATTAGGAATGGAATAAGTCAAATCAAATTGTCACTCCCTAATCGGTCGGTGATATTTTATTACTGCCAGTCAGCGGAACAAGATACGATTAGTCTATTTTGATGAATCATTGGCTATTTCATAGATCTGGTAATGGTAGGACCTTTTACTGTTACGTAACAATCGTTTGAACTCAAATGAACATGACGCTACTCTACGTCACAAATGGCTACTATGTCAATGTCGCAATTTTAGAATGTACCGACGTAAAAATATTGGATGTAAATTGCAAGGGTTAATTTGCCTTTTTTCGCATGAAAGTTGAATGAAAAGAATTGATACCTTGCCATAATTTTGTGCATTACCCCTAAAATAATTAGTATTTAAACCAGCCTTTCTTAACCTTGGGTAGATTTTCCACAGGGGGTGAATTTCCTTGTTTTACGGGTAAATGAGCTATCATAAAGAAATATCCACATTAGTTGACGGGACCGAAAAATTGTGCCAGCTCAATTTACTTGTTTTTATTATTATTTTGTATTGATAGGCTACTTTACTGTACTTCAGATTAATTGCTTATTCAAAGCTAACCTAATGCCCATTGATTCATTATCGTCTATAGCAGGGGTCGGCCAACGTTATGGTTCGCTAATTGACATTTTTTTAGTTTATTGGCAACATCCTTATTATTTAGTTACTTTAATTGTCTTTGACAAAAACCAAGGGCAGCCGTCGCATTGAATAAAACTGATGTAATTTAATTTGTTACTTTCGATTTTCATCAAATGAGCACCATTTTATATATTGGGGGTAAATCTGATTTTTATCTTGTTTAAAAGGTTACAACATACAAAAAGGTTAAGAAACCCTCGTTTACACAAATAACATAAACCAACAGGTTGCACTGTACGATGCGGTGAGCAAGGCCCGGGGAAGCGAGTTCGGTTATTTCGTCGAAGTGAAACGCCTCTTTCTGCCCTTTTGCGACTTCGTGTGGTGCGGTGTCGACGCGCAGAACAGCAACGAGATAGCGCTGTCGTCCTGGACCTGCATGCCGCAAAGGTATGGCTGGTGTCCTATACAAGTAGTTTGAAATAAACCAAGTACCAGTTAATTCATTCGTTACATGCAAAGTCAAGGTATTTCCTAAAAATAGCAAGCCAACTCGTAAGGTTGTCGGATCCTGAGGAATATTTTAATTATGAAACAACAACACCTAACATATAGCAAGCAAACCGTTCTACAAGAAGCAATTTTGTTAAAATAACATAATTTACTAAAAATGATTCGACGAAAACACTTAAGCCCATGTCAAGTCAATTGTCTAAAACTCTAAAGGACTTGAGTCAAGTCAAGTCATTTAACTCGAAATACTTAAGTCAAGCCGAGTCAGTTAAAATAGTAACTTATAAATGCAGTTGAAACCAAATCAAGTAATTTACTTAGGTCATTACAACTCTGCGTGGAACTATACTTAGACTTCAGGGCATTGGCCATTGGCCTAATAGGTTAAGTTGTTTATATAAACTGTAAATATAGTGTTACTTGGCAAATTTGAGGCTAGATATATCTATCAAACGCCCAACTTACTTTGGTTTTATTTCACTATAACTGTGTCCAACTAACACCTTTCGGTTTCCGATGACTTTAAAAAACAGTTTAATACTATCAGAGAATTTTGTGAAAAAAGTGCAATACGATTTTTATATTTTATTTCCGCTAAGAGCATAAAACGGCATTCTTTTGGGATTAATTTACCTCGCTGAAAATGAAGCGGGGTTACCGCTCTCTACCGTAGCCCTTGGTCCAGTGGCTCTTAACCGGGATGCCACGACGCCCTGGTGTGCCATTTCTAATGCTCAAGGCTTCCGATAGATACTTGAGATTTTTTAAGAATCCGATTTTTGCTTAATTGGTAAGTTTCTTGATACAACTATTTGTGTACGATTAGAGACCGATTAAATCAAATGACATTTTCGTACATGTTTTAAGTTGATTGTGTTGTTCCAGTTTCACTTATAGTGACATTTCAGTGAAATACTCCACGAAAATTCCAATCGGGGTGCCGAAAACTATTTATTCTTTTTGAGGAATGCCGTAAGCCGTAAATAGTTGAGCGTCACTCATTCATTCCATATAATGTCCTCCTTCTGTTCCGCTCAGCTGCCGCACCAGCATCATCCTTTGCACGGTCTTCTGCGGCATCCTGGGCTTCCTCATAATGGCGACCAACGCAACTGTGATCGTGGTATTCGCCAACAGTAAGAAGCTGAGAAACAGTCAAGGCGTATATAAGATCTCGCTCTCGATGAGTGACTTCCTAATCGGAGCCGTCGTTCTGCCTACCTTCGCGTCTAGCCTTTATAATTTGGCCAACAGGCGAGCCGAAATGGGTGAAGCCTACTTGGACGATCGCTTTACTGCTGCTGCGAACGACACGGAAGGCTCCGGCGAAGCTAACGCCTTCGGCAGCAGGTTAATAATTAAACTATATGTTGAACTTTACAAACGATGTTTTTTTCCTAAAAATTAATGTCAAAAGCCAGACAGGTCGAGTGACTTGACTTCATCTTGAAAAGATGGTTCGATACGCACTTGAATTATTATTAGTTACTGTGAGTGAAATCTATTCCAACCTCAGTTTTTTGCAAATTGTTGATCGAAAAATATTTTTTAAGCTGGATTTACCTGACCTATTTGGCGTTGATATTCAACTGTTAGGAAAAACATCTTCCGTAAGGCATCCCATAAATAACCGAGAGTGCTTTTCCACTAAAAACAATAAATGTTTAAACAAAACTTAAATCATTTGAAAACTGTGACTTAAGTGCACTTAAGTCAAGCCATTGAATAAAGTTATTACAATACTAATAACACGGCGTTTATGTTCGTTAATACGATTTATTAAGTGGCTGATGGTTTAAGTTGCCCGCGACAGTCAGGCTTTGTATTTGTCCGGCCCTTTATGGGAAAAGTTTGGTGACTCGTTAAATAAAGCATTCGTAATTAAGAGAATCTAATAAAATAGAGCACTCGTGTTTTCACCCTAAAAAAACTACAGGCGTGCACATTTAAAAAAAATCCTATTTGTTTTTCAGCATCAACGAGTCACGATTTGACGCTGTGCCGCGCAGCCCGTCGTCCACACCTCCCATGGACAGTTGTTATCTCGGCTTCGTAGGTTTCTTCACCACCTTATCCCTACTCATCTCAATTTACACTCTAACAGTGGCCAGCTTCGATAGGCTGGCGGTCGTGCGCAAACCGCTGAAGTACTCGCGCAGCGCTGCGCGTAAACTGGCAGTGAAGGCTTGCGCCGCGATCTGGGCTTTATCGATCGTCTTCGCCTGTATTCCCTTCTTCGGTGCCGGCCTTTCGTACAACCTAGTAGCGTCGGTGCTTGTTTCGATGACCGGCTCCGCGGCGCTGTACATTTACGCGATCGCCTTGGCTCTACCGCTTCTGGTCATGTGGCTGGTGTCGCTGGCCACGATGGTAGTAACGCGGTACCACAGCAAGCAGCGCAAGAGCTTACAGCAGGCTCGACAGCGCAGTCAGCAGGGCAAGCGCGTCTCCACTGAGCTGAGACTGGCCAAGACTCTACTCATGATGGTCGGAGTGTTCACTTTGAGCCTGCTACCCACTATTGCAGCGTTGGTGGCGCCATTATTTATGCCCAACCTCATTTACTCGCGCCCTGAGCTATTAGACGAATCAGTATCAAGCGCCTTCACTGCGTTTGAGTTTATTGCGGTCGTGGTGCTGGTCGCCAACAGCCTGTGGAACATTTTCATCTACAACAGCCGCAACCCGGACTTTCGCGCCGCCACCCTTGATACGTTCGGCGCCTGCTGCCGATCCTGTGGCTCCAAGTTCCGGCGCATTTTGAGGCGCGGCCGATCGCGTTTGGCGTCGGCCACCAATACCTCGAGCGCGCCGGTCAGCTCCAAGAAGACCACGACAACGTCGGGCGACACGCAAAGGAGCAGCGGGGTTTGACTGGTCACAAGAGTGGCGCTGACTAGGATGGACTGGACTTAACATGGTGAAATCTCTAAATGATATGATTCAAAAAACTTTAGATTCAACCTCTCCTGCTGGGAATACACAACTTCAGTGCACTTGAGTCAAATCATAGATGTTATGTTGCTTTTCTGACTTTTGTATTTTATGTTATTAGCGACACGCAAAGGAGCAGCTGGGTTTGACTGGTCACAAGTTTGACGTCAGTGCTGTAAACAGGTCATTTTGGAATGACATAAGTCCCAGTTAGGTCAAGTCGTTTTTAAAAATAACGTTTTTAAAAATAAAGTCATCGTTTACCCAAGTTGAGTTCCAGTCAGGTGATTATTAGGGTGAAATCACTGATATAAACATAAAACGATAAACTATTAAAATTGGTAAACTCGAAAGATTTTTAGCAATAAGTCAACTAACAAAATAACCCAAATAACACCTAGCAATATAACCGTTTTACGTACAAGGCTACAGATAAACAAACAAATTTTATAACCAAATGGTAAATGAAAATGTTAAATTTCAACCTTTTAACTTCAAAGTCATTTAAAAACAAATCAATTTTTTGTCCAATAAAACTTGAGTTAAGTCACACCAAGTCATTTTGCCATAACGCCTTATGTCAAGTCATTCAAAAACTCAGAATTAGGTGCACTTGGGTCAAATCATAGACTTGTTATGTTACTTTTCTGACTTTTGTATGTTATGTTATTCGCCTTTTAACGATTTTGAAGATGACCTCGATAATGCAAACCATTTTTGGTTTTATTCCAAATTAAGTCAAGTCAATTTCACCAACAGTCTTGTCCATTTAATGGACGTCCATCAACTATCGTGCGATCTCTTGAAAGATGGGAACATTTCCCACTGAAGTACATCATTTAATCCTATCAGTTGTTCAGTACCATATCAAAACATGTCGTTTGGAGAATGACACAGAATTCTTTTAAATAGATCACACTCAATTCCCTTTATATTCAAGCAATTTTTGTTTAAATTTAAATTTATTTTTTCTTAAATTTTAAGTAGTTTACTATATTTCCCAAGGGTATAAATCACCTTTCAATATATTTCTAAATTAAAAAAACTAACCTAAAGAAATCGCCACAAAGACCATGTACTTAACCCATCGCATTTATTAACCAATTAACTTGAACATATCTCCAAAGATGCTCAAATGGTTGTCGCCTACCGAAAAACTCAGCATGCCTATGGTCTCTTTAAAAAGTATTGCAGACAAATATCCAATTTGTATGTTTCGTCTTTCCTTAACTGACCGTGAATACAACGCCAATCATACATGCAATAAATGTAAATGTTATTTATATGCTGCATGTGTTTGTTACCATACCAATAAAGAAGGCAGCAAATTTAGGACAAAATACTTTTTTTTCTTTTCATAATGAAACGTTTCCGGAATAATTGAGTTCAAATAAAAACGCAAGTTTTTAAACCTAAGGATTAGCATTTTAGCGATGAAACTTTGGCTTTACTCTGAAAACTAGGTTGTTTTCATTAAGCACGTTTTAATTTCAACAATTTGGTTTTTGTTGTAACAGTAATGACGTTATTAGTTATAGGATCGGACTGCCGTAGCTTTCTCCCTAAACCTGAAGCATCGGTATTGGAATACACTACAAAGGACATACCTAGTCTTGTTATAAGTTTTTACTTGTGTCGGGAAAACAACTTAGTTTGTCCTTTTTGTATAGTAGAAAATCGTAACGCGTTTGCACTTACAAAAGTTAATCTTTTAAGTGTCTGGTCTGTCATGACATGTGCCTATTATGCCCGACAAAACGCATCAAAAATGTTGCCTAGTTTGATAGCGTAATGCAAATCTATATTGATGCTAAAGTGTTGTGCACTAACCTGTGTCTTAATTGTAACTTAATTTGTCTACTCAGATTCGCTAAACCCATAGTTGGAAGCTTCGGAGCATATTATGTAAGAGGTTGTAGTAAGACTTAGTAAGAATATGAAAAGACCGCATGCTGAAGCACAGTAGATAGCAATTTGAACGTTTCGAATATTTCTTTATTCTTTTTGGAAATGAAAAAGGAGTTATTTGAAACGTTTAAAATGTTACCTGCTTCAGTATAGGCTTTGATATGCTTCTATAGTTAGAAACCACTTAATTAAGTCATTGACAAAAGAGGGGTAACAGGTGTTGACGGTTCACTGACACCGGCAGGCTGTTAGCAAATCGTCACGCAGGTTACACTTCGATAAGTGTCGCTGGCCCGGCGCGTGTTCATTAGATTAAGTGGATGTTTGTACTTCGCCCGGGTAGCGCTTTGTGATTCGAAAGGTTACGAGCCGCGCGAAGACAAGCCGCGAACGAGGTTTTGTCTTGTCAGCGTGATCGTTTTATAGCTATAGTTATCAACTGCGCCTATTTAGCTGTTAAGTCACAAAGAGTGCAAGACCTTGCGTTAGTTTCGTACGACGTGGTATTGCAATATGCTGAATACGCCATATTGGCGGGCGGCTAGCCAAAATGTACAGCGGCCACACTGAGGATTTGCTGTCCTTTATAATTCCGATATGGATCTTGTTTCATAAAATGATTGCAGTTTACACTGAGAACAAAAGGCAAAAACATAGTGGGCAACATAGCCACGTGTTGCACTATGCTAGCCGAGTAAGTTTTTGTTTAGACGCCTGAATTGCTGTCAATGTTTAAGCAGCCTTTGAGTGGCAATTTTTACTCAGACTACTGCTGTATAGTTCCCTCGGAGAAAGCTTTATGCTGAAGATTCGTTTGTTTTTGTTAGCAAGATTATTTTAACGCCAAGTTAGCCTTAGTAAGTCAAATGCAAATGCTACTTTTTTTGCAATAATTACACATTTAATTCACATAACTTTTCCGTGCTTTTGTGCTTTTACAATGTTATTATTACACTTTGTCTCTTTTAAGAAAATATAATCAAACTTTAAAAAAGTCAAAAAAAAAAATTTTCATGTGCGCAAATAGCAAATTTAAAAAATATTTTCATGTGCGCAAATAGCAAATTTTAGTGCTCGTATTTCCGACGGTGCTGCATTTACACAGTTGCGCATCTGAAAGGAAATAATGATTCATTGGTACCAGTTGAAACTCCCATGCACTTCGTTTGTGGTTATAAGGCTAGGGCAGACAATTATACAGCTACTGCCTGATTACACAAGCTTATCGCACATAGGCGAGGTAAGGGTAAATATAAACGACAAATATAGACGTCACGTCACGTTCAGTATCGCAGTTAAACACTACTTTAAGCTTAAAAGATTTATGTTTGTTGTTCCTATATAGCAGGGATGGCGAACCACTGCCCTCCAACACAGATTTTTAATGACCCCATTGTTTCTCTCGAAATATCGAAATGTTTTCAATCATTTTCACGAAAGGATAAATGTAGAAAAACAGTTTGTTAAATAGCATTATGATTATACTGTTTAAATCAGGGCTGGCAAATCTGTGGGTTGTTCAAGTGTTTTACGGTTGACGAGTAGGCCATCATTCACTTCAACAAAAAAAACTCCAGTAATTTCTTTAAAAAATACTGCAGCATTTCTTAACTCTTTAGCTTCTTAATATTTGTGGGAATCCGAATTTGGAAATCATTGCAAAACCTTGAATTACCAAACCAGACAACCATACTTAAAACCCTGCAGCAGCAAATTTTCGCATAAAATTAGTAAACAATTAAATGTATGACCCACTTGTGCATTTTGTAAGGATTAAGGTCGTGTTTTTGACCCGCGCGACGAAAAGGTTCGCCATCCATGCTATATAGCTGGTGTGGGAAAACTGCGGCTCTCCGGCATGTGTTTTGTGGCTCTTCTAGTCGAATCGCAAAATTTTAAAAAAATTGTAAAGGTTACCAAGAGTACCGTTTATAAACGTTTCTCTCTTTTTATTTTCTTTATTTAGGCCAGTATTTCGTTTATGACGTTACACGAGACATAGAGTCCAAAGAGTTAGTTGACAAAATACTGATATTAATAAATATTGTGCGTGTTATTTTGCTATTACCGTTATTACTGTGTTGATTATTACCGTTTTGTTATATTGCAATTCTGTTATTACTGCGGCTGGCATTATTTACCGTTTTTGTATTGAAATAATTTTGAGGCTCTTTGGTGCTGGTATTTTGTGCAAATGGCTCTTCCTTTGAATACATTTGCCCACTCCTGCTATATAGCACATAATATAGCCAGCAAACTTCTTACTAATCAGCTCAAAGAAGTTTGAAAAACTGCCGATTTCTGTGTGCTGTTTTGCTAAGTCATTCGTACAATTGTAGGTGTTGGTAAAGGTGTGAAAGTGTGAAAGTCTGTCCGAAGTACATGCGTCTATTTAGCTAGGTCAGTGGTGTACAACCTGTGGCCCGCAAAGCAAAACTATGTGGCCGCGACAAGCTTTGGTTTTAGGCCCGCGAAACGAATGCTCACTGGATGTTAGGCTTTTATCGACAATCCACCGAGAACACCAGCACTAAAATTTGTTTGATGTGTTCCGTTCACTTGAAATTGTTATATGGCCTAGCAAGGGCAAATTCAGGAGGTCATTTGACCATGGCACCGTAAAACTATACTTTTTGTCAATTTTTACTATGTAAATACAAAAATTGTTTTCGCCTTGTACGAACTTTTATTTGTTTTTATTACCTTTGGTTCGTTTTTACTTCCACATATACTAGGTTATTTGTCCAGCAATTTGATTCAAACACTTAGGCCTATTTTTCCGCCGCTATAAAAGGTTGCTTACTCCTGTAATAGGCTAACTGAATTTACGTTAGTAGCCTAATTATGCAAAAAAGTAGAAGGTTCAACTTACATTTAGTTCTAAATCCTATTTAATCAACGAATTTAAACGAATAAACTTCAAGTCTGGAAAATCACAACTTAGATCGGGGCTTTATATGGTTACGTTATGACATGAAATTTATTTTGAAATTTATAATTAAAACGCGTGCGAAGCCATATATTGCTTACAGGGAAATTTGTCAGCGCACTTGTTTTTTCAAGAGTAACATAATATCACTATAGGGGTAAAGTTTGACAAAAAATAAATTAAAATGAACTAGGTTTTCCGACGCCAGGCTATTTGGTCAGTAAAATTATGTTATCGGTGGTACCAGATCAGAAAAAAGTTCGCTATTTACTGCTTGGAATAATTTCAAGCCGAACCCATGTTGATGCACCACATGTATATTTTACATACCGGATGAAAAGCGCTGATTTATTGAACAGCAGACTGGTTGTTCTTTTTGTCCTAAAACTGGTCTCGCGGCACAATGCGGCTGCTTTCACAACAACACATTCACACACCCCGCATAAGTTGTAATCTAATCTTAGTTTGATACTTGTTTATATATCTAATATGGTTGTGTTTTGCGGGAACATTTACAGCAGGGGTGTCCAACAAGCGGCACGCGTGCCAAATGGTGCACGCGACCTAATAAAAAATGGCACGCACCCTAAAATTACTTAATTTGTTATTCAGCCAATTGTCAAAAAATACCTAACTTTTTATGCATTAAATTGCCATTGTTTAATCACAATATAAAACAATCGCTGCAGGACAATTAACAATGACGTATAATACTATAACATTATATTGTAGTGGAGGCTAGCATTCACATAACTATAAAGTTTGGTGTGAAACAACGAAAAGCAAAAGTCAGCTCACCGACGGACATTTAGATGCAGTAATGCGCACTGCTAACTATACGTTATTATTATTTGTAAAAAAACGCTTTTATTATTAGAAAGAATTAGTTACTAAATTTTGGCACGGGAAGAAGTTATAGGATAAAAATTGGCACGCCGGCATGTTTGAGTTGGACACCCCTGATTTAAAGTGTGAAACCATGCACTCGTTTGAGCCTGGATAAATTTTCAACAATGGAAGTTTCACCAGAAGCGCTTTGTACGAATTCATTGTAGCCAATCGTTTAAATATGAGCATAGCATCAAGAGTTTAACGGCCGTATTCAAATTACATCATAAACTGGAGTACTAGACTATCAATTTTAACTATCGCGTTTTATTTAGACCTTTTAATTGTGTATGACGCTGTGTTGACTTATATTTTAAATCGGACAAACGAATTTTTTTTTTCAACTGCAAAATAATCTCATAGGTCCTACTCTGACTAATAGTTGTTGTAGTAAAGTGCTTAAAAAACTATTCGTTTCAACGGGGTAGAATTTAATAGGGCCCGCCGAGACCGTTATGTGAGCTGTTCCGGTTTTCAAACGTGAAAAGATTTATCATTTAAGGGCATAGGAAATCAACTATACGCTCCTGTGCATAGTGTTACCCAGGGTGGTCCAAGGTTGACAGCATCGCGGGCCACAGTATTTTGCTAATATTATTCACGGGTCACATGTACTAGGATACATGCGTGTACGGGCGACAGGGCTTGTCAACGATTTTCGTTTGGTTGGGGGCCGGGTCATAAAATTTTCAAAAATGACGTCACAAAATTTCGTCAAAAAGTAACCTAAAAAAACACACAATATCAGGTTGTGTGCAAATATGCAAACGACATTGAAATGACTATTAAAAATCGTGCGCGCAATGCGCGAAAATTTTGTTTTTTGTTATACACGAGATGTTTAGCAAAAGAGTTGTGAGAGCCATTGACCCCATAACTGTAAGGTTGAAAACATCGCGGGCTAAACGAACCGTGAGTTGTTTATCTTTTTTTTTAATAATGAATAAAATGACGAATAAAAGCACAAGAAAAACAAATTAAAATAGAAAAGCTGTCGGGCAGCTAACGACCATTTACCTTGTGTATCGCCATATTTTCTCTTTTTAAAGCCGAATATTGCTCGGGAGTTCGCACAGAACATAACATTGCGAAAAAGCGTAACATAGCCGGGGCACTTTCGGCATATTTACATTGCCTTGCCCATAAAAGGACGCAACTTACAAATGTTTTGCTCTGTTTATCGTTGTGCACTCCGAAGAGTAATTGCTCGGGGGAAATAACGATATCAGTAGTTTATCTTGTTAAAACTTAAGTCAGGGATGTTGCATACTATACGCTTTCACTAAATTGACGTGTTCGATACGCGCAAAAAAATGTTTTAACTAGATTAATTTGGCTGAAATTCCATCTTGGAAAGAGTCGGGACACTATAGAGATAGTTACACAGAAAACCTGTATAAAAACTTTCCAGAACTTTGATATGTTGTATCGTTCATTAGTTTAAAGTGACAAAAAAAGTAATTTAAATAGATTTGTACTTTCCATGTTATGTTTATATTAAAAAGATGGAAAACAATTACGTGCTGCAGAAAAAATGCAAATATACCATATAAGTTCGCAAAACAGTCATTTAAGTAAGTGCTATAGGACGAACATGCGCCTTCCATCGAAGCCGGTCTAACACATAGCCTATACTAAATACTAGGCCTTCTGCCCTCTATATCCGAACTGTTGTGCGATTGAAACCCGGTTAATTTATAAGTGTAACTGGCAAAACGCAATCTTGAACTGCTGAATGATTCACCCTTTTGCTACGTTTAGCAATAGTCCGTGTATATTTATATAATTATGTTCGCCATCGGGCGTTGACTGTAATAAGCGAAGATATACACTGTAACAAACATTGGTTATTGACTTGTAAATTAAACCTTAAAGGTGTAACTTGGTGTTTTTTGACTTTTTATTGGTTAACTTGTGTTATGTTATTATCAAGGGACTGCAGCTATACTTTTTATTAAAAATCGGGTAAACTTTTTTCAAGTTATTATCAGGGACATTTGGGATAACGATACAAATGTCTAACAAACAGTCGAGTAGAACAGTGTTTCCTAAACAATTTACTGTAACTTTTGTTAAACCCAGTCACAAATGTCAACATTCCATTGACCCAAATGGAAAAATCATAGGTCTGTAATATCCTAACGATACATAGCGAGTTTGAATCAGTGAAATTCGAGATCACAAAACCCACGGGCATTGCAACAAGCAAAACATTACACAATAATAGTAAAAATGATTACTGCAGAAATCAGTTTACAACTAGTGATAAGACGGTAGCATAAGACTTGTTTTTTAAATCAAGCTTTTTTAAGCGACAAAATTTTATTTTTCTAGAGTTGACAGATTTTAGTGTTTCCAGTTTTTTGTAAAACTATATTGTGATATACATTTGGTTTACCAGATGTAATGTTGAGCTTGTGACAATTATAATATTGAGGTAAATCATACAGCAGTTCAATAAACACCGGATTAATACCATTCTTGAAAAATAACTTTATAACAAAGCATTTTTCCAGTCTAATTCTTCTATACAATATTTTATTTAAAGTTCTCGAGCATTTGCCAATGTAACGTAATTTTGCAATTTGTTTTTAAGCCTGATGAATTAACGGTCTATTATATTTTACGGCTTTCCTGTACTTTTAACGCAAAGAGATTTTTACGCATATAATCGGTCGAAAGGATTTCCTGAACCGCCCACGAAGCTTTTATTATTTGGCAGTTTTTTTTTTAAACTAACTTTATCAATACTGCATGGTTTGATAAGCCAACAATGCAGACAACCTTGTGGTTGGTGTCCTGCCTTTTAGACACCGGGGAAAGGACAGTTGTTGGTGAATTTGTGTCTGTTTTCCGTGAAAAGTTAAGTTATTGTTGATGTATTATGTTGCAATAGGGCTGCTCTTTAGAGGCGATTGGCGTTCACATCGATATTTGCTGCATTTACATTTTTAACAGGTTTTGCTCGTAAAGTAAGTATTGGTTTACATTTGGGTTTGGGACACATAGCTGGTTGTTGAAGTGCGATCAGAAAAAATACAAACAAACTATCTATGCCGTTGAACGAATCTGCTAAAATCGTTTCCTAAAACTTTGATTGAAAAACTATGGTTTTACCTAAATTAGATTGTTTAGTTGACAGATGCCCGGTAACGTATTGCAGTCTATAGACCAGTGATTTTCAACATTTGAAAGAACCATTCGAACTTTGTTATTTTTTGAAAATTTTCATCCGCACGAAACAAGCACAGTAAGTTTTGCAAAGTTTTTCCCATTTGAGAAATAACAATGAAAGGGTTTGTGTATCAAAACCGTGAGTCTTAACCGACATAAAATAGAATGAGTAAGCTGCAATGAACCACTGAGATACCACACTACTGTACGTGTAATGCATAAGTAGGCGCACCAGCTTATAGGATTACTGCAATACACAATAATATGCACCACATTCATCCGCGCGATGATTATCATCCGCACAAGTGCGTATACCTTCCCACGGGTTGAAAAGCACTGCTATAGGCTAAGTATATAATGTATAACAGCAGATCTCGCAAAGCTAGAAATTTAGGTCAGACATTATTTATAGATTTTAAAAGATAGATATAGGCCTATATTCCGCCGGCAAAGAAGGCATTGTCAGAATATCTGAATAAAAAAAACGTAACACTGCAAGTATTAGATAGAAGCTTTCATTTTGCTATAAATATACACTATTTTGCTGTTACTGATCAGGAGTTTAGGTCGACATTCGTCTGGCAATGGTCGAGGTGATTTCCTATATCACATATTCAGTGCAACACATTTAAAACAGTTTAACCAAATAAAATCTTTGTAAAAAATTAAGATACCAAAATTTCGACCAAAATAGGATGTTCGTTACATCATTTGAACATTTAGTTGGTGTTTCAACTTTTAAGACGAAGCAACGAAATGTTATTTTGAACAATAAAATAAGAGCACTCTTAGTTGTTTCATACCTTTGCTTTTAGGTCTTATTGTGTGTTCCCCGACAATGTAAGCTTATTTCTTCTTTATTAAACTTTGACATATGTTGTGATTTTTATACAGTTATGTTTCACTAAAGGTCCACTTGTCAGTGGTATAATGTCATAGGTGACACCCTGGACCTCATAAAGCTATTTTCCTTTCAAACTCGTGGTGCTAAAGAAGAGCTGTCGACCATATATTTGTGTAATAACGACTTCGCGAACGTTGATTTTAAAAAAAACAGCTGACTGCACGTTTTTGTCAGGGTTCAATGCTGAACTTTGCATTGTCAACATATACGTCAGAACCGTAAACACCTAAGCCGATAAGTTAACAACCGGCAGACGAAAATACTACGTCAGTCTGCACGTACAGTAGGCTACTACTGCACGCGTACTCCAGGCTTGCAGAGGCAGCTTTGGACGACTGTACAGCACTGCTAGTCACCATGGCCTCCATCACCAGCAGCAGCAGTAGCATCAGTAAGGACATGAACAGCAGCACACACAGTAGCAATGAACCGGCGCCTTATTTGGACGGACGATGGGGCTGGGTGATAGCTTCGAGCGGCATGTTCGTCACATCAATGTACGCAGCCGCCCAGCGCTGCTTCTCTGTCTTCTACGCTGTCCTTATGGCCGAGTTCGGCGTCACCTACGGCCAGGTGTCCTGGCTCAACGGAGTTTTCTTGATCGGATACGGAAGCGGAAGTATACATCGTTTTGTTTCGTTGCACATACTTGTACAGTAGCACACAGTTATGGTTTCACACAGTAGCACCTCAAATTTGTATTTCGTTGGGATTATTTTCATTTCTAAAAAATCCTAAGTATAATTATTATGTTTTTTTGCGTCTAATTGCGTTTCAAACAAACGTAAAAATTCATGTCATTCGGTACGTAGCAACAAGTCAAACCAACCTTTCAAAAGGCGTGGCAAGAAAAAAAGTATAAGAACCACTTGAATAAGGGCGCGTTCATGACTCATGCAATAAAAAAGTTTCGACATCCCTGTAATATATCTGAAAAGTTTGTTTCTGCTCGTTTGCTTTGGGTGTTTGTTGAAATATTTCGGTGGGATTATTTTCAATTCTAAAAAACTGAAAAATAAATTTGGCAACCATGGTAAATCTTACATGATTTCCAAAGTCAAACGTATTGCGTTCAAGTTAAACAATTTTTTTAAACTATACCTACAAAACAAATGAAGTCCTTGTCGGCGAAAATACGCATATTATATCAAATAAACGCAAACAGTATGCCTTATTGTAAACAATTCATTTCGATTGATTAACAAAATCAGACGAGTTTTGGTCGAATTTCGAAGACTAACTTTTATGCTTTTGGTGTTTGAGATTTAGCCAACCAGCTATTTGTGTTTTAAAGTTAATGGCCTTACCGGCCTGCTGGCAAGCGTTAAATTAAGAAGTATTCATAAGTATTTCAACAGAGGCTTAATCTACAGAACATGACATCTTCTAAACCAGCGTTTGCTGCAACAAAGCCCTGTTGTCTACTGTAGCAAAACACACCTTGTTCTAATAAAAACGACCTTTTTGTTTTAGGTATCTTTATCCCGTACATATACAGACGGGTGAGCTACCGAACCGGCGTAATGTGGGCGGGGCTGCTCTCTTGCGCCGCTGTGTTCGCCGCCTCGCATTTGGACAACTTCGCGGCGATTGTCATTCTCATGGGTCTTGTGCCAGGTACAGGCATTTTTTCTGTATTATTCTTTGTAAATGCTGTTTTGAAACTAGTCTTTTAAAGAAGACAGGTTGTATAGATTACATCTTAAATAAAATCGAAAAAAATTGCTTTTAAAGTTACATCTTACTAAAATCGAAAAATTTCCATTTAAAGTTATCTGTTCGCAAGTCAAGTTCCATCCAAGTTCTTGGGTATATCATCCTAATAAAAAGATTGTTTAAAACTCTATTTTGATTCTGCCTAAACGGCAATGGTTTAGGGCAGGGATGTCCAACCTGCGGCCCGCCTGAAATTTTTGTGCGGCCCGCTAGTCACAAGTAGTATTTTAAACTTGGAATATTAGCCTATTGAAAATGTACCATTCAGCTTTTAGGTGCGCAGTAATAGTATAGTAGGGGTAAAAAAGATAACTTTAAAGGCCCGTTTACAATACTTTTTCTTGAAACCTAATAGGTCCTGCGGCCCATTGAATCATTTTACGGCATTTTAGTCTCTCAGTCAAAACAAACAATTTGATTGAAACTCTTTGGTCGTAAAGACTTGTATCTAAATTTTACAGTCTAAAATGCTTAATATGCCATGCTAAAAGGCATAAAATTAGCACACAAATATTCTTATAAGAATAATTCGCGATTTAAATGAAATTGATTGTGAATATTCAAATGTCTTCTAGTTGAAATTCGTTTTTTTAACAATTCGGTAATTCTAATTATAATCCAATTGAAAAAAACTAAAACGATCTAATTCTAATTGTAATCTAATTTTGAAAAACTAAAATGATCTAATCTACTTTTTTTTAAAGTTAAAATATATCTAGTTGTCCAGGACTGGCCTAGGGCAGTGATTTTGCTTCGTGGGTTAATTATCGCGCAAAGCCGCACTTAACACTTTTCTTTCCAGTGTTGTAAACAAGTCATTTTGAATTGACTTCAGTCCCAGTTAAGTTTTTTATAAAATAACTCAAATCCAAGTCAAGACTTTTTGAATAAATAACAAGTCAAGTCGCAGTCCAAGTCATCAGTTGCGCAAGTCAAGTCCACGCCCAAGTCATAATTCGAGCAAGTCAACTTTAAGTCACGTCCTTGACGTAAAAATAAAACGATAAACTATTAGAATTTTTAAATCCGTACGATAATGAGAAATAACTGAACTAAACAATAGGAAAAACGTAACATGTAGCAAGGTATTTGTTTTATGTGCAAAGATTTGAATGAATAGCTCAATTTGATAAAAAATACGTATATAGAAAACACTTCATTTCAACCCAAGTCATTTGCCCAAAAGCCTTAAGTCAAGTCAAGTCATTTTGTTGCCCAAATAACTTAAGTCAAGTCAAGTCATTTAAAAACAGTAAGTGCTCTTAAGTCAAGTCATTGGGTCATTGACTTAAGTCATAACAACTTCTATGCAGGTCTCTGCACTGCCGCCAACACAGTCGGCATGTTTTCGACGGTCAACCGCTACTTTCGCCGACGCCGTAACACCGCCATGCAAGTTCTGTGCTCGGGGGTTTCCCTCGGAGCTTTCGCCTACTGCCCGCTCTTTCAGGTTCTTATCGACGCCTTGGCGTGGAAGGGAGCGCTACAGGTATGGGACGAAAAAAATGTTGGACAAAGTTAGGCTACCGTGTGTTGTCGTTTTTTTCCTTTTTTGAAACTGGTAAATGGTTCGCCTACGCCTACTGCAGAGGTTGATTATGAGCAAGATTTCTCGCATACTTGATAAAAAGTTGCTTACCAATATGAAGACGTGGCTCATTTGATCAAAATTAGGCTACAATGTGTTGTTTTTCTTCCTTTTTTTGAACTTAAAAATGGTTCGCCGACTGCAGAGATTTTAAGATTGATTCTGAGTAAAATTTCTCCAATACTCGATAAAAAAGATTGCTTACCCCATACGAAGATGTAGCTCATTTTTGGAAATTAGACCACCATGTGTCGTTAGGCCTATGTTTATTTAACTAGGGTATGTGTTTCTCAACCAATTTAGGTCACGACCCAAAATTGGCTCACCGTTTGATTTGGTTGGGTAGCCGACTGCAAATACATTTAGGTTGATTCTGAGCAAGATTTCTCCAATTCGTGATAACAAATTGCGTACTCAATACGACGACGTGGATCGTTTTCAATAAATTTAAATTTGGTCTGCCAATGTCTTATGTTTCATTCGCTCATAAAAGTTTATCGAAGAGAGTTGGATCGCCATTGAATTTGATTGGGTCTCCGACTCATGCAGAAGTTAACCTGGTTAGATAAATTAGGGTTGGTTCTGAACAAGATTTCTCTTCAAGTTTGAATCTGTTTAAGGCAATGTCTTATTACATCGCCCAGGCGAAAAGAGACAACTTTAATAATCATGCATGCTTTTGATTTCAAACAACTGAATGTTTCGTTAACATTCTGCTGCTTACGCTACTTTACACCAGCGCCTTTTGCGTTTCCGCAGACTATATTAGACAGCGGCGGGCTACTTTTTCTGTTCCATTTTACTTCTAATTTATTTAACCTAGCCATGGATGCTTGGATTACGCAAACAAAGGGTCTAAAGATATTTTTTAAGCTACGTGAAAAAGCTACTTTTTGCAATAAATCTATCTAACCACCTTAATCTATTGTATTTTTATCGATTTATTTTATGTGGATTGTTTAATGAACGAGTAAAATTATTTGAACAAACCTGTGAGTTAACTTACGATTTTGCTTAGTCCCTTCGTAGAAAAAGCGATAACACAGTTATTTCTTTAACCAGTGTTATTTGTAAAACTCACTAAGTCTTAAAAACTCTAAAACAATTGTAAACGACAGGTCTAGTTTTATAGGCCTTTATGTAAAAGCGCAATACTTTCTTTAAAATCGCTAGTATACTTTGAAAATAGCGGTACTTTCGCAGAAAAAAGGCCTCTCCGTATGACGCCGAAAAGGTTAACCGTAAGCGACCGATATCGCTCTTTGAACAACATCTGTTCGCTTCAAACATCTATTAACACACACCGTTGCTGAACTGTTCAGGTGATCGCCGGTCTCTATCTCAACGTATCGGTGGTTGGTGCTTTGCTGCGGCCTTTACCGAAACACAAAGAAGCAAAGTAAGATGATTCTCCTTTTCGAAATGAACCATTTTTCAAAATAACGCACGTATTACCTTTGCCTATGGTCAAAGTAACTGGTCAATTTAGCTAAGAATCCTAGTTTAATGGCTCTAGCACTCCAATTTGATTTACTCCTTTTCGAAATCAACCATTTGTTAAATAACCCATGTATTACCTTTGCCTATGGTCACAGTAACTGGTCAATTTAGCTAAAATTCCTAGTTTAATGGTTTTGGCACTTCAATTTGATTTACTCCTCTTCGAAATCAACCATTTGTTAAATAACCCATGTATTACCTTCGCCTATGGTCACAGTAACTGGTCAATTTAGCTAAGAATCCTAGTTTAATGGTTTTGGAACTCCGGTTCGATTTACTTCTTTCCGAAATCAACCATTGTAAAATAACGTATGTATTACTTTTGCTTATGAAAAAAGCCAATTTAACATATTTCTGTAGGTTCCTTTACATTGGTTGGGTGCTAAGATTTATTTTGATCTCACATTTCACGTGTTTTAAAAATCAAACAAATCTTGCGATGCCGCTATAGATCTATGATCCTTTCGACAGCCGTGTTTAAAATTACTCGTGTTTTCCTTTGGCTTTTGACGTCAATTAACTGGTCAGTCTAGCAAATTTCTATTGGTTATTTTATATTGGTTGGGTGCCACACCTTACACTCGATAGAACACAAATTCGATATTATTAACTAAAAGTTGTAGGCCTGCACACAACTTTGTGTCTTGTTGCGCTAAGTTAATTTCGTTTCGTTTCTAAGTTAATTTCGTCGGCCATGTGCACAATTGTTATACGTTTTTCCTCCTTAACCCCAAATGACTTTTAAAGTTCTCTAACACCAAATGATATTTTTGTCATAATAAGAATATCAAAGGCCATACAGAAGTAGGTATCATCTTGAACGTTTCGAATACCTCTTTATTCATTTTCAACATGTTGACTCCATGTGTGTGTGTGCGCTAGCACATCAGTGGTGATTTCATGCCTTGTTAGAATACAGAAAGGACATTAAAACTACTGTTGGAATCGCTTTAAACTTGTCGTATTTACGTTCATATACTTACAGTGACGAGTTAGTCCCAACTGAAATGGACAACAAAGTTAATTCGTCAAAAATGCCTGACAAACTTGACCAAATGAGCAGCGACAGTTCTAACAGCGATGTTGAGGTCGCCGGTCCTACAACCAGACAAAAAATGGCGGCCCTGTGCAAGCAAGCAGACGTCGACATCTTGTTCGATATTCGCTTCGAGGCTTACTCATGGGCCTGGGTCTTTTTCTCGGCGGCCTACTACTCGTCGTTAACCTATCTCGTCCCTTTCGGCAAGACTGGTGAGTAGGGCGAGATTAGTATTTGCGTTTCTTTTTAATTATTACGGGCAAGGTTTTCATTCATTTGCCAGGTTAAACGTGAAATGACTTGATTTGGCTGAAATGACTTGATTTGACTTAAGTCGTTCGGTAAAAAGACTTGAATGGGCACATCTTTTGGGAAAACGACTTGACTTGGACTCGAGTCATTCAGTCAAATGACTCGGTTTAAAATTTGCTTCTTATGTTTCCTTTTTGTTATATTTCAGTTGAGTTAGTGCCCATTTATTCCAATAAGTTTAAATTTTGAACGTTAATTTTTTTAATAGTTTAACGTTTTATTTTATGCCAATTATACTTGACTTGGTATTGACTTGCTTTACTAATTACTTGATTTAGGCAATTAATGATCTAAACAGGGACTTGACTTCCTACATTTTTTGAAAATACCTTACTTGGACCTAAGTTACTTTACAAATTACTTAACTGGGACTTGTCACTTTAGAATGACTTTTGTATAACACAGACTTGTGATATTTATTTAAGTTTTTGAAGAACTTAAAGTTACTATATTGCCAACAAACCAAGGTGGCCACATCCTCATTAGTGCTGTCCGGTATATTTTCGGTTAACTGAACCAGGATGCATATTTTTAGACGTGTTTTAAAGCGGCACTCATGTAATAAAAATATGCCAGCCAAAAATGTACTCCAAATGCACATTTCTTTCTGTCACAAAAGCTACTTGTATAACATTAGAGCATGTATATCTCTTTTCCTTTAATTTTTTTTTTAGTGTATATTTTTTGTATTACTGGAAATATTATTACAACATAGGCGGACATCACCCTGCTTAAGCCTATTAGTGAGGGCTTGACATGCCTGTCGACCTACTGACGCATGACCCTAGGATATATACAAGGGACAAAAGTTAACAACTCACCTAAACGTTTTACTTCAATAGTTCGTTTTATACAAATGGCCCACGAGATAAGGACACACCGCCCTGCTAATATTATAGACCCCTAGGGGCACCGACTGCCAAGAGATATTGGGGAATTTATAGGAATCTGAATTTTGACAATGTGGTAAGCCTCTTGATATAACCCTTTGTGTACGATTAGAGTACAACAAATTAAATTGAGTTCTCCTAGATTGTGTAGGGTTGAAGTACCGTTTATTATGACATTATAGTAAATTACCAAACGAAAATGCTATTAGGGGTGCCACAAGCCATAAAATGCTGGGAACCACTGCCCTAACCCTAAACATTAAACTCACAACTGTTTAAAACAGGGGTTCTTAAACTGCGGTCAATGGACCCCTTGGGAGTCCGGGAAAAAATTTAAGAAGCCCTGATCTAAACTAACGGAGGTACTTATTTCCTTGCAGAGATGCGATTTTCCGACGTGGATTCGGCGATGTTAATATCAGCTGTGTCGTTCGGCGAAATCGGATCGCGAGCGCTTTTTGGCATCTTTTTCGACAAATTTAACAAATCGCGTCGCATGGCGATTGTGGTGAGTTCTGGTATTGTATATACCTAATGTATTTTTTGCGCACACTATTTAATTTGTATAAAATGGCGTATATCTTAAAGGAATCAAAAACCATGGTTCGGCTTGTCGATCACTGTTCCGCTAACGCGCTTATTAACAATAAAACTCAAAGTTGAAAAACCAGAGTAAAACCAGGTTTAGATACTTGGAATATATATTTCGCCTATACTGGCATCGTCACCTTCTAAATTCGCATGAAAATTTGGTAATGCCCTGAAAAAAAAAAAAACGCTAACAAATCGCGTATTTCGAATATACGATAAAAGCTAAAACAAGATGAACTAATTAAACCAATATGAAACAAGTATTAGCACGGCAACTCATAGCATATTGTGTTTCTAGGGAACACTACGCAAACATTATTGTCGCACTAGATGCTAGCAATCTTTGTCTACGCCAGTGGTATCCATGTACCCAACCTATTTTTTATATTGCGGCACCCGAAAGAAATTATAAATTGTTTGTGACAGTGTTACTAGCATTTTTGCTAATTGGCTTTAACGTTACTAAAACGAAATTGTTATCATCAATGTGCACTATAAGTTGACCAAACGTTTTAATTTATTGCACTCTTCACGTTCACAAAAATTCTATCAAGAAACTTACTGAGCAAAACTTGAAATCTAAAATTATTTTGGAAATCTCTCGTCCCACTGAATGTTTTGCACTTCGGTTGGGAAACTCTGGCCTACATTATTGCGCATTATCGTTAAAACAAGCATTGCCATATTTTGTTGATAAATAAGTACCTCGTTGATAAATTTGGTTTGGCACCGCATGACTTCAAGATATCTATTTTTCACTGAGTTATTGTGAACCATACTAGTCTCAGCGTACATCACTAAATTACAGCTACATGTTTCCTATGTAACTGAATAAATATGACCTATATTAGAATTTTTGATATCTTATGCAATAAATGGCGCACTGGTATATTTATAGTTTGACAATTCTTTAGGAAATCGCATTTTGTTCGCACAGGACTATTAGTTATACCAGTGTTTCTAACCGTGACACACTTAAGATTTAATTTCTAACGGTAAATTTTGCCAAGGGATTTTCGGAATTCGACAAAATTCTATTTTTGCTCTTTTTAGTCATTTGTTTGTGCCCGTTCATAGAGTGCAATAAATTAAGAATTATGACTTTACATTGTGCATACTTGATGTTTGTTGTTCCGGTATTAGAGCAATACAATGAATCATACGTAAGTACCAATAACGGTGCCCCATCTATTTATATTTCTGTAAAGTTCCTTAAAGGACAATGTTGTGAACTTTACTGCATTACATCCCAACTTCACATCCACTCTGCAACTTTCCCTTTTCTATCCAGATGTTGATCAACGTTTTTCTGGCCTGCTTGTTTTTCCTGCTCACTTTTGTAACCAACTACTGGGCGCTGCTGGCCATCTGCGCGCTCCTGGGATCGGCCGGCGGTGGCCTGGACGCCGTCTACGCTGTTTTCATCGTCGACATATTCGGTCTTGGCCTTTTCGATATCGTGTGCGGCTACAGCAGTGTTATCGCCTTCCTAATGGGATCTCTTACCACTGTGCTTATGGGTGGGTAAATATAGTCATTCGTTAGGTCCTGTGTTCGAATTTGCCATTATTTAGGCCAGTGGTTCTTAACCGGGTTGACGCGGCACCCTGGTGTGCCATTTCTAATGACCAAGGGTGCCGATAGGTATTTGAGATTTATTAGGAATATGATTTTTGTTCAATTGGTCAACTTCCTGAAATATCTACATGTGTACGATTATAGAGACCATTATGTTAATTTACATTTTCATAGCTTAAGTTGTTGTGTTGCTTCAGTTCAATTTATAGTGACATTTTAGTAGAATACTTAACGAAAACTCCAGTCGGGGTGCCGAAAATCTATTTATTATTTTTGAGGGTGCCGCTAGCCATAAAAGGCTGAGAAACACTGGGTTGAGGTCTTAAACTCACAAACGTCTGTGTGTGCCATGGTTCTCGTTGATTTGTCACAACTGCGCTTATGAGTGGCTATAAACTGCCAATATATTTAGTTATGAATTTAAGTAATTTTTAGGAGGTCAAGTCTTTAACGGTATTCAATTTACCGTTGTTACATAACAGACCCAGTGACATTGCTTCTCTATCACTCAAATACCACTAGATTGCTTAACACATGGTTGAAGGTCGTTTTACTAACAAATGCAGATCTATAAATCAAATCTCACCACAGTGGTTTCCTTCGTATTATTCAGTCAAACTCAATTTGTTTATCACTTCTGTAATGCTGTTTGATGAACGTGCAATCACTACAGTTACACCCTTATTTAGGTTTTAACTTCGAATCGCAGTGAATTCTGTTTCTGGTGTTATATTCTCTAGCACTTAAACCGTCAAAAAAATCGTTAAACGCGTTTCGCTAGCTTTCTCATTCTACTTAATGTTACTCGTAATATCAAGGGTAATTTACTGTTTTTTCGGGTATTGTTATTGTTCGGGTTAAGTTCGGGTATTGCTATTGTTCGGGTAAACAACTACGTTATTATGAATAGAGAATGGGTTGAATCCGAAAACAATAAAATCATTTTTATAAAGGTTTATCATAGCGTTACTACCTGGGTTTTATTTTAATTCAAGGGATTTCTATAGCCTTGTCTTGTTTTCATAAAAATCTAAAATTGTAGCGGGTCTATTTCGGTCAAACACTCCCCTCTCCAGGGCAGCATGATGTACCCCTAATAGTTTTATGTGCCGTAGTCGCTGAACAGTACTACTTGATTACAGATATACACATACACTTGTATGATTTAGTTGCCATCTTCCTTAATCTTGTTTTATGTTTCAGGTCTGGCCATCGACAGTATCGGCTACATCACGATTGTGTTTTACATCGGCATCGGCTCACTCCTGGTTTCATCGGTGCTGATGTTTATCGTTTTGTATTTTGTTCGCAAATCTTCATGAACCGCGCCCTGTGGTTTTAAAAACAGTGGAAACACCATAGAAATTTCGACCTGAGTTTTGGGATTAAAGAATCAGTTTAACGTCAAACTACAATAAGACTTGGGAAAGAAGTTGCGACCTCGATAAACCACATTTTTTATTGTGTACAGCCTCCACAAAACCACCAAAACCAATAACAATATGCCTTTGCCTTTACGAAGTTATTATAGAAGCAAAAAGCTGTTTGTATTCTTAGTGACCGATGTTTATCCAGACTAACACAACAAACGAATGTATTCACAAAATTTTCGATTAAATTCACGGATGAGACTCTTACAGAGACAAAAAAACAAACTCCAAATCCCCCCCAAGGCAGCTTTAGAACTGCTCACGTACTTGATTTTAGTTTTTGCTATCGTTCACAAAGATAACATGCGTTCAGCATTAGAAACACAACCACGCAGTTCAAGACTTGCTTCGGAGATGCATCAGAAGAAATCGCCTTACAATAAACGTGTCATAAAGCAATTTAGTGTTGTCTGTTACTTTACTCAACATAAGGTGCACTAGCCAGGTAGTTATACTGAATTATTGAAAATAACTAAAAGCAAATATTGCACTAGAAAAATGTAAGTGTCCGGTATTAGCCTACTTCATGCATAAAAAGGGGCCTTAAAGCATAAATAGTGGCCACGGATACAAAAAGGTTGAGATTAAACGTTGCGTTCACTAAGTTACTGATTTTATTTTGAATAGTTCCGTTATGGTGCTGCTGTTTGGACACCAGACTAGTTTCTCTTGTTTATAGGGTTAGGGTCGGTTTATGGATTGGGTAAGAATTTGCGAATAGGTTAAAGTTACTGGGGGATTAGTGGTGATGTCAGGGTTGGGTTTAAACTTCTTTAAAGTAACGTAAATTGTTGTTCAGATCTTGCTGACCGTTTATAACAGCGGTTTCCAAACTTTAAAAAAATTTTTGCCTGGTGGACCCGTTTCAATAAAAAGCACTCCTTCGCTCTGATGAATTAAAAACTGACATTTTATAAATTAACAACAGTTTTCTGTGTTTTATCAAATGATACTAGGGCGAGTTGCGACGAAAAGACAAACCGTAGTACAATATATTATTATTACCAACATTTTTGTGGAAAATGAACGAAATACAATTTGTTTTGACCATCAATTTTAAAACTATTTAAAACAGTCTACCCCATTAACTCTACACCGGGAAAACAATATTTCATTATTTGACAAGCAAGAGGGCTTGTAACAGGTTTTAAGAAGCTGCTATAGCGCCTTCAAGCGGTTGTAATTCGAGGCCTTGCATTGCCACAGCGGGCGCCCTTCAGATTTTTCAGGTCTAAATGCGCTCCATCGCTATCGTAGCAAGGCCTTTGCTTTATGGACGGTTCTGTGCAAGGGTGAGTTTTTCGTTTGGGGCAGAACGCCGCAGCCAAATGCAGACAGTAGTATGACGCAAGCGACCGCCAGAGTGAAAACCAGCAGATTGTTGTCGTCTTCGCCGATGTGTAACTCGTACACAAAATTATTGAATGTTATTTACAACAATATTGTCAACAACGAGTGTTCAGAACGTGTAACTTGTGTTGACAAAAAATACCGTAAGCTGTTTAAACGCGTTCTTGGCATGGCCTTTAACGATTCGGTGCAACATCAAGCGGCTGTAGTTCCACATTTTAAGGTTCCACGGAGTGGTTCTCGTCAGAATTTTCAGGTTTAAATGGGCACCATCGCTTTCGTGGCAATGCCTTTGCTTCATGGACTGTATTTGGCAATGGTGTGTTTTTCGTTTCGGGCAGAAATGCGCAGCCAAACGCGGACAGCAGAATTACGCAAGCGACCGCCAGAGTGGAAACCACATTGTTGCCGTCTTCGCCAACGTAAAGCAGAAACGGCGCTAGAATTGCTCCAATCCTCGATAAAGAAGTGGCCAGGAACAGCACCGTTTGCCTCGTTCTAGTCGGAAAAATTTCCATGACGTGGACGAACACAATGGCGAACGAAGCGGCCACCGTAAGCTTACCAAGCATGTTAAGCGAAATGAGAAAAGCGACTTGGCTTTCTGGCACGACACAAGTCAAAATCAGCGAGAGTCCTAAGAGCGTTGTTGGCAGAATGTAGGTGAGGACCCTGCCCATCTTACGTTCGCACAATAGGAAAAGGAGACCCCCGCAAACGTCTACCACACCGGACAGAAATATGTTGACGAATCTGTTTCCGCTTAAGTTATTTGTGCCATAGGCAAGAACGTAATAAGTCATTCCCAAGGTAAACCACATTAAAGCCGTAATGGCAAACCACAGCAGTAGAATGCGTTCTTTTCCGACACTGACTAGGGTTTGAATGGTAGACAAGGGTCGCAGTGCTTCTTCTTTCTCTATTTTAAAGAACTCATCTGTTTTATAAGAGAGGCCGTTTAATTTGGCGATCTTTCTTAAAACTGATTCAGCTTCTTCTGCTTTGCCAGAGGAAAACAACCAATATGGAGTCTCGTCGATTAACCAGTAGTAAGGAATGTAAAGAAGCCCAATTAAACCGCTGAATCGCAGGAACCAGCGCCAATTGGGAAACAGATACGTAAGCGGTGACATCATCAAGTAGCCGACCGAATAGCCCATTAGGAGACTAAAGTACATCCACAGGCGGTATTTTTGCGTCGTCATTTCGGAGCCAATAACAGACGCCACCCCGTAATTCACCATACTAACGAGTCCACAAACAGTAAAAAGAACCGCGTAGGACCAAACGTCGGGCGCGAAACTCAATAAGGTAACTGTGATAAACTGGCAAGTTGTGGCTAAGAGAAACACAGGACGCCTTCCGAATCTGTCGGCGAGGTATCCGCTTGGAATACTTCCGATGATCATCCCAACGAACAACAAGGAAGAAAGAAGCGGCCTTATCCACGCTCGTTCGCAGACGAGGTCGAATTCGGTGACAGTGGATACCGAGGAGCCTTCGTAGAACATCGTGTCGCAAGCAATCTTGCTTCGATTTTCCTCGGAACTGTTAAATGGTGGATCGAACTGTAAACACTTGCTTCTAAACTGCCTTCCATCGCCGGTACTTTCCCACGGTATCGCCAAGTCAAGAATTCGTTCGTCAAATGTAACTCCACTAACGTTTTCTGGTCCCGCCAAGTGCTGAATAGTCGAGTTTCCTTGCAGTTCAATGTAGCAGCGATGTTCAGGTGTAAAGTGCAAGATCAACACTTGCATGGTAGAGAATGCGTTTGGAATCGTCGCCAGAAACAGTAGAAATGAAAGCCGCTTCTCATAGTAGGACAGCTTACTCGGTTCTGTCATGCTCTATATTTGCTAAACATAAAAAAAAAAAAAAAAAAAAAAAAAAAAAAAAAAAGCGGTTACCGAAAACGACAGGCGTGAATTATATTCGATAGTTAAAAGTACGAGTGTCCGATAATATTGAATCGCAAACGATACTCGATGCCAAGGAATAGTATCGATTGTCGTCCGGTAAATTGTTTAGTCATTCACTTAAGGTATTACAACAGTGATGTGAGGTAAACATGTGATTAAACATATTAATGCCATTTTGTTTCATATCTATGAACAATATAAACATACTACCAAAAGTCATAATGCAAATTAAATCATTCAAGAAAGCTTTGACTAGAACTGATTTGTTTTGTTTAAGACAAGATTAAAACATTACTATCTTTATTTTGACTTTTATGTGTTCTAATATAACTCGTTATGATTAGGCATGATTTTATTGTCTACTAGAAATTAAAGCTTAGTGTCACAAGCGGATTCAATAAAAGACGAGACATAGGTACGACAGTGGTTCTTAAACTTTTTTAGCTTGCGGCACACTAAACTAAAAAATATTTAGCAATTCCCGGCACACCTTTTACAGAACAACAATGTAGTAACTTTACAATTATCCTTAACACACGACAAACTATATGTAGATGTCTTAATATGTTTTGATTTTTGTAATGGATAGTGAGTAATTAAGTCTAAAATTCTTGCGTGTATGCCTATAGTTGTAACTCAAATAACTCGTTTTCTAAAAATACAAAACTTTTACGGCACACTTTAGAGGCAAACAGTTTAGAAATCACTAACAAACGACCTTATCAAGTAATACATAATCTGAACCAGTACAACTATTCATGTCCCAGGTCTGGTAAAACACTTCCGTCAGCATTTTGCAACACGTTCTGACATATTTGAACGCGGGACGTGTCAATTTGATTTGTTAGGACGACATCGTTTCATAAAATTGTACTACAGAATCCTTATTTTTAATTTGCCCTAATGTGACTTATTATATATTCACAAAACATACTAATAAATCGTTTTGGGGTGATTAGGTCTATTAAAGTTATTGTGTTTGGGCTGAAACCCCACCGGTTAGACAAAAACGCTTTAAAGCAGACTGATCGCGACTAATGAGATGGAACGCTATTTCTTTTGTTTACGCGTCTCCACCGACCAGACTTGATGCAAATCTTACGCACAGCAGACAGACACGACTAAACGCGTTTTTAGCGAGATAGCGCGTGCACTACTTTTTTACCGTGTCTGAAGATGCTTTTCGATAGAAACCATTGTTTTTTTACGGGGTTTTGTAGGTTTTATATTAGGAATGTTATTTTAAAAGGTTAAGCAGTTTATTTTTTTAATTTCAATAAAAATGTATTTCTGGAAATGTCGAAAAGCCTTTTAATTCGTATCTTTCTTTTCCATGTATGATTTTACCAGCTTGACTAGTTAAAAAAAACAATTTTGAAGACGCCCTTGCGTACTTTTAAAACTTATCTTCATGTTTTAATAAAGTGCGAGAAAGTAAATGGAAATAAAACTCTCTATACCCTTTTTTCACAAATAGAGTATACCCACTACTTGTGTTGTCGTATAAACTGCTGGTTACATTTCCAAATACATATTTCTTCCAAAATTTACATGTTATTTGCCTCCGCTATGATCACAACTGAATTACATCGCCTAGCTTTGACCAATTGAAGTTTCGCGCGCTTCGTCGGTGGGGATTGGACAGAGTCGCTTTCAGGCACGACGCGACAAGTCAACCGACAGACATGTTTCGTCGCGTCGTGTCTGAGGTCCGGTGGGGATCCAGCCAGACGTTTCGATACGAGCTTGTATCATCTTCAGTTAATGTGACTGAGAAGCAATTCAAGCATCACTTATAAGAGAAGGGACGCAATTTGCTTTGAACTCAGTCACATTAACTGAACATGATACAAGCTCGTATCGAAACGTCTTAATAATCAAGATGATGTCGATCTACTCGACCTTTTTGGCTTTGCAATTTATTATCAAGCACTTTATTGATATAGTTTTGTTCAATGTACAATTGTATCAGTTTGATTTATTTTACTGTGACATATTTCGCCAATTTAAGTAAACACCAAATCCAATAATTTTTGTGTGTCTTTGCATATTTTTTGATTTTCTGCATTTTTCCGATTTCACGTTTTTTGATATACGGTAGCTAAAATTGATCCAAATTTATATGCAAAATACTGTATACCTTTGCTATAGAAGCACTAAATAATCTCTCCAGTATACATGCAAATAGGCAACTTTGCCATTGCTTAACGGAAACTAATGAAATCAAATTAATTGTACAAAGATGTGCTTTTCTGAATGAATTTTAGGAAAGAATGAAAAATATCGCGACTGCTATAAACTTTTTATAAACGTTCTAAATACCGTTTAAAAAAAATATTAAAAATCACTACACAAAACAATAGAAAAAGATAAACTGTTGTTGAAAGGCTGACAAAAAAAAGGTCGTCAAAACGGTAAAGAACAAAAATAACTACCAAAGGAGCAGTTTTCGTTGAATCTACTCTTTTACCACGTCTGTCTGTAGGGATTTGCCAACTTATTTTCCTTATATTTACTTAATTTTTTTACTTCCATGTTCGCATTTCTAAGGCACGAAACAATTTGGTGATAAGAAAAATATCTCTGACTAGGAATTTTCTCTGACTTGAGTCAGACAGAAAATTCTCGTGTTACTTTCTAGCTGTCGTCCAACTATAAGTTTGTCGATCAAACCGATATGTTCTACCGCTACATGACACTTGTTCTGGACATCAACGGAAAATAACTTTCAACAAGCTCGTCTTTCGGTAATATACTACGTTAGTATGTTAACCGCTAACCCTAACCATCCCTATGAGCATGATGTTGCTACGTGTTTGGAAACAGTGCTACGTGTACAAAACTCTCAAAGTTATGCCTGGGCGCTTTTTGCGGTTGGCTAGCTTGCTGGGAAAAATATTTCAAAGCAGCGATGACCAACCAGACCAATAGCGATAACCTGTGTTACTGCAAGGGTTGCCAACCACATGGAGGCGGAGATGCGAACAATAATTGCACGATGTGCGCAAAAAATGTCTAACTCTAACTCTAACTCTAATTCAAAACTGTGCGCACATTGTTAAAAGCATTTTGAAATGTGCATATAATTCTGAAAACAGTGCGCAACTCTAACTCTAACTCTAATTCAAAACTGTGCGCACATTGTTAAAAGCATTTTGAAATGTGCATATAATTCTGAAAACAGTGCGCAACTCTAACTCTATCTCTAATTCAAAAATGTGCGCACATTGTTAAAAGCATTTTGAAAAGCGCATGTAAATCTAAAAACAGTGCGCACGTTTTTATAAGCATTTGAACATGTGCGCACACTTTCTGCACATTTTGGCGTGCACATTTTTGCGACATTGTAGCAAACAACGACGTCCCCTGTTGCCGACTAAAAAGGACAGTCGAAAAATAAATTTTCATAATAAACTAAACACAAGTTTTTAAACAAATCTTTGAATTTATATGAGCAATGACACTTTACGAAATATGCTACTTTGCCTCAAAAGCAATTTTGTTCTCTCACTCGAAACAAGTAATTTGAAATAATGTTCTTTGGTCAGAACGACTTGTAGGTATTTTCTATTGTCAGAAAAGCATAAGTCATGCTAAAACGCATACAAATTAGTAATTTAGTAATTCTAGTTCTAATCTAATTTTAAAGAAGCTAAAATAAATCTAGTTGTTCATGTCTGCAGAACTCATTCTCTTATAAACTCTCTGCCGCTCTCAAATAATGATTTACATACTGACCAATACAGTAGTTTAAATTGTGTTAAATTAGACTATAAGCTGTATCGCTTCCCAGGTTATGCTTTGGTTGATTTTCATTTATCACTCTTAACACAACATACACAATCATTGCATTTCTATGTTTATTTATGATTTCTGGCATGACAGACTTCTCTTTGATGTTTTGATATTATTATTTACGAAGTATTGCGCTTTAGGATCTCAAAAAATCTCGGTGTAAAAATATTGAAGTTTTGGTAATTGTTGAAAATAAAACAAAATAAAGACTTGAGTCAAAACGAAGGACATTTCTTAAAAATGAGGACAATCCTTTTTCTAGCACATTAGCTTTCGAAATAACGACAAATCTTAGAAATACGGACAGTATTGCAACCCTGGTTATAGACAATGCTAGTACTGTAATGACTTAAGTCAATGACTTGATTTATGTGCACTGGAGTCACTGTTTTTAAATGACTTGACTTGACTTAACTCTTTTGAACAAATGACTTGGGTTGAAATAAAGTATTTCTTTAAGTATTTTTTTTTAATTAAGCTATTTGTCCGAATGTTTGCACAAAAAAACAAATCGCTTGCTATATGTTTCGTTTTTCTTATTTTTTAGTTCAGTTATTGTTCATAATCGTTTAAGTTTAAAAATTGTAATATTTAATGTTTTATTTTGATGACAAGGACATGGCTTGAAGTTGACTTTTATCATGACTTGATTGGGACTTGACTTGCGCAACTGATGACTTGGACTGGGACTTGACTTGTTATTTATTTGAAATTACTTGACTTGGACTTAAGTCAATTCAAAATGCCTTGTTTACAACACTGGGCAATAGTGTTAGTTTGTCACCTGCATAATAAATCTAGCTCAGTGGTCTCAACCTTTTTTCTTTCGCGTCCCATTTTCGTTGCACAAAAATTCTGTGGTCGAATAAACTTTAGGAAAGAACAAACTATAAAAAAGTTTTGGAACAAAAAGTAGTGGAGCATATATCAAAACAGATTATTTGTTTAACCGTACATTAGTGAGGTACTTGCTTCTGAACCGTAAATTTACTTTTTATTCACATTCCTTCTTAATTCCCACCCTCCTAATTAGGTATAGTGACACAAATGAGACTAAATATTTCAATAAATCTAGCTATTTTAAATTGGTCTGTGGCCCACCTATAAAGTTTCCATGGCCCACCAGTGAGCCATGGCCCACTGGTTGAGAACCGCTGATCTAGCTAATGTATGAAAACAAAAGCGTTATATTCATTTCTTCCCATGTGTAAGGTGTCGCTCTTTGTGGTTCACCAAGCAAGGAATGCCGCCGTTGGTCTCTGGCTGGTTGGCTATGGGTGCATTAAAAGAATTTTCGCAGCAAGTTAGCCAACCGCGAAATGCGCCCATGCAAAACTTTGAAAGTTTGGTAGCAACATCGCGCTCCCTAGTTAAGTTTTGTAGTTATCGTACAACCTTAACGCTGAATGTTACCGAAGGTCTAGTTCGCCGAAAGTCATTTTCCGTTGTTACCAAGAAAAAGTTTAACTCAACGGTAAAACAGTGCAGTTTGACCGACACGGTTTTATACTTAAACGGCAATTGCAGAAATGTAACAAGAGAATTTTCAGTCTGATTAAAGTCAAAGAAAAACAAGAGATATTTTTTTCTTACCTCCTAATAGTCGCATGTTGTACAAATGCAAATACTACTACCTTATTAAAATATAAAATAAATTTGCAATTACCTACAGTCAAACGTCGGCAATGGAATGGCTTAGTTAATTGTGCGTTGGAGTAGATTCAAAGAAAATTGCTACTTTGGTAGTTATTTTTGTTCTTTCACGTTTGGACGACTTGTTTTCGACATGCACTGTACGTAGTGATGCACGAGCGTTACGTAGTGATGCACGATTCACCCTAAAGAAGGCGGCTGTAGGTTAAGTCTGAATCCGTGCTTCCCCCAACCTTTTTTAGGTTTCGACTCAGTTTTAATGCAAGTTTTATTGTGTGACCCACAATGAGATGAGGCCACTAAATAAAACGTGCATCTTTACTCATGGCGTACGTACTGGAATTGGTAATGTGACAAAACACATTTAATTGTTACGTATTTGTGATATTGTTGGAGAAATGTTACGTAATGGTAATGTAATAATTTTTCTATTTTGTAGAAAACTGCAATATTTCGAAATGCTTCGCGACCTACCTGAAATGCTTTGCGACCAACTGGTTAAAAAGCACTGGTCTCAATGTTTGAGTAGAAAGTAAATACGAAAGGAGCTATTTTAATGATTTTTGTAAGCCTGGTAGCAATATAGTTTACATAAATTTTTCTATTTTTTTGTGGAATAAATTTTGTTATTTTGTTTAACCGGTCGTCAATTAGTATCAGCGCACTTATTTTCAAGTAAGTGTCAAATTGAGCGAATAATTTGATTTGATTGGTTTTGGATTAGCAAAAATTGCCTATTTGTCTATTTTCTTGTACATTTGAGTCGTTTGTGCATTGTTTTTTATAACTTTATTAAGCCTTTTGTTAGGACTTTTAGAAGGGGGTCATTTACAATATATTGTTAGCGCACTCCTATTCAAGTAAGTGTCAAATTGTACATTTATTTTTATTGTAGCAAAGGTATAGTATTTTTTGCATCTAAATTTTGATAAATACCAGCCATATCGAAAGGTGTGAAATGCGCATAGATATAGCAAATCGTGGAATATGAAAAGAACCACCAACATCACTGTATTCGATGTTTACATAAAGTCACAATGAAACAAGTTTAGGTGATGCCCTTGTATAGGTTTTAGCAAATTCCATTAATAACGAGATTAGCCTTTGATTTGCTGGATTTATTTTTGTTATCATTTTTAAATACCGATACAAAAACAAAACTGTAGCAAACTGGAATAGTGTCTCCCAAAAACGATTTGCAAGTAAATTTGAGAAATATAGAATCAAAACATTAGGGTCAGAATGAGCGTTGTTGGCAGAATGTAGTTGAGGACTCTACTCATCTTACGTTCGCACAATAGGAAAAGGAGGCCCCCGCAAACGTCCACCAAGCCGGACAAAAATATGTTGACGAATCTGTTTCCGCTAGGCTGTTTGTGCCATAGGCAAGAACGTAGTAAGTCATTCCCAAGGTAAACCACATTAAAGCCGTAATGGTAAACCACAGCAATAAAATGCGTTCTTTTCCGACACTGACTAGGGTTTGAATGGCAGACAAAGGTCACAGTGCTGCTGCTTTTTCCTTTTAAAGAACTCATCAGTTTTATAAGAGAGCTTTCGCTTCTTCCGCTTTGCCAAAGGAAAACAACCAATATGGAGTCTCGTCGATTAACCAGTAGTAAGGAATGTAAAGAAGCCCAATTAAACCGCTGAATCGCAGGAACCAGCACCAATTGGGAAACAGATACGTAAGCGGTGACATTTTTGCGTCGTCATTTCGGAGCCAATAACAGACGCCATCCTGTAATTCACCATGTTTACGAGTCCGCACAACGTGAAAAGAACCGCGAAGGATCAAACATCGGGCGCGAAACTCAATAAGGTAACTGTGATAAACTGGCAAGCTGTGGCTAAGAGAAACACAGGACGCCTTCCGAATCTGTCGGCGAGATATCCGCTCGGAATACTTCCGATGATCATTCCAATGAACAACAGAGAGGAAAGAAGCGGCCTTATCCACGCTCGTTCGCAGACGAGGTCGAATTCGGTGACAGCGGATACCAAGGAGCCTTCGTAAAACATCGTGTTGCAAGCAACCGTGCTTCGATTTTCTTGGGAACTGTTATAAGGTGGATCGAACTGTAAACACTTGCTTCTAAACTGCTTTCCATCGAAGGTACTTTCCCACGGTATCGCCAAGTCAAGAGCTCGCTCGTCAAATTTAACTCCACTAACGTTTTCGGATCCCACCTGGTACTGAATAGTCGAGTTTCCCTGCAGTTCAATGCCGCAGCGATGTTCAGGTGTAAAGTGCAAGATCAACATTTGCAATGTCACGAATGCGTTTGGAATTGTTGCAAGGAACAGAAGCAATGAAAGGCGCTTCTCATAGCAGGACAGCTTGGCGGATTGTTCCATGTTGTACATTACTTTTGTTGGTTTTAAAGAAAAAAACAAAAACAAAGAAAAACTTACGAATGTAAAAAAAGGAAAATAGTTAAATTTGATTAACAGGAAGCCTTGGTTGGTTTACTAGAACTCAGTCGATCTTAAAGGTTTCTCTCGGCTACAAAAGAACCCAAATAAATTTTGCAGTTACAACTTATAGGCCAGTCAATAGGTTGGAAAACGGCGTAAACATAAAACTAATTAGAACAGAAGGTATTTTTGCCAATTTATTACGTGAAAGGTGCCAACATCTACCCGAGGTAGTCCCCAGCTAAAATATCGTATAAAAAGTTAATATTCCTTATAAGCTACAAATTCACACACCAATGATAAAATAATCGGTATACGGGTAATGTACAGGTCAATTGTACCAAATCGATTAATCCAAGTTATAACGTCAATAAATGCATCAGCAACTATTATTTGCTATAGAATTACTGAAATGCGTATATACAATAGACATATGCGTATGTACAATAGCGACTATAACGTATATGCAGTAATGCAGTGTTTTCCAATATTTAAAACTGATCACCATCGTCACATAATTTTTTTGCTGCACCATACTGGCATTTTAAAACCAAGTTGGTAGTAAGTTAACAACTCTATATTACTTAGCGCTTGCTCACACCATTATTTCGTTTATTCGTATTGCAAGCATGTCGTCTTACCTACTTGAGACGTACTGCACAAGGTGACCAAAATTACAACTAAGGAACAAAGTGCTTCGTAAGACATCATATTATTTACGGGCATAACTTTCAAGCTAGGTCATGGTATTATAAAAGTTCTGCCGTTTCCGATATAATTTCTTACTGCCTAACTGATATAATTTATTCGTTTTATTGCGGAAAGTTTGGATTAACGCCGCCTATCGCTGGGGCGAAACAATTTCTGTGCTGCTTCAAATGCAGCCATATATGTGGCGATAGCGCTTTTTGGGGGCGGCCAGGTACTGACCGATAACGTTCCGACTTATCATTGTCTGTCAAATAATTTCAATAATCATTAGGATTCGCAATTCTGGATTCGTTACTCTAGATTCGAAACCTAATATTGTAGAATTCTTTTGGATTCTAGGCCTACTTTGCAGATCCCTACTCGCCAGTTTAATATTCTAGAAATATTGCTAGAAGTATTATGGGTAGTTTATCGCAGAAAAGTTCAAACCTTTGATTGGCCTAAAAACGTCAGGCCTTATAAAATATAGACTTTCACTTTCAGTACTGCAGAGAAGCTGCCACATAATAACAAAAGTAATAACTCCAGTTTTCTGTGTCTATTCGAGATTCGTACTCACTACTCAGCAAGAAGGTCGTCATAATGTGCGCTTAGTTCGCAACTATAACTATCTTCGCGAAGCTGGATTTTCCGATTTTGCGTGAATAAAACGGAATGGCCCAAAACAAAACAGAGTCGAATGAAAAAAACCTTGCCGGAGTACAAGAATGAGCTTAGCAATGACTACTGACTTCGTTAATTTAATCTGAATTACCAGATTTGACAAACTATTAAAAAGTAAGTAAGTTTATTCGTTAGACTTCGTTTAATTGTTTGTTCCTGACACGGAGAAGTAAAACACGTAAATGCAATGCTAGTTGTTTTTGTAAGCAGGGGGGCCAAGAGGGTTGAGACCCTTTCAAATGGGGCCACGAAGCATAAAAGGTTGAAAACCACTGCCCTAACCAAACAACAAACCAGCCGAACAACCGTTGAAGCTAATAGGCTTACGATCAACATATGCCGCCTGGTGGCGACCAAAGGGTCAGAGCCAATTTATCTGTTTAGGTTGAAGCACGCCCATTAGAGATTGGCGCTCCTAGAGCACGGAGCAAAATGAGCGAAAAAACTAGTTATGCACAAGTGGCAGGCGAAAGTGCAGTGAGTGCACTGAAAAGGCCTAACTGTTTAAGCTTTAGAGGCGCTATGCAGCTTAAAAGAGAAGACTTATGGAATTTAATGAAAGAGGTTGATTTTCCACTGAAAAAAATTATGGGAATTGCTGAAATGAAAGGGACGCTAGTAGACGTGACGTGTACGACCAGTGAAAATGTACTTGACCTTCATAGAAGACTACTAAATGTGTCATACATTCGTAATGTTCGTCTTTACAAGTCCGATGTGATTAATGTGGGAATTGGTTGGGTACCAATCCCACTCCCGAATGAAGCTATTGAAAGCCGGATTGAAGAACAGTTTGAAGAAGTCAAAAAAAATGACACACAGAAACGACAAAAAAGGGTGATTAACTGGAATGCGAATTGCAACAATGAACAAAGCGGATGTAGAAAAAAATCCAATACCAAGCTATGTAAGAATGAACGGTTGTGATTTTATATAACCTACCACGGACAAAAGATTACTTGCAAGTATAGTGGCGAAACTGGCCACAAACAAGCTGATTGCGCGAAGCGGAAAGCTGATTTTCCACAGCTTCACAGTAAAGCAAACCAATCAGCAATTGCGCCAGGCCAGATTACCAGCTCATCAACGCCTCTACGCTCAAAAGCGGGTGACAAAACTGCAGTGCAAACGCTCGAGAATAGAAACGAATCACTGCCCGGGGTTGATGCAATCCCCGTTGATAACCAAAACAACGCAGAATCTCCGAGCTTACAACCACAAACATCCCGAAAGCGATTCCGCACCAGTCCACCTTTTCTCCCTGACAGTAAATCAAGAAGCATGAGCGAAGTTACCGTCTCACTGGATTGCCCAAATTGTCACACGGACAGTCTTCTGGATCCCCAATGCCGTCATTTTTACTGCTGCAAATGCAAACAAGAATATAGAGTTACCAACGCATGCTGTGATGACACCGTCTTGTTTTTGGTGCACTTGGAGGAAACAGTGGCCAACTGCCCCAAGTGCCAGGCCAAAATGAGACTTATGCCCTGCTGTGCGGAAATACAACCGGAGTTCCGAATGGACGGCGATATGTTCGAGTGCATCCAATGAAAAAGGTACGCAATAACTTGTGTGTGTAACACTGTAAATGCCCTTCCAAACATTACCATGTCCAAGGAATGTGTAAATCATCTATGCAAATATAAAGTGATACACTGCAGTTGCGGGAAAAAGTCCACCGAGGTTATTGAACCGAGCCGGCCATATAATTGCAGTTGCGGGTTCCAATATGAATGGGATATCGAACTAGGAGTACAGATGCACAATTAAATGTATTATGGTAACTATTTTGGTGTCTATTTTTTGTTGTTGTATAATGAGCTTCAATATTGCATCATTTAATGTGGGGGGTATTCAAAATCCGTGCAAACGAAAGCCAATATTTAACTTTCTTAGAGAAAAAAACTTTAATACTGTCCTTTTGCAGGAAACACACTCCTCAGTAAGGGACAAAAAATTATGGGAAATGGAGTGGGGATCTAAAATATTATGGGCACATGGCTCTACTCGCAGTAAAGGAGTTTCCATTCTATTGACAAAAAATACCTCGATGTCGATTAAGGAGCTAGAAATAGTCCCCGAAGGGAGGTATCTAGTTGCCTCGTTAACGGTTGAAGGCAAAGAGTTTAAATTGTGCAACGTTTACGCCCCAAACAACGACGATCCTAAGTTTTTTGATCGACTATTTGCGAAACTGGCATCTATTGACAACTCGGAGTTAATTTTGGGGGGTGATTTTAATACGATTTTGCAGGGTAACTTAGATAAAAAACAGGGTCCCTCTCATTCTAACCGAAACTCTCGTGCCAGAGTTGTATCGCACATGCAATCCTACAAGTTAAGTGATGCGTTTCGATATTTGCACCCAGCAGCCCGCCAATACTCAAGGTTTCAGGTGAACCCCTTGACCGCGACGCGTATTGATTTCTTTTTAATATCGGAGTCATTATTAAATTACCTAAATTCCGCAAATATCACACCAGGCATTAAATCAGATCATAAAATAGTAACCCTTTCGATGACAGTCTCGAGTTATCCTCGTGGCAAAGGATACTGGAAGCTAAACACAAAGCTCTTGCTCAACAACGAATACATAAAAAACACGAGGCGCACAATACGTGATTATGTGGCCAACAATCCTAAACTTGAGGTGAATCCACACATTCGGTGGGATGCTCTTAAAGCAGTAATCCGTGGGGATTCTATTAAACACAGCGCGAAAGTAAAACGAGCAAACTACAGCCAACAGCAATATTTAGAACGGGCGATAAGACATTGAACGAGAATTAACGCTGACAAATCAACCCAACACGGTTCAAAGCGATAAGTTGGCCAAATTAAAATTGGAGTTAGATAACTTGATTGAAAGACGTACACAAGGTGCTATTATTAGAAGCAGAGCGCGCTGGGCAGAGATGGGTGAAAAAAACACAAAGTACTTTCTAAACTTAGAGAAACGCCACGTCCAACAATCAACCGCCTAAAAGTGGGTGATCAAATCCAAACAGATCCAAAGAACATTCTAAAAGAACTGGCCAATTTTATTGAAAGTCTATACAAACGATGCGATGCTAAATATACTAAGACACAAATTAACATACACTTATCGACATTAAATCTGCCGAGGCTAGACGCAATGCAGAAAGAATCGACCGAGCGCCCAATCACGCTTGAGGAAATTCTAGCGGCAATTAACACTATGCCGAGGAATAAATCCCCGTGCCTTGATGGATTGCCGGTGGAATTTTATCTGATTTTTTGTCATGAAATAAAAACCTTGTTTTACGACGCTTGGATGTATACTGAAGAAACGGGTAAATTTAGTCAAAGTCAAGCGCAAGGTGTAGTAACACTGATCCCCAAGGCACATAAAGATCCTTCGATGATAACTAATCACCGCCCCATCTCTTTGCTTAATGTGGACTATAAAATTATGTCAAAAGTTATAAACAACAGGTTAAAATCCAATATCGAGTTCCTAATCAGTGGAGACCAAAATGACTTTATGAAGGGTAGATATATTGGGGATAATCTTCGCCTGCTCTTTGATATTATCGATTCCTCCGATTTTTATAAAATTCCGGGTTCCATACTATCTTTGGACATGTACAAAGCGTTTGGCACTGTTAGTTGGGATTTTATTTACGCAGCATTAGGAAATTTTGGCTTCGGACATAACTTAATAAACTGGATAAAATGTTGTTATGCGGAACCCAAAATTTCCTAATGTAAAATAACCAACAACAACTTTTTGTCGCGCGAATTTAAAATCGAAAGAGGTGTCCGGCAAGGAGACCCATTATCTCCGACGCTTTTTTTGCTATGTATCGAATGTCTAGCAACGGCGTTGCGAAAAGACGAATTTGTAGGAATACAACTGAATAACGACGAATTTAAAGTATCTCTACATGCTGATGATACGTTAGTCTTTTTAAGAAGCGAACAGAAAGATTTCGAACGAATATTTGGTGTGCTAGATAAATTTGGAGACATGTCCGGATGTAAAATCAATATGCAAAAATCGCTTGCATTTCATGTAGGAGCCAATCGCTCTTCGACAAAAAAACCTTACTCGAGCAAAGGCCTCGAGTGGCCAGAACACTCATTTAAGTACTTAGGTGTAAAAATTCCACTAAAAAAACCCAAAGGAACTGTTTCCGCTTAACTTTGGTGAAGTTATAAATAAAATTAGTGCAGTCATAAAAATTTGGTCCGCTGGGGGGCTAACTCTGCTGGGACGAATTTGTATCCTAAAAAGCTTAGTGATTCCCACACTAATTTACAAAATTATTGTTCTTCTGGTCAACCTGACCGAAGCATGGATGCGTAAACTAAAAACTAAATTATTTCAGTTTATATGGGGGTCTAGATGGGAGAGAGTTAAGCGAACAAAAATATGCGCAAATACTGAACACGGAGGAGCAAATGTGTTGGACGTTGACGCATATATTATGTCGCTGAATATTAAATGGGTGTCAAAACTTTTTGACGACGAGTATAATGCACCGTGGAAAACGCTTGAAAACGGCGTTCTAACAGACAAAGAACTCGAATGCTGGCTGCGAGGAGACTTATCTGTCGCATCGAGGCAATGTGCTAAACTAATACCTTTACGCACTACTAGAAAGGCAATATACGACTGTAGGAAGTATATGACAATAACACAATTGCAAACACTCAAGGCCCGTCCTTTATGGTTAAACAAAAACGTCCGACGCAAGACAGAAACGTTTTATGCAAAGCCACTTATCAATGCGGGAGTTTTTGACCACAATAATGTACTAAACGACTCGGGATACTATATGACCTATGACCAACTGGCAGTTAAGTACAAATTTCACCCAAACAAAATAGATTTTAAAACCTTTATTAAAATGATCGCTGCTCTCCCACCTGAGTGTGACCACTCCACGGCAGGATCTCCACCCGATACTAAACTAGTCACCACTTTAAGGCAGGTACTTCAAGTACATAACTCATCAAAAACTTTATACAATGAGATAAAAACATACACTACTGATCGTCCCCATAAAGAACAAAGCAAGTGGAAACGGGATTTAAATCTTGTACCGAACACAACTCCTTTGGACAGGTTATATAAAAACACTTGTAAAGCCACAATTGAAACTAAACTGCGATCCTTTCAGATTAAACTAAATCTTCGTGAGATTGTGACCAATGATGCGCTATTCTCTTTTGATATAACTAAAACCAACCGGTGTGTTTTTTGCAATTTAAATGTTCAAACAATTTCTCATGTGTTTTTCTATTGCGAACATGTTGTAAAGTTTTGGGAAGAAGTCACTGCTTGAATTTCAGCAAAACTTTTTATATCCCTACAAACCATTCCAGTAACTGTTCTGTTTGGTATTGTAAATGAGGATGATTTGCTAAACTGTTTACTCATTTGTGCTCGCTTTGTGATTCATCGATGTAAATACGCCAAAACTTTTCCTTCTTTATTAATGTTCAAGAACATGGTAAAAATAGTGAAAAAATCAGAATACCATATTGCGCTAGGAAATAAGAATCTTGCTGCTTTTCGAGTTAAATGGTCCAGTCTGTAAACGTATACCTGTCGCTTCTTATTAAGTGCTATCCATCTTTTATCTCTCGTGCGTCATTTTCTTCCGCCGTGTTCCGCCATATGAATGGGCTTACACCTGCTTGAATTTGCGTGTCAGCGAATTTTCTTTGCCCGATGAGAAACCAGACATCGCTCACAAAACTCACCAAAGAATTAACATGGATCTCTAAACTCGTAACTTCTTAACTCGTTAATACAACCAGTCCCAAAAAAACGCATTACCTAGGTGACAAAGTTGTAACCCATGGTACCAGCTGTGATTGCTCTGCGATAGTTAACTCGACGTTTGTGATCTGTCGTATTTGAGACATCGTCCATATTGCAAGGAATCCTCCAAATTTTATGGAACGCCAATTATATCGCGCATTGTTCAATTTCAACCTATAGAAATACAGAATTATCCAAGCAGATAAAGAAACTTGCCAGAACTTCACAGTGCTAATTTATGAAGAAGAATAGTGCTGGGAAATTATAACAAAGGCAGACAGAGGATTTTGGTCTTTCACGAAAGAGAAAAAACACAAATCCTAGATAATTTTAGCACAGTTTATTACTTTTTGCTGTTGTAGTTGAGCCTAGACAACAAAAAAAAGCTTTTTTCGGGCATACTGCAGATGCAAACAAAAAAAAAACGAGCACGAACTCGAAAACAACCCATGCGTGTAAATCAGCGGCATATGGTTTTACGACTTGCGAATTGTCAGATTGAAAACTCTGAAAGCTACGGCTATTGTCAAATCTTATTTTGGGGGACTTCAAAACTGGCCGATGCCAACAGTGGTAGTTAAGGCGTTTATGATTTCTCAATTTTTGCAGCAAACTCTAACTCTCGTACAATGACTGTTGTTTGTACTATTGCTTGTGTGTGAACTCACATTTAATAGTTTGGGCAGCTACAGGTTAACAATTTAATGCACAGCCTCAAACCAGAGATTTATTTTAATTTGACAAACACCACAAATGTCACCGATTCCAGACAGCTCCAACTTTATCGTGACATATTTTCCTTGAAACAAAATACTCCTTTAAAAAGCGCGAGTTGACACAATCCCGACAATTCACACAAGGCTTCGTGACACACAAGACTGAAGGCAAAATCGTGTGTCACTAGAGTTCCATGCGCTTTTTCGAATAAATTCCCAAAAACTAAACAAACTTCCACCAGTGTAAAACTTTTGGTGTTACTGCCGCTGCAAGCCACATTGAGCTCTGCACAAAAAGAGAAATGGTAAACTTTGCGATGGATTTAAGTGTTAGCATGTTATTGCTTGAAGTGGTGCGTTACGCAGTAGGCCTATTTATGACAAATAATGACACCTTTTGTGTAATTTGAAACATGTTGTTTTACAAAATCCAAAAATGCTATTGAGGCTTTTATATTTCTTTGTGACAAATATCAGTGATATATACTATCATATTTTTAAAATGCAAATATTTTGCCTTTGTTTACCAGAAATGGACCAATGTTTGGATACATTATGCACGGATCTGTAATGTAGCTTGATAACGAATTGCAAAGCCATAGCAAAAAGATCGTCGAGTAGATCGACATAATCTTAATTAAGACGTTTCGATGCGAAATCGTATAACCTTTAGTTAATGTGACTGAGAAGTAAATCAAAGCATCACTTATAGAAGTTGGGACGCAATTGTTCCCATTCTGAGTTTCTATATAGTCGGACCATTAATCAGCACCTTCAGGTGTTGAACAGGTACAGCGGCGTTAATAAGGTGTCAACGTTAAATTCGGGGCTACATTTTTGGATAGATAACGACTATTTTTTCTGTTTATTTAATTGGTTTTATTGTACGTGCTTTAACTGTATGACAATTACCTTATTTTGAGATAGGAATGATTTGTTTTGTTGCCAACCAGCATTAATTTCTTTAATGAGATGCAAATATAAACCTATTTATGCGAAAGTTTTGTCAATTAAGACATGGCTCAATCCAGCCAATCTATCTGTTGGTTAGTTTCTGATCCGGGCTGAAATAACTGTCTATAGCTAAACATTTTATTAATTCACGAACGCTGTCACCGGCGCATTTAGAGCGGGCTAGAATCAAAAGTGTTTTGTAAAACAACATGTTTCAAATTACACAAAAGGTGTCATAATTTGTCATAAATAGGCCTACTGCGTGACGCAACACTTCAAGACATAACATGCTAACACTTATATCTGCAGCGTCATAAGTAATAATTAATGTAGGCCTATAATCACATGTTATGGAATTTATCGTACTGCGTTTTTGAAATGTGTTGCTGTTGCTCGCTTTTTGGCGCTGATAGAAATTGCAAAAACAGCGGCTTGTGACGTGAGACCGCTTACCACAAAACTTTCCGGCGGTAGGATATGAATCACATCCGCAAGCCTACACCCATTTTAAATCTCACCCTGTAAACATTTGATACCAGTTGGTGTCAATTAATACACAGAAAGGTTGTGTGGCTGGCCGGCTTGCATGCTGGCGTGCTAAACACCAGCCATAAAAACTGTGTGGATTTGTAATTAGACTCAGAGGATCTACCTTGAAGGAGTGAGTTTGATTCATTAGGCAATAAGACTTTAATGAGGTGTTAGAGTTTCCTGCAAAAAATGAGAAATCATAAACGCCTTAACTACCACTGTTGGCATCGGCCAGTCTTGAAGTCCCCAAAAATAAGATTTGACAGTAGCCGTAGATTTCAGAGTTTTCAAACTGACAATTCGCAAGTCGTAAAACCATATGCCGCTGTTTTACACGCATGGGTTGTTTTCGAGTTCGTGCTCATGTTTTTTGTTTGCATCTACAATATGCCCGAAAAAAGTTTTTTTTTTGTTGTGTTGGCTCAACTTCAACAACAAAAAGTAATAAACTGTGCTAAAATTATCTAGGATTTTTCTCTTTCGTGAAAGACCAAAATTCTCTGTCTGCCTTTGTAATAATTTCACAGCACTATTCTTCTTCATAAATTAGCACTGTGAAATTCTGGGAAGTTTCTTTGTCTGCTTATAGTAAAATTCAGTATTTCTATAGGTTGAAATTTAACAATGCGCGATGTAATTGGCGTTCCGCAAAATTTGGAGGATTCCTTGCAATATGGACGATTTCTCAAATACGATAGATCACGAACGTCGAGTTAACTATCGTAGAGCAATCAGAGCTGGTGCCATGGGTTACAACTTTTGTCACCTGTGTAATGTGTTTTATGGGATTGGTTGTATTAACGAGTTAAGGTCTTTAAAAGTTACGAGTTTAGAGATCCATGTTACTTCTTTGGTGAGTTTTGTGAGCGATGTCTGGTTTCTCATCGGGCAAAGCAAATTCGCTGACACGCAAATTCAAGCAGGTGTAAGCCCATTCATATACCACTGTCGGTCGGCGTGCTTTAAGCTAAAAAGATATTTTTTTTTGTAAATTGGCGCTGACACTTTGGTCGCCACCACGCGGCATATTTTGATCGTGAGCCCATTAGGTTCAACAGTTGTTCGGCTGATTTGTGGTTTGGTTGGGGCAGTGGTTCTCAACGTTTTATGCTTCGTGGCCCCATTTGATAGGCTCTCAACCCTCGTGGCCCCCTGTTTATAAAATACCTAGCATTGTGTTTACGTGTTTTACTTCTCCACGTCAGGAACAAACAATCAAACGAAGTCTAACAAATAAACTTACTTACTTTTTAATAATTTGTCAAATCTGGTAATTCACTTTAAATTAACGAAGTTAGCAGTCATTGCTGAGCTCATTCTTGTAATCCGCCAAGGTTTTTTTCATTCGACTCTGTTTTGTTTTGGGCCATTCCGTTTTATTCACGCAAGATCAGAAAATCCAGCTTCGCAAAGATAGTTATAGTTGCGAACTAAGCGCACATTACGATGGCCTTCTTGCTGAGTATAGTGAGTACGAATCTCGAATAGACACAAAAAAATGTTGATTGAAATTATTTTGACAGACACCTAATGATAAGTCGGAACGTTATCGGTCAGTAACTGGCCGCCCCAAAAAGCGCTATCGCCACATATATGGCTGCATTTGAAGCAGCACAGTAATTGTTTCGCCCCAGCGATAGGCGGCGTTAATCCAAACTTTCCGCAATAAAACGAATAAATTATATCAGCTCGGCAGTAAGAAATTATATGGGAAACGGAACTTTAAGCCCGTAAATTATATGATGTCTTACGAAGCACTTTGTTCCTTAGTTGTAATTTTGGTCACCTTGTGCAGTACGTCTCAAGCAGGTAAGACCATTGGCTTACAATACGAATAAACGAAATAATGGTGTGAGCAAGCGCTAAGTAATATAGAGTTGTTAATTTACTATCAACTTGGTTTTAAAATGCCAGTATGGTGCAGCAAAAAAATTATGTGACGATGGTGATCAGTTTTAAATATTGGAAAACATTTAATTACTGCATATATGTTATAGTCGCTATTGTACATACGCATATGTCTATTGTATATAAGCATTTCAGTAATTCTATAGCAAATAATAGTTGCTGATGCATTTATTGATGTTATAACTTGGACTGATCGATTTGGTACAATTGACCTGTACATTACCCGTATACCGATTATTTTATCGCTGGTGTGTGAATTTGTAGCTGATAAGGAATATGAACTTTTTATACGATATTTTAGCTGGGGACTACCCCCGGTAGATGTTGGCATCTTTCACGTAATAATAAAAAAATACCTTCTGTTCTAATTAGTTTTATATTTACGCTGTTTTCCAACCTATTGACTGGCCTATAAGTTGTTACGTTTTAGGCAGCAGCTGCAACAACATGTTTTTTTTTGTTTGTTTTTTAGTAAAACAACATTTTTCAAATTACACAAAAGGTGTCATTATTTGTCATAAATAGGCCTACTGCGTGACGCACCACTTCAAGCAATAAAATGCTAACACTTAAACCTGTAGCGTCATGAGTAATAATTAATGTATAATTACATATTATGGAATTTATCGTATTGCGTATTTTGAAATGTGTTGCTGTTGCTCGCTTTTTGGCGCTGAAAGAAATTGCAAAAACAGCGGCTTAAGACGTGAGGCCGCTTACCAAAAAACTTCCGGCGGGAGGATATGAATCACATCCGCAAGCCTACACCCATTTTAAATCTCACCCTGTAAACATTTGATACCAGTTGGTGTTAATTAATACACAGAAAGGTTGTGTGGCTGGCCGGCTTGCATGCTGGCGTGCTAAAAAACAGCCACAAAAACTGTGTGGATTTGTAATTAGACTCAGACAATCTACCTTGAAGGAGTGAGTTTAATTCATTAGGCAAAAAGACTTTAATGAGGCTCATAATCAACCCGCTTGCTTCAAATCCATTGCAAAGTTTACCATTTCTCTTTTTTGTACAGAGCTCAAAGTGGCTTGCAGCGGCAGTAACGCCAAAGGTTTTACACTGGTGGAAGTTTGTTTAGTTTTGGGGAATTTATTCGAAAAATCGCATGGAACTCTAGTGAGACACGATTTTGCCTTCAGTCTTGTGTGTGACGAAGCCTTGTGTGAATTGTCGGGATTGTGTCAACTCGCGCTTTTTAAAGAAGTATTTTGTTTCAAGGAAAATATTTCACGATAAAGTTGGAGCTGTCTGGAATCGGTGACATTTGTGATTTATGTCAAATTATAATAAATCTCTGGTTTGAGGCTGTGCAATAAATTGTTAACCTATAGCTGCCCAAACTACTAAATGTGAGTTCACACAAAAGCAATAGTAGAAACAACAGTCATTGTACAAGAGCCTGCATAGCTCAGTTGGTGGAGCGACGGTCCCGGCTTGACCGGAGGTCGTGAGTTCGAACCTCACTGCAGGCCAGTTGTTTTTCTGGCTTGCTCTGCTTGTATCATAGATCGACAGATTCGGCGAGTCTGCGATGGCTTTTCGGTGTATCATTGTACAAGAGTTAGAGTTTGCTGCAAAAAATGAGAAATCATAAACGCCTTAACTACCACTGTTGGCATCGGCCAGTCTTGAAGTCCCCAAAAATAAGATTTGACAGTAGCCGTAGATTTCAGAGTTTTCGAACTGACAATCTGCAAGTCGTAAAACCATATGCCGCTGTTTTACACGCATGGGTTGTTTTCGAGTTCGTGCTCATGTTTTTTTGTTTGCATCTACAGTATGCCCGAAAAAAGTTTTTTTTTTGTTGTGTTGGCTCAACTTCAACAACAAAAAGTAATAAACTGTGCTAAAATTATCTAGGATTTTTCTCTTTCGTGAAAGACCAAAATTCTCTGTCTGCCTTTGCAATAATTTCACAGCACTATTCTTCTTCATAAATTAGCACTGTGAAATTCTGGGAAGTTTCTTTGTCTGCTTATAGTAAAATTCAGTATTTCTATAGGTTGAAATTTAACAATGCGCGATATAATTGGCGTTCCGCAAAATTTGGAGGATTCCTTGCAATATGGACGATTTCTCAAATACGATAGATCACGAACGTCGAGTTAACTATCGTAGAGCAATCAGAGCTGGTGCCATGGGTTACAACTTTTGTCACCTGTGTAATGCGTTTTATGGGATTGGTTGTATTAACGAGTTAAGGTCTTTAAAAGTTACGAGTTTTGAGATCCATGTTACTTCTTTGGTGAGTTTTGTGAGCGATGTCTGGTTTCACATCGGGCAAAGCAAATTCGCTGACACGCAAATTCAAGCAGGTGTAAGCCCATTCATATACCACTGTCGGTCGGGCCTGCTTTAAACTAAAAAGATATTTTTTTTTGTTAATTGGCGCTGACACTTTGTTCGCCACCAGGCGTATTTTGGTCGTGAGCCCATTAGGTTCAACGGCTGTTCGGCTGATTTGTGGTTTGGTTGGGGCAGTGGTTCTCAACGTTTTATGCTTCGTGGCCCCATTTGATAGGCTCTCAACCCTCGTGGCCCCCTGCTTACAAAAATAACTAGCATTGCAATTACGTGTTTTACTTCTCCACGTCAGGAACAAACAACAATTAAACAAAGTCTAACAAATAAACTTACTTACTTTTTAATAATTTGTCAAATCTGGTAATTCACTTTAAATTAACGAAGTTAGTAGTCATTGCAAAGCTCATTCTTGTACTCCGTCAAGGTTTTTTTAATTCGACTCTGTTTTGTTTTGGGCCATTCCGTTTTATTCACGCAAAATCGGAAAATCCAGCTTCGCAAAGATAGTTATAGTTGAGAACTAAGCGCACATTATGACGGCCTTCTTGCTGAGTAGTAAGTACCAATCTCGAATAGACACAGAAAATGATTATTGAAATTATTTTGACAGACACCTAATGATAAGTCGGAACGTTATCGGTCAGTAACTGGCCGCCCCAAAAAGCGCTATCGCCACATATATGGCTGCATTTGAAGCAGCACAGTAATTGTTTCGCCCCAGCGATAGGCGGCGTTAATCCAAACTTTCCGCAATAAAACGAATAAATTATATCAGCTCGGCAGTAAGAAATTATATGGGAAACGGAACTTTTGTAATACCATGACCTAGCTTGAAAGTTAAGCCCGTAAATTATATGATGTCTTACGAAGCACTTTGTTCCTTAGTTGTAATTTTGGTCACCTTGTGCAGTACGTCTCAAGCAGGTAAGACCACTGGCTTACAATACGAATAAACGAAATAATGGTGTGTGCAAGCGCTAAGTAATATAGAGTTGTTAATTTACTACCAACTTGGTTTTAAAATGCCAGTATGGTGCAGCAAAAAAAATTATGTGACGATGGTGATCAGTTTTAAATATTGGAAAACACTGCATTACTGCATATACGTTATAGTCGCTATTGTACATACGCATATGTCTATTGTATATACGCATTTCAGTAATTCTATAGCAAATGATAGTTGCTGATGCATTTATTGACGTTATAACTTGGATTAATCGATTTGGTACAATTGACCTGTACAATACCCGTATACCGATTATTTTATCGTTGGTGTGTGAATTTGTAGCTGATAAGGAATATTAACTTTTTTATACGATATTTTAGCTGGGGACTACCTCGGGTAGATGTTGGCACCTTTCACGTAATAACTTGGCAAAAATACCTTCTGTTCTAATTCCAACCTATTGACTGGCCTATAAGTTGTAAGTGCAAAATTTATTTGGGTACTTTTGTAGTCGAGAGAAACCTTTAAGATCGACTGAGTTCTATTGAACCCATCAAGGTGTTAGTTAATCAAAATAAATTATTTGCCCTTTGTTTAGCCTTCAAGCATAGGATTTTTTTCTTTTAAACCTACAAAAGTAATGTACAACATGGAACAATCCGCCAAGCTGTCCTACTATGAGAAGCGCCTTTCATTGCTTCTGTTCCTTGCAACGATTCCAAACGCATTCGTGACATTGCAAATGTTGATCTTGCACTTTACACCGGAACATCGCTGCTACATTGAACTGCAAGGAAACTCGACTATTCAGCACTTGGCGGGATCAGAAAACGTTAGTGGAGTTACATTTGACGAACGAATTCTTGACTTGGTGATACCGTGGGAAAGTACCGTCGATGGAAAGCAGTTTAGAAGCAAGTGTTTACAGTTCGATCCACCTTTTAACAGTTCCGAGGAAAATCGAAGCACGGTTGCTTGCAACACGATGTTTTACGAAGGCTCCTCGGTATCCGCTGTCACCGAATTAGACCTCGTCTGCGAACGAGCGTGGATAAGGCCGCTTCTTTCCTCTCTGTTGTTCGTTGGAATGATCATCGGAAGTATTCCGAGCGGATACCTCGCCGACAGATTCGGAAGGCGTCCTGTGTTTCTCTTAGCCACAGCTTGCCAGTTTATCACAGTTACCTTATTGAGTTTCGCGCCCGATGTTTGGTCCTACGCGGTTCTCTTCACGTTGTGCGGACTCGTAAACATGGTGAATTACGGGGTGGCGTCTGTTATTGGCTCCGAAATGACGACGCAAAAATACCGCCTGTGGATGTACTTTAGTCTCCTAATGGGCTATTCGGTCGGCTACTTGATGATGTCACCGCTTACGTATCTGTTTCCCAATTGGCGCTGGTTCCTGCGATTCAGCGGTTTAATTGGGCTTCTTTACATTCCTTACTACTGGTTAATCGACGAGACTCCATATTGGTTGTTTTCCTCTGGCAAAGCGGAGGATGCCAAAGCGGTTTTGAGAAAGATCGCCAAACTAAACGGCCTCTCTTATAAAACAGATGATTTCTTTAAATTAGAGAAAGAAGAAGCACTACGACCCTTGTCTACCATTCAAACCCTAGTCAGTGTCGGAAAAGAACGCATTCTACTGCTGTGGTTTGCCATTACGGCTTTAATGTGGTTTACCTTGGGAATGACTTACTACGTTCTTGCCTATGGCACAAATAACCTAAGCGGAAACAGATTCGTCAACATATTTCTGTCCGGTTTGGTGGACGTTTGCGGGGGTCTCCTTTTCCTATTGTGCGAACGTAAGATGGGCAGGGTCCTCACCTACATTCTGCCAACAACGCTCTTAGGGCTCTCGCTGATTTTGACTTGTGTCGTGCCAGAAAGCCAAGTCGCTTTTTTGATTTCGCTCAACTTGATTGGTAAGCTTACAGTGGCCGCTTCGTTCGCCATTGTGTACGTCCACGTCATGGAAATTTTCCCGACCAGAACGAGGCAAACGGTGCTGTTCGTGGCCAGTTCTGTAGCAAGGGTTGGCGGAATTCTGTCGCCGTTTCTTCTTTATGTCGGCGAAGATGGCAACAATGTGGTTTCCACTCTGGTGGTGGCTTGCGTCATTTTGCTGTCTGCGTTTGGCTGCGCCTTTCTGCCGGAAACGAAGAACGCATCCTTGCCCAAAACCACCCAGGAAGCAAAGGCATTGCCACGAAAGCGTTGGTGCGCATTTAGACCTGAAAGTGCCGGAAAGAACCACTCCATTGTACCTCCGAGTGTTGAACTACAGCCTCTTGGTGGTGCTACTGCACATTAAAGGACGTGTGAAAAACGCGTTTAAACAACTTAATGTGTTTTTTTTTCGATTTAAAGTTCAATGTTCCGAACACGTGCTGTTGACAATATGGTTGTAAATAATATCCATTAATTCAATGTAGGCCTTACACATCACTATCGTTTAAAGTTTTGCCTTTAACCCAATATATATTTGCATTAATTAAACACAATGTCGGTCTTGTATATTTCTCCCTTGTATATATTTTTTGGAGCAATTTATACTTTTAAGCTATAATTATTCAAGATCAGTTTTCGTTGTTTTAGCGTATTTTAAACCTATTTCAACGCTACCTATAACAGAAGGAAATTAAGTGAATCAATACAAATTGATTCAAAGATAGTGCATTCTCGTGCTAAAATACATCGCTTGAATTGAATTTCATAATTATGTAACCAGTTTATGACGCTTATTGCGTTGATGTGCGCATATTTCACTTTCTTTTTAAATATCAACATAGCATCGAAAGTTTAAAATTATAATTACATTTTTTTAACTGACACCACATAAACGATAAGAATCTATTGTATTTTTTTACACGATGTAAATGTAATTATGCTTAATTATTCCCATTGGTGCAACTGTTTGCTGCTTAATTTAATATGTCTGTTATATCGTAATTAACACCTCTCTAACCTGAAATTTTAACATGATAAACGCATTTCTGATTTCCTGTTCTGGGAGAAAACTTGTACTATGCTTTTTGTGAAATTATAATGATCAACACGTCGTCTCCTTTAAATAAAAAGTTCAACAATTCAAAAAATAAACCTAGTTTTCGACAATTGTGTTGGGTTACGTTGCGCAAGGATATCTCCGAGGTCATATTGAAAGCCAAATATTTAAGTTTAACTGGATAAAATTTAAAATAGCGTACGCTGGTGGCTCTCCGAAGATTGCACCGACGAGTTCTCCGCGAGCAAAAAACGCTGAACTGAACAAATGTGCAGCAGTAGGCCACTCTTAATCAGACTTGCCGGACAACTTCATAATTCTATAGTTTTAATTAATTAGAGAAAAATTTAGCTAATTGTAGTATAATTTGTAAATTACTTAATTGTATGAGTTAATTCTAGAACTTATATAGTTTAGATTTTCAAAAAATGCTACTTCGTCCAATTGCATTTCTAGTCTCTCAGAAGAAAGGATAAATTTGAATTAAAACTTAAAACCTTGGTTGAACCGACTTGTACGTGGTTATGATTTTTGAAGTCTGAAAAGTATAGGCTATGTTAAAATGCGCAAATAGCACAAAAATATTTAGGGGAAGGTTGCCCTAGATGGGACGTTGCCTGAGTCGGGACTTGGGGATTACATCAACGTACCATTAGGTAGCGCCAATTCTTAATTATTTTTTGAAGCACCCAATGGTAGCCATCATTTTAACACAAAAACATTTCAGTAGGCTGACGGCGTTTTTACAACATATCAATCTAAAGAAAATAGGGGTGTTTTTTTGCTAGTTTTATTATTTTTATATCTGAGTTATTTCATATTTGTTGAAGTTGTATAAAATTGATTTTTTACTAATGTATGGGTAATTTACCATGCTTACTTATACAGATAAGTTTTTCATATTATCTTGTACCTATAAGCAGCCAATATATCTTCTGTATATGGTGATGTGGGGTGCGTAAGATGGGACAGGCCGTTCCCAAGTGAGGAACTATTTGTTGCAACCTACATTTTGGGTTATTGTGACAAAAAAATGGACTTGCCATTGCCTCTTTTGAAGAAGCTAACATTTTTTTATAGTTCAAAAGTTTTCAACTAACAAATTTTAATATGGTTAATTTAAAATTTTTGATGTATGACGTAAAACATTTTATACGGTTTCCCTATCCATAAAATACGTTAAGAAATGCACCTGGTTAAAATGGATTACCGTATCAACATGTTTGTAAGAAATATTGCAAATGCAGGTAAAACTTCACTTAACAAAAACCATACCTATTCGAATTAAAACAAAATTATTGCTTAAAGGTTCACTAAAAAACAAACGAGCAAACAGACAAGATTTGGCCTAGGTCGTGTGTGTTGAGAGCTATCAACACAGGCAGAATATTTGTATAAAGTATTCAATGTAAAAATATAGACACAACAGAACTAAAGTTCCAAGACAGTGACTCTTTTGCCACGCACTTTTTTTTTTTAATTTAAAAATATGAATTTTCGCTTACCAAAGCAAATTCGTTCTAAGATTCTGTGAAATTGTTCTAAACAGGCTAGTTTTAAACTTATGTAAGTGTAGCAGGTGGAGTTAAAGTTGTTTTTAATGCTTGTGGTACAAATTGATCAATTTAAAACAACGGATTCTTCCGGTCCCATCTTGCGAATCACACTGTCCCATCAAATGAGACTCTGGTTTCTAAAGACGGGACACAACAACGTTTTTTCTAAGATGATTTAATAAAAAAGTTGAAACGCTAGAGGCAAAGTTATAGGTGTTTTTTAAGCGTTAAGGACATAGGTTTCAAACAGGCATGATATTATTCAAAATTATTGTTATAACTGAGAACTACAATCATTTGAAAAAAACGTGTCCCATCATGGGCAACGTGTCCCATCATGGGCCTACCATTCACAATATTACTAGAATAAATTGCGAATTAAAATAGAGTTTTAGGCACAATGATTGGAGGTGCTGGCAGTAAATGACGTAATAAGAATATCAAATCCAATACAGAAGTAAATATCATTTGGAACGTTTCTCGTAACTCTTTATTCGTTTAAACATCTTTAATAATTAGGAATGTAAATGTAGTTCAAATTCTAATTCAAATTTTGGTTTTCATAAATTCGGTAATTCTATTTCTAATCAAATTTAAAAACACTACAGTATTTCTTTTAATTAATTGGAATTTTTTCTTGCGATAAACGGAGAGTTTTCGGTAAAATTCCGTTAGCTAGATTTCTTGCAACCACATTCTCAATGTTTGCGTTATCCTTGCAGCGAATTTGCAAAATTCCAATTGTTGACACCAATTTTTATGCGTCAAGGCATTTACATCCGTTTTAGCATATGTTTTCAAAACGCCGCGGTCTGAACATAAACCAGTTTCCCCGGTCGTGTGATTTCAAACTGTTGTCATTTAACTGAAGTCAGAAGCTGTTTCGCAATCGTGTTTTGACGTAAAATTGTATGTTTCGCGTCAGAAATAAGTGTGAAAAAGGCTTGAGTTACGTCCTTTTTGTTACGTGATATTTTGTTAAGTATTATAAGAATTAATGACGTAAATCTTTCTTTGTTCGCAGAAATTTTCTTAACTGATTCTCGTCTATAAATAGCGTGTTCAATCAATATAAAATGGGCTTTTACGGCTTTTACTCAGACAGCAAACTCGAGTGCTTTTGTGACTGAACCAGTATCACCCAGTACTGCCTAGTGCAGAAAGAAAATACTGAGACAGCAAAATTGACTGTTCATGTATCTGAACTAAAGGAAAGAATTGGACCTGTCTGGCCTCACGAAGACAGGCCATCTCAAATCTTGAAGGAATGTGGTCGATTCATCTTGGCAATTATATAAATGATGACTCATTAATCAGACTCACCCCCTCATATGCTACATTTAGTTGCATATCGGAAACGATTGTGGAATTGATGAGATGAGCCAAAAAGGAGAGTAAAAATATACATTTTTTATTAAAATTTCCTATAGCCGGCAGCGCACTTATCAACCTTATAGGCTATGGGGCACCGTTTATGAGCGTTGATCTATAACCCCTTACACAACATTTAACGTCATTACCGGGTTACAGCTTTTTCTTAAAGCGTAATGCAAATTTAGCAGACACCTTCAAAGGCAATTCCCTGCAAGCATGTACGCTGCATGGAAAAGGTTTATTTATAAACAAATCAAACCTCGCACATATGAAAATATACTAGCTTTGATTTTTCGGACTCCAGCCATAAGACCGAGATAAGAACAACACTAACGTCGGAATAAAACACACTTCGGAATAAGGCCAAAATAGGACTAATATCTAATTGTATTAGTAGGGCCTACGGTCTAAATTTGAATAAGTCCTAAATCTGTCGGAATAAGACCTTAAAAGTCAAAAATCAGGCTTAAACAACACTTTAACTAACCCCAAATCCCATGCACCCATAAGTGCATCACTAACTCCCCTAATAATTTTAACACTAAACCATTTTCTAACCCCACCCATTACCCACCAATAACCCCAAACAGGACCAAAAATCCGGTTCCAAAACAGATTAGGGCGTCCAAACGTAGTCACCATAACGGCCGATGCCAGACCGATGGCCCCCAATCAGGGGCACCCGCAGAAAGTTTTCCAGGGGGGGCAACCAGGGGCGTAACCAGAAAATCAAAAAGGGGGGTTCCTGAATTTTCAACTTAGGGAATTTCCCTATTTTTGTCTGACGTTAATGAATAATGACGTCATAAAACAGTGACAGTATGACGTCATAGAATGGTGATTGCAAGACGTGATAAAAAAAAACTATTTAGAAACAGCCAAATACGTCCAGCAAAAGCGACCATGTGCGTCGTCGACAATCCTTTCAGGCGCAGCTGCGAAATCACGGTGTGCAATCGTTAACTTCAGGCAAAAAAACAAACTACGACCGTGAAATATGGGTGAGTAATTGTGGTAGAATCACACATAATTCGACTATCAGCAGCGCAGTTTTCAAGTTCCATGAGCGGAACGAGCGCTAAATTGCAAGCACGTCTTTTACCACCTGCAATACTAAACGAAGATCGTTTTTTCCGGGTGTTATTATGCCACGATCAGCACAACATCTGCGCCTAGCTGTGTGCCAAGTCAGCCAAATTACAAGCTGCGGTTGAGGGGAACTAAGTTGTGTCCATTGCACAGCACGTGGTCTTAGAGTATGCTTAAAGAGCATAATATTGCGTTAACCATCATTACTTAAAAATGAAGACTTTGAAACGCGCACGACAGTCACCATTTATACCTCCTTTTAAAAATCTGCTTCAGTTAAACAAACGTCGATGTTACACCAACATCGGATATTAGCGCAGAGACCGTACAGCGAGGAACATACTGTGTATACCTCGACGTTTTTCAGCGATAAAAAAGAAAGGTTGGATTTCGCGTTGTCAATTGTCGAATACACACTTGCTAATCAGTCAACCTAAACAAATAACGAAAGAGAAAAACTTCCAGCGTTTACGGTCGACCAAACAAAAATGGAAAAACGGCGTTTTACACTCGATTTTGGTTTCGCATTAGATTAAGACGCGTGACCCAATTACTTAAAAAGCACGCCGCTTCGAACAGTTAGTTAAACCATGACAAAAACGAACAAAAAACGATAATATCACTTACAAAAAGGGGGAAAGAACTCCCGCCCCACCCCTGGATACGCCACTGGGGGCAATGGATAATGTATAATATTTTTAACCTTCTTAGTAATTCATATTACACTTGTAAATAATAGTAATAATCGCATTTTGAAATTCCAGGGGGGGGGGGCAAGTGGCCCCCTTGCCCCCCGTGCGGGCGCCCATGCTCCCAATCGTCTTATACCCTCTAGGCCCACCAACAGGTTCGGGCGTTGTTTTGGCCATTTAGGCCTTCTTCCGATGAATTTAGGCCTTATTTCGATGAATTTAGGACTTTTCCGATGAATTTAGGCCTTATTCCGTTGAATTTAGGCCTTATTCCGATGAATTTAGGACTTATTCCGGTGAATTTAGGACTAGTTCCGATGAATTTAGGCCTTATTCCGGTGAATTTAGGCCTTATTCCGATTAAATTAGGTCTTATTTCGACAGATTTAGGTCTTATTCAGACGATTTAGATCTTTGTTGTGGATGTTACTGTGTATTTGGCTTTGTCATGTCTTTGGTCTTAATACTATGGTTTTATAGATTTTTCTGCTTTAGGTATTGTTGCTTTTTAGATCTTATTGTGTGTTCCCGATTTTTCGTCGAACTTTTGATTCAAACCCGTTCTAAATGTCCCGATGACAGCGTTTGCGAATGGCTATAATTTTTAGTTATGGAGAGTCATTTCAGCCGAGATAAGAAGCTAACCAACAGATAGATTGGCTGAATTAATGCCATCAACGCCTTATTGTCTGAAGATGTAATAAATTCCACACAAATATGTTTATACTGAAATATCCTAAAAAGTTAAAGATGAGTATCCCCGAAACAAATTTATAATTATATCTCAAAATAAGGTAATTGTCTAAAAATAAAGCTTAAAAAACAAAACCAATCAAACAGCAGAAAAAAATAAAGTTTTATATTATTCGAAAAACACTCGTAACGCCTGAGTGCTTTCCATTTGGATGTTTTCTATTATTATCTCCTTGGATACATCACGCTATGTTCAGTGATTGTGAATTTATTTAACTATTTCTAATGCTTTTGTGCAAACAAAAATCACAAAAGGGTCTGAACCTATAAAACCAGTATATCTTGCAACATCGGGACTTTTTTTGGAACGCTAATAACTACACTTTTTATAACATCCGTAATGTACTTCATTCATCAGCATCATTGCTATGATTTAGTGCCTTTCTGCAATTATAGCTGTAGATTTGGAAATATTTCTACAATTTGCTGTTCAGCTAATTTTTCTAAACGAACTAGATGTTTATTTTGCACCGATTTATGATATTTTTTTCGAAATTTAATTTCGAAGATATTTTTTTCGAAAATCAATTTTTTTTAAATGGCAATTTGATGACACTTCAGATATTTTAAAAGGGTATAAGAAAACAAAGCTGTTCAATGCCTGAACCATCGGACGTAACAGCGGAATCTGAGGTTCAAGATCCGGATGTGTCCGCATCAGAGGAGAAAGAAGTTGTAGAGGAGACGGACTTCACCGATCTTGACAATCAAGCATCGCCCTCTGCGCGACCCCAGAGCAGGGGAAGTGTTTCGCCAAGCAGAAAGGTATTACAGTAAAATTGTTGGGATTAAAAGGAAGTATGGCAATTGCCAGTGGACCCTTGCACATTTAATTAAAATGAACACATTAAAGTTGCTTTATTTAGATCAGGGTTTCTTAACCAGGTGTGTGAGAACTTTTCTTAGGGGATGCTAAATCTGACACAGAAAATGTATTACTGTGATATCGGTTAGTTGTCTAAAAATATAAATATAATGGTTTTGTTATTTAGGCAATAATATAAATGTGGTGCGAGAATTGGTCGGTGATTTTAAAGGGTTGCAGCAAGCAAAATGGTTAAAAAACACTGATTTAGATGGAGGGGGATAGGTTATTTATATTTGATTTAAAAAGTAATTGAACAGCATTTAAAAAAGTAATTTAACAGCATTTAAAAAACTAATTGAACAGATCTAACTTTTGGGGGATTTTTTTGAAATTTTTATGTAAAACCTGTTAGAAAACTAACTGTTAAAACATCCCCTGTTAAAAATATTTAGATGTGTTTTCCATTGTGGGTATTATAATAAAAAACCCAAACAAACATTAACAGTTTCATCACAAACCCAATCATATCAGTTGTACGTTGCCTTTCTTGAAATCCCTAGCTACTGATAATGCTTATTTTGTAGAAATCCACTAAAAGAGTGGTGATATCAAAAGGTCACCTGTCAATCCATGTACACCACTCCCGATTAAAATATGCGCCTAATACCCTTGTTAATTCACAACTAATGATTCGTTATATTGCAGACAATAAGTCGACTGGGCAGTGCCCATTCTGCATATTTAACTCGACCTCAAACAGCGACTTCCACTTACAAGTCAGGATCTGGCAAAGACGATGACAACAATTTGCAAGAAGAAAAGCCAGATGACGGTTATGACACTGACTTGGAAATAGAAGGTAAATTTGAAGGGAAACTATGTTGTTAACTGTAATGGTTTGCTTTAACAAATTGTATTAAAGAAAGTATTGGTGTGTAATTTGAATATTTACTTTGGTCACGCTGTTACACATTTTTTTATTGTTCAATTGGGGTTTCTGTGTTTTTACATGTGTTGTAAACCAGTCATTTTGAAATGTCCCAGTCCAGCCTTTGGCAAAATAACAAGTCCAATTCAAGTCCTTAAAAAAAAAAAAAAATATAAAAAAATAACAAGTTGTAAGTAGTAGAGATCGACCGATATCACTTTTTTGGACCGATACCGATACCCAATTTTTTACAATTTTGTCAACCGATACTCGATACAGATAGCGATTTTTTTATATACCTGGGAAATGTTGAAAACTCGATTTAATTAAAAATAAAATCCAAATAACGTTTTAGTTTATTTACCTTTATTAATTATTAAACAATTATTTTGCATTTTAATTTGGCGTGTCGCTAAAACTTAAAATTGTTTGATCAACAAAATGGGTAAATTGCTTGTTGTATAGGAAAATTATATCTTATTTTCATACTAAAATATCGGTCAAAGTATCGGCCTACATTTACCGATACCGATATATCGGTAGAAGCCAAATATCGGCCGATATTATCGGTACACCGATATATCGGTCTATCTCTAGTAAGTAGCAGCCGAAATCATCATCAGTTGCCCAAGTCATGTTCCAGTCAAGTCAAAATTAGAGTAAGACATCTCATTGTCATAAAAACAAAACGGTAAACTATTTAAAAAGCAAATCTCATCTTATTACAAGCAATCACTCCTAAAAAAGGAACTAAAAAATAAAAAAGAACAAAAATAAAACATATTCAAAGTGAATCGGTTTATGTGCATAAATTAAGATAAATAATCCAGTTTTATATAAAAATGCTCAGTGAAATTACCTTTAAGTTATTTCAAACCAAATTAATTTTTCATTAGATTTGACTCAAGTGCTGTAATTCGACATACTTAAGTCAAGTTAAATTAGTTTACCCGATTGACTTAAGTCAAGTTTTTTTAAATAGTGACTTAAGTCATTGCAACACTTGTTTTCACATTTTTTGATGCCTATTTTTGTTAATATATGTGGTGGGCTACACTAGAAAAGAGTTTTGCCTTTATAAATACACAAACTAGGCAATCAAGATTGTTAAAAATGCAATAGATTTTATCAATTTGTTGAAATTCTGTTTCCCTAGATGACAAAGAAGAGTACGACTCGACTGGAAAAACCACATACAGAGATGCCTGTAAGAAATGTGGAGTAATTCCAGTCTCCTACTTCCTCAGACATATGCAAGACTCTGAGCTGATTATGCGGCATCATGGCCTGGGGCCGGCTGGTACAAAAGCAATCGCTGTTTCACTAGTGGTAAGCACTTGCATTAATTAGTGTGCTTTGCACCAGGGTCTTTGAATACACTGTTTGTAGACCTTTTTCTCATGCTGTAGCTATTTATGCAAAAAGTGATTGACACAGATATTTCACATAAAAAAGGTGAAAGGCACAGAAATGTAGACGTAAAATATTTTAAGGAATGTTTGACTATACAAATATTGTTTAACTCAATACAAAAAAATCATGCACTGGATTTAATAGCTAAAATATTGATACCTGAATAGATTACCTTTCAGTTTTGCAAGATAGAATAGTTTCTAAACCAAATAAAACATTAGTAATTAAATTCACCTTCCGCAATTGTTGATTATTTGTGTAAAATGAAACTTGAACATTTTTTTTTTTATTCTTATACATGTTTAGAATCATTTTTAATCATTCTTTAGATCAGGGTTTTGGCCTTCATCCCCTAGGGGGTTCACAAGAGGCATGACAATTTTAATTACTTACAGTTGGTCTCAATTTTATGATTCTCATTATAACTTTAGTTACCCATGAAGGGGAGCACTTAGCGTTGGGGTTGTTCTGAGTATCTAAGGCACTGGCCCTTGAGCCAAGGACCGACAGCTGCCTAAGTCTCTCACACTCTTCTCGTATGTGTCTGACTTCGAAGAAGCAGGACACTAAAAAGCCTGTCCTAAAATTCTTGAACTCTAGAAAGACAGAGTCACTTCACTCAGTTGATGTTGCCATATTACTGTATATTACTTGCTAAGGTTACAACCACTATCCTATGGATAGGAAAACAATGTTGTTAGGGATGTCAGATATTTTCGGATCAGGGCCGATACCCGTCACAAAGTCGTAGTATTGGAACTAGTTTGATACTAGGGTGATATCTGTGCCAATGTGATACCAATTATTATAGGCATATTGCTATGTTTTACATTTGCGTTGATATTTTTTTAAAAGCTAAATTTATTAAAAAAGTCGATTAACCAGTGGAAGCAACTACAGTTTGTAACGCTAAAGCAAATTTGTGCCTGATGATCTGGGAAAAAATACTTTTTAACATTCCGAATTTAGAATATTTTGATTATTTTTTTAGTAAGGACTTTATTTGGTATCAGATCAGATCGCAAAACTTTTTCGTTCTAGAATAAAATGTTGGGCATTGGACATCCCTAGATCCAATATTTCGTATGACTTATACTTTTTTGTCTGTTTATCTCCACTGATAGTGTTCAAAGTGGTTTGTATTTTTGACATATTAATGTTTTGTTGCATGTCACAGTCCAACACAAGGATTCTGAAGCTGGATCTATCAGACAACTGGTTGCATGCCCAGGGTGGAGTCGCTATAGCTGATATGCTGGTGGAGAATTGCTACATTTCCGAACTGGTACTGTGTGGCATATGTACTTGTCTAATTGCTTACTATGTATGCTGAGAATTTTCACAGAGAAAAGATTTGAGGTAGAATAACGGAGTTGAAATATTGCAAAACTTAACTCAGACTATCAGTATGAAATTAAATGATTTTGTAATTGTTTTAGCAAGAACTTATTTGTTTGCTAGAGGAAAGATAGGTTGAAAGTGATGTGTTACATGTGAGTTGCTATAAACTCGCTATTTTTATTATCACATGGTATTTGCCATAGTTAATATATAATGTTCAAACTACGTTTTCAAATCAAAATCTGTTGATTTAGATTGAGTTATGTTAAAAAGCCTAATAAATTTGTGTGATATGAACAGATTAAAACATACGAATTATCTTCACTGAACTTTTTTCAGGCTTAAAATGAATAAAGAAGAAAAAAGGCATTAGCAATAACATATTCCAATTTATTAAATATGGGTCATTTCTTCGTATTGCCTAGGCCAGGGTTTCCCAAACTGTGGTCCGCGACGACTGCACAGGTTGTCCGTGGCTATATGACAATAAATTAAACAACCTACAGCCCGCGGGCCGGATCCGACCTGCGAATGTAATTTATCCGACCCGCAGCCGCTTTGACAAACGAGTATATTTCTCATACTTTTTGACTATTTTAACTATGTAAGTGCGGAAAATTTTCGCGCTTTGCGTTAACAATCTTTAAACTTCAGATTTGTTTACGTTATGATGCTGTCATTTGAACTAGATTAGCGCTTCTTGCGCTTTGGAAGACTGACTGCCAAGTGCCAAAGTGCGTCCTGTACCAGACTTGGACAACTAGATAATTCTAGTTTTCTAATTCATTGAATTAGAGCAAAATGCGGCTAATTCTAATTCTAATCTAATTTATGAATTGCCTGTGTGCTCTAATTCTAGTTCTAATCTAATTCGGATTTTTCCAAAACTGCTACTTTGTCCAACGGCATTTTTAGTCACTCAGTTGAAACACAGAATTTCAATTAAAACTCTTGGTTGGAACGAGTTGTAGGTAATTTTTACAGTCTAAAAAGCATAAAAAGGCTTAAAAATTAGCACACACATATTTACTAATCACATTCTTGTAAGAATACTTTGCGATTAAATTAAATTGGTTGTATGCGATTCTAGTTGAAATTTGTTTTTTTTTAGGAATTCGGTAATTCTAATTCGAATCTAATTTAAAAAAACTCAAAACAATCTAATTCTAATTCTAATCTAATTAAGAAAACTAAAATGCTCTAATTTTAATTCTGATCTAATTTTAAAAAGCTAAAATAAATCTAGTTGTCCAAGTCTGTCCTGTACAAACGGAAACAGTATTCAAAAATATTGGACATACATTTTTAATTTTTATTTGTGAAATGTAATAAAAATTTGCAAGAAATTTATAAGAAATGCCGGTATATTCCCCCCCCCCAAAAAAAAACAAAAAAATCGCGCTCGCTTCTCTCGCCAACAAACACTGCACTAGATTAACCATTAATGTTATCGCGTTTTCTCAAACTACACCTTTCAAATTGAATACGACGTGTGGACTCGAATTTTAAACCAAATAAACGCTTTTTGTCCCGCTTTGCGCCACCACTTTACTGCCTCCTTAAAAGTAACTAAACACGTTTTTAAGTTCAAAAACATATCCGAAGCCCAAATCGGCAAAGCTATTTTTTTTAAGATTCTGTCGGAAAATCACTTGGAATGTACAGGAGCACAGGCGCTGTGCAATACTTTGCAAGAAAACGCCACGATAACACGCGTCACCCTTTCGGGAAACGATTTCGACGACGCGGCTGCCGTTCCCTTGTCGGAGTTTATCACGGTGAGTGCGAGTTGCTTTGTATTCTGTCTCCACAGAGTAACACTCATACACTAGTGCAGGGGTTCTTAAACCTGTTTACCGCAGACCCCTAAACTTTGTTTTTACTTCGCGTGGACGAAGGTAGGCAAGGTATGAGATGATTCATAAAGTGATGTCACAATACAAGTAGACTTTAAAAATCGGCCGTTTCCGGTCCAAAATATGTATAAGTGAAATGGTGTACAAATATACATTCAGTGGAAAAACGTTTTATTTTTAATTCAACACTTTTCTTTAAAAATAAATACTTTTGAAATATACACCAATATTTAAATTAGGCCTTCATGGATCACCTAAAACTAGTTCCCGTACCCCCAACAACTCTCCAACAAAACTTTTACAAATGAATCAATGTAGTGCACTTAACATACGTTTTTATAACTAACTTTGAGAGATCATTGTCGAAAAAGCTCCTACCCCTAAATAAAAATCCTACATCCGCGCCTGGTATACACTTGTATACAGTATACCCGAATCAACGACTAGTCCTAGTACATCATTCGCAAGTTGTCTATTGTATTCATCCCGAACCGCAGTATCACCGCCACCTATATATTGCCTTGCAGGCAACGCAACGGATCGAACAATTCAATCTGAGCCACAACAAATTCGGCGAAAAGGCTGGAACACTTCTTGGCCCGGCGATCTCCGAGAACACGTCGATTAAAGAGCTCGATCTGAGCTGGAACCACTTCAGGCGCAAGGGCGCCGAATCTTTGGCGGCAGGTGTAGGGGTGGGTTAAATCTGAACAGCTCAGTTCGTTGCGTTATTTGCGTGAAAACCTTCCTCACCATTGACGCCCAAACTTTTTCAATTTGCGGCTATTGCACACCTGTTATCGTCGACCGTTTTCACGTCGTCATCTTTATAAAATTATTTTGCACCTTCAGCAACGGTCGCCGACTTTTACCGAAAACTCCGAAGGAACACTTTTCCGTAGTATATTCCCTTATTTCTATATTTAGGTTAGTCCTAAAACGTCCTTAACGAACCCTCGCGTCCTGTGACTTGCCTCTTTTACATCTCCCGATTAGAGAATATTGAAAAAGACTTTTTTGTTAAAATAAAAAGTTATTTTTGTAGAACACATATGGTATACTAATATAAACCAAACTACAGTGCGAATTTAGGCGAATATTAGGGACAATAATGCATATTGTCCAACATTGGAGCTGAATGTGTTTCAAGGATATGGCTATTGTTTCCGGGGTTCCGCTCCCGTACAAATGTTTGGAACCATTGTTGTATAGTGTATACTATAGCTTAGAGTTAGTCGAGTTTCTTTCGGAAACATTTCCAAATTACGACTTCTGGAGACAAGAAGTAACATAGGTATTAAATAAGTTGTAAATATAACAAAAGTAAGTTTACCAGAATTACAATCAAAATGGCCGCATAAGCGGTATATTTAACTTTTTAACTTATATGTCGGGCCGTGGCGCCATACCGCCTTTCCGCGTTGTTTTATACCAAAAGTTATTAGTTGTAACCAGGGCTGCGGAGTCGGTTAAAAATATCCGACTCCCGAGTCCGACTCCGACCAAAAAAAATAAACCCGAGTCCGACTCCGATCAAATGTGCGATTTTGTCGAGTCAGGAGTCCGGCCCGGACTCTACAGCCTGTATTTCACCAATTTACGTAACTAAAAGTACGTTTTGGGGATAATTACCACTGAATTTTAGAGATTGCCTTTAGAAAAAAACGCAAGTAAAAAAGTTGTGGGTTACAACGCGGCACACCTGGCATGGTCTATACATAAATTAATTTACTTATTTTGTTTAGCCCTCGTATGGCTTACTGGATGTGGTCCGCGAATTTGCAACCTAGGACCACCTTGCATGGTCTGTATTATTTAAAACCAGATAAAATAGAACGACGTACTTGACAAGTACACTGCTCTGATTAACTTGACTTTTTGTTCCTTTTGCGAGGATTTTTTGCTTCGTTTTGAAGGCCAACATTTTCCTGAAAACAATTAACCTCTCGTGGAACGGACTGGGTCTAGAAGGGGCGAAAGCGATAGGCGACGCGCTGCGCAATAACAACGTTCTTGAAGAGCTTGACATCAGCAACAACCGCATTTCCACCGAGGGAGCCATTCTGCTTGCTAAAGGTTGGTCTAAATCAGTGGTCGCAAACTTTTTTTGTCGCGGCTTAAAACATTCTTTCAAGAGCTATTGAAGGTCCACCACGTGAAACGAAAAACGTCATAAAACACTTAATCCTAAAAATCTTGCGTGTTGTGCGAAAAATTTATAGTCTTACTTAATGAAAATTTACCTTTAAAGCGTTTAGCAACAGTAAAAAAAGTCTTAGCTAAACCATTTTTAAAATACAGTACAGTGAATTTACTGCTATCACGCGACCCACAACTACATGACAAAACTGGAATATCAGAAATTGTCCCGCGGCCCACTAAAAATGCTCGAAGGCCTAGATTTGGGCCGCGGCCCACAGTTTGCCGACCACTGGTCATATCGTTAGTTAGTGTCGCACATGTGTTTAACTGTTCGTCCATTTAAGAATGTTAATAAACAATTAGGCAGGATGAAAGTTTGTAAACAGTACATTTTCGCATTAGTATTACGCCGGGTGAGTGCTGATTGGTAGACACTCGCCCGACTGGTAAGTGCAAAAAAATGACCATCTTATCCCGCACCGCTAAGAACATTGGCTATGTGACTTTTCATAGTTTTAAATAGTTATAGTAGTTAAAAACAGCAAAACCGGATTGTTATAGATATATTGTGAAAACGGCGCTTTGCCTAATATTTTTATAGAAACCGTAGGTTCAAAAAAACAAACAGTGAAATCATCCCCTATAAATATGGTTAACAATGCAGTTAAACTGAAGCTAGAAACCTATACATTGCAGGTCTTCTCGCCAACGAAACGCTAAAGGTTTTAAAGATGGGCAAGAACCCCATTCAAAGCGCTGGTGCGTTTGGCGTGTTAACTGCACTGCGACAAAATTCAGGGGCAGCCATCGAAGTTCTCGACTTCTCCGATATAGTGGTGGGTGACTGTTTAGCCTTGCTGTAGTAATAAGCACTTGCTTTCTTGATCGGGTTGTGAAGTCCTAAACTCAATGAATTGACAAAAGATGCGCATATAAGGTATTTAACTTGATTAAATATTTTGAAAAAAGTGATTCGACTTTACAATCCCAATTTATATAATGGTCAATAATTTTTTAACTTATATGTCGGGCCGTGGTGCCTTAACGCCTTTCGATGTTGTTTTATACCAAAAATTATTAGTTGTAACCAGCGCTGCGGAGTCGGTTAGAAATCACCCGAGTCCGACTCCGGCCAAAAAAAATAAACTCGAGTCCGACTCCCGAGTCCCGAGTCCGACTCCGGTCAAATGTGCGATTTTGTCGAGTCCTGAGTCCGGCCCGGACTCTACAGCCTGTATTTCACCAATTTACGTAAATAAAATAACGTGGATATTCAGCAAATCCACTTATAGGGGTGTCGTATAATATATTTACTCACAATACATGGTTGAAAAATATTCCGCCATATAATATTCCACCTTTACAATTTCCATTTGGCGGCCATATCAGTTGTAAAATTCGGTACTGCGCATGCGCGTGTCGGACTCGGGACTCGGGTAGTTTTACAAGGTCTTACTCGAGTCCCGAGTCCGACTCCGACTCCGCAGCCCTGGTTGTAACCCAAATTTATTGAAAATTAGTATTCCTCCCAATAAAAACGTGTTGCATTTTGCACTGGTTTGGTTGCTTCTCCAGCGTTAAAACAACAATGTGATGTTATCCCGCCCAGCAAGCACATTTGAAAAAAAGATGTCCTTTATTTTGCTCAGATAACGCAGTGGTTACCAACCCTGAGATGTTATGCGCAAAGGTTCCAGAGATATTTTGAATTCCTTTAAGATTCTACTTTGTTCTCTATTCTGAAGCTTCTTGAAAAAGTTGTTGTGTTCGATTAGTGTGGAAAAGATAAAAAAAAAAGAATAAAAAATTATTTGTTATACAGTTAATCTGTTAATGTATATTGTTTGGATTCCGGTAATTGTGACTTAACAGCAGGGGTGTCCATAAAAGCGGCCAAATAAAAAATGGCACGCAAGCCCCCCTAAATTACTTAATTTGCTATTCAGCCAATTGTAAAAAAATACCTAATTTTTTATACAGTAAATTGCCATTGTTTATGCACAATATAAAACAATCGTTGCAATCACGATAGAACTAATAATTACTTCTAATACTATAACATTATATTGTAGTGGAGGCTAGCATTCACATAACTATAAAGTTTGGTGTGAAGAAACAAAAAGCAAAGTCAGCTCACCGACGGACATTTAGATGCAGTAATCCCCACTGATAATTACACGTTTTTAGTATTTGTAAAAAAAAAAAAACGCTTTTATTATTAGAAATAATTATATTACTAAACTTTGGCACGGGAAGAAGTTATAGGATAAAAAGGGCACGCCGGCATGTTTAAGTTGGACACCCCTGATTTACAGCAAACCATTAAGCAAGAGTATACTGATAAGAATGCCGCAATCTCTTTATCTTTTTCTTGGGATGCGTTAAACAAAAAAAAACAAGTTGACAACCATTTTAAATTACACATCCGAACGTAATTTTTCCGTATTTCTTTTTTAGGTCAACAAAGACTTTGTTGAACTGGAGAAAGAAGTCAAAGAAAGCCGTCCCAAGCTTACCATCATAACTGGTGGATCTGAATCGGAGAAAAACAAGCCGAAACCCAGAGTCGGTTCATTTTCGCTTGACTTTTTCTAATGTTGTATTTAACACTTAGCAATGCAAAGTACAGGGGTTCTTAAACTTTTTTTACCGCGGACCCCTAAAATTTTCTTTCATCTCGCGTGGACCACTGTAGGCAAAAATAAAAAATGACGTCATAAATTGACGTCACAGTACAAATAGACTTCATAAATTTGCTGATTTCCGGCCAAAATTGTGAAAGTGAAATGGAGTCTAAATACATTCCGTGGAAAACCGTTTTATTTTTAATTAAATTGCTTTCTTTAGTAAATTGATTACTTTTTAAATAAACACTAATATTTCAATTAGACCTTCGTGGACCCCCAAGGGGTCCATGGACCCCAGTTTAAGAACCCCTGAATTAGTAGATAAAGCCGTCGAACGATGTTGAAAAAGACCTAAATCTCAAACAGTGCGGGAACCTAACTGTTCCATGATGAAAGTTTAAGCTGTTACGAAACCATCACTAATTTAAACCATGTTCCCCATATACAGTTAAATTTTCTTCTTACTTGAAAAAAACTTGAAAACTAAAAAAATATGATAAAGCTCAAACAAATGAACGCTTATAAAATCGAGATGGTCTACTTAAAAATGTAATAGTCAAATCATAATTTATGGTGTTTATGATAACTTTAGTGACATATTTTTATGCTACAGAAAATATGTATATTTTATACTACAGAAAACACAGTTCAGTTAAAACCACGCATTAGGTACTACAAGCACATTATTTACAAAGGAAACCTTGATAGAGACAAAATAAAGGTGTGTAAGCGAGTAAACCTTTTGCAAAGAAAATAACTGTGCAAAAAGTTACTCGCCCCTCTCAGCACTTTATTTACATTTTGACTTTTGTTGCCCAGGCCGATCCGATGACCAAGTTGCGCAATTACATGGAAGAGAACAACTTGCGACTTGTGGACTTCTTCAACCAGTTTGACCAGGACCACAGCATGAGTGTCACAAGGGAGGAATTTCAACAAGGTGTTGAGGTTAGTGGTTAAGTCACAATGTCTTAATGATTCTCGTTAATGATTTTACTTCAATGCACTTAGAACTGTTTTAAATGACTTTATTGATTCAAAAACCTTGATTCACCTTTTTTGACTTACACTTTTTGTTTAAATGAAGGTACTTAAGTGATATTATTAAATGCACATTTGAAAAATTAGAATTTGAACTTGTTATGAGTGCGATCTGAATTTATAATTTACATTGACTAAAAATACTTAATTAAGCACAATTTTAGCTTGGCTTGTGCTCAAGTAATTTAGACAAACTGGCAAACGAGGTTGGAGTTTAGAAAGATTAGTTGACGATAAAGTTACTCTGTTATAAAAAAGTTACCCTAAGCAAACCAAGGTATCAAATCCGCTTTTAAAATAAAGCATTTATGTTATACAGGTACGAGTATTTGGATCATTTGTATGACGTTCATTATAGGTCTTTGACTTTTTTTAACGTCACTTACATTGATCTTTTCTCAAGCGGGGTGCCGCGTCACCCTATGGTGACGTTTGTAATACATTAAGGTGCCGAGAGATACTTGGAATTCTTTTCAAGTCTTAATTTTGCTGTATTAGTAAAGCTTTTGATAATTCTCCATGTACGATTACAGTACAGTCAATGAAAAAAAGAACCACCGATATATGGAATATAGTTTAAAGTCCTCATGTGTTTTAGATGGCTGGTATTCTATTGACAACTGACGAAATGAAAGATTTGTTAGATCAGTTGGACAAAGACGGAGACGGGGAAATAAATTACAGGTACAGCATTATGGTAGAGTAATAGCAGTAATCGTAATGGAGTTGCTTATTTTTTTGTCGTTAATGTTTGTCCAAGTGGATTGCATTTCTGTCCCATTGATTTTTATTTAACTATATCACAATAATTTTGCAGTGTAATTTGTCCATAAATTTGGCAGAATCCGCACAGTAATTACAGTTCGCAAGAATTTAAACTTTTGAAGAACATTAATTTCGTCTCACAGTATTTTCTATATGTTTATAATTTGTTGTGGTCTATTTAAAATCACAAATTTAAATAATTAGCACGCCATTAGTGATTGTACCGCCAAAAGTGTACGTTTGCGAATAATCAATTAAACTGGAATTCTGACAATAAACAACTTCTGCTGCATTTATACGAATTAACTCAACAGTTTGTGGCCCTATACGTTGTGATTATTAGCGAAATTGTGTATAGCCGTGTGTTCACTGTTTTTTATTTGCAATTTAAATAATTTTTGCTGTGGCGCACTGGTTGTAAAATCTGAAGCACTCATGCTATGTATTAGATTAAACTTGTTAAATTTTAATGCCGGAAAAATTTTTTTTTTGCCTGTGTAGACCTTTAACAAATAAATAAATTGTATGTATTCGACCTTATTTATAGGTAACAATTAACATTTTAGTATAGGCTGCACTAAAAGACTCGCATTGCGTGTTTGCCTTCTTCCATAAACATATTTGTATATAATTTGTTTTCAAAATATTTTAGCTATAATTTTAGAGGTACAATTGTGCGTTTTGTTATTTACATTTTTGTGGTCTAACACTAATACCGTAATAATTAATTCAAAACGATAGTTTTATTTTACGCACACATCAGCGTATGCGAGTAACGTTTTTTTAATTTCGATTGATCAAAAACTTGATTTGTGTGATTTCACTAACCAATCTTTTGCACGTGTGTATGTTTGTTGCAGTATTACAATGGCAATGCTTGCTTTTGCCTAATCTGTGTTGTCTATAAGGTAAGCAATTATTTTACTTTGTTTGTTTGATCAAATCGATTGAAATACAACTTTGCAAAAGAAAATTTGAGCCCGAATAGCTAAATATTTATTAATTACTGGCTAAATATTTTTTTATAACTAGTGTTTTTTGGTAAACTTAAGTTTTTTTTGCCGATTAACGGATAAAGAATGTGCCCAAGCCTGATTTTGAAAACGTCGTTTGTTGAATTGGTACTGTAACCTTACTATTTAGATTTTCCAAACTTACTATTTAACTGGTAAGCACCTACTTTTATCCTTTTTTGTAATCTTAGTCGTTTGCCTAATCTACGCAACCGTTTACTAGATGGAAAATAGAAACTGGGAAATAGTAATTACAAAACGACGCAGTAATAACGTTTTTCGACTTTGCAGTGAACTTGTTATTGGAAGCTTGGAGCATCTACATAAAGAAAAAATGAAGAGAGAGCAAGACTCGAGTAACAGTGACTATTAAAAAATTGCCACAAATGTGTTTTATAACTGTACATAAAATATTTAACCTCTAATTTCGAAAACTTGTTCTATATTTAGTTTGCATGCGTGTGTTTTTACATGTGGTCTTCCGACTGTGAATCAATTCCACCAATTTTACCTAAAGACGTTGTTTCTTTCTCGAAAAGTATGTTTCTGCTCACGAGCCCCCTAATTACCTGTTTTGCAATTGCTTGCTTTCACTGTAGCCTACATAATATATTTTCCGTAAAATTTGCTTTTATTTTTTATGTCTAAAAGTTTGGCTGCATAGTACATAGTCGGTTTGAAATAGCCCGACTCCGACTCCAGCCAAATTAACCGACCCTGTCGAGTCTCGAGTCCGGCTTGGACTGCTTGTAAGGACATGAAGATGTAGTAGATTGGGTACTACACATAACTCTATAGCAGGGGTGGGCAAATGTATTCAAAGGAAGAGCCATTTGAAGAAAATACAAGCACCAAAGAGCCTCAAAATTATTTCAATACAAAAAACGGTAAATAATGCAAGCCAACCGCTATAATAACAGAATTGTAATATAACAAAACGGTAATGATCAACACAATAATAATGGTAATAGCACAATAACACGCACAATAGTATTTTGTTAAATAACTCTTCGGACTCATGCCTAGTGTTACGTCTTAAACAAAATGCTAGCCTAAATAAAGAAAAGAAAAAGAAAGAAACGTTTATAAACGGTACTATTGGTAACCTTTACAATTTTTTTTGAAATTTTACGATTCGACTAGAAGAGCCACAATAAACAGGGCGGAGAGCCGCAGTTTGCCCACCCCTGCTCTATAGAGTCTCACCAATCCTGGTGATATATATTAAACAACGTTCGAAAGTCTAATATGTCGGAAACAATAGTGTGTCATGGGATTGAAATGGGCTGACCGGGCGTTATCAAACGTTCAAAGAAAACGACTAAAAAGTGGTCAAACGAACAAAAAGGAATTGTCAGTTTTCCCTTGGATGCTTCTTGCTGTTAATATTTTGTGAGTAGCGCCACATTATTTGCCTGCATGTGTTTTTGTAAATAAAATTTTCGAAATTCATCGCCAATGACATTTCACATTAAATATAGGCTTAAAGTTGTTTTTACGGCGACTTTCTAATTTTGTTTAACCTATTTGCATTTTAAACTATCCTTACATACTCGTTTTACTGACATGTCCTTTAAAATTTCCCTAATAAAACAAAGAAAGGCGTTTTGGGTGCTTTTGTTGCCGAAATAATTTCAGTTAACACTAGAATTACCGCGCGGTGAACACACCTAGAATTACCGCGATCGGTCAAAATGACCGTTTGTATAATAAAGAAAAAAAAGTCATAATAGTTTAGATTTATTTCATTCTATAAGTTCCCTTTACTATTGAGCGACCTTAACCTTTGTAAGTGTTAGATTAATGCGCAGTAGGCTCCATTAAAATATCATGTTCTGAAATATACTTTAGAAGACATATCTACTAATTGATGCATTGTTGGCTTTCAACCTGCTTTTTAGCTGCGTAAGGAGAATTTGTTTTTGTATGTTTTCTTTACAACTAGCATGAATATTGAAATTGATTGTATAAAACAATAAGTTTTTAATTGGGTTAAAAATATCAAACAGGCATTTTTATTATGCTGCTTGTCACATGGACCACAAATAACCATACCAGGTATACAAGAACCAAAAAATTAGCAGCGCTTAGCGCAATCTACACATTCAAGTTTCACACAAGTTATACACTATCCGGAATCTAATCTACAGCAACCACAACACATTTTTGTATTTTATTTTGTCAACAGTCACCATTAGTTTGGAATTTCTTTCGCTTTCTGCTTCCGTCAACCATCGAATTTGGACAAGAATTGTAAAGTCAAAATTATGAACTAACATGTGACTAACTGTTACCAGCTGCTGCAGCAACTGTTCCATGGTTGTTTAATACTAGCGACACAAATAGCTATCGTGGCGATATAATTCGTGAAGGAATTAGAATTTGCTTTACGGTCAAAATGACCGCACTGGTAATTCTAGTGTTAAACGAGAGATACTAGCTTGGTATTCCGAGGTCGTGGTTAAAGGGCAAGATTTTAGAAGAGGGTTAAAACGAAAGTTATAAGCCTTGTGAACTTTTTGTAAGAAAGAGTTTGCCATATGATTGGGCAAAGAGTTAAATACATTGATTTTGTAGCTGCTATGATATGCATAATGCCCACCTAGTTTCCCTTGTAACAGACCCCCCCCCAAAAAAAAAATGTATTATTTGTCTATTTTAAAAAAGAAAATGCAAAAATCGCTCTGTGCCATAATGTAGGATAATTGTGTTTTTAGGAATTTTCAGCCCATTTTGATAAAATTATTTTAGCCCAAAGCCGTTCGTAGCCTACGTCCTATCGCAACATCGAAATTAAAAGTTGAGAAACTTAAACGATATAAAAGCTATGCGCGAATAATGTATAATATCTGTATAGGTTAGTATTAAAGGTAACACCTGTCCAATCTAAAACTATAACAAAATAGGCGAACTATGTGGTGTTTATATAAAGTTACTTTTTATGACGTCACGTCTAGATATAACTTTATGACGTCATATTTTTGACGTAATTTAAGGTCACGGTATGACGTAACTTTGTGACGTTACGTTATACCGTAACTTTCTGACATCATCTCTGAAAAACATGTCATGCCTCACCATAAAACAAAACTACTAGATCCGTGCCTGGTCTAATATCATTATTATATATTTATTCTTCCCTATGTATTTCAATTTTGACAACTCGTTTTGTTACTGTAATAAATTTTTTTTAAGAAACGTGACCCCGTTAAAAATCGTTATTTAACATTTGAGGTAGTTTGTGCCTTTGTAAACAATAAAAAACATCATTTTTAAAATATAGCACGACGAACACGTATAAATAATAAAACAAACGTGCGTAGAGGCTAATAAGGGCCCAAAACAGAAGTTACAAGTTTACAACAAACATTTTTAGGCCTCGTCTAGCAGTGCATAATCTGCAGGTAGTATAATTAAGTGCATCGCCATCTGAGGAATCCCCGTCTTTTAATCTTGGTTGTTTGTCATATAACCTGGTTCACTGCAATAAAAGCGATTTATAATTACCGTTAATGTATTTGATTTTAAAATCCAACAATGGGGGAGCGATTTTGTGCAAAGTCTCTATAGAAATCATAATTTTTATGGACTTTATTTTGTGCGATTGTAGGTAATCAATTACGTCAAAATCCTAGAATTGTTATTAAATTCTTCCAACATGTCACGGTTAAAATTATTTTTTTGTCGAATATCCAAATGCAATTCAAACCTAATATTTAAACACGTAATTGTATAGAAACGTCTTACATTGTAGATTTGATTAGCGATTTGATTAGCGACTAAAGTTGATGAACCTGAACGAAAACAGTACTTTCGTTTTTGACGTTGGTTGGCCAATTGTTGTTAAGCAGTTTAGTTTTTTCCACTTCGGAATCAGACTTTAAATTTCGGTCAAAATAAGCAAAAAGAATCATGTGAAGTGTCAAGTTTATCCTTTGTTATTGCCTCAATTGGGCTTAAAAGGTTTTCATTATGGTTTAGAAGATCTATCGATTCCAGTTAGTCGTGTACACCACCATATATTAGAATAATAATACAAATAATCGCGTTAAAACAAGTGCCGACAGCGCGTGTCTAGAATATACCATGCCATTACCACTTTTAAAGCAGTAACGACGAAATGAAAATTGAAGCAAGAAATAAATGAATATCGCAGAATAAATGAGGCTCTTGCATTTTGATACGTATAGAAAGCACCGCACTTAATATAAAAATCTACAAATACCGCAACGCATATTATTTGGGGTGCGGGGTCAGCGTTTGAGTTCGGGTGTGTCAAGTATTATTATTTATTAATAATAATACTTGACCCACCCAAACGCTAAGCCGAATAATATTTGTTGCGGTATTTGTAGATTTTTATTCTTTTTGTGTTACTTTCTGCGTATTAAAACGAAAGAGCCCTGAATAAATATATAACAATAGTACTTGACCCACCCAAATGCTAAACCCAAAGAATGTTAGCAATATAAACCCAAGGTGAAAAAGTGATAAAAAAATCTAGACCAGCTCCCGCTTTTTTTCATAAAAAGTTTTATTTCCTGAGTTTTTCATTATTTTCATTACCCACTCCCGATTCCATTTAAAACCATTGGTAACCTGGCAAATAGCCTCTGAAATTTCCCATTCGCCATTTGCATTTGGTCTGCGGTTTTAGTTGCACACTTAACCCAGTTTGTAGAAAATTGCTGTCAGTTTGGTTTGTTTAGAAGCGAAACTTTAGTCAGAAAACTAAAAAAACTTCAGCCATACTTACAGTCATTAGCAATTCATTTTCAGCCACAAAAATTGTAGCAGAAAATAACAGCATTTGAAGCCGTTTAAACATCTTTATATGTGCAAGATTCAACATTCAAAATTTGTAGCTTGAGGGATCCCATGTTAAACACCTTTTTTTATCTTCTCAAGTTTTGTAGTTTGTTTCCACACAAGAATTTTTGTCAATGCCACTCAATGGACGCAAGAAAATGCCCCTGCATGGATCATTGAAAAAGTCAAGTGAAGTGGGGCCGTCACCAAGGCCTAATCGCACTTCTTGTCTCCGGAATAGACAGAAGGAAAACAGCAAGGAATCAATAGGTAATTATAATCCAGTATTGCCAAAAAGTCTTAATTTTTTAAGCAGTGGTATATTGATGGGGGTGTCTAAGAGCCGTGACACCCCCCTTTAACTTTCACTCTAATGCTTTGATGTTAAACTACCATCATTGCACCTGGCATTTGAAACCTGTCTGTCCTTAAATCGCCTAATCACTGCTTGTTATCTCTGTTTTCCTTGCAGCTTAAGCACATGTCACCACATATAATTATAACAGGCCTGCCTTATAACAATAATTCTTATATATCTCTTTCAAAGAATATTAATGCCCCGGTGCCCATTCATTAGCAATAAGTCGCTCAAGCGATCTGTTGAATGTATTAATTAACCATTATTTTGAAAAGGAACAGCCGGCCATTTTTGTTCTACCAGGCAATATCGTTGCATTTACAACATGAACCATTATTCAGCAAAATGTAGTAACTTTTCAAATTTAAATTATATATAATTGTATAACTTCTGTAAAAATCACATAGTTAGTTAAAATGTGAAGCAAAGGAAATAACGATAGAATGATATTGGATTATAGGAAATAGAATAATTTTATTTTTTTGCTATCTTTTTTGCTACTGAGTTGGTAAAAAATGGACAAAAGTCTTGTCAATTTGTGTCTTTAAAAATAAGGCTGTCTAGCAACAACAGACCTAAAATCGCTTAGTCTCACTACAAACTGGGCATAAACAAAATTTCTATTTAAGCCTATAAATGACCGCATCAAAAGTGGGTCAAAGTGGGTTTTTGGAATTCTTTGTTACAGGTGAAAATAGGATTTAAATACTTTATTTTGAGTATTTTAAATAAAAATAATAAATTGTTAAAAACTTTTAAAAAAGTTAAAACCTTTTTTTCTTTAAACAAAAGTTTTATGGATATATTTTGGCCAGCATTTTATTACCAATACACAATATTCATTGTAAGTACCCAAACAAACAGAAAATATTTTAAACTAGAATCTCGAAGCAATTCTCCAACTCACACGGTGTCACCATTTTCCTCGCGGAGAAGTTCATGTGACGACTTTCTTGTATTTCTTGCATCAGAAAAGAAAGAAGGAGAAAGTAATCCCAAGGTAATTACTCTATATTATCAGGGATGCCCGACACACGGCATGCATGCCAAATATGGCATTCTGATATTGATGTCCTTATCCCCAATGTTTTCAAAGATTCGACAATTGTTATATTGCATAGTCACATGAATTTGTTTTTAGTTATCATGGCAGCATCTTCCATTTTGTACTTTTAGATGGTAGCATGCAGGATAAATTCAAGAAGTATATATATCATAGTCCCTTTATTAGTTACTTGATTTCAATACTATTTCCTTGCATAATAAATATACCACAACCCCTATCGCTATCAATTGCCAATGCATCACTCAAATCTGTATCAAACTATTTAAGAAATTAGTTGCATAGTTTAGAAGGAATATGACAATGGCTATTTTATCCCTGGATCCTGCATTCGAAGCTTCCCTGCAAAACCTTTTAGAATTAAAAAAAATGTTGACCTAGTGCTTTCTATTTTTTTTTCATCATTTCAAAAGTCTTGTGTTTTTAAATAAAAGGAATCCACTTCCACAAGTGGGTCCATCGTAAGTGACGACAACCAGATTCACAGCAGTTGTTCCATCGCTGCCGCGGGAGAACTAAAAGCAATGTCTGGCAGTAAAAAAGGTGTGTATGGCACTGGTTTTAATATCATACATCTATAAATAATTATAAAGAAACATGCCACTGTCTACATTTCTTGGCAACATTTCTTAGTCCCCCTTAATTTACAAATTTTCTATTACACTTTTACAAACAGTAATTTTTTATTTATTCTTTCAAAGTTTGGCTTGTTAACATGTTTTATACCTTTAAAGTATTTTTTTTTTACATTTTGGGACTACGCCAAGCTGTACTGTGAACCTCACTACAAGTTTTGTTTGGAAATATACATCTTATATAAAATATGTTATATATAAACATTTTGTGTTGCTAAATTTATACAAATGTATACTGTCTCTGATGTGTTTTAAGCATAAAAGTATAAATAAAATCTAAAAATTAACTCAAATTTGTAATTGAAATTAAACCAATTTTTGTAACCTGTTTTGATAGTCGCAAGTAAGAAGGCAGAAAAAGAAAAAAAGATGGTGATTATTGTTGAGGACACCCGCTTTGTTCTTGACAACCATCTTTTTGCTTCCAAGCCAGACACGATGTTGGCAAAGTTAGTATTACGAAAAAGTGTCATTTAGGCCTAAACAAGGTTTTGTAAACGAGAAAAATAATCTTTTAAACTAAATTATAAAAATAAATAAATTATAATTAAAAGTCTTTGAAATGCTTTGCTTATTAAAAACTATTTTTTTCAAAAAGTAGAATTTATTTAGCCTTAGTTATGTGCTTAACGTTCCAGAGTAAAGAAATTGTTCACACTGTTATTTGTTGTGTTTACAATAGTATTCGTACAGTTTGCTCACTAAATGTGTTGAAAATATGTTGATTAATTCAACTTTACGTAGTTAATTTTTTTTTTATACAAGTTTCAAATGTCTTTTAATTTATTTCTTAAAAATGTGTAGCCACACAGGGAGTTAGATTTATTTAAAGTTACTTAATTTTTTTTGTTACTTTTAAACAGTGCAATTTAGCTAAACATGATCGAAAAAAAGTGTATGAGATGCCATTATGTTTTTAAGGCTATGTCAACCTCGGAACTTGGACATATTTAGTTTTAAATAAAAAAAATGTTTAAAAGAAAATAACATTTTCACAAAGTTTAAAAAAGTCAATTGGCATTTGGCACTTTTGAAAATCCTACTACTACCAGTTCCGGCGTCTCCTTAACGTACATACTTTAACACAGGATGTTCAGCAGCCTAATGGTTGACGAACGGGGCTGGACCAAACCCAACGAAAGGGGCGAGTACGAAATCGGAGAGGGCATCTCGGCTTTCGTTTTCAAAGCAGTTCTGGTAAGTGTGCCTCGAGTTACTGATACATTATGAAGGCGGGAAGGCGGTGGCCCGCAAAACAAACCTCAAGCAACTCTGACATGGCTTTTTTAACCCTCAGCCGTGAATTGTATTGTGTTGTCTTGGTACGCGATATATCACCAATTGTCTCCTTTTGTTCGGCAATTGGCAGTGCATTTTTGCAGCGAAAAAAATCCAAACTGTCGATAAATATCCGATTTTGCGTCAATCTAATGTTTTGGCCATTTTAATTTTATTAACAGCGTTAAAAAAATAAAACCTTCAAATAGGTTTTTGCAAACGCACGACATACTGTGGATCTGAATGGCAGTTAAATAAAATGGTTTCTGTTTCTAAAAAAAAAAACTAAAATTTTACGGACACAAAATTCGCGCATGAAATGGCCTTCATTACTAAAATAATGTTGTTTATTATAACTTCTATAGGTTGATTATGAATAGTTTTTTTCTCACAGCCCGTCCAAATTTTTGCCCGTCCGTCAAAAAGTTATCTTTTGCCTTTATTTGACAACTTTAACTGCGTATGTGCAATTTTTTTGTTTTCTATTTTACCGCATGGTAATTTCATTTTATAAGAGCCTGTTCAACGCAAAATCTCGTTGAGTAGCTACTTCAGCTTTTAATTAAATTTATGCCAACGTACAACGACACAAATTGTATTGTTGGTATTCTTCTTCTACTTTTTGGTTGGCTACAAGTTTGCGTGGCTGAGCGTAGATTTTGTTTTAATGAGTTCGGCGAAGCTTATTCCAGTATTTGTCTCCTAAATTGCATGGTCAAGTTTATATGAAGTTTTATATTTTCATTACTGGAAAAGGTTATCCGCCCATCAGGAAAATTAATCTAAATTGTTCTGCCTCGCAGTAGGATTTTGCTTAAATATTCATGCTTAAAATGTCCGAATTTCATCGTTAACTTTACTAGGTTACATATTAAACTTATTCCTTACCAGTCAGTGAAAGGTTTGTTTTACCGGTCCGAAAGTGTCAAAAGGTAAAAAACAACTTTGAAAATCGTTTATTAGTCGTAAAAAGGCTGGAACGGAATCTGATTTGGCGAAAACAATTACAACACCCTTTCTTTGGGCACTGAATTATACTCCATTCACAACTATGTGTCTATTATTGTGTCAGCTCATAAAGGTGTATATTGTTGTTCTAAAAATAGTATTTCGTCTTGTTTTCAGGAATACTACACTGAGGGATTTGTTACCTGCCCCCCTGGCATGTCAGTAAGAGACATAAGAAGTGCCTGCGAGTATTTTCTCATTCCCTTCAATCACCAGACGATCAAGTGCCAAAACATGGGTCAGTAACCCAATATTTTACATCTATGCCACCTGGTACAATAAAGATATTTTTCCGTCTGGCCGTAAGTTTTAATTGGCTGTTTTAGATTGCAACGTATGTAATTTATTTAAAAATAGCCCTCGCATAACGCTTCGGTTTACATCCATATTTATTCAGTGAATCATTTAATTTAATATTGAACTATTTTTCTAGTTGCATGTACTTACCGAGAGTCATACTAAATAACTGTATTATCTTTATGGAGACACCCTTTGTGTTAAATTTATCACAAGTGAAACATATATTTTTTAAATAAAATCAGGGAGAAAATAATATAAGGTGATTTAAATCAGGGGTTGTCAAACTTTTTTTTACCACAAACCCCTAAACAATTTTTTTTTTTTTTACCGTCCACGGTAGGCAAGAAAAGTTCAAAAAGGACGTCATAAAATGACACAAATACAAATAGATTTCATAAATCTGCTGATTTCGATCTAAGAGTCTAAATACATCAGTGCAAAACCGTTTTATTTTACTTTCTGTTTTCTTTAAATCTGTATTACTTATTAAATATAAACTATATTCAAATAGGCCTTCATCAACCCCCTAAAACTATTTCACGAAAGTGGACCCCCTTGAACCCCATTTTAAGAACCCCTGATCTAAAGAGTCTCAACATAGCGCTTTAATTTTTTCTCTGTTATAAAATGACTAAAAACGAGACCTTTTTATTGCATGTTATTCTCAGGCGCCTTCATGCACGAAATATCGAACGACGGCGCACGTCTCAAGTTTCTGCAATTCCTCGACAAAGACATTCTGCCGCTCATGGTCAAAGTGGCGCAGGTATGAGTCAATTGTAGATGCAGCACACATCACATCAAGTCAATGAATTGGTGCATTTTGTATTCTTACAATTATATCTGGTACTATCAAAAGTTCATGAAAACATGCTAAAAAAGCCGTTTTTCGTATAAAACAACCTAACAAATGTTAAATATGTTGTTGCTACCAGGCATAGTTTCTACTAAAAATAAGTTCTTCTGCTATATATTTGTTCGACCAGTCTTTCGGCTAATTATTCAGAAAGTCTTCACCAGGGAATGACACACACGACCAACACAGCGCAAAGTAAAATGACACACACAAAAAACGAAAAAAGTGTTTTTTAGCTGAAAACCCGAATTTTTAAATTGACGTAGCGCGATTAATACTGAATCTACGTGTTCAGAATTGGTTTGTGGTTTTTTTTTAGACGCAACCTAACATTCTAGCGGTCCCCACTAAATTTCGACAAAAAAGTGTTTTTTAGCAACCCTAGTGGCCTTAAACTCCTCAAATTCTCAATCAAAATATAATAAAAGGGTCATTAAAATCATTGAATTATTTTAATACCACTGTGCAACTACTGTACCTTCGGTGCAGCCACTTAGCACTGTTTACTCGCTCGCCTGTTAAGTCCAGCTACCGCGAGTGCCACAAAGCACATTTCACATTTCTTTGAGGCTTGAGTTGGGTCTAGTCACTCGAAAAGAGAAACCAACCCCAAAGCTTTAGTCACTTAGCAATGTTTACCTCACCTGGAAGTGTGGCGAATGAAATGAGGTATATGACGAACTTTTAAGTAAAATCTCAAACATTGCTTGTTTTTCAATGTTTCCCCAACCTATAAGTGGAATCGCAGACTTAGGTCACTTACAAAAGTTTCCCTCGCTTGTTAAGTGCAGCGAATGCAATACAGAATGTATTTTCCACTATTAACTTTTAAGTGTGGCGAGTGAAATAAGGTATGACCAACTTTTGAGTGAAATAACAGACTTAAGTCACTTAGCATTTTCCCCTCACAAGTTAAGTTTGGCGACCGCGAGTGCAACACGATATTTTCCACCAATTTGTAAGTAAAATCAAAGACTTAAGTCATTTCCCTAACCTGCTAACCAACAGATTCGAATGACATGAGCTATTATCCACCAACTTTAGAGTCAAATCATAGGCATACACACCTGTTTCACTCACCTGTTAAGTGCGGCGACCGCGAGTGCCACATTGTGGTGCTGACCGACGACGACATCATCGAGTGGGATCCCGACTTCCCGCCTCAGATGGGCGAGGAATACACCGAGATTATCAAGAGCACGCACCTGCATCGCTTCCTGCGCTACATCGAGAACCGCGAAGTCGCCAAGGCCGTGCTCAAGGAACGCGGCATGAAAAAGATTCGCCTCGGCATTGAGGGTGCGTTTTTAACGTTTTTTAATCGATTCAAGGTATTTGATTTTGTATGTTTTTATTATAAAGATTGTTGTAGCTTGATAATAAATCGCAAAGCCAAAAAGGTCGACATTTTACATTACAGATCCGTGCATGGATTACCCAAAAATTCTTGTGACTATATTTGACTATTTTTGAGTGTTTTGCAACGTAGCGTTTTCTCCGTTTTTTGACAAAGTTTTTTTTTTGGTAAACAACGTTTAGCATTTTTTACTGTTTATTTAGGCTTGGTTTTCTTTATTTTCATTTATTTGAGGGTAATATTGCTTTTGTAATGATTTTTTGTTAGTTATTGACTGTTTAGGTCGGTCTTTGGTGTGGCACCGTTGAATTTTTTGGTCCCTCATAGTTATTTATATGTCATTCGTTTAACGATATTAGGTTAATTAAGGTACAGATTTTTTATTTAGACCGCGATCGTAGATCCTAACAGCTACCGGGCCTTTAGTGACCCCTGCATAGCATATCAGAAACATACTTAACAATGAATTTTAAAGCCAAAAGAGGCGAGTAAATCGACACGATTTTGATAAAGACATTTCGACACCTGCTTGTTATATCATTAGTTAACCGTCCTTATTATAGATGATGCCGATTCGCTCGACCTTTTCAGCCTTAAAATTCATTATTAAGCTACATTACAGTTCCGTGCATAGTCTACCAAAGAAACATATTTTCGTTAAACTATTTTATCTAGGCTACCCGATCTCGATGGACCAGGTAAAGCGACGGAGTAGCGGGCGTCAGGAAGTAATCTACGACTACGTGCAGCGCTCCTTCATCGCCATGTCCTGGGAAAAGGAGGAAAGCAAATCGCGTCACGTCGATTTCCAGTGCGTCAACAAGTCGAAGAGCATCACCAACCTTGTCGCTGCAGCAGCCGACACGCCGCAGGACCACGGGCTGGTGGGTGGAGGTTTTTGTTGTTAGTTAGTTGGGTGCTGTGTTGTCAACAACCGCTTTGCAATAACCGAAGCCCGGTAAAGTTATTTGAAAACAGATCAATTTGCAAAGGAACATAAATATGAAACAAGTCTTTTCACGAGCAACTCAAATATTTAGTCAATACATTTCATTAACAATTTAAGTCTAAGTCACGTCATTTTCCAAAGCAAAGTAAGTCTAAGTCAAACTTTAAAATCAACTCAAGTTCTAGGCGAATTCAGTCAATTACAAAATAACTTAAGTCCAAGGCTATCCATTTCGGTCTTTGTGGGTTGACTTTCTGTTGTTAGTTGTGGTTAGTTTGTTACAGTGTTGTAAACATTGTTAACATCTTTATTCATTATAAACATCTTTATTCATTTTCATGATGTTAAAAATAAATAAAGAGTTATTTGAAACGTTCAAATGATACCTACTTCTGTATGGACTTTGATATTCGTATTACGTCTTACTACAACCTCCAACCGTTATGCTCCGAGGTAAAGTGATTTGCAAAAACAAATCAAGTCATTTGCAAATGAACTTAAGTCTAAGACAAGTCTTTTAATGAACAACTTAAGTCTTAAGTCAAGACATTTCATCACCAATTAAAGTCTTAAAAGTACAGTCATTTTTCGTGAGTTGAGTTTTCTGTGTTTGTTGTTGTTAGTTGATTGCAGTTTTGCAAACAACCGCTTTGAAATAACCAAAGCTCGGTAAAGTTATTTGCAAATTTGCCTTGGTCAATACAATTAAAAATAGTTATATGATTGCCTTTATTATTGAATTACTAAGAAAACACGTGTATTGTGTTCCAATTTTTTTTGTTTTTTTTATATAATAATTTTTTGTGTCAAACCTGCTGTGACTTGATTGTTCCTTTCTTGTCCTCAGCTGATTCAGGCCGAAGCCGAAATGCTGGAAATGCCCAACCCGGCACACCGCGATGACCTCGAGGTCGAGGAAAACGACTGACGTCATAAACCACCCCCACTCCAGAAGCCCCCCCCCACCAACCCGAACTTTTGCCCGAATTTTTGCGTCGTTCTGCCGCCAGAGGTCGCCACCTTTTTCTTCGTTTTTTTTTGCCGATGCTTGGGTTCGTTTTTGTGCGAGCAGCTAACCTTGTGCGTGATCTGTGTGCCTGGGTTGAATTTTGTAAGTTACCCCAAATCGGGGGTTCTTTAACTGGGTCCGTGGACTCCTTGAGGTTCTTTGAACTAGTTTTAGGGGGTCTATGAAAGTCAATTGGAAATATTAGTGTATATATATATAAAGTAATCAATTTTTCAAAGAAAACAGTTTAATTAAAAATAAACGGTTTAGCACTGAATGTATTTAGACTCCATTTCACTTTCTCATTTTTCGGACCGGAATCAGCAGGTTTATTAAGTCTATTTGTGTTGTGACGTCAATTTATGCCGTCCTTTTTTTGCAATTCTCTTGCCTCCCGTGGTGTACGCGAAGCAAAACAAAATTTTAGGGGTTGCGCTAAAAACATTTATTATAACCCCTGCCTAACTGGAAAGTCGTTTCTAGCAATCCTAGCCACATAGTTACACAGTCAAATAAAAAACGTGTTGCACCTGTTGGGCGGGAGTTTCTTGAATTGAGTAAAGTATATGTAATTTTCTTAAATTTTACCATTTTTGCAAACGAATTCTTTGTTTTAATCATTTTAGTTAGCTAACTAGGCTTTTCCCTATAGCTTTGGCTGCAAGGTTAGGCGTGCGCCAGATGTCTATATAATATATTACCACAAAACGCTTATAAACCGCAAGTAAAGATGGGACATCTAGGAGTTCTACCCGTCCCAAGTGAATTCAACCCTTGTCCGTTTATAGCCGCAGACTGCGCCAAAGCGCCTATGGCAACCTTTAGTTATTCATTTGTTGTTTAGCTTATATTAGTGCAAGTTATAGTTGCTTCAAATGGCCGCCAACCTCTTCCTTTTCTTTGGTTAAATTTATTGTTTATCGTTAACGTTGAAATGAAATTTCAGTTTGCTTTTTGGTCTAATGGCCTATCATTGTTACATTTGTTGCTTTGCTAGCTGTCCACTAGCTTATTTGCCTAATAGGCAAAGAATACTGTGTAAGGCCTTTTGCCGTACAACCGTATTATATTTGATTGCAACGTAAAACTTTTGCCGCGTTCAACAAAACGAAACATTTTCACCGTGTCTTAAGTAGAAACCTGGTGTTTTTTTCACAGTTTAAAACTATGAACTTATCTGCAAGTAACTAATGACAAATTAAGCGGTTAAAATTGTCATTTCATTTTATTGTGTAAAATTGCCTCCGAAAATCGCTTATTTAATGCTTTCGGGAGTAAAAAATCCTTTGCGTTTTGTATAATACCTCATTTGATGTGGCAAACTGTGTAGATATTAAAATATTTCGTTGGTTAAGACGAGTGCCTGTTGACGGCTTTGTTATAAATATTTTTTTTTCTAAAAGGGTCATCATAAAAGTTTTTTAGCGGGGTAAAATTTAAAGTAATTTAAATTTCACGCTCTCATGGATATTTTACGTATCTACTTATTTCGTGCAACTTATTAGGTTTGTGTTATTCATTACTTGACAACTTACACAATATCAGTGCGCAAGCACAGGCACGGGAGCTTTCAACCATTTTTTCAAGGCTCTTTATAAAGCACTGTTTGTTAGTTCGCAAGGCCGCCTGAAAACACCTGAAACTTTTGTGATTTCGCCTGTTTTAAAAGGAAGGCGACTCCCTTTTTTCAGTGGCCGTGTACTTTGCCTATTTATGATATTGTTTCTAGATAGCGCGGAGTTACCAAATGTTTTCTTTTGTGTTGTATATTTAACGCACTCGCTTTCATATCTCCTTGCTATTTATGTTTTGCAGGTCGACTCTCGTTTGCATTTTCACTTCGATATGTTTAATAGATAATTTGTCGCTTGAACTTGCGTTGTCTAGGTCAGTTTTTCTAATCGAACACCAAACGAAAGTTTAGAATTAATAACGCATTGAAATCAACAACACAACAAACAGGTTTGTTCAGTTTTCCTAGTGCGATGTCTTGAAATTTTTGGCTGAGTACAAATTTCGTCCTGTATTACAATCCTATTGTTACGCAGCGAGTTTTAGTATTACATAATAATAAATTAGGCAAATCACAATAGAACATGAAAACCGGTGACGATCATTCACAGAACACCGGTTTCATAATTACTGGTCAAGATGGTTTCAAGCAAAGCTGCAAAATGTTGGTTGAAAACAGTTGCAAATTCCAAGTGACTTCAAGACACACCCACTATTCCATTGATCTAGGTCAGTTTGGCTAAGTAGTGTTCTAATTAACTTCTGACTGATACTAGCGACACAAAAATCCGGAAAACACCATCTGCTTGGCCTAAAGCGGATTAAGAGCTCCTCTTAGTTCATCTTAACCTAGCATTGAGACGTTGTTTATAGTATTCTATTACCCAATAAAATTAAAGAAAAAGTATAATTTTTTGTTGTTTCAAACTAGAGATCTCAGATAATATCGGACTGGGGCCGATACCCGGGGTCAAGTGATAGTATCGTTACCTGTCCGATACCACTGTAGAACCTGTGATGATCCGATTCCAAACTAATTGAGGAATTCCAGCCATGGTTTGTGATAAAAACTCCTGCTAACCTTACTTTTTGAAAGCCTGTAGCGGGGCGCATATCATCCACGGGCCCTATAGTTTGAACGCCCCTTCGTTAAAGAAATTCGTCTTTACGTGGTTAAAAATGATGTTCTGTTTTATGTGAGGGGCATACTCGTTTAGCTGTCGTTTATTAACAGGAAATGTTGTGGAGAGTTTTGTTGAAAATTTTGAGCAGATTATTCAGTGCATGCTACAAGCTCGAGAAAAATGGAATTTCGTACAAGGATAAATAGTGTTTTATGACAGCTGATTTGTACGAATAATTGTTTCAAGCCTAAAATTTTGTTAGTGGATATACCTTATTGGTCAAAGGATTTCCCGTGACCTCCTTTATAATTGCATTATCAGCAAAAAACCTTGAAATAGTGTTTCACCTTTGAGGTAAAGATTTTGAGTACACTTAAAAGCGTAAGACCAACTGCCAACTCTCAAGTGAGCTTATCAGAGCGAATGCTTTGATAACACAAACGTTTTGTTTGCATTTTCTGAGTTACTTAGTCCTTCAGGATTGTTTATTTAAACGGCTTTCTGCTGATAAAGTACTCCCAATTATGATCCAACAATGGGCAAAACAAACAGTGTGCCGCTAAAGCACACTTGTGGAAGACCAAGACATCCTTAGTAATTGCTATAACCACTAACGAGTGTTGCTGTTGATAAATGAGTAAATCCATATGAATTCGTTGCAAAAAATATGGGCCCAGACTCACAGTGATGATAGTGCAGAGGTCGGGAACCTGTGGCTTTTTTCACTCTCTCTCTCACTCTAATTCTTACTATAACTACAAAATGTGCGCACTTTTTAAAGGCAGTTTAAAATGTGCGCCCATTCTGAAAAAAAGTGCGCACATTTTTCAATGCATGTTAAAATTTGCGCACATTTTCGCGTTTACATTTTTGCGCACATTATGCAAAACAACGCCACGTCCCTGTTGCATTGCAGGGAGTGCCGGTGTTCAGGCTCGTGCGCCATTGTATAAACCAGGGGTGGGCAACCATTTTCTAGTCGCGGGCAAAAACTAAACTCAGAAAGATCTCTGTGGGCCGCTAGTTTATAAATTTTAAGAAACTTTGGAGTTTACGGAACTTATTATACCAACCGCAACGACTGTTAATCAAGAACTGGGGTGTTTTGCAATTGAAATAGATTCGCAATAAAATTAAACTATAGGGTAGCCTATATGTTACACTTGGTACAGTAACAAGATGTGCGCAAAGCACAAAATGATTGCTTAAAATAGGAGGAATAGCCTCGTGCCCAGTTTATAAATTGTGTCGCGGGCCGCATGATTTGCCGCGCGGTTTTGTCCTTTTTCGACAAGTCGTTGATTTGCGCACCTGAAATATACCCCACAGTTGCAGGTAAATCTATATGTGATTTTGCCGCACTAAAATTCGCTTTAACGATATTTAACTTTACAAAGCAGGGTGCATATAGGGGAAAACCTGTTTGCTGTTATTGACAAGTGCAAAATTGAATTGCGTGCTGTTCCTAATTGTGAAAGCAAAACTGCAATTATCGTAGGCTTTAATAGCGAGCAACTTTACATTTACAATCTGGACATATAGCCACGTCCCATAGGCAGAAGAGACAAAACAATTAATTGACCGTATTACATTTCGTCTTACAAATGCGCTTATACATTTTGGGGGGGTCTTTAAGCCATTATCACAACTTTTTATTCTATAGCTTTTCCAAGCCGGTATACTTTGCAAGAAGCTAAACAAACTACCAAAGGCTCTGGCACAGAATTTGAAGGGCTGGATAAATATAACAAGTATTACCTTATCACAACAATCCAGTCAAGAAGATAGGCAAGATGAGGCTTATATATTGAGACGGCAAAACCTCAATGCACTTGGTGAACAGTGTCGAGGTTCGGATCTGCGAGACATTCAACTAATCGCGAGCAGGCAAATCTTTTAAACGTTAACTACTGTTGTAACAGACACCGTTTACGTTCATTCGAAAGCCAGCCAAGAAAAAGCCCTGTTTGCGCTTTTGAAAAATATGTTGAAAAGGCCCATTTTTTATTTAACCAAAGATGTATAATATTCAAGCCTAACGTTTTTTTGAGTTAAAATTAGTATTTGCCTACATCCAATAAAAAAGAAGTACTTGATAAGACTATCAAACCATAGGATAGCACAAAAACCGGCTAATTTTGTCAGGCAATATCTAAATTCAAAGTAAAACAAATTTGGGAATATAACTGGTCTACACTATTAAAACATTAAATAACATAAAAATCGGCTAATTTCGTCATGTAATATATGTTTTGTAACCTATTACGAGTTCCACCGGGCAAAGTTCGCCTCCAAGCACCTTTCGCCCCTGACAGTTAACGGGGTAAAATGATTTCTCAATTTAAAGACGTTCTCCTAACTCGACCTAACTTTTCTCGCGTTTTCGTTGTGCAGAAACGTCCGGCGATAGTTACAACAGTATGTTTACGATTACACCGTGCATCCTTGCCTTGGTCCTTGCTGGTTTGCAGCAAGTTCTGCCGACAAGCGCGGAGAAGCAGCTCATGGTGTGTGAGAAAATCGACGAAGAGTCACCCAACCCTGGTCAAATTGGTACAATCAGCGGGCCACCTGGCCCTCCCGGTCGAAGGGGCCCCCCAGGACCCCCTGGCCTTTCTGGAAGCCCGTCGGTGGCGAGTTTAGAAGAAACAGGGGCAATTGACCGAAAACTGGACTCCATTTACGGTATTGTGCTGTTTTACGTTGGCAAAAGTTTTCTTGTTTAAATAGTTAACTGGACTGCAAACATAAAAAAGGATACGATTAAAATAGGTGGTTCAAACGCCAAATTTATTAAGTGTGCTCCATTTTTCTACGTATCTTACATAATCTTTGTTTTGACGTTTTTTGGGACATATTCGGTTATGGTAATTTTCTTTACCCTTTAAGAAAAAGTATAACGAAAGTTGTTGATAATACACAGTTCTACCTAATCCAAGCCATGAACCATTAATAGTAGCAATGCTATGAAAGTCGACCTGCAAAACATAAATAGCAAGGAGATATGAAAGCGAGTGTGTTAAATATACAACACAAAAACGAATATAGGTCCACGAATATAGGTTCCCCCCCCCCCATGTGAATCGCCTGGGTAAAGCTAGAACAAAGGAAAAACCCCGACTTAACGATTACAAGTTCGTATAATTCCCCCTTAACACTTGGCCATTGTAGAAAGATTGCCGTCTAGCCGCCGAACCTGATTGACCTTGAATAATTACTTGAATTTATTTCTTGAAGCTCAAATAAACTGCCCAGGCGTGTTGTACAACAACGTCTGCTATTGGCTGCCTTTCTCCAGCCTCAAACGGGGAATGTTCGACACCAAGGCAAAAGCGCTGAACTACTGCGCGATGTTCAACGGTACCCTGGTCGACATTGAGAGCGAGCAAATGTACGACGCTCTCTACCTCTACCTGCAGATGACCTGGAACTACTACATCGACGAAACAAACAACAACGGAGTGGACTTTTGGCTGGCCTCCATCTACCAGGTGAGGTAATCCAACAAGGGTGAACGTTATCGCGCTAAAAAAAACGATTGCTTTGTTTGAGGAAGTCAGCCGACTTTCTGATTGACGCAAATAGGGTCACTAACTACGTCAGTGCATCTCAGCCCATGCGTCGTGACCATGGTCGCCCCCTTCGGGGAAGCAAAGGGAGGGGAGGCAAAGGGAGGGGAGGAAAGGGGAGGGCACTTGCCCCCCTGGAATTTCAAAATGCTTTTATTATTATTCTTTTTGTTTATAATACTTCACATTTTAATCAGTTTTACCAAGTTACTATATGTAAGCCTACATATTAATATCATAAGTACTGAAGTTAAATTATGTCTATATATGCATCTTGCCCCCCCCCCCCTTGGAAAATTTTCTGCGGGTGCCTGTGGTCGCGAATTGAAGTTATGTCGTCGTTTGGTTGGTTCGCTGACAGCATCAGTTTACATTAGTGGTCTCCAACCTTTTTATTACTGGACCCCAATTCAAATGAAATGCAATCAGCACATAAATTCGACCCCAGTTTGTTTTCAGCTAAATAAGTAATGCTTGAACTAAATAACACAAGCGATTGATGATGTTTAAATTATACACGAGACCAGATTCTGTTTCAGTTGCTTTGAAACATTTATTAAACTCATTGCGCTTGTTTAAAACACCAGCGCCATAAAACCGCCCAAACTGCTGAAATTGCGTTGGTGACCCCATCAAAGGATAAGGTCATCCTACATGGGGTCGCGCGGCATAAATTGCTCCAGTTCGATACGTTTCCTTCGAAAACAATTGCTTGGTTATTAAACAACATGTAAAAAAATAATTAGGAACTGTATTTAACAATATTGCTTGCCTTTGGAACACAATACACAATACACGTTTTGATTTAGCAATTTCAATAAAAATACCAAAGCCATAATATTCGATAAAATCGACTTTCGTTGTTCACAGACGTTTCAGCAATAACTCATGATATTATTAGTGAAAGCTGCCATTTTTTGTCCATTTATCTTGAGAACCTGCAGAAAGAATACAGTAATATAGGGCTCGTTTACTTATGTTTGAGCTTACTTATACTCTTGCTTTATGTAAGTTTCGTTCTCCTTAAGCTTAAAATTTTGGAAAACGGCTTTGCTATGATACATGTAATAACACTGATGTTCGCCGACTCTTTGCAATTGAGGTGCGAATTAATAAAATTGATTTAAAATAAGCTACTAATTATAGATTTAATTTCCAAATCACATCAGGTTGGGTTACTATTTGTTTGTATTATGGCACATTTGCAACGTTTGTATCACAAATAAGGTAATGTGGGTGGTGTTTTATTGCGGGGTACAAGGTGACAATTTTTGAACTTAACATAGAAAAAACTTTAACCAAGGTTGCATTTTGGCGCAGGGAGGACGGTTCCGGAGTGCCAATGGCGGGCCAATCTATGTTCGTGTGAGAACCGAATACACTCCTCACACAAGTACGTCAGTGGCGCTGACAGTCAGGGCGAGAGCTTCGAGACCCGATTCGCAGTGCGGTTATTACACACCGCCTATGAGGAACAGCTACGGCGTGCCGTTTTGTCGCCTTTAAACGCGAGCGGCAAGAGTCGACTGCAAAATTGATGTAAATGTTCTGTAGATAGTTGCTTCGCACGCTTCACTAAAAAATCAAACATTCTTGAGTTGTAAATATTTGTCTAACCCAGTGGTTCTTAACCATTTAAGCTTCGTGGCCCCCTTTGAAAGGCTCTCGATCCTCGTGCCCCCCTGCTTATAAAACTACCAAGCATTGTGTTTAAAGTCTTTTCGCTTGTTTTCCTTCTTCACGTTAATAACCAATACAGCCATTAATTAACGAATAAATGCACTTACTTTCTAAAAATTTAACAAATAGGTAATTTTAATTTAAACTAACTTAGGATTTAGTCATTACAAATTTTGTTCTTCGACGCCACCGAAATATTTTTTATATTCGGCTCTGTTTTGTACTGAGCCAAGCGATGTCATTACATTCGTCGAGATAATTACTCGATTTTCGTTTTATTAATGCGTAACTATTATAGCCTACTTGAAAAATAAGCTGTATAAACCGCTGAATATTGGCTTAAAAATGACCTTTTGTACACGGTAGCGTACTTTATTCGTTTTACGGTGAAATGTTTCTTTTGCAACTGAACGCCCTTGCAACTGAAGGAAATTGCGAACCGTTGCACCTGACAATACACACTAGTTGCTCGCCTAACAGCATTTGTCAGACACTTAATGATTAGGCGAAGGGTATATCGGCAAGTAATAATTGGCCTATCGAAAAAAACGCTGACGCCGCTACATAACCATAGACTATCTTCAAAGCAGCACAGTAATTCTTTCGCCACAGCGACAGGTCTCTAACCAAACTTGCCCCTCGCGAACGGCCAATTAGGCGAAACTTTCCGCGATAAAGCGAACAAAAAGGACTCAATATTCTACTTTAAATATCCCTATACTGACTAGTCAAAGCAGATGTCAGAAAAATGTGTTACAAAACGTTACAAGAAAGGTTTACAGTCATAATAAAAACACAAAATTAAGTTAACTGGCAAATTTTGAAAAAAGTGGCTCTTTGTTTTCCGCAATATCTAGCTGGAGAATTATGCCGGTGGCCCCTCAATGACCGCTCCGTGCCCTGAAAAACGGTGACGATCTTTTACAGAACACCGGTTGAGTTGCTTGTACAGAAGGTTTCAGCAAAAAGAGACAAAAAGTTGTTTGATAACAGTTCCTAATCCCAGGCGACTTTAAAACACCCTATACTCGTTCCTTAATCTATAGGATAGTTTGGCTAATGTTCTAATTAACTTCTGACTGATACTAGCCATGTGCTTGGGCCAAGGGGCTGAAGAGCAGGGCTGGGGAGGCGGACACGAGACTTGACGGAGTCGGTTTATTTTTGCGGTGGTCGGACTCGGGACTCGACGGAGTCGGTTTGTTTTTGCGAGAGTCGGAATCGGGACTCGACGGAGTAGGTTTGTTTTGCGGGAGTCGGACTCGGGACTCGACGGAGTAGGTTTGTTTTGCGGGAGTCGGACTCGGGACTCGACGGAGTCGGTTTGTTTTGCGGGAGTCGGACTCGGGACTCGACGGAGTAGGTTTGTTTTGCGGGAGTCGGACTCGGGACTCGACGGAGTAGGTTTGTTTTGCGGGAGTCGGACTCGGGACTCGAATAACACCACGTAAACTGCCCGAGTGCAACCTGCGCATGCGCAGTACCAGTTTTGAAACTGATATTGCCGCCAACTGTCAATTGTAAAAGCGGAATTGTATATTGTGGCTATTTTCCAACCATGTAATTTGAGTGAATGAATTATACGACACCCCTATGATGGGATTGCTGAATATTCACCGTATTTAGTCACGTAAATTGAATGAATACAGGTTGTAGGGTCAGGGCCGGACTCGGGACTCGACGAAATCGCACATTTGACCGGAGTCGAACTCGAGTTTATTATTTTGGCCGCAGTCGGACTCGGGTTTATTTTTTTTGGCCGGAGTCGGACTCGGGTTATTTTTAACCGACTCCGCAGCCCTGAAGCAAACTCAAGCTAACCTAGCTTATTGAAAGCCTATACACCGGGGCGCATTTGCCCACGTGCCGTATAGGTTAAACACCCCTGCGTTAGAGAGTAGCCTAATTCGTCTTTATGTGGTTAACAACGATGTTCTATTTGATATGATATTTATTTAGCTGTCGTTTATTAACAGGAAATGTTTTAGAGAGGCTTGTTAAAAAGTATTAAGCACATTAATCAGTGCGTGCTACAAGCTCGAAAAATGGAATTTTCACCAAGGATAAGTGTAATGTTTATGACTGCTAAGTTGTACGAATAATTGTTTTAATCTTAAAACTTTCTTTGGTGGATTTACCTTATTGGTCAAAGGATTTCCTGTAACCTCCTTTATAATTGCAGTATCAGCATTAAAAATTCACTTTTGTTTTTTGAGGAATTAGTGTTTCACCGTGAAGCTAAAATTGATTGAAGTCGACTTAAAACCACAAGATCAACTTTCAACTCTAAGTGCGCTCATCATAACGAAGGTTCTGATAACACAAACGTTTTGTTGCATTTGCCCAGTTATTTAGTCCTCCAGGACTGTTTATTGTTTATTCAATCTAACAATAGACGTAACAACATTGTACGGCCAAAGCGCACTCGAGGAAGACGAAAGGAATTTAATTTATCCTTTGTAATAATAAAATTGCTAGTATAACCATTGTTGATAAATGAGTAAATCTTTATGAATTCGTTGCAAAAAGATTGGGCAAACAGAATGATCAACCTAGAAAATGCTTTTGAACTCTCTAAACTAAACACAAAACCGGGTAGGCCTAAAGGGAACACGAAATGTGTTGCAATAGCAGGTGTTGAAAATAATACAACCAATAATCAATTAACACAGTCGCAAATGTTTGTCCCAAAACCAACATTGTTACTTTTTAAAAGTTGGTATTTGGACCTTATTAATGGCTTAAATTTGTAGCTAAACGTAGAATAAATATCAAAGCATACACTGAAGTAGCCTATGGGTAGCGTTTTTTGAACCATTCCGACAATTGTCTATTCATTTTCAATCTAGGGCATTTGCTTTGTGTTGCGTTTGTATGGAGTTTGTGAGTTAATTGTAACAATTAATAAAGCAACTCATTCGACTGTATTGCGAAGATTTTGCTTATAAAAATACATTCGACCTATTAAAGTGACGAAACAAGATGATGATATAAAAGGCTGAAACATTTCAGGATGCGACAAGAGGTCATTTGCAAAACAACATTGCCAGTCACAGGCAAAGGCATCTGTTAATGACAATGGAGCAGGCTATACGCCAGCGAGTGACTTAAAAAAGCATGAAGCCTTAGCATACTGATTCGACTTTCGGCAACTGTATTTTGTGCAGCTCAGCAGACAACAAAGTCACAGTACCCGCAATGCACATTGCATGTGATACCGTTCGTTTAACGGGTTGCAGAACAACAGGAAATTAATCTGACATTTAAGTTGCACGTCGAGACGAGACGCCCCATGTGATCGTTAAACGAAAACGCCAAGAAACTATTTTTAGGAGCCAAAGGCGAAGGCTAACGGTTTAGGCACAAAATTCAAAGGGCAGGAATTTCGCAGTCGGAATTTTTGGCTGTTGCTTTTTGGCAGGGGTTAGGCTGGAAAACGGTTTTCCGTGTATCCAAATCGAGGTACAGAAACTACAGATATCCGAATACCAGAAAATGGACATAAAACTTCCAAGCGAATACGAATTTTGTTAGCTGCTATGTTGCCTATCAAAATTCCTGTACAAACTAGTTTCTATGCCATTATCCAATGATTTCTGTAGAAAATATTTTGCCAATACAATGCATTTCAGCAACTTGAACGTTTTTCGAAGTTCAGCTATATATTTCAAACATTATTAATTTTTTTCAGTGGAAAGGCACTGTGCACATTATCGCGTATGTTGTCCTGTGCAAATTCCTATTTTTGAAATGGCGATGATTTTACAACTAATACTGTGTAACTCACTGCCTCACGATTCGTAATTGTGACATAATGAACAACCTAAAGTGAATTTCCATAAATTGTACAAAGATTCAAGGTTCAATTTATTTTTGTGGTTCTTTGCAAACATTGAAAAAAAAAACACATAAAGAATAACACAAGGACAACGAAAGGACCTTGCGGTCATCGAGTCGAGCTGCCCATACAAAGGAGTGCGGGCCAAACAGTTAAAAAATGGTCTATAGTCTATGCTATATATACCCACAACTTATGGTTGCTGTTTGATTCGAGAAATAACAAGAGTCACCATCTTTCAAATAAATTTTCACGTTATAACAGAGTTGGACCAAATGTAATTTGTAATTGTAATTCATGTACTAAATTACAGGTTTTAATGTAATTGTAATGTAATTGAGGCATTCTGTGTAATTCTAATTGTAATTGTAATTTGCTAAAATACAGTTGGTTAAACTGAGAATTAGAGACATTCGATTTACAAAAGTGCCCTCTTTCATCGATGATTTGTATTGTTACTTTGGGATTTTTTTAAATATTATGTAATAAAAGTAATGTGTCATTCTGGTCCATGGAGTTCCCAACAAACCAAACGTGTTTTACTCGGGAAACAATCCTAAACTGAAAATGCCAAACGACAGCGTGACAAAGGGCCAGGTCCGTGCCAAACATATGGTCGTTTATATTCAAATCAGGTGGATTTTGTGTTTTGGCTTGGGAACGAATCTGTGACAAGCCAGCAGTTTAATTGATGAAGCCCAAGGAAAAATAATTACAATTTCGCGTGAAGCGGTCCTTAGTCTGAAAATTTTTTTTCCCTAAATGCTGTATTAAAAATCTGATTTTTGCTTAACTTTTTGTGTAAGATTAGAGTAGTATAAATCCATTTACAACTTCCTATTGTGTGCAGAGTCGATGTATGTTGTTTCAGATCCGTTAATAGTGACATTCTAGTGATTTACCTACGGAAAAATCTTGCAGAGGTGCCGCAATCTATTTTTTATTTCTGAGGAGTGCCGCAAGCCATAAAAGGCTGAGAACCACTAAACTGCTGTATAGTTAGCTGCCGGGACCTGGATTGAACAAGGCCGACTTTCGTATGTGCTGCAAATATACTGCAGGGCTGCATTGGCGGCGTGCAGCGCCGGGAGCCTCAAACGATCCGACCGCCCTGTAGGTCGTTAACTCTCACTGTCACGTTCCCTAAACGAGCGCCGGACGCACGACCGATCGCATCAGTGGTTCTTAACCCTTTTCCTTGCTGCACCCCTTTCAAATAACCGAACAATTCTCGCACCGCTTTCCAAGTCACCAACCAATTCTCGCACCCGTTCTAGAGTTGCTTAAATATCGAAAACATTGTAGTTTTATATTTATACAAGTAACTGATAACTAGGTTATATATATTTATACAAGTAACTGATAACGCTTATTTTTTGACCTAAAGATTAAGAAATTTTGAACAATAAAATTAAAATTTTGAGGCGTCGTTATTCACACGGTTTTTATACCTTATATTGCTCTAATGAATATATAATACGGTTAAAATGACTTTGAATATAAATCAAAACGAATATTTTTTGATAAAATTTAACGATAAATTAAAAAAAAATTAACGACCAATTTCAAAAAGCTGACTATAGTTCTTTTTTAAGTGTGTAAATGATTTTTGTGCATTTTATTCGATTTTGACTTAAAAAAAAAAATTGAAAAATTTTGACCTTACTTGTAAATTTTGACAAAATTTTGACTTTTTTTGACAATTTAAAAAATAATCGCCCTACTGATAACATATTCACACAATACTAAAATGTTAAGTGATTTTTTTCCTTTTTAACTGCGCGAAAAAAATAAATTACATCAATGTATTTTCTGTGTCTGATTCAGCATCCCCGCAAACCAGTGGAACAGTTTTCGCACCCCTAGGGGATACGAGCACCCCTGATTAAGAAACCCTGCTCTAGGCGCTCACTGTTCAAGCGGCGCGTTCCTTAACGAGCATCGGAAGCACGACCGACCTGCACGTCTGTCGTCAGCACTCAAATTAATTGAAATCGGAATGGTTTCGCTATAAAATAAGGCAATCCCTGTCCTAGCTTGGTCATTCGCTAGCATCGACCGGGTGGCGCAAACGGGCTTTGTTGAGTATCTCGACTGAGAACGAAGAGGGCCGTAGCATGAGACGGGGATGCCGGCACATTGTGCAAAAAATGTGCACGCGAAAATGTGCGCATTTTTTTCTAGAATGTGCGCACATTTTAAAATGCCTTCAGAAATGTGCGCAATTTTTTTCAGAAAATGTGCGCAATTTTTAATTCAGAAAACCGCTATAAAAACCCCTATTTGCTGTAATTCACAAGTGTAAAAAAGAATTGCGTGAATGAAATTGCAATTGTGAAAGCAAAACTGCAATTAACGTAGGCCTAAATAGTGAGCAACTTTACATTTATAATCTGGACATAGGCACTCACCGTCCCGAGATCCCACTTCAGCAGAATAGACAAAAAATAATTGACTGTGCCTCTTACAGTTCGTCTTATAAAGGCTCTTATACATTTTAGGGGGGAGGGGGGATTTTAATCCAGTGTAATTTGCCACTTAAAGCCATGCGGCAAACCTTTTATTCTTTAACTTTTGCAAGCCGGTATACTTTGCAAGAAGCTAAGCAAACTACCAAAGGCTTATAGGCACAGGAATCGAAGGGCCGGATAAAACCAGCAACTATTATACCTTATCTTAACAATCCAGTCAAGAATATGGTCAAGACGAGTATTATATATTAAGTCGGCAAAAACTCAATTCACTTGGTAAACAGTAACGAGGAGATCAGACAAATATTTTGAACGTAAATAACTACTGCTGAATTAGACAATCGCAAGCCAGCCAAGAAAAAAGCTGTTTGCACATTCGAAAAAATATCGTAATAAAGTCCTTTTTAATATTCTTGACGCCTTTTAAATGTTGCACGAAAACATATACAAACCTATAAATTAGCAATGTTGTTATCTGAACAGTAACTGTTTAACAAAGGTCCTTAGAGATGAATGAATAACGGTTGTTTAAACAAGAAAATGTTGTTCAAATCGTTTTTTTTTCCATCCAACCAAGACGTATCTTAAACAGGCTTAACGTTTTTGTTTAAGTTAAAAATAATTAATTCTTGCCTTTTACCCAAAACTAAAACTAATTTGGAAATAAGTGGTGTACAATATTAAAACATAAAATAACATAAAAAGCGGCTAATTTTGTCATGCAATATAATTAGATTGGAAATACTGCATTTTGATTTAATTTAAAATCAAGTAGTTTTGTGACCTATTCTCTGTGGTTAAAGGAACTTTGAAAAATCGCCTACGAGTGCCACCGGGCAAAGTTCCAAGCACCTTTCACCCCTGACAGTTGACACTATAAAATAATTGCTCAATTTAAATACGTTCTCCTAACTCGACCTAATTTTTCTCGCGTTTTTGTGTGCAGAAACGTCCGGCGATAGTTCCAACAGTATGTTTTCGATTACACCGTGCATCCTTGCCTTGGTCCTCACCGGTTTACTGCAAGGTCTGCCGACAAGCGCCACGAATATCATGACATGTGAGAAAATCAACAAAGCGTCACTTATCCGTGGTACATTTAGAGGGTCACCTGGCCCTCCCGGTCCAATGGGCCCCCTGGAAGCCCGTCGGTGGCAAGCTTTCAAGAAATCGACAGGGCCATTGACCGAAAACTGGACTCCGTTTACGCAACAGAATGCCAAACAAATTCAATTCAAAAACCACACTTTAATTGTTTCTTGTTTTTTTTACTCTTTAAATTAATTTTACATATGGAGGAAGAAATTTTATAACAAAAGTTGTTGTTAAATTAAATGTTTTTCCTATTCCATTCCTTGAGCCATTAATAGTAGCAATGCTATGTGACTCGCCTGGGTTAAGCTTGCGAAAAGTTTTTCTCGTCTAAATGCCGACTTAATGATTAAAAATTCGTATACTTTCCCCTTAACACTTCACCATTGTAGAAATATTGCCGTCTGGCCGCCGAAACTGATCGACCCTGAATAATCAATTGAATTCATTTCTTTAAGGTCAGACAAACTGCCCAGGCATGTTGTACAACAACGTCTGCTATTGGCTGCCTTTCTCCAGCCTCAAACTGGGAATGTTCGACACCAAGGCAAAAGCGCTGAACTACTGCGCGATGTTCAACGGTACCCTGGTCGACATTGAGAGCGAGCAAACGTACGACGCTATCAACCTTTATCTGCAGATGACCTGGAACTACTACATCGACGACACAAACAACAACGGAGTGGACTTTTGGCTGGCCTCCATCTACCAGGTGAGGGGTGAACGTTATCCACCAACAAAGCAGCTGGTTTTTTTAAGGGAGTAAGCCGACTTTTTGATTGACGCCTGGTTCATGCGTCGTTTGATTTAGTTGGGTCGCTAAACGTATTCGTTTACATGACTATATATATAGATATCTTAGGATTGATTTATAGCTCAAAAATTAGAAACACGCTGAAAGGATACAATAATTGGGCTCATAGTAGCTCACTTATGTTCGAACGTATTAATACTGTTACCTTATATGAGTTTCCTTCACTTGATGCCAAAAATTTTAGTGAACAAAAACGGCTTTGCTGTGATACATAACTTTTGTCGCCGCAAAAAAGAGCGAAGAACAATGATTTACGTTGGGCAAATTAATTTTTTCTTGAGGTGCGAGTAAATAAAATTGAAGCAGACTAAGCTGTTCTTCGAAAATCATAGGATTCTTTTCCAAATCACATCAGGTTACTATTTGTTTGTATTGTGGCACATTTGCAACGATGTATCACAAACAAGGATGTTAATCACGTGAAAGCAAGCTTTCGGCATGGTGCGTTTTTTGATGTGGGTGGTCTCTATTAGTGTGGGGAACAAAGTGACGAACAAAGCGACAACCTCAAACTTAAGAATCAAGCAAAACCAAAAAGGTTTAAAAAAAGATCCAATGCAACTTCATTCAACAAGAGTAGAATACTATATAGATACGCAAATGACATCGTCAGTTCTGCTAAGATTCTGCCTACACAACAAACCACCAAAATGATATATAAATAAAAAAGTCTCAAATGCCAAGACCAGAATTACTATATACAGTTCAGTCCAGATGTAATCCAATACTGAAGTAAAAATGTGAAAGGAAGAACAACTATAATAAAATACCTTAATGGTGAAAATAACGGCCCAAATAGACGTTAAAAGCGACATGCATTATTGTTCAAACGTTGCGTTTCGGCAAATGCTCATGCCATCATTAGTGATATGCACCTGTTTCGTCAGACGCACACTCGCAGGTGGCTTACGCCCCGCTTCTGCGCACCTTTTTATCTATCGTTTTTATGCGACGCTTGTTTCGCACGTTTTATCATTCCTTTATGCGACTAAGTGTATATAAACGGGTGTAACTGATGTGGTCTTCATATCGCTGATGATGGCATGAGCATTTGCCGCAACGCTTGAACAATAAAGCATGTCGCTTTTAACGTCTATTTGGGCCGTTTTTTTCACCATTAAACTTATGAACATATCCGTATATAGTGTTCCAAAATAACTTAATACATAAAAAACTTTAACCAACATTGCATTTTGGCGCAGGGAGGCCAGTTTCTGGGTGCCAATGGCGGGCCAATCTATGTTCGTGTAAGAACCCAATACACACCTTTCACAAGTTCATCAGTGGCACTGACTGTCAGGGCGAGAGCTTCGAGACCCGATTCGCAGTGCGGTTATTATACACCGACTACGACGAACATCTACGGCGTGCCGTTCTGTCGCCTTTAAACGCGAGTGGAAAGAATCGACCGTAAAATTGATGTAAATGTAGGCCTACTGCAGATAATTGCTTCGCACGCTTCACTTTTAAAAGTACATTGTTCAGTTGTCAATATTTTGTACAACCCATAGTTTGCTGAGGCTATTTGAGCCAAGGCAAGCATCACTGTATATTTTTTTTTAGTTTAGATCAGCGGTTCCCAAACTTTTAAAAATATTTTGCCTCTAAGAACTTTTGAACTAAAAAAACAATTCGCTGATAGCAGGTAATACAGCATGATAGATGCTTTATGATGTCACAAGAGGCAAAACAAAACACGTTATATTATCGAATAATAAAAACATAACTACAAAGACAGTAATGATAACAGATTATGTTGTTTAAAAACATTCACAAAAGTCTAATGTTCAAAAACTGTAAGGACCCCAGTTGGTCTGCGGACCACAGTTTAGGAACCGCTGGTTAAGACTGTTTCACTTCACTCTTTGCTGTTGTTTCAATGTTATCTTTCCACTCATCATGGTACACTAATACACAAAGAGCCTGGATAGTTGTCATTCATTGACCGATATATTCGTGCTTCGCCTCGCAAAAACATTAAAAAGCTGTAAAAGCAAACGTACTTGTGGTATTTGTGTTTCAGTTTACACACATTGGAGATGATCTTCAATTCGTTGATCACGCAGTAACTTGCTGAACCAGGCCGTTAAAGCTATAAATTGAGTCTATAGATCTATGGGGTTGGCATATATATTATTAAATCACCCTAATATGTGCAAACGCATTTTATACAGACAGGGTGTAAAAGTGGCGATTACACCAGGTCTACAAATCTAATTCCCAAATTTGTGGGTTACTCATGACTAGGGCCATTTTTATTTTAACCTAAAAAAAAATATTTTAACTTTATTTTAACCTAACGAAATTGCTTGTTTGTAGAGGCCACAGTTCTTGCTTAAATTGATGCCAGTTACCCAAACATAATATTTGGTAGATTTCAGACCCAAACGTAATATTTTGTCGCAAAATTATATAAAGTGCGTCGGGTTTTTGGCGATAGATTTAGCTTGCTTAGGAATTTTTGTATTACAGAATGTCAGTAGGCTATTCCTAAAATCCAAATTGTTGATCTTCGAAAAGACCACGTTTATGAAGATAAAGTGCTTTAAAAGAATTATTTAAAAACGTAACAATAAATAAAAAAAATGGACAATTTGCGATAAAAGTTACCGCTGATCCAAGTGGGCATTGTGTCATTTTGCCTGCTTTTATGGGTTAATATGGTTTGATTGTGTCGCAGTTCCTGATTTACAATGCTTCCACAACGATTTTTACAAAAATTACTCTCAAGAAACAAACAAACTTTGTCAAAACCCGTAATTTGACATATTTTGACTTTATTAAAATATTTTAATTTTATTGTAAATTTTAACTTTAATTTAACCTATAAACTTCTTAGAAACAGTCCCCTAGGTGCTGAAAACAACTTTATTCTTTGATTCGTGGACAGACGAGGTCCTTAAAAATTTTTAACTTTATTGACTTTTGCGGGCCCTACTCATGACACAATGGACATATTACTAAACTTTACAGTCCATACCAATGGTTAAATCGTTTAATAGTAAAAAAAGCCTATTTAACTGTAATAATTTGTATTGTAAATAGCCAATATAACCGAAGTCTATTGTTTCTTCACAGTGTATAAAGCCTTAAGAAATGTAGACCTACACCAAAGGTATAAAATTAATACATTCAGACGATTAGAAATTAAGCATCCAATTTTTGTAACAAGTCTTGCCCTTTGGCACAGATGTGTCGATTGCAGTTTTACATACTTTTTTAATCTAGTGGGTTTGTTTTTCTTTTAACATCGAAGTGATGAATAAAAAATGTGAGAACCACTGGTTTATACAAAAAGAGATTTTCACCAATAACTTTACAACTAGGACTTTTATCTATTACGCTTCTTGTGTGGTTTTATGGGTTTATATGATTGAAATAGAAATTAAGGGCCCACCGTTTATTAGGCGCATTTTGGCCAAACGGTGGCAATTGTTTCATTTTAGGGTCCTTTGGCAACTATTCCAAGGCCTCTTTTGTTATTATGGGTGACTTATTGATGATATACACAAAGTATAAAATCGGTTTAATCCAACAACAAACAGCCGAACTCGCAACGACGCATTACTCACTCAAATGGAATTGACTTCTGTGCTGGACCTTGATGTGTTTGCTTGGTTATTAGGACTTATTTCTGCTTGTACTTTTGAATGTTGTTAGCACGTCGAGACTACTTTTCAATAAGAGCGGACATTTTGGCTAGTTAAAAGCGATATATACCTTAAAAGACAACAACGCAAAACCTGTACGAAAATAGTGGAAGCATGCTATTAAAAGCTTATTGCGTACTAAGCAGAAATTCGCCTTGAAAATGGTGAATGATTCCTTTTATCGGCGTGTAGGATTCATTTAGTGTTTCAACTGAGCTGAACGATTTAGCCTACTGCACCAGCAAATAACTTGCGCAGTAATATGCGCTTCGTATCAGTTATCTATTAAATTTAGCAATAATCCTACCTCCCGACTCATTGTATCAATAACAGAATAGCACAAACACGAGAGAAATGTGAATTTAATGTAGAACCAATGCTGTTAAACTGGAATACAGGGACTACTTTTAACGGGTTCATAAAATCCTTGTAGAAATTGTAGTGTAATATTAAAGTTGTAATGAGTATTCCTAAAGCAAATAATTTAATTGGAAATAACACTTTAGCGTCTTCTTCTTAAATGCACTTAAAATATACTAATTAAGTTTTACAATATTTGAGCAGAAAACAGATTCCTATGTGTTCTTGTTTCATGACGTCAAATTATGACTAACGTTTACTATCAACGAACGTTCAGTACTATCATTTCTTAGATCAGTAGTTCTTAATCTTATTTATTGCTGCACCAGTTTTAAATAACCTACCAATTGAAGCACCCTCTTCTAGAATTTCTTAAACAACAGAACCCTTGTAAGTTAGTTTTATATTTAACTGAAAGTAAATTACAGTAATATATTTTCTGTGTCTGATTCAGCATCCCGATCCCTAGAAACAATTAGGCTATCGCACCCCAAACTGGCTAAGAAACCCTGTCTTAGATAGATGCTTTTGGGGTCCGCATTAATAATCATTAGGAACCCCTGATGTAAGGTTTGTTCGTAACCTAATTGGTTAAATTTTAACTAATGTTACAAAATTACAAAGTTTAATTTGGAGCATACTGGTTGGAAGTTGTAGTAATATATATTAAGAATAATAAAGCCTATATACAGAAGTATTAGGTCAGGGGTCGGTAACCCCTGGCACGCGTACCACTTTTGGCACGCAAGATGTTTTTGCATGGCACGCCAATTGATTTAACGCGCACGTTATATCACCTTAAAAAAGTACAACCATTACATCACTGACACTAGCGCTAACTAAATCGTTGCACACATTGCCAGTTCGTGTCACAAATAAGTGTCTTAACTGTTGTATTTAAGATTACTTTTTGTGGGCGTTATACTTGTTGTTTACCACTAACCGTTTGTATTATGTCACATGCCCCACTTTGGCGTAACGTTTACTACGTTAAAGCAGGGCATTATACATCATTGGTTCTTAACCGCCGGTCCGCGTCAACTTTCCTGCCGGTCCGCCTAATATAAAATATAAATATATTACAAAAAGCAAAATGTTTAAGGCGGCTGGTCCATCAAAATTAGAACTTAGCCAGTTCCGTAATTTGCAGAATTCTGACGTAACGTAGAGTTAATGGTCTACTTTGGACTTTATCGTACGTACCAATGCTGCAAGTGTTGTGCCCACCTGTTTAAAAGTAGGCAACAACTTGTTTAAGTCTTAAACTTTAAGACCAGTTGTACGTGAAAAACTTCAATAGAACCACTGATAACACGTATGATATCAAAAAGACAGCAGCAAATTTCTCATTGCATTGGAGTTTTCGTTATTTGCTTTTAAGTTGCATATTTTTGTCATAATCACATTTTGGGTTGATTTTAATTTTTCAAGGTCCACCGGTCCGTATGCTAAAAAGATAGCAGCTTTGACAACCACTGTTCTACATTAAAAGTAAAGGCGTGTGTTTTTGTGCGACTGAGAAACCAACAAAAAGCGAAACTGATAGTTAACACTTCTAGGTATCGGCTTAAAAGCATCGAAGTACATTTAAAAAAAATATACGTAAATTAAATGTCAGATCACAGCAGGGCTGCTGAGTCGGACTCGGGACCCGAGGGGACCAGCTGAAACTACCAGAGTCCGACGTGTGCGCATGCGCAATACCAAACTTTGAAACTGATAAGGCAGCAAACTGTAATTTACCCTATGAGTGGACTGCGGAGTATCCACATTAATTTAGTTACGTAAATTGGTGAAATACAGAGGCTGAGTCGGATTCGGGATGTTTTTAACCAATTCCGCAGCCCTGATTGCCAGTGCGAAACCAAACATAGAAAAAATGTTTGGCACGCGAATTGTTCATATTTTGACATTATTCATAAATTGGCACACTGCGTTCGAACGGTTGCCGACCCCTGTATTAGGTACGCAATCAATGTTGAAAATGAATAAAGAGTTTTTCGAATTTGTAAAAAATAATACCTAACAACAATTGCAGTATGCTTACTGTTTGTTGGTCACTAAGATTTATTTGATTAAACGCTCAACGGTACGCATTGCAATAATTCAACAGTGCTTCGCGGGCCACGAACAATGATGTCTTGCTGCCAATACGAATATCTATTTTTATCTCTCTTTAACCTAGGCATACAAATAAATTACTGTTTTTGGTCGTAAATTATGCACAATATTTTGTCCAAATCGTTTAATCTATTCCCCTCAGTCATCGTAGTGTTGGTTTTTCATTTCTAGTATTCAGTTACTGTTACCTCTATATGACAGAATGCTTACTATAATTGTACGCATATAGTGTACAGTATTGTTAGGGATAATTGCACCAGGCCATTCCTCGAAACTATTTTTTTGCCAATTTTAACAATTTTAAATTTTCTTAGTTCGAAGGCACCGTGCGCACTATCGCCAATGTTATCCTGTGTAAATTCTCATTTTCTGAAATGGCTATGATTTTACAACTAACACTGTGTAACTCACTGCCATACGATTCGTAATTGTGACATATTAAACAACAGTAAGTTTCCATAAATTGCACAAAGTTTCAAGGTTCAATTGGTTTTTGTGATTCTTAAATTTTTTTTTTTCTTTTTGGGACATATCTTGTTTTTTGTTTTTGTTTAACAAAAAACAATAATGTGACGTCATCGCTTTATTTCGCTCTAGCTATCGACTCCCATTTAGTGGTTGAAAAACTTTTATACAGAATTCGTCCATATTCGATTGCTTTGTTCAGCTGGCGAAACGACTTGGCACCATCCTGCGCATTTTATTGTCACTGGGGAAATAAGCCGTGCGCGCGACTTGCCTTTTGAAACGATGCTTCTCTTAGTATAAAAACTTATTGCTCTTGCAACACAACATATTTACCTCCGCAAATTTAAATCCGAAATCTGGGTACGCCTCTCTGTTAGCACCTGTTGTGCACTCCAACCAGCATACCGACACCAGGCCTTAACAACTGGAAAAACTTTAGATTTAATAGGTTGCGTATTATACACACAAATAAAATAGCATATTGCTCGAAACAGTAGATTTAAAGTCTGTTTAAACAGTGATTGCTCGGACAAACCATGGTAAAATTTATCAAGCAAAAGTTTGCAAAAGTATAGAAAACCATGGGTTTAAGCCATTTTAAGGGAATGATTATATTTGCTTTTTAAATGTTGTGATCATTCCTGAAATTCTACGCCATATTTGAACCTCTTGGGCATCGAAGCCATAAGTTAAGTGGGGAAATTTTCGGCCCATATCTGATTTGTTTTGCAAAAACAAGTTAAGGAAAATAAAAAACAAAATATATAATACAAAAAACACAATAAAAACATAAAACATTAAAAAATAAAGGATAAAATATTAAATAAAAAATAAAAAATAAAAATAAATAAAAAATAAAAAAGATTAAAGTAAACACTAATCCCCAAAAATATACCCCCCGACAAATTATACAACAACCGCACCCGTCTAGTTCTAATTGCAATTCTTCTAATTTTCTAAATTTTTTTTTAATAGATTGATATTGAGAAAATTGAAGTTTCAATGCCGAAAATTCTAATTGGTTTAATTAGTTACAGTTTTTAACTTAATTGATATTGTTTTATTTGAAACATTTAAGACAGTAATTGTAATTGCAGTTGAACCGAAATAATCTAATTGACCCAACTCTGCTATATACCGCAAACAGTTGTTAGAAAATCAACGTAACAGTTGGTTAAACTGAGAATTAGGGACATTCGATTTACAAAAGTGACCTCTGTTATCGATGATTTGCTTTGTCACTTAGTTATTTTTTAAATATTATGTATTAAAGTAAATAAATTATTACAACGTGTCATTCTGATCAATGGAGTTCCCAACAAACAAAAAAAAAAAAAAAAAAAAGTTGAAAATGCCAAACGGCCGCGTGGCAAATTGTCATACGGTAGTTTTTTTTGAAATCAGGTGGATTTTGTGTTTTGGTTTGGGAACGAGTCTGCGACACGCCAGCAGTTCAATTAATGGATCCCCAGGAAAAATAATTACAATTTCGCGTGAAGCAGTTCTTAGTCTGAAAAAACCTCTCCCATGAATGCTGAGCCCTCGAGTTGAATATGCGGCAAAGTCGTGTTAACTTTGTGCAATCCTGGAAAATATCTGCGCCCTATAGTACACAGTCGTGTTATTTCCGATACAGTTTTTGCGAACATAGAGTGTTACCGATAACGATCCGATGTTTACTTATTGTTATTGATTTGAACTAATAAATGCAATATTTAGTCGGAAACACTCCGTTGAATATATTGGTAATTAATAAACGTTTGAGTTAATTACGAGTTTAAGTTATTCTTTGCATGATAGTTGTTCGTCTTAATTTGACGTATTAATAAATTCGCCTTATGATAAAGCGATTGGCATTGAATAGGACAGACACATTTTTGCGCAAATATTCATAAATCAGGAGTAGCCAACACTTCACATTTTACCTGGTCGATCGCGCCGAATATGTGTTACGTCACTACAGTAGCTGTCGCACACAAGAAAATGACCAATTGTTTTCTGGACAAGCCTAATATAGCGTTTTGGGGTTAACGAAATAACCTCCATCGTTGGCTTGAAATGCAATTAACGCTCAAAATGTTTAATGAGTGTTCTGGTGACTTGTTTGCCGAGCCACCAGTCGATCGCGAATCTCTAAAACAAGGTTCTGCAACCTTTTGCTATGGACAAAACAAACATAGCAAGTTATCAGGGACGTAATATATTTCTTTTGGGCCGTAAAAAATTTCCGCTTTTAAGGCTTTTAAGCACTCCTAATCAGGGTCGGGCCTAAATGTTTTATGCAATTAAAAATAAGTTAAAAATATACTAAAAAAGATAGCAACGCGCGAAAGGCGAAAAAAAAACACATAACACATAATTCTTATACTCTCGTTTTTATATGTTTGTCATAAAAGAGGGAATACATCAGATAAATGATTATATGGATTAATTTGGAGAAACTTTCATTTTAGAGAGTCCCACAGGCTACGAATTGTTTCCACTTACAGTTTTCATGCGCGCGGCCCTTTGGAAGACTCAAAAGAAAAATGTAGTTGGAAGGTAAGCAAGATTTGCGCGAAGCGCGAAAATTTTTTGCCGTTCGTAAGGTTAAAATAGTTCAAACATTTGAGGCAATACCTTTTGTCAATTTAAAAAAGAGGTCGCGGGCCGTAGGTTGCCGACCCCTGCTCTAAAACGTATTTCAGCCGATTGCAATCAAACATAAGTTGGCTACCCCTGGTATATTTAGGGATAAAGTATTGAGCAGCTGTTTAGTTTACTGACGGGTCCCGGACTGAACAAGGCCAATGTGCTGCAAAAATACCCCAGGGCTGCATTGGCAGCGTGCAGCGCCCAGAGATTCAAACGACCCGACCGCTGCGGTTGAAGGTCGTTAACTCTAGTCGCCCGCGGTTCAAGCGGGTTCCTTAACGAGCGCCGGACCCACAACCGACCGGCACATCTGCGCTCAAATTAATGGGAATCAGGCTCGGATTCGCTATAAAGCAAGGTAATCCCTGTTACGCGTAATTCAACACAACAACATTATCACCGGTTGATAATTATATCGACTGTAGATTCTAACTTTCATTATTAATTTGCGCCTTTATTTAAAAATAAGGTTAGAAATTAAGTTTTCGCATTTCGGGACTTTTGCAATGACGTGATGTGTTTGTGCTCTCTTGTACGTTATTTGCTCGTTATAATTGGACTCCGGACCTGTTATTTTTTAGCTCAAAACAATTTTAAATCTCACGCCTATTATTGTCGCCCGTATCTCACCGGGTCTAACTTCCCAGGAAATGGCCCGCCATGTAATCTTTTCACGAGACAGCCGCCCTCTAAACCAGGGGCTGTGGGTTCCAGCGTCCTTACAAACCCCGGCATCTGGAAGTTTCTTGAGATCTTAATCGGTCTTCCAGTTGCTCCTTATATCGGCTGTTGTCGAACAGCCGAGCCTATTCGTAGCGATCAACTGCTGTTGCGAATTATAGGCCTATAGGGCGGCCAATTTAGTGTGTCAGGCTCATCAAGCCGTTAGCTGTCGCATGCTTATATGGATTTGATTAAGTGCTTAGTATATGTGCCTGTCGTCTATAAAACATTCCGTGCTCTAATGTGTATTCGCCAGTCGTAAGTCAACGTTGGTCAGTTGCTTGTTGTCGAAGTACCATCGATTAAGTATACTAACTGTATTAGCATGTCGTGTTGGTTTAATTTACAAAATAACTATGTAAAATAATGTTTATGCATGTACTATATATTTACAAGTAGAATGGAGGGGCTTGTGTTTTATTAAGAGCATTGAGCATGTTTTATTAAGAGCATTGAGTAGTTACGGAGAACAACACGAACTCACGGTGGTTATAAAATAAGGCCGCTAGAGTGTGGTAATTTTCAAATCTTGCTTCCATTAATTAGTAATTCTCTAAAGTTGCTAGTTAAAGTTGTAACAATCCTAGTCCTTGCTTGGTCATTCGCTAGCACCTACCGGGCGGGGCAAACGGCTTTGTTGATTATCTCGACTAAGGACGAATATAGAGGGACGTTGCATGAGAAGGAGTTGCGAAAATTTTTTGCACAATGTGCGGAAAAAAGTGCAAGCGAAAATTTTTTTCTAGAATTTGCGCACATCTTGAAATGCCTTCAGAAATGTGCGTTCTAACTCTAACTCTAACTCTAACTCTAACAACGCCACGCACCTGTTGCATTGCATGGAATGCCAGCGTTCAGGCTCGTTAGCCATTGTATAGACCAGTGGTGGGCAACCATTTTCTAGTCGCGGGGGAAAAAAAAACTCAGAAAGGTCTCTGCGGGCCCATAACTTTTAAGTTTTTAAAAAGTTAAGAGTTTACGGATCGTGCTATACCAACCGCAACGACTGTTAATAAGGAACTGGGGTATTTTAAAAATGAAAAAAAATATCATAAAAATTTAACTAGGTTATATGTTACACTTGGTACAGTAACAAGATGTGCAAATACGCAAAAAAATTGTTTAAAAATATGAGGAATCGCCCCGTGCCCAGTTTATAAAACATGTCGCGAGCCGCATGATTTGCGTTGTCGGGCCGTAGGTTGTCCACCTCTGGTATAGACGGTTTCTGCATGAAAACCGCGCGGTTTTGGCCTTTATCGGTAAGTCGTTGTTTTGCGCACCTGAAATAGGCCCTTAGTACAGGCCAATCTATATTTATTTTGCCGCATTGAATTTCTCTTTAACGATATTTAGTTTTACAAAACGGGATTTGTATAGGGGAAACCTGTTTGCTGTTATTAACAAGTGCAAAATTGAACTGCATGCTGTCCTAATTGTGAAAGCAAAACTGCAATTATTGTAGGCTTTAATAGCGAGCAACTTTACATTTGTAATCTGGACATAGTCACGTCTTGTCCCAAGCTCTCACATAAGCAGGATAGACAAAAAAAATAATTGACCGTATTACAGTTCGTCTTAAAAAGGCTCTATACATTTTAGGGGAGGGGACTTTAAATTTTAGGGGGGGTGGGATTTTTTAAATAATCCAGTGTATTTCGCCACTTTAAAGCCAAGCGGCCAACCTTTTATTCTAAAAAAACCGGTATACTTTGCATGAAGCTAAACAAACTACCAAAGGCTTATAGGCACAGAAATCGAAGCGCCGGATAAAACCAGCAACTATTATACCTTATCACAACAATCGAGTCAAGAATGTAGTCAAGACGAGGCTTATATATTGAATCGGCAAAAACTCAATTCACTTGGTAAACAGTAACGAGGAGATCAGACAAATGTTTTGGACGTAAATAACTACTGCTGAATTATAGACACCGTTGACGTCGTTCGCAAGCTAACCAAGAAAAAACCTGTTCGCAGATTTAAAAAAATTCTGTAAAAAGGCCCTTTTTAATATTCTTGACGCCTTTTAAATGTTGCTTGAAAACATGTACAAACCTTTAAATTAGCAATGTTGTTATATACACTGTAACTGTTTAACAACGGTCTGAGAAATAAATGATTAACTTTAAGGTTGTTTAAGAATAAAATGTTTAAAATCGTTCTTTTATTCAACTAAGACGTATCTTAAACATGCCTAACGTTTTTTTTAAGTTCAAAATATTTAGTATTTGCCTAAATCAAAAACTCAAACAAAGCTGGGAGTAACTGGACTAGACTATTAACATAAAATAACATTAAACGCGGCTAATTTGTAATGTAATATATAAAGCGGCTAATTTTGTCAAGTAATATCTAAACACAAAACTAAAACAAATTTGGGGAATCACTGGTCTACACTATTAAAACATAAAATAACATAAAATGCGGCTAATTTTGTCATGTAGTATATATGTTGTGGAAATACTGGATTTAAATTTAACTTAAAATCAAGTAGTTTTGTGACCTATATTCTCGGTGGTTAAAGAAACTTTTGAAAAAGTTCCACCGGGCAAAGTTCGCCTCCAAGCACATTTCGCCCCTGACAGTTAACGGGGTAAAATGATTTCTCAATTTAAAAACGTTCTCCTAACTCGACCTAACTTTTCTCGCGTTTGTGTGTGCAGAAACGTCCGGCGATAGTAACAGCAGTATGTTTACGTTTACACCGTGCATCCTTGCCTTGGTCCTTACTGGTTTGCAGCAATGTCTGCCGACAAGCGCGGACAAGCAGCTCATGGTGTGTGAGAAAATCGACGAAGATTCAACAACCTACCCTGCTCAAATAAGTGTGCTCCTTTTTTCTACGTATCTTACATAATTTTTATTTTGACGTTTTTTGGGACATATTCGATTATGGTAATTTTCTTTACCCTTTAAGAAAAAGTATAACGAAAGTTGTTGATAATACACAGTTCTACCTAATCCAAGCCATGAATCATTAATAGTAGCAATGCTATGTGACTCGGCCGGGTAAAGCTAGAACAAAGTTTTTCTCGTCTAAAAGCCCCGACTTAACGAATAAAAGTTCGTATACTTCCCCCTTAACACTTGGCCATTGTAGAAATATTGCCGTCTGGCCGCCGAAACTGATCGACCCTGAATAACCAATTGAATTCATTTCTTTAAGGTCAGACAAACTGCCCAGGCGTGTTGTACAACAACGTCTGCTATTGGCTGCCTTTCTCCAGCCTCAAGATGGGAATGTTCGACACCAAGACAAAAGCGCTGAACTACTGCGCGATGTTCAACGGTACCCTGGTCGACATTGAGAGCGAGCAAATGTACGACGCTCTCTACCTTTATCTGCAGATGACCTGGAACTACTATATCGACGACACAGACAATAACGGGGTGGACTTATGGCTGGCCTCCATCTACCAGGTGAGGTACACCAACAAGAGTTAATGTTATCTCGCCAAAAAACGATTGCTTTGTTTAAAGCAGTAAACCGACTTCTTGATTGACGCTTGGTTCATTATTTTTCTTTAGTGTGTCTCAAACCCATGCGTCGGGACCTAAAGTTGTGTCGTCGTTTGGTTTGGTTGGGTCGCTAAACGCATTCGTTTACAAGACTATATATAGATATCTTAGGATCGATTTATCAAAAAAAAGCTCAAAAATTAAAAACAAAAACAAAAATACAATAATAGGGCTCATGTTACTGAAGTTTCGTTCACGTTATGCCAAAAAATTCACTGAAGAGAAACGGCTGTACTGTGATACATAACTTTTGTTGCAACACAGCGAAGAACACTGAGTTGCGTTGTCGTTCGCCAAATCAATTTTCTGGTGGTGCGAATAAATCAAATTGATGCAAAGTAGGCTGCTTTTTGAAAATCATAGATTTATTTATAAATCACACCAGGTTACCATTTGTTTGTATTGTGGCACATTTGCAACGATGTATCACAAACAAGGATGTTAATCACGGGAAAGCATGCTTTCGGCATGGTGCGTTTTTTTGAACAGTATAATTGGTAATGTGGGTGGTCTCTATTACTGCTGGGGGAAAGGTGACGAACATAGCGACAACTTTCAAACTTAAAATCGCGGGTGTTTCGTTAAAAATGTCACTTTTATATCAAATTTAGACAGGAATGTAACGCATTGAGCACAGAGAAAATACAGGTGCAATTTTTAATAAGTTTGCATTAATTATGTGGTTGGTGGGATTAACCCAACCGCTCAAGGTTAAAATACGTGAAAATTTTGCACACAACAACTTACAATGCCTTGTTGCCAAAATGCAAAAACAACTTTATTCAACAAGAGCAGAATACTATATAGTTGCGCAAATAGCGTCGTCAGTTCTGCTAAGATTCTGCAAACACAACGAAACACCAAAATTATATATCAATAAAACTATTCACAAGTCTAAAATGCCAAGACCAGAATTACTATACAGTTCAAACCAATACTGAAGTAAAAAATGTAAAAGGAAGAACAACTATAATAAAATAACTTAATACATAAAAAACTTCAACCAACATTGCATTTTGGCGCAGGGAGGCCAGTTTCTGAGTGCCAATGGCGGGCCAATCTATACTTATGTGAGAACCGAATACACTCCTCACACAAGTACTTCAGTGGTACTTACAGTCAAGACAAGAGCATCGAGACCCGAATCACAGTGCGGTTATTATACACCGTCTACGACAGACATCTTGGGCGTGCCCTTCTGCCGCCTTTAAGCGCGAGTGGAAAGAATCGACCGTAAAGTTGATGTAAATTTAGGCCTACTGCAGATAGTTGCTTTGCATGCTTCACTTCTAAGAGTTCATTGTTCAGTTGTCGATAATTTGTCCAACCTATAGTTTGCTAAGGCTATATTTGAGCCAAAGCAAACATCACTGTATATTTTCTTTTAGTTTAGACCGGGGTTCTTAAACCGGGGTCCATGGACCCCTTGGGGGGTCTGTGAACTAGTTTAAGGGGGTCCATGAAGGCTTAATTAAAATATTAGTCTATATTTAAGAAGTGTTCATTTCTTCAAAGAAAATAGAAACTAAAACAGTTTTGCACTGAATGTATTTAGTCTCCAATTCACTTTCAAATTTTGTAACCAAAATCAACAAATTTATGAAGTCTATGTGTATTGTCACGTCAATTTAGGCCGTCTTTTTCAATTTTCTTGCCTACCATGGTTCACGCGAAGCCAAAAAAATTAAGGTGTCCCCTGTAACAAAAAAGTTTAAGAACCCCTGGTTTAGACTGTTTCACTAACTCTTTGCTCTAGTTTCAATGTTATCTTTCCACTCATCATGGTACAGTAATACACAAAGAGCCTGGATAGTTGTCATTCATGGACCGATAAATTCGTGCCTCGCCTCGCAAAAACAATAAAAAGCTGTAAAAGCAAACGTTCTTGTGGTATTTGTGATGCAGTTTACACACAAGCTGATCTTAATTTTGTGGATCACTCAGTAGCTTGCAGAACCATAGGTCGTGATGGGATTCTCAAAGCAATAAATTGAGTCTAAATTCGATCTTTAGGGTTTACATATATGTTAGTAAATCACCCTAATATGTGCAAAGGCATTTCATACAGCCAGGGTGTAGAAATGGCTATTATACCAGGCCTACAAATCCAATTCCGAAATTTGTGGGTTACTCATGACACAATGGACATATTACAAAACAGTTTAATCGGTTATATGCATTAAAAAGCTTATTTAACTGTAATGATTTGTATTGTAATTAAGCCCATAAAGTCTATTGTTTCAAGGCGTCGTGTAATATTTTACCTAAAAACAAATATCCGAATCCGCCATTGTTTTCGCAGTGGTTTTAGGTAGTGGGCCTTCAATAGCTCTGAAAAGAGTGTTTTGGGCCGCGACCAAAAAAGTTTGTCGATCACTGGCCTACACCAATATGCAGGCATTTTTACATAGCTTAAAAATTAGTGCCTTAAGACGATTAGCGCCTCCAATTTTTGCAACAAGTCTTGACTTTTGGCACAAAAGTGTCGATTGCAGTTTTACATCCTTTTTTAAGTTTGTCGACTTTTCTCCTGTAGGTTTAATTTTCCGTTAACTTCGAAGTATAGGTAATAAATAAAGAAAAGGTACAATACTTCGTGTTTTTTGGGGGGGAGGAATTGACAATGTTTCGGCTTTGGAGGAATAGGTAAAAACTGTGAGAACCACTGGTCCATACAAAAAGAGATTTACATCCATAAATCTACAACAAAAGGTCTTTTATCTATTAGGCTCCTTATGTGATTTTATAGGATTGAAGTAAAAATAAAGGGCCCACTGTCATCGGCGCGTTTTGGCGAACCAGTGGCACATGTTCGATTTTAGTGTCATTTTGTGTCGTAGCTGTACCATAGCCTCTTCTATTATTATGGGTGACATAACAGCGTTGCTTGTCCTGTGCGTCACAGGCTTGTCCTGTGCGTTACTATAAATTAGCACGTACATTCAATTTGAATCGTATATATATTTTATTTGCGTATGTTTCGCGCTACGTTTATATATTCTTTTCTACCATTATTTAATCGCACTTCAGAAGGTTGTTTTGTTTCGCATAGTAAATTTTCCTGGAGATGTGGTTTAACTGAACAACTGAACAAACCAAGTCCATAAAAATGTTTTTTTCTCGGTGTCATCAAGTCAAGCAATAACTCAATTTCCTGCCGAAAAGTGATCATATTTTGCGTTTCATATAACGCTTAAATTTATAGCGTTTGTTTTCATTCTTGTGTCTTACAAACTTGCAGTGTCTAACTATGTTAACAAAGTAACACATGGGCTTAATTCAACAACAAACAGCCGAACTCGCAAAGATGCATCACTCAAATATAATTGACTTCTGTTACTGGATCTTAATGTGTTTGCTTGGTTATTAGGACTTATTTCTGCTTCCACTTTCAAACGATTTTAGCACATCGCGACTACTACAATAAAATCGGACTTTTTGGCTGGTTTTCCAAAGCGACATTTAACTTAAAAGACAACAACGCAAAACCTCTACGAAATGAGTTAAAGCATGCTTTTAAAAGCGTATTGCCTGCCAAGCGCAACTGCGCCCCGAAAATGGTGAGAGATTCCTTTTCTTGGCGCATAGGATTCCTTTTGTGTTACAACTGAGGTGCGTGCACAATGCACTGCCCCAGAAAAATATGGGGTGCGAGCAGCCCTGGTTAAGAAACCCTTCCTTAGATGGATGCTTTTTAGGGGTCCGCATTAACAAAAACATAAGAGTCCGTGATGTAAGATTTGTTTTTAGACTTAGTGGTTAAATTTCAACGATTGTTACAAAATTACATAGTTTCATTTAGAGCATTATGGTTGGAGGTTGTAGTAAGACGTATTAGGAATATTAAAGCCATACAGATGCGTGCATAAACACAACGATGTTGATAACGAATAAAAAATTATTTGTGAAAAATTGAAATTGTGAAAAATTAATGTCTAATTGTGTATGGGCTTTAATAATCCTACTACATCTTACGAAGTAAGATTCGTGCCCAATAATACTAGCGTTTGCCCAGTATGAAAATTTCTTAAATGGATATGCCACTTGTCACTTGTTTAGTTTAAAGTTGAAGTTGTAGTAAGGTAGTTAGAATAATAAAGCGCATACAGAAGTAGGCGCAGTAGTACAACGATGTTTGAAACGAATAAAGAATTATTCGAAATTGTAGAAAATAATACCTGCCCGGTACTTTTGTATGGGCCTTGCTATTCTTAGCAAACCTTACAAAGTTTATTTGTTTAACTCTGCTAATTCAGCCATTGCAATCGTGCCAATTAAAACGAGCATTTGCCCAGTATAAACATTTATTAGGTGGATGTCCAGCAGAGTTCCTGAGCAGAAACTCTTCGGTTAAAAATGAAAAGTCAATAATTGCCAAAGAAGTAATGACTTTTCTGTTCCCGTTTGAGACCAAACCCTGTCTTAGATGGATGCCCAGCAGTCACTTGTTCAGTTTGACGTTGAGGTTGACGTGACGTGAATAGCTGGTGGCGCGAAGCTCGAGCCCTCGACCGAAGTTGCGCTTGGCGTTTCCCCCCACGCCCGCCACTCGCACCATCGTTCCTCGCACCGGCTTGCTTCCCCCTTTTCCGTCTCCGCTGATGGTCGCTGAAGCAAGAACGCGGCAGGTTTAGTTCAGGTATATTGTATTCGACTATAGTCTGGCATCGGCGTGGCAATGTTGCAATGACTAAAGTCAATGACTTGACTTGTGTACTTATGTCACGTTTTTCAAATTGACTTAACTTAAGTAGTTTGGGCAAAATGCTTCGGCTTTAATTAGTCTTCCGAACAAATGGCTTGACTTGACGTACTGTAGGTTTTTTGGACAAATGACTTGGTTTGAAACGAAGCGTTTTCATTAAAAAATGTGTTTGTAGGTTTAATTTTAATGACAAGGAATTGACTTGCTCTAAATATGATTTGACTGGGACTTGACTTGGAATGGACTTGCTCTAATTATGATTTGACTGCGACTTGACTTGGAATGGACTTGCTCTAAATATGAATTGACTGGGTCTTGACTTGTCATTTATTTAAAAAGGCTTGAGTTAGACGTAAATTATTTTTACAAATCACTTGACTGGAACTTCAGTCATTTTTAAATGACTTGTATACAACACTACGGCGTGCTAAAAGTGACGCTAGTAAGTGTTAAGCCCAGTGCACACCGCCGTCGTTGGTATGCCAATGCACACCGCGTCAAAGCATACGGAGAGAAGCGAATTTTTGCGGCTCTCACGATGCGATAAGTGCTTACTACAACGGCCCGATCAAGTAGGATTCAATCCTACTTCGTCGTGCGTCGTTAACGCGTCGGGAAGCTCTTTGTTGAAAAAAAAATTGTTGATTAAGAATTTGGGCAAACGCCACCTTATTATTTTTACCAGTTGAAGGCTTTTCGGCTGTAAACGATAAATGTCGTTATGTTTTACGTAAATTGTTGAACTTAAATGTGAAAAGTAGTGTTCAATGTTATAAGTAATGATGGTATTATGGTTGATGCAACAGATAAACACAAAGTAAACATGGTGGAATGCAAAATTAGTACATTTGAAGCAATATTTAGGTAAGTTTGGCAATCTTTTTAGACGTGTATGAGTTGCTGATATGTTATAAAAACATATGTCAAACCAGTTTTATGATGCACTATACTGTACGTAACTCATTTCAAACAAAAACAACAAACAATTTTTATTAAATTTTATAATCAGTGTCTCTTATTGATGTACTTGTGACCGTAAAACATTTGTCGTTTTTAGTAGAATGAGCCAGTATTGTAAACAAGTCATTTCAAAATGACTTAAGTCCCAGTAAAGTCATTTGTAAAACACGTAAGTCTAAGTCAAGTCATATGTAAAAGTCTTTATGAATAAATAATAAGTCAAGTCCCAGTCAAGTCATAATTAAAGCAAGTCAATTCCGAGTCAAGTCCTTGTCATAAATCTCCACGGTAAACTATTAAAATAGAGAAAACCCGGCCGATTATGAACAATACGTTAACTAAAAACTATAGCATTAAGGCAATAGAGGGTAAGCAAATTGTTTCATGTGCAAAGAATTGGATTGTTACGAAAAAATGCTTAACGAAAACACCTATAATTTCAACCAGAGTCAATTTTTAAAACACTTAATCAAGTTTTAAGTCAAGTCAAGTCATTTGGGCCAAATGACTTAAGTCAAGGTAAGTCAAGTTATTTGAAAACAGTTAACAAAGTGCACTCAAGTCAGTCAAGTCATTGACATAAGTCATAACAACAGTGGAATGAGAAGCATAAAATTAACGTGTCACCATCACTACAGTATATCGTTAAAAGAAGTTTTACAGATTTAAGTACGAGATAAAAATAATAAGTTAAGATCAAAACCCGTACGATAGTAATTAGACTGAACTCGAAGAAACCAATGTTTTCGTTAGTTTAATAAGTTAATAACCTGTACACGGTTATATTTTTATAACCTAAAAAATTGTTAGAGTACCTACTTAGCTTCCTCAGTGCATGTGATAATAGGCCTATGACCTTTTTTGTAACAGGCTATTTTATTTCAAATAATTTTCACACATATACTTTACGAGATCCCTTTTAATGTTAGGTTATTAATGTTTACTTTGCTAATTCCTCTATTGCTCGTAGCTATATCACTTATCACAGTTTAAAATTCAATTTTTAATTTAAACAACCTAACTTGCTTTGGATTTAAACTAGGACTTTTTTTTAGGATACCAAATGACTTAATATTAAGGTAGTTTTCAAATGACCTAACTTGGACTTTAGCAATTTTAATGCCTATAGCAGTGGTTCTCAACCTTTGGTAACCTGTCGAACCCCTATGTTATTCTGCAAGCGTCCGTCGAACCTCAAATTTTCGCTAAGTAGGCCTATTCGTTTCTTCCTTCTAGCAGCTGAAACTGGGCTCATTCAAATTACAAACTTGCATTTATATAGGTCAAATCGTCCAAACTTTCAATTAATAACGTTACATGACACCTTGGCACATAAAAGAGATTCGAATTTAGCTTGTAACTACAGCATTTGTAGTTCAGAGGACGTTCGCGCCGAACCCCTGAAACAGCTGCGTCAAACTCCAAGGGTTCGATCGAAACATCATGGTTAAGAACCACTGGCTTATAGAATGAATATAACAATGATTAAATCAGGCCAGAATCCCCGTTCGGAATTACGTTCGCTTGAGCGCCAAATGCTCCACAAATTCCCGTTTAAACTTACCCGTCGTTCTCCCCATCTGCAAGGGGTCGGTCTGCGACGAAGTTGCCTGGCGTGATTCTGTGTGAAGGATGGCGAGCAAGCTGGAGCACTTTGCCGAGTCGGCGGCCTGGCGTTCCTTCATCAGTCGCAACTCGCTTGTCAACTTTCGCATTTCGTCCTAAATAAAAATATTTCGAATTAAAAAAAATAAATAAAATGGCGAAAAAAGCAAACACACTAGGAAAGGACTCGCGCAGCTAACCATTTATATTTATGCATCGTCATAGTTCCCAGGGCTGCGGAGTCGGGTAAAAATATCCCGAGTCCGATTCCGGCCAAAATAATTAATAAACCCGAGTCCCGAGTCCGACTCCGGCCAAATGTGCGAATTTGTCGAGTCAGACTCTCAACAGCCTGTATTTTACTCATTGACGTAACATGGTTAAGCTGGTTATACCGCAATCCACTCATATAGGGGTGTCATATTATTCACCCACACGCATACATGGTTGAAAAATATTCAACCATACACAGTCCACTTTCACAATAAACAGATTGCGGCCCTATCAGTTTTCGAAATTTCGTGACTCAGGCGGTCTTTCTCGAGTCCCAAATCCGACTTCAGCAAAATAAACATGAGTCCGACTCCACAGCGCTGATAGGTCCTCTTTTCAAAGCCGAGTATCGGTCGGAAGTTTGCACGGATCATAAAACCGCAAATAAGCGTAATTTGTTCGGGTATATTTGCATACATAAAAGATATGTCTTGCAAATCAAAGAATACGGTTCATCATTGTGCACTCCGAAGAGAAATTGTTCGGTAAAAAAATACTCGTATAGTTTCATACTTAACTAACACGCGCGCACACTTTTTTTTCCCAGTTTATAAACACGCCACGGAACACAAATAAAACAAGTGGTCGCACAAAGTAAATTGGTTCGATTCTATTTTACCAAAGGAATAAAGGCAAATCGAAAGACTTTGATTGCCAAAAAAACACCTTGGCTTTAAAACAGCCTGAGCGCTTCGAAACAATGCGATGCACAAAATATAGGATTAGTGGGTTTTCGTTATAGTTACCCTCTTTTCTTGTCGCATGACGAATTGCTTAAGTTTTTGTTGGTAAATTTACAGCTAAACTAGGGGAAGGTTGCCCATGATGGGACACGTTGTTATTTTTTTTTTTTAATGATTGTAGTTCCCAATTATAACAATAATTTTGAATAATATCATGCCTACTGGATACCTCTGCCCTTAACGCTTAAAAACACTTATAACTTTGCCTCTATAGCGTTCTAACTTTTTTATAAAATCGTCTTAGAAAAAACGTTGCTGTGTACCGTCTTTAGAAACCAGAGTTTCATATGATGGGACAGTGTGATTCGCAAGATGGGACAGGAAGACCATATACAGAAGATATACTGGCTGCTTATAACTACAAAATAATTTGAAAAACTTACCTGTATAAGTAAGCCTGGTAAATTACACATATATTAGTAAAAAATGAATTTTATACAACTTTAACAAATATGAAATAACTTAAATATAAAAATAATAAAACCAGCAAGAAAACACCCCTATTTTCTTTATGATGGCTACCATTGGGTGCTTCAAAAAATAATTGAGAATTGGGGCTACCTTATGGCACGTTGATATAATCCCCAAGTCCCGACTCAGGCAACGTTCCATTTAGGGCAACCTTCCCGTATCAACTAAAAATTGAAAGTGTTTTGGTGCCAAAAGGTACACGGCGGTTCAGGTGAATCGACTGGCAGCACAATTGGTGAAAGAACCCGAAACGAAGTGTTATACTCAACTTACCGACGAAAGACAGTCATCAACTGTGAACCCTGCAAACAAGCAGTTTTGAACTTGTCATAGTTTTACTTCTAACAAGCAAGTAAGCTTTGATGATCTTTGCATAAGCTTTTGATGATCTTTGCATAAGCTTTTGATGATCTTTTAGTCTGTTGCAACTTGTTGTAGTAGCCTACTTATAATTAAAAAAGGCTAAAATCAACACCAACAAAGTAAATTGGATTTAACCGTGAGGAAAGAGGCGGCATCGCGAACAACTGTTAAAACTTAAATTCTCCTTTGCCACGATTTTTACCACCAATGGTTTTACCTCTGTTTTCAGGAAATTGGTTTCCGCTTTTCGTATGCTCTCTCTCGCTTTATCCATGTCCTCTTCCACCATTTCAATATCCTGTTTCACTTTCGAGTGTGCCTCGTCCAAACGTTGCGACTCCCTTTGCTGGGAAGAGTGACGCTCCTGCAGCTTTCGAGTGTCGTTCTTCGTCCTGTCGAAGTTGTGGCGATAGAACTTCAGTAAAAATGTTTAGAACACAAGAATGGAAGCAGTGATTAGGTATGAATCCTAATTATTGAAAACTAGACCAATTATTATTTTAGATGTTGCATTTTTTCCATCCATCTTTCTCATTATTCCAAAGGTCGTTTCCACCTGGAGTCAGGTTAAATTCATCAGTAATCTTTAATACATGTGGGGTTATAGAATATTGGACATTTCTGATAGGAAATCAGTTGTATTTTTAATCTATCGGTGACATTTTAAATCATCGTGACAAGCGGACGAAATTCGCACAACGAACACATCAATTAAACGTAACAAATAAGTTTAAACAAATATTATTTAACAAAACAAAATCAACGTAATGGTGCAAAATAAATTTTGACAAAAACAGCAATTTTAATTATTTGAAAGTGTGGCTCAAGTTCCTTTAATGCTATTTTGGCAAGAAAATTGTGAATGTAGAAAAACATTTGACGTTTACGAGCTAATACCATTAATAAAACTAATACTTCCCACAAGTATAAATAAAACCAAAAAAATAAACTATTGTTTGCATTGCCTAAAAAAATATTCCTGTTAATAACTTGATTTGGCTTCAGAAAATCCAGGCACCACTGATTCGTCCGACGTTCAAATGAACGACAAATTTCATTAAATTCAACATCTCCACCATCAGTGAAATTGTAATCATCAGAAAGTATAATTTATATTTATAAATGCGAAACAGATTAAATTTTAATAATACAGTCGTTATTGTTCTCATTCAAATTTGTGAACTAAAAATAAAATTTAGACTTTTAAACCGCATGTATACAAGTAAAATGATTCCCATTGGCCATTACAAGAATTGAGTAATCAAATTCAATCCCTTCTAATATTGAAATGATTTTTTCTGTATGGGGTTAGTTAGTAAAATTATTTTTAAAATGGCCTAAAGTCCTGAATTCTCTTCTACCAACAGCTATACGTTATTCACTTCTGAACAGCGTCGGATATTTCCTTTTTGAGAGCTATCTCTTCGTCTAGATTCTCCTTAGCTTGTTTAATGTGAGTCTTCAGGTTTTCCAAGTTGCGATTCTTCGTATGGATTTCGGTCTTTAACTCTTCGTTCTTTTGTTTGGCGAGTTCGATATGAGTAGCAGTTTCTGAGCCAGAATTAGGGGCAACGTTTTATTTTATTTGTAATCTAAATAGTAAATGAAGCCATTTTTTCATTCTAGGTGCTTTCATAAAAAGCTATCAAAGCAATATTTTTTATCGCATTTTGAGTTAGCTTAAAGCGATTCCGTGCAATTATAAAGAGGTGAAATACTAAAATATAATAGTACGATAAAGTTATGATTAGCAGGTGGCAAACGCTGGCCCAGAATGAGGTGCAATTTTATTTGTAGGCCTGTTACAAGTATAATCGGCCAAGTTTATTTTTCGACGTAGCTTCATGCAAAGCTGTCAACGCAATATTTAAAATCGTCTTTGAGTTAGCATAAAGCGATTCAATTAAATCGTGAACTGGTAAACTACCAAAATATAGCCTGTTGCAGTGCTTCTTAAACATTTTTAGTTTTGTTTACCCCTAGAATCTATCTTTAGATTTCATTCACCCTTGATTTTGTTTTTGGAAATTCTTACTTGTTGAGTTAGCAGTTTGAACACCCGAAATATCCGTCAATCATCCATTTCTTACGGTTCACCCTTATTCACCCCTTTGGTTGGTTTACCCCTGCAAAAATTGTATTCACCCTGGGGTGAACCATTCACCTGATTAAGAAAAACTGGGCCCTAATGGAAAATAAGGTTCTAATAAACAGTTATATAAACCGTAAAATTACCCCTTATCTTGTCTCCCAGTTCCTTAGACTGCGCTCTAATGGCATCGGTCTCCTGTCCTTTAATGCGGGCCACGTTCTCATGAACTACTGCTTGTTGTTCTCGCGCGTCTGCACGGTCCCGCATGGTGGCGCTCACGCGCTGTAGCCTCAGGTTTTCGGATCGCAGGTCGTTAATGGTGCGCTGTGAACGGTGCTTCGCCACATACCTTCCAGGAGATAAATGTTTATGGATGCCTTTGTTAATTGTTTGGTATTTTGCGACTACCTTTAAAACCGACTCTTAAGCTTTGACTAAGATGCTATAATAAAGGTTGAGACGATGGTTATATTATAAGGTTTTTCACACTATACGACATGATTATTTTTTGTATGAAGTCATTCTTGGCCGATTACGGAATGATTTGGGTGGGCGGCAAATCGCTTTTATTTCGATGTCTGAGCGAAGTTCGGTTTGGTTTTAACGAGATTAAGTTAGTTGTCCATCAACAAATTACCAAAGTCATAAATTTACCTAATAAAGGCCAGAAAGCAATCCGCTTCAACCCAGGTTCACAACGTGTAAACAAGTAATCAATGTCAAATGTTGAGTCAAAGCAAAAAATCTTGCCTGTCAAGATGGAGTTGGCGTGCCAGCTGCTTGTTTTCAGTTTTTAGATGATTAACCTCGTTCCGCAGATCAGCCAGAATCGATGCCTGAAACAAACCGAATGTCGGCGTCAGTATGGTTTATTACCGTTCGATCGAAACAATTTTTAGCAGCATTTTTTTATTTGACCACTTTGGTTAATCCACCTAAACTTTTTAGTTTAAATTGAGAAGTCAGCCCAACGATTTGCTCGCATTTAAAGCATGATTGGTTGAAATTTAATTATGACTTGGTTGAATACATCCCGAACCCGGAATTCCGAGTCCCACTCAATTTTGCAAGTTTGTTAAGTTCGGTGTTCGGCTTCGACTATAAGGCTAGTATTCCACTTGTACTCAAGGTTTTTTGTAACTGGGTGGATATACAGTAATCCGCCAACAGGGGTTAGGCCTATATATTACTCATTCACCCACAAAGCGTGACTGGAATATATTCTACCATATTATGGTATTATACCTTCACGATTTACAGTATGCGGTCTAATGAGTTCCGAATTCGGTACCGAGCATGCGCATGTCGGACTCGAGACAAGTGAAGTTTTTTTGGACCACATCGGAGAACAACTAAATTTACGTGACTTTTTGCCATTTTTGACTGTCCTAACTATAATATAAGCTGTTTCTACTCTTTGCTTACTTGATATTTATTAAGCTCTTTTGATGTTCCCGTAAACGAAAGCTTTTTCATTTCCTGACAACAATAAATTAGTTTGATATCTCTAGGATCACTAAACAAGAAAAATAATTAAACAGCAAGAGTTTTCCACCGGCCAAAACATGGGTTTCATTATTGCCAACACAAAAACATTGATAAACGCCGCTTACAGCTAGGTTTCATAGCAATGTTCCAAATTTTTTGACTCACACATTACCGTATATATCATTAAGAAACGGCCTTTTACTAAGTGTCGTTACCACATAAAACAATGGTTCACAACCGGGGTGCCGCGGCACTCTAGGGCAGTGCTTCTTAAACTTGTTTAGTTTTCTTCACCCCTAGCATCTATCTCCAGATTTCATTCACCCTTGTCTCATGAGAACCTATCTCGTCTGTATATAACAGCACATCCGGAATCTCCGCCCCGCTCGCAAGCTATCATCCATTTCTGGCGATTTACCCTTATTTACCCCTTTCGGTTGGTTCACCCCTGCAAAAACTTTATTCACCTGATTAAGAAACACTGCTCTAGGGGTTCATTTTTAACGCTCAAGGGTGCCGAGAGATATTTCAAATTATTTAGGATCCCAATTTTTGCTCTATTGGTAAGCTTCTTGATACAATTTTTTGTGTACCGGTACGATAAAATTCCCAAAATTTAAAAAGATTTTATTCAACCTTGTTGAACATATGCTGTTTGAATCTTGTTTATTGTAACGTTACAGTTAACCACTCAGCAAAATAGCAGCAAGGGTGCCGCGAACTATTTATTATTTCTGTAGTGTGCCCCAAGCCAAAAAAAAGTTACGAAACACTGACTTAAACAATTGTCCAGACCTGACTTGGGCAACTAAACAGATAATCCTGGGTTGTCTAAATCAAAGAATCAGAGAACAATACGGCTACTTCTAATTCATAATCTACTTGGTGAATCCCTTGTGTGCATTATAAATTCGAGTTGTAATCTAATTCAAGTTTTACCAAAAATTCTACTTTGTCTAACGGCATTTTAGTTCGTCAGTCGGAACATGGAATCTGGATTAGTTCCATTCGGTCGTAACAAATTGTATTTGTAGGTGCATTTTAACGTCTAAACAGAATAAGCTATTAAAGAGTATCAATATCACCGCAGGAATTTTTGCAATCCCAATTCTTATAAAAATAAACTGCGACCTAATTAATTGCGAATTGTTTTAATCTTACTTGAAACCACTAATATGCTCTAACTTTAATTCTAATCTATTTCGGCAAAACTGAAAGGATGTAATTTTATAATCTAATTTTGACAAGCTAAATTAGATATTATACGTGTTATAGTTGGTTCCCTTAGAGTTTTTCGCTCACAACTGATAAACGAGTTGATAGCCTACTTTTAAACAGTTGGCTACAACCCTTGTGACGTTCGATAAAGTCCAAAGTAAGCCATTAACTCATGTTAAGTCACACATCTTTACTTTTTCAATTGAGATTAAAAATTGTAACATATTTGGCGGACCGGCGAAAAAGCTGACCGGTGCCTGTCCGCGGACCGGCGGTTGAGAACTACTGACCTAAAACAGTAACTGCAAAAAAAAAACTATTAACCGTTATGAAGAACTATAGTTAGTAGGCTACCCCACAATAACGATTATTATAAATGATGACAAAATATGTTAAATAGACGTAGGGTCGTAGGCCTTCGTTTAAATATGTTTAAATATACCTAGTGCCATATAAATTGTACACTCCAGTCAGTCTGGTAATAAACTTGTTTATGTAATATGATACATTATAGGCTTTATTGTAATGTGGTATCTTGTACACACCAGTAGGCCTATATACACCCAACCAATGTGGTACAACAAACTTTATCAATTCTGGTACACCCTGGGGTCTACAATACACCCGGTTGAAAAGCACTGACCTAAACCATAAGTCCTGACTTGTACAACTAAACTGGATAATTGTATAGTTGTCTAATTCGAAGAATTGGAGGACAAATACGGCTAATTCGAATTCTAATCTACTTAGTGGATGCCTTGCGTGCTCCACTTCAAGAACTTATCTATAATTCGAGCTTTACCAAAATATGTCACTTTGTCCAACGGCGTTTAATTCCTCAGTCGGAACATGGAATTTGGATTATTACTAGCCTATTCGGTCGTAACAAATTGTAGGTGTATTTTACAGTCTTAAAAAGAATGGCTTATTAAAAATTAAAACTATTACCACACAAACACATTCCTATGAAAATAACCTGCGATTTAAACCTATAATTGAATGTGAATTAAGTTATTTAATTCGAATTCTATAGTTTAAAGAGTTTTTCACTGTTTTAAAAGTTCCTAATTTTACCCTAATTTGGAAACACCAAAAGGCCCTAATTTTAATTCTAGCTAGTCTATTTCGGGAAACTGAAAGAATCTAATTTTAATTCTAATCTAATTTTGACAAGCTAAAATAAATTTAATTGTTTAAGCCTGAACTCTAAGGCCAACAGAAACGTTATAAATAAACAGGTCCCATGTCCGATTGTATTTATAGCGGATAAGTTCCAATTTCAGACACGTTAGCAGACTTACCCTTGGTGAGACACCAAGTTTTTGCTCAGGCGAAGTCATTCTGCATAAGTCTGCTCCTCAAATTTCTGCTTATCGAAAGCCAGTATAAATTCCTGCTTCTCAAATGACAAGACCCGAAACGGCGACGAAGTTCTACCACATTGCATATTTTATCCGAACGTTCGCGTGATGAATATTTTATGACGACTTTAGCTTTAATCGAATCCGGCGGCAATGCAATTCAGCGAGTAATCAACTATACATACCCACAAAATTTTGGAGTCGCTTCGACAATGTACGGCCATATAATCAACAGATGGCGATTTGACGAAAACTATATTTTATATTTCATTGCAATTTTTTTATCAAGCAATGGCGTTTCTTTTCTGCACCAACTTATTACCATTACTTTTTCAAGATCGACGCGTTTCTGACTAAAAAGCGCCTCGACAAAAGTCTATAATTGTCTTAAAGTTTCTTCTAATTTCCGGCTTGCTGAGATTAAACTGTTTAACAGTCTTGTTGCTCAGCCGAAACTCTATTAAGTTGAAGTTCTAATTATATAGGCTACAGTTGGTTTAAAATCTTGAAAAGCGGTCGGACAATTATTTCTACACCTGCACGTCCTGAAATTAACTTGACGAAGTTGCAGAATTTAGTTTATTTGGTGGAAAAACATAAAATAGCTCCAAAATAACTAAATAACGAATGAAACACATAGAGAATTTGGTTTGAAGCTATTAAAGTGTTAGAAAAGTGAAAAAAATCAAGTTCATCATACAGTTAACGTACAAGCATTTTGGTTTGTTAAGCTCTGATTTGCATTTTACATAAGCACCGGTATAATATTCACAAGTGAAGCGTAACAGGAAAAAGTGCACTAATATACGGATACCTTTCCTTAATTTATTATTTTTATGCTTATGTACGGCGTCCAAGTCGACAGAATTATGTTATGACTTAAACAAATTATCACACAACCATGTTATACGTTTTCGGTCAATGGCACTGTGGTCGTACCATAGAATACTATACTATTCTATGGTCGTAGGCTACTATACTAAAATATGACTTCATTTAGGTTGAAGAACCCTCTTAGGCCTACACAACCAGGTAAGAACAAAAGTGTTTGATTCATTTTCACGTTTATATTTCTAGTTGCGGTGCGGTATTCTGTAAAGGTCAATAGTGAAAGGATGTAAAACGCGCAGAGCGACAATTAGCAAATTAGAATGGATGCAAAGCTTGCAATTTTGGCCTTGTGGTGACCTCAAAATGCAATATTTTGTTTGCCCTACAACAATAGGTATGCAATCGGTTTCATTCGCTCTTTCTTACATTTACCAATTTTTAGTTATTTTAAGCTGACAAAGGCATTTAATAGTCCAACCATATATCTACTGGAGCCTAGATATCGTGCCTCGTTTGATATAGTTGGCTACTATGTTTTTCCATCTTTATTGCTCACAAACCTATATCGCACAATAATTGTAGTCTACAATAAAATTGACATTGCCTTCTATTGATAGGGTTTATTAAGCCTGTAGCGGTGCACTTTATTGAGACAGATTAGGAAAACGAGTTTCAGAAAGGGTTTGCAGAACCAAAAAACGAAATGCCGTCAATTGCGACTATGATGACTTATGAACTATTTAAAGGAAAAGGCAATTTCTCATATTTTATTTATCGATCAGCCTACTCAGAAAAGCACGGACGTTTTACGGACGACTTCATTTGTTCAGTCATGCGTGTTTGTAAATAAATAGTAGAATAAACGTACTTCTAGTTATATACCTGGGAAACAACCCTTAGAGGCCAATAGATTCATTTATTTTCGAAATATTTCCCAGCCACAGAAATGCAGACTGGTACAGTCATGCCAGATGAATGATCTTAAATTTTTTGTTTATAGGATATAAATCACGAAAATCATATGCTGCTTATTTTGGCGCGTTCTAGAATCCTACCAAATTTGTTTAACAGAAAACACAAACGCAAAAAGTCAAATAATTTCGTCAGGTTTCCCGGAAATTTTCATTTCTCAATCCTGTTTCTCGGGAGTGAAAAAATCCAGGAAAAAGAGGAACCCTATTCTAGTCACAATTGAAATTGCAAGGAACTAACAAATAAATATGATAATAATGCTTGACCCACCTAAAAGCTAACTTGCACCCAAACCCAAATAATGTAAGCAATATAAAACCCTCTGGACAAAAGTGTGTTAGGATTGGAGACCAGCACCATTATTTTATATTGCTGTGCATTTCCGTTTGCACATTTTTTACATAACTTAATAGTTCCTGAATTTGGAAAGTATGGCAAATCCACCTGTAGGTTTTTCGGCGCTCTTTCACTATTGTACGTAAAAATTAATAAAAAATTTTTTTTCTTGAAATGCCGCCTACCACAACGCATATTGTTTGGGTTAGGGTGCGGGTTAGCGTTTGGTTGAGGGTGGGTCAAGTTATTATTAATAATAAACATAATATTACTTGACCCACCCTCAACCAAACACTAACCCGCACCCTAACCCAAAAAATATGCGTTGTGGTATGCAGTATTATTATTTTTTTGCATAACTTTTCATGTACAATAGTGAGAGTGCCGGTTTTCAACATACCTAACCTGAACCCCAAAAAGTATAATATGCACATAGAATACATTACATTGGTGGGGGGAACTTTTGACCTTTAAAGCAATAAGTCATCCCCATTGCAAGATCTTGTTAAGATCTGCCATACTTTCCAAATTAGACAATCCTTTCCTTTAAAATAGATTTTTGTTGGTTTACTCAATAAAAAGTTATTTTTTTACCAGATGTGGTAATTTTATTTGTATGCTATACATTCTTCCATTTTACTGTAAAACAATTTTTAATATGGAGAAGCTGAAAATGGAAACCACATACGAGCAAGATTTTCAAAAGGATGCAGCTAGCCTCTTTATGCTGGATGATCCTCTGGTAGAACAACTAACAAACGGGCAAACCGAAGGTGATCAACACAAGAAGGATGAAGAGGGAAAGTCTAAGCTGGTTAATTTCAGATAAGAATCTCTTTGTTTATTTACAATTTAGTAGACAAGAATTTGAAAATAAAATTTTTAAATGAACATTGCTGTAGCTCTTGTAGTATACTTTGTCACCAACATTTGTAAACAATGCTTGTTTCTGGAAATAAAGTACTGATGAGTCTACATAGTTAAGTTGATATTTTATATGCATCATTTCGCTTTAATAATTAAATAGTCTGGTGCACCTCATTTACTGCATTTTTTTAACTGGTTAATTGTTTTGTAACTGTGAAATATTCACATCTATATGTAATTTTAGTTTTTAAGGATAAAAATCACATAATCAAAGGGAAAGTCGACCTACGCTCTTAAAGCATTGTACAGCCTGTTTAAAATGAGGTATATTTTTATATCACAAAGACCCCTTCCTTTAAGACCATTATATTTTGAATTTTTTAACATTAATGTTGAAAATTGAGTCATATAAATGGCTCTATCATTGTTTTGTGTTTTTCATAGAAAGGGTGTTGTCACAAACTTTTTAAAAGAAAGAAAAAGGAGTTTTCCGGATTTGTTTTCAGCCTTATTATGGCTTTGGGTATGCTAGCTCTGCTTTATGCTAACTAATCAATCAATCAATCAACTATCAATTTACTAACCAATTAATCATTTAATTAAGTGATTATTCATTATCAATAAAAGTTATTTTATGGAAAACATTTTATTTGCATGTAAAAATACTTACAATTTGTTTTTTATCATTTTTTAAATGATGAAAACATGTTAGTAGTAAAATTGTTTTATTTAGTTCCTTTTACACCTGTACTGTAGTTTTTTATCTCTATTCACATTGAAATGTTTCAATTCTGTTTCTTATAAGTATACATTTTACCTACACTAATTTTTTTTAACTTCGCTCAAAACACCAAAATTAAGGATTTTCTTATTAATTTATTTTAAATGTTAAAGCATTGGCAAATTACTCATGTAAGTTTATATCCTATTATTGTTTAAAACTGTCTGCTTACAAATACCTAACTCAAAAAGTATGTCATCTTTTTTAAGCCAAGTATTTTCTTAAACAAATTGTTACAGTATCAATCGGAATGTACCTGTTTGATGTGGTCAGCGACCTTCTCAACGCATACAACTATTACCTCAACCCTAACAAAATCGAAAACAACATTGCCTTCTTCTTACTCACGTTGTTCTGCGCTGTTGTGCCTTCTTTGTTGATGCAAGTAAGTCGTTACTTTTTAAAAAAATAAAACTTGTGAAATTCCAAAAGCCTGTACTCCTTATGGTCAAACCAAATGCGTTGAGAAAAACCCACAAACAGTTTGTTAGTTTTTCAAAAAGTGCAGGCTAGGTATGTTTGGTTTTTATTTTCCAACAAATGGTCAAGTTTTATTTTTGACAATGAAATTTCATTCCCATACCTTAAAAAATGTTTGCCAAGAAATGTGTTGATATTAATATTTTACACAGTGTCTAACTTCAAACAGGGCTGATGCTTTAAATCTAAAAAAATTCCATTTAATTCAACAAAGAATAATTTAAATCTATTTTGACATTGATAGATAGCTAAGCATTTTTCTTTCACAAATTGTACCTAAAAGTTTTCTAACCACTTTCCTGTGTTAGCAGTATCATGGCTTTATGCTTGTTTGTAAGGTAAATAACAGCATTTGTATTTAAATGTTCTGCAGTTCTATTCGTTACGGAAGGAGATGCGATCACTTCGTAAACATAGAAAGAAAAACATTTTGAAGAACAACTTGCATTTCTTTGCATTTATTACCGCGCATGTTCTTCAAGTTGGCATGCCATACAGGTTCTAAATTAAAGTTATTTGTGTGTGGAATTAAATTTTAAAGTTTTTCTAAAAAGTGCAATCAATTTTTTTTTTTGTAAAAAAAATTCCCAAAAATTCCTAAATTAAATTCCTAAACAGAAAAAATAAGGTAATTTGGCATTTTAGAGAATGGTTAAATTAACGATTAGTTGTGATGTTAGTGAGATGCAATGCGTATTAAAGTTGTTTATTGTTAGGTTTACCATTACTCCTAAACTAGCACAGTGCAATTAAAAAATACTACATAAACATTTAAAGTTTGCATAAATCATATAAAACCATAGGGACTGATCACGAATTCCTAATCGTTTTACCTGTTTTGTAAAATCAGGGGATTTGCCTATATTTTTTAACAGAACCTTCAAACAAAGATAAAAAAGGGACCGCTTACTAACGTTGAGCAAAATCAATGCATTTTATTTAAAGAATTGCGGAAGTAGTTAAGTAGGGCAACCTTACTAACTGGCTGCGAAATTGCTTGTCCTGCATTTTTCAATATTGAGAAGTTTAGTGATGACCACGCACTACGTGGTTTTATATTACGGACAGTTTTACGTTTTATATTATTATGAACAATATTACACTTGGTTTATACCGTTGAGATATGCACACTGGCTTTATGTTAAAGTACAACAACCATTGTTTCTCCACCTGTTAAACATACTAAACAAAAGTACAATGAAAGAATTATAACAACATGCTATTATACGAAGAGCAATATACGAAAATAGCTTGTGTATTCACCTGAAATTATGGAATTGGTTAAGCAATCGTTTTATACTTCCGTCGACTTGCAATTCGTCTTTATTTAAAATAATCGCATAGATGTTTTTCTTTCTCACATTGCTAAACGCGGTTAACACGTTTCGCAGAATTGCACGTTTGCTCTATTTTGGGAGAAAATCACAAACAGCCGACGACAAGGAACGCTACCGTAAAAAGGTACAGAAAGTCAATATTGTATGTAAATGTGAATCGTCGCAGTTTTATGTACTTGAAATGCGATAAAATGTTGTCGTAAAATTGTTCTTTCGGCAAAATTATATTGCCGTGAAGAAGATTTCCCGAAAAGTTGGTCGAATAGTTTATACGTTATTAAAATGTTGCCGGAAGAACAGTTTTACAATTGAAACAATGCCTGGCCGTAACAGTATATTCAAAATTAATGTAGGTTATGCAGCCATTAAGGGCGTGCTTAGCAGCACAGCGTTTCTTATGAATTTTAGTCAAAATTTCTATGGTTTCCAATTGAAATTTATTTTTAAATAGTTAGCGATTAGGTATTGCATATGCCAAACACGTGATGTGCTGGCCGTGTTGCCAGCATTAATATATTTTGATTGTCTATGATTTCGTGAGACTGGCCTGGCCGCGCAGGGCTGCCAGAAAACAAACAGCCCGCTAAGGTTAGTCTGAATTTTGTTTATTGCATAGTACAAATTGCTTAGATATGATTCTAATGACAGCCAATACAAACTGTCAAATCGACTCAATTACTTGAAATAAATACAAGCGTGTGATACCGGAAGAATTTCTATTATTGCTACAGATAAAAGAAAGTTAGTTTCATGAATAAGTATCTAGTGTTGTAGCTCTGTTCTTTATTAAAAAAGTTCATAAATTTTAGTGTGCAACTTAGCTTTTACACGCGCCAGCTCGAGGACTATGCTGATATAATGTTGATAATAAATAAATATTTGCTATCTGATCGGGTGTCATAACTCAGTGGTTCCTTTCCTGGGGGTTGCGTCACCCACGGGGTTGTTTGAGAGTTATTCAATGAAAAACATAGTTTTCAAAAAGGTTGGGAAGCACTGACCCAAACCATGCACCACATATCCTGTATAACTTTTAGGAAATTTACCGAATATTGCACTTCCCTGCTGATTTGTAGCCTTGTGAGCTTCTATCAGACGTGAACTTTTTTTTCTTTATCCGTGCCTTAACCGAGCATTTGATTCCAAACCAAGCGAATCGAAGCAAGTAAATTAAACGTCGAATTTATCGGGTAACACTAAAAATATCCGAAATATCGTCCTTAAGTAAGCGATAGCCTCTTGAATTTTTCGCCGATTCATATTGCTGTTATTTTACTTAAGTCAAACGAATCGGTTAAACGTTGAAATCTTAATCCTTTGAAAAAAAAATGATTTTATTAGCATTTGTTTGCGTCTTAGTGGATTTGGGAGGAAATCACCGTTACCTCGATGCGTGCCTTTGAAACGTACCTTGAAGCAATTCCTCAACTGATGCTGCAACTCTACATCATGATTACCACTCTACAGGCTCCTCCCATTACCAGTAGGTTACATTGTATCGTGCAAAACAACACAACATACTTTCTTAACCTTGTAGATTTGAAAGTAAACGTAAAAAAATCGCATTTTGCCATTTAGCAATCGGCAAAGGTTTTAAAACTAGCATCCCTTAAAAGAACCCGTACAAAATAAGTGGATCCAAGTAATTAATGTTTAATAAAGGAAATTTTATTGCTGCAACAGAAACAATATATACACAACGTGTAATATATGTGATCAATCCCTTCTGGAGTAGTACCGACCAAGAATAACGGCACACATAGTCTTGTACCCATATTGCCTACGGAAAGTCTCACCGAAATCGGTTGACCCACCAGATTTATAATTAGGCCGACTGATTTCGGTAAGCTTTGCCGAAAGCTTATTAAGTGCTTCCTGTAACCTTCAATGAACAACGGAAATTTGTTGAGGACATTTTTTTATTTTAGGCGAAAAATATTAATTTGTTTTGTCGAAACTAGTGCACTACCATTTTCGACCACAAACAAACATAAAACGCTTAAAGGGCCGGGCGGAAATGGGATCTAAAATGCATATAATATTTATAAAAGCATAGTTCTGAAAGATAGAATCTGTAATAGCCTTGTTTTGTCTAACTGAGTGGGGTAAAAAAAGCTAAGGTTGCGTTATTACGTATATTGTATTTAAACAAATTTAAAAAAAAAAAACGCCTAAAGGCCAATTTTTGTTGATTTTTTCATGGAAAATACGATACGGACTGAATAAATTGCTTTAAGGACTGAATCCAACTATTAGGCTGTATTTTGCCCAGGTCTGTTTTATGCATTTCGGCAAAACTTTTGAAATTATTTTTTTTACTCGCCCAATCGAGTATTTTTTGAATTCATTTTTTTTTTGTTTCATTCATTTATTTTTTTGGATTTATTTTTTTACTCGTCAAATCGAGTCTTTGTTTTTTGTTTTTTTTTGGTTCTTTTTTGGATTTATTTTTTACTCACCAAATCGAGTCTTTTTTCGATTCAATTGTATTTTCTTTGGGGATGTTTTTTCTTTCTTTTTGATTAATTTTTCTAGTGTTGGCCTGCCTTGGTTCTGTCTTTGGTCTGTCGATGTCGACGCGCAGCTTCGAAACGTTGGTGGAAGCAGAAAAAGACGAGACGCCAGAAGAAACAAAATCTCTCTCCATAGTCGAAACCGTTTGCTACCTGATCTATCAGTCGTGCACCATTTTGGCAAGGGTGCGTTTCGTTTTTTTTTTTAATTTAGACATGTCCCTGATCACGCTTTTTCAGGGTTGGTACTTTAAAAGTGTTTGAATTCATTTGCGCATCGTAAAGTTGAAAAACCCTGTATTTTTCGTAAGTCTTTGTTCAGAATGAGAATGTTTAAATTTGTTTCTTGTGCACTTTAAGTTTACGATTTTTGCAGTGCCGTATAGCAAAACAAAATTTACAAACTATTTGTTATCGCGTTAGCCAAGCCATGTGTACTGTTGTTTTCCGAATTGTATGTAAAATACGTCAAATGATCCGATTTGGGGTCTTAGAAGTCCCATTAGAAAAAAATATTTTTTTTCACAGAAATGTGTCAAACCCTGTTTTTTGTTTCTTTCCTGTAAGGTTTTGTCATTTGCTCTACTTCTTAATATCTATGTTTGGGCGTGGGTGGTCTTGTTTCTTCTGCACTGGTTCGCCGTCGCCAAGCTGTTCGCGCGAAACTACGTGGAAATGGGCGTTCTGACGCACATCATTTACGGGTAGGAATGTTTTGAGAAACTATTCGAAACCCCTTTGTTTAGTTGCTCGAGATTTATGGCTTGAATGTACGAAAAAACGAAACCCTTAACTCCGGCCTCTTAATGCTTTATTTTATTTTATTGTTAACAAGTAAAAAAAATCACCTATTTAATTTTTGGTAAACCATAAATAAATTTTGATCTTAAAGCGATTGGCCAGTTTCTTTTCAAAATAACCCACCAAAATAAGAAATAAGTAAAGCAATGATGAAAATTGATAAAACATAAAAGTTTTTGTTTCTTTCATATCTCTATAAAAGCCAATATTTATTGAAAACTAATGAATCCGTTGCGATACTCAAGTCTTTACAAATGTACAGGAATTTATAAACAAGATAATGGCCTAATCAAGTCGTTTCGTATCTCGTCCAAATAAACACAAAACAATGTTATTAACACACAAACAACAAGTGTAAGTTGAACATCATTGCCAAACAATAACATGGAACAAACGAGCTTCCACCGCGACAAGGTAGTAACATCAACTGCTGAAGGCAAATACAATGTTAAGGCATCATGTGCTCAGTTTCCTTTGGCCGAAAATAATAAAATGGTTACGTAATTCAATTAGTCACAAAATCCTGAAATTTGCAATTAAAAAAAAAAAAAAAAAAAAAAAAAAAAATCCTGAAATTTGCAACATTCGCAATGTTAACATCGATAATATAATATACAAGGCTTTGTGCAATTAAGCAGAACTGTGTTTCGCATTAAAAAGTTCCATTTTTCTTGTAAAAAGACAAAAGCCCTAAACAGAGGTAGTCTATGCTTAAACCCTATACTTATTGTAATAGATTCGTTTGCAACTTCAACTTTCCGATCGGTTTTAAGCTCCGCGGCCACGAAGACTGTCGTGGCGGTTTGTCCCTCATTTATTTGCTGGAAAATATAGTAATGGGCGTTCTATGGATGGATCTGAGACCTGGGAGTTCTTTTGGATCGTCCGTTGACGACTCTACAACGTCTGTTCCGCTTTTCACCAATTCCTCCACACCTATTCCGCCTTTGAGCAATTCGACAACAGCATCGCCGCTGGAATTAGGGGTGTCTGAACAGACCGCGAGAGGCTTTTTGGCTTTCATTGCTGCGGTGATGCTGGTCAGCTTGCTTTTCACCAAGATTATTGTTAAGCTTGATCGGAACCAACGGTTTGTGTTTCATTTGGAAAATAAATGAGTTTTCTAGGTTCTTCTATTGCAGTGGTCGGCAAACTTTTTTTGTTGCGGCCCAAAGTAATTTTTTTAGAGCTATTGTAGGCCCACTAAAACCACTACGAAGCAGTGTCGGATTCAGAATATTTGATTTTTAGGTGAAATATTTCACGGCGCCTTTATGCCCAAAACTCTGCCATACCATATTATAAAACATAGTATCCAACAAAGAATATACGCGCGATGCGCGAAAAATTTTTCAATTACACATAATTGAAGTTGACAAAAATATATTTCGACAGGCATTTAGGACCACATTTGGCACGTGGGTCTTTTCAAACTGAGCCAAATTAAAAATTCTATGCCACACCAACATTTACAATAAAGTGCAATGAATGTACTGCTATCACGCGACCCACAACTACATGATAACACTCAGCTGCTCAACAGTAACTCGCGGGCCGACTAAAAATGGCTCTGCGGCCCACATTCGGGCCGCGGCCCACAGTTTGCCGACGACTGTTCTAATGTTATTGTACGTGGCAGAAATCTAAGGTAGCTCGTGCTAACGGTTGTATAGAAACCCGAAGGCTTGCTCAAAAGCAAAATTGCAAACCTACGTTTAATAAATTCGGAATTTAAAATTTGTTTTGATTAACATTTTCATAATATTAACGCTTCATTGCAGCAGGCTTTTCATATAGGCAAATTAATAGTGCTTCGCATGTTATTCTGTTTTGGTTTTTCGCATGTTAATCATTTTTTAAGACTTTTGTATTGTTTATTTAAATATTCGGATGACCATTTTGGTGTTTAACTTTTTTTTAACGCACTTATCCGCTTTTTCTGTAGCAAGTTAAAGGTTTTTATTGATCAGTATAAAAAATTATTATTTTTCTTTTTAGAAATCTTGACACCACACAACTAAAGCTGCAGTTTAACAAACCGAAGCAACCGTCGACAATAAATGCAAGCTAGGAGCAAGCACTTCAGTGAAGGAAAAAAAACAAAAGAACGTCAAGTTTTATCTTGTAATAAAACTTTTTAACAAGTTTACGAAATGTTAAAAAGAACAGCCCAAGGTTTTTTCAAAATTCCTAATATTGTATCACGCCAACTCCCGTTTAGTCGACCAAAATCTGTTTGAAAAATCATAGTAAATGTAACGTACGTAATATTCGACACTGATGCCGCACTTAATCGCCTGTTTTCGTTAATGTATTATAATTAAAATTACCCTGACATACCAATTTTTCTAAAATGTGCTTCAAAAATTGTTATGTTAAAAAGACCATCCTTTTGTTCATCTTAAGTTACTTGCACTTACAACAAATACGCTTTTCTGCACTTCTTTTTTACAACTCTTTCCCCGATTCCAGTATGTACGAAAACAGTTCATAACAGCGAATAAACTGAGCAAATATAATTTTAACAAGTAACATTTAACAAACGTAACGCTGTTCAAAATAACTGTTTTTTTTAAGACTGGATTTGACTTCATTTTTTGGGACAAATAACTTTAGTTGAAAATGGTGTTTTTATTTCGGCAATATTTTTTACTTACATTTGTTTATTTATGCTAGTTTTTGTACAATTTACTTGCTTTCTGGCAAGTTTTAGTCAAGATAATGCTTTTATCAGGTGGGTTTATCAAATTTTCAAAGAACGTTTTAGTTGTATGACAATAAATTGACTTAAAATCGACTTGCTCTCAATATAACTTGACTTTGGCAACTTTTAATTTAGACTAGACTTGTGATAATTTCAAAAGTCTCCTGTTATTTTGCAAATGGCTTTACTTGGGAGTTATTTTAAAATGATGTGCTTGGATCACTGTCAAGCATAATATTCAACAGGAGTGTCGTCGATAACGTTAACAGTTTTGTAATAATTTCTCTACGCTCCCCTACTTTTAAAATAAAACATTTAATGCATGGTTGCGCATCGTGATACACTTCATCATTTTGTTCAGTCATTTTGTAAGCTGTTTAAGTTAACTTCGTTAAACGTTATTTTGCTTGTTGTTGATTGTGGATTGTACTTGAAAGGTGTTTAAGTAAAAGTAAACCATCAAGATAAGTTTATTAAAGTAACTGTATTTGTGAACTGTAAATTATGGCTGTAAATGCAGTGAACTATTAATTGTTGACCAAACCCTACTGTTTTGTTGTTTTCCACGTTTTTACAGCTTGCTGCGCTGCCATTGTGTGCTATACGGTCACGGTTTTGAACCTGTTCGTGATTGCTTCACTTAAAATAAAGTAATTCGTTGGAGGTTTTACATTTTCCGTGGATACTTCGACTACGATCTGTGTTACACCTTAAAAGCAGAGGCAGTGTGTGACGCAACTAGGAACCTAGCCACTTGCATTACAAGTATATTCGACAGTTTAACACAGTGGTTCTTAAACTTTTTTGACCGCGGACCCCTAAAATATTTTTTTTTTGCTTCTGTGGACCACGGTTGGCAAGAAATTCTCAAATAGGACGTCATAAATTGACGTCACAATACCAATAGACTTCAGAAATCCGCAGTTTGCGGTCCACAAAATGGAAAAGTAAAATGTAGTCTAAATGCATCCATTGCAAGAATGTTTATTTTTAATTAAACCCCTTACTTTAAAAAATTGATTACTTAAATATTCACTGATATTTCGATATGACCTTCATGGACCCCCCAAAACTAGTTCACGTACCCCTAAGGGGTCCATGGACCCAGTTAAAAAACCCTGGTTTAACACGAACCGTTGAAAGCATGACCTTTAATAATTCAAACACGTTTTCTTTGTAACGATTAGTGACTATAAGGATAAGCGAAGTTTAGAAATATCTAAATGTAACAAGGTTTCGCGCGACATCGAAATGATGTCTGTTTTATCTATGGCCCGGTGGTGGCCTAAAAAAAACCTTTAAGGGAGTAAAATGTGTTGCTTATATGGGACTTCAGCCATAAGACCTAAATAAGAACAACATCAGTGTCGGAATAGAACACAGTTCAGCATGAGACCAAAATAGACAAATACCTAATTGTCTTGGTACCGTCTAAATCGGGTGAAGTCCTGAATACCACTCCTAAATGATCAGAATCAGGCCCAAACAACACTTTACCAAAACGTAAACCCCACTCCTATATGTACATACCTAACTCCCCTATTAATTTGAACCCTGACCCATTTTCTAACCCCGACCGTTAGCCATCACTAACCCCAAACAAGCAATCGTTTAAACTAGGGCACCCAAACTTCTACACAACAACGGCCAATGACAGACCGACGGCGCTTGATCATCCTATACGCTTTCTCGACAGTTCCAGGCGTTCTTTCGGCCATTTAGGCTTTATCCCGGTGAATTTAGGACGTATTCCGGCAGATATAGGTCTTGTTCAGACGATTTCGATCTTATTCTGCACTGTTGGCTACTACTACAAAATTACTGTGTATAGGCTATTCGGCTTTATTACTTCGTTGGTCTTAATACTATGGTTTTATAGATTTTTCTACTTTAGGATTTGTTGCCTTGTATAAGTCTTCGCGTTAAACAAAACTTTCCGTCTACTTTCTTGCAGCTTTCTCGAATACGAGATCATCTTTGACAAAGAGTCAGCCCAGGTTGCCAATCCACTGAAAAACCGACATCGTGAGCTCGGCTACAAAGCCTTGGCATAGGACGTCGGTCGTCTAGCTAAGCGCGATTACGTCGTATGCACCATCAGTTCAAATGTAAGCCTTTATCGCAAAACGTTTTTTCTCTAATGTATGCCGCAGTGTTGCAAACGAGTCATTTGGAATGGCTTAAGTCCCAGTCAAGTCATTTGTAAAATAACTTAAGTTCAAGCCAAGTCCTCTTGTCATACAAATTACACGTTAAGCCAATAAAATTAGCTAAACTCGTCTGATTATAAGCAATAGCCTACTAAAGAAATCTCCAAAACGCAATATATGACTTAAATCAAGTCAAGTCATTTTGCCTAAAAGACTTAAATCAAGCCAAGTCGTTTGAATAGAGTGACTTAAGTGCACTTAAGTCAAGTCGAAAACCAAAGGCAAATTTTCCTTAAAACGCGTTCTATTTAATTAAAGACTTACCTCGTAACGATAAGTAAGCTATACTTATAATTAAATAAGTGAAAAGTCGATTATATTATTGAAACATATTTATCAATACCCTCCACAAAGTCAAATATACACACACATACGTGTTCATCCACTGTAATCTATAACCTTTCTGAAGCCGCTTCCTTGTCTGAAGACACCAATAACGACTTACATATCATTTGACATCGAAAACTATCGCAGACTAACCGAATTGGTCGATAATTGATGCAAACAAGACAGGAAAAAAGCTACAGCCTTGGTCAGTTGGTAAAGCGACGATCCCGGTTTACCTGGAGGTCGTGAGTTCATCTTAAGTGCAGGCTATATAGTTGTTTTTCAATACTGTCTTGCTTGCATTATCATTGATCGACAGATGCGGTTAGTCTGACCAGAAGCTACCAGCATACAAATTTCAGAAAACATTTAACGGCAACATAAATATATTCGCCTTAAGTATTTTCGAAAAAAATGTCACCACAGTAATAAGAATGGTCTACATTTTCCAAGTAAAAAAATTAACAATTAAAAAAATAATACTAATATTCGCCAATTAAAAAAATAATACTAATATTTCCAAGATGAAATGATTTGCACACCTAGATCAAAAAATTCGTGTAGCCCTTTTCAAAAAATTTCTGAAATTTTGTGTGGGTATAGCTTTTGGTGATGGTTTTCGGTGTACAATTATGTGTGAGCCATAATCGTTTGGTGCGATGGTGTTCAAGTGACAAAAGTGTAGGAAAAGAGAATACATAAATACTCATAGCTAGAGAGACAACCCAACGTATATTCAACTGGTATTTGTCCTAATGGTACAAATGACTCAAAGAATGATTTAGAAAAATGTCAAACGGACATGAGTAATGCAATTTATACACATACAAGCGAAGTAGTTTTAAAATTTTCGACACAATTTACTTATACTATACCAAAATTAAAGTCAAACTATTGTCGCAAATGCAAAATTTTTTCTTTTAAATCGTTTTTAGATTTCAATCTCGACTATGGGTTATAAAAATAATAAAAAAAAAATAAAATCGCATTTTATCCAATAGGCGTTAGGACTCGTTGAATAGTCCAATCAAGTCATGTATAGTGCGAAGTTGTAACACTGGTATTACAGCTTGAAAAATGTTTATACGTGGAACTTTGTGGAGTGTGAAACTATTAGGTTTTGAGGAAAAGGACTAAAGGGACCCCTATAGATACGAAGTCGTAAGCTGGCCAGTGCCACTGTCGGTAATTTCAGCTATAATTATTTCTGCGTGTGGTAGCTTTTTTTCATAAAGACAAGGGAATGCGATTTCTTAGGTTAAAAAATAGTTGAACTATTTCGGGTAACAGTTTGCTTAATACGTTTTTTTTGACGCCGTGACAAGTAAAAAGCATTCTACAGGGGTCCAATCAATCTATAATAACTGGACCACTGCAAATTGCTAAGAAACTGGAGTACGAATACTCCGGGGTTGACGTAAAAACTAAAAAAATAACGCTCTAATCTTGCAGGAATTTTGCGCGATACTGACATCGTTCGGGGAATACGGTTGATCGACCATATCCACCATAACCGGCCCAATATTATTTCATATTGCCCCCCCACGTCTTGCTTTACAGTAAAGTATTATATTAATCGTTGTCTAACATCATATTGTCTGCACTTTCGTTTGTCTGCATTTTGGTTGTTTAACACAGTGGTGTCCAACCTGTGGGTCGCGACCCCAAGTGGGGTCGCCTGAAATTTTTGTGGGGTCGCCATAACTTACCATATTCCCGATGTTTTAGTACGAAATATTTATTTCGTATCGTTTTTCTTTATGACGTCACAATTAAACGTAATTGAGTGCATTTTCTACATAAAATTGCTTTTTAAGCTCGAAAAGGCGCTAAATCAGCTAAGGTGACATGTAACAAAATCTAGATTTTTTTCGATTTAGCCAAGCGAATATCGAACTTTCGCAAATTGTAATATTGGGACATACTTTCAATGCGTTATTAAAGGGTTAATTTTTCAAAAAGTCAAATTTGTTATTACACGTAACAAACGATGTTTGCAGATATAACAATTAGGCTTTGTATTCCCAATTATGACAGCGGATGCAGCAAAACGCTTTTTGTGTAATTCGTTTAAAGTAAAAAACTAAGGTTTCAGCAAATATTTACTTTTCGATTTCGATGCAATATCAACGTACCGACTCTGCCTAAATATGGTATTAAAAAGCCTAATCATTCCTTTTTCAACCTCGTGGCTTTGTCAAGCGGGATTAAGCGCAATGAGCTTAATATTAAAAACAAAACGTCGTACTTGGTTGGAAGTACAGCAGTGGTTTTCAACCGCCGGTCCGCGACAACTTTCCTGCCGGTCCGCCAAATATATTAAAATTTTATATCTCAATTGCAAAATGCAAAATGTTGAAATCTTGTCCATCAAATTTAGAACTCTGCCAGCTCCGTAATTTGTAGCATTGAGACGTAACATAGAGTAAATCGTCTACTTTGGACCTTATCGTACGTCACAAATGCTGCAAGTAGTGCCCAACTGTTAAAAGTAGGCTACAAATCGTTTAAGTCTTAAACTTTAAGACCAGTTGTATACCAAAAACTTATACAGCAGCATATTGCTCATTAAATTGAAGTTTCCATTATTTGCTTTTAGATTGCATACTTTTGTCGTCATCACATTTAGGGTCAAGGTCCACCGGTCCGCAGAATTGTTTTTAAAATTTTACCGGTCCGCAAGCTAAAAAGGTTGAGAACCACTGAAGTAGAGCATTACATGCGGTTATGTAGTTATGCTATGTTGCCATCATTCTAAATGTAATTAATTGTTGAAACAAATTGATTTTTTTGTCGCGTGTGTTAATTCATATTCATATGTTAACTACTGTAAAACTTTGTAACCACTGCTCTCTGGAATTATGCATAGTTTACGTACAATCGCTCGGCTAACTTTGTTCCAGTATTATATTTGTATTTATATCTAAAAAAACAAAATGGGGTCGCAATATAAAATCTCATTTAATTTTATTAAAATTGGGGTCGTTTATCAAAAAGGTTGGAGACCACTGGTCTAACATACATTCACTATTGGATACATTATTTCACCAGGTTATATCATTACCAGGAAAATTTGAACTTTCTGAACCAAGAATTTAAATCAGGGGTCGGCAGCCTTTTCTAGTCGCCAACCAAACTCAGAAAGGTCTCTGTGGGCCACGTTTTTTCATCCATGCTACTAATGAAAAGTGTAATAAAGCTACTTTGAGGAAACGCGATAACCTTATTTTAAGTTCAGGCGCACCTGGCGAGTGAAGCGAGTGCCATTGTTTGGGGTATACCGGCATTTCTTTTAAATTTCCTGCTAGTTTTTATTATTACATTGCGAAAAAAATTCTAAACATTATATGTGTAATATTTTTTAAAACGTTTTCCGTTTGTCCGCGACGCACTTGGCTTCCTTCCACGGCGCAACGGTAAAGAAGCGCTTGATCTAGTCCGAAGACAGCCTCAAAACGTGTAAACAAACTGGAAGTAGAAAGACCATTCGTGAGAAGCGCGAAACTTTTTTTTATATTAAATTGATTCGTGTCTAGTTGTCAAAGGGGCGCGGCTGGCCGAATCAGGCCCGTGGGCCGTATGTTGGTGACCCCTGCTTTAAATATAAAAACATTTTGCCGCGTATAAAACGGTGAAACGGTGAAACGCAGCAGCAACCAACAACTTTACATAAGAAAGCCAATTATTACGTAACAATGGTCGGGAAACTACTACAAGTTTGCAGTAGGTTGCCATTTAAGGTTAAAAGTTACCTAACAGTGCTGTTTGTTACTATTTTATGTGAACTTTTTATAAAATTTTGCCATCAGTACTTTCACGTAACGCCACCTTATGTGGGTTCAGCGCCCCCAAATAAGAAAAAGACCAGAAACGCCCCCTTGTAACTCGCCAACGCCCACATGGGGGCGGTGCCACCCACGTTGGAAACTCTGATCTAAGTAGTACGTGGTTGTTCGTCGCAGGATCTCTGGTCGAGAAAAATTTATCCTCTCAAAAATCACCGTCCGTCCGTTTCTCAGTCTCAAGCAAACGCAGCAATTAACGTTATGGTAATTTCGAGCGTATGCATATTTTCGAGCGTGATACAACTTCTTAACTGGGTTGCACGATGCTGGATTCTAAAACAAACAGTATAATTTTAAATGAATTTAGATTGCCCGAAGCGTGTCTTGTGCGTTTTTACATACATGTTTGCAATTGTTTTTGCGTGTGCTTATGTGTTTGCGTTTGCGCACGTGTCAACTGGTCTTATTCATCAGAAGACGCTGCTCGAATACAAGCTTGCAACTACATTTGGTTACCCCAATACAAGAAACGAAATTTTACGGCTATAAACGAGTTTAATGTTGGAATCAAGATACAAGCATATTGAACGCCGTTTATCTCAAGGTTTAGACATTTTTGGTCAAGCAACCTCGAGTATGGTTTTCAACAGTCGCGATTTTTACGCATGTTTTTTAAGTAATTCTACGTCGTATCTGCCTCGGACCAGCACTGATCGATTTAGTGGAAGATCCAGCAGAAAGAAACAAGTACAACGCTATAAATGAGCGATTACTGAGCACATCAAGCCTCTCCGAGTATGAACGAGTAGCAAAGTTTCTGCACGTAACTGAGCTTGGAGGTCGCCAACTGCAGCCTATGGAAGAAAATACGAGGTCGCTTATAGCTGGTCATGTGCCGTGCTTCCTTTTCCGATACCTCTTTCTACAAACTATAGGCAAGAACATTCGTGTGGTTTTAGTAAAAGAAATTTTTGAAGCCTCGCGTTCTGGCTCAACGTGCTGACATGTTGTGGCAAGCGCGAAATAAATATGAGCAGTTTACTGTTCGCAAAAATCAAAAATACAAAGGAACGAATACGGAGGCTTGTGTTTCTTCCATGAAAGATGTAATGGCAAAGCGAGGTAAGGTCATCAACCTTGTTTGTTTGAGGGACACGACACAGCCGGCCGCTACTAAAATTTTACATATGTGATACAAAAAATATCCGCAAGAAATTGTTTGATCGAAACAGGAGCGGAAATTATCGTTTATTCAGCCTCTTCTCTTCAAATACGAAAGTAATTCAGCGGCTTCAAACTTTTTGCAGCCAACGGAAGTAAAATAAACACACATAGATCTAGCATTTGGTCAATTTAGCTGGTGTTTTACTTTAGCCGTTGTAGCAAAGCCTCTTTTAGGCACAGATTTCTTGAGGGCTCATTCTCTCTTGGTAGACCTCCGGCACAATTGCCTGCTCAATTCTAAATCATTTTCTAGCATTCCAATCAGCAACGCAAAGCAAAGCGCGCCTCAGTCACTTTTTGCAAGTTCCATTCAATTCATTTACACCACTACTCATATCCAAGTCCCAGTCCCAGTTATTGTCGTGAAGTCAAGATATTTGCATAAAAATATTGATAAATTATTAAAATTGATAATGATCGTCGGATCCCGATAAATATTTTAATAAGCAAACAACCAAAAATATACCGTTAAGCAAAAAAATTGTTTTATAAGCCGAAATTAAACTCAGAGTATCAACAAATTTACTAAAACTGTTAAACTAAAACAATAGACCATATACAGGAAAAAATGCAATGGTAAAAATTTCACACGCATTGAAAAATCTGTCAATAAACAAACACATGAAGTTGAATTTTATAGTTACTGTTTCGTCTGAGCTTATTAGAGATATGAAAGATTTTGCTGCAGTGGATCCGGATTAAGGTCACGAAAGATCTTATAAGCGTACTACCTGCAAATCGGTGGTGGTCCGACTCAAAACGATGTAAGAACAACTTCTGGGAAAAGAAAGAATATACAAAAGAAATAAAACGAGAATAATACAGGAGAAAATTATTTGCTTTTGCTGAAACAGGCTTCAATAAAAAAGTAATAGTACGCATTGTTTCATATGCTATGAAATTATATCAGTAGACTTTAGTACTGTTTCATTCTTTTTAAATAATGAAATGTTTTTTCTTGGCAAGGCTTGACATTACTTTTTGAAACAGCAAGAGAAACTCTCCCAAGTTGCATTATTCCAGGGGCCGTTTATCGGTGGGTTGACTGAATAAAGTCGTCACAGCAGCAACTTTTCATCCAACACATCAATGTGTGCAATTTTCGTGATGATTGATTCCTGGTACTGTAGTTGCATTTTTTTTTCAGCCTTTAATGGAACAAGTCAAAAGGTGCAATCTTCGTAATAAACTCATCTTGGTACTGCAGGCTTAATATGTTTTTAGGATCCTCCTCTTGTGCCATGTAGCGCTGCGCTGGTTTCGCATAATAGTCTATCGTACGGTTTAACATGCTTAAGCTTGGTATGTTGTGGTAAAACGTGGACACCCAAGTTACCCGAGTTGATGCGTCGACATGTCTTGACTGCATCAATTCGTAGGCCACCCTGCATATCTGCAATAAACGACAACGGACATAGATGGCTTGTTAAGGTATTTTTAAAATCACTTTTTTAATGGTTTTATACTTAACATTTGAAGAACTGTGAGGTATTTCGGGATTACGTAGCAACACATAAAGCACGAAAATGGTTTGCGAGCAAATTTAAAAAAAAAAAAAAATAGTTTTATCAAAATCACTCCACGTCAAGTCATTTAAAAAAAATAATTTAAAATATATAAATTCATACAAATATATGTATATACCGGTATATATATTTAGCTTAGACAATTCAAGCCGTTTGTGCACAGTGACATATTTGCCCCGAACTTAAGGCCTAATCCAGTACAAGTAGGCTAAAAGTCACGACATTGACAGCCGAAATAAAAGTTGAACTAATACCAATTCTAAAGTCGTTTTTTGAGCTTCGGTTCTCATCATCACAAACCTCAAAAATAAGTCAAAAAAATGCAGTAGGATTTATTGGCAATTTACTTGCATCACGATGGCAGTTTGCATGTGCCATGGTTGTTTCTCATTACTAAAATGTGTGTAGCTCTGTCGGTAGAGTGACGTTTCCCAATGGTTAGGATATAACTCAAGGGTTCTTAAACTTTTTTGACCGCAGACCCCTGAAATTTGTTTTTGGTTTGCATGGACCCCGTTAGGCAAAAAATGCTCAAAAATGACGTCACAATACGAATAGATTTCATAACTCTGTTTATTTCTGTATGAAAAATGTGAAAGTTAAATGAAGTCTAACTATACATTCAGTGCAAAACCGTTTAATTTTTAATTAAAGTGTTTTCTTTGAATAATTAATTACTTCTTAAGTATACACTAGTTCTTTAATTAGGCCTTCATGGACCCACTAAAACTAGGTCACGGACCCCCAAGGAGTCCATGGACCCCAGTTTAAGAACCCCTGATCTAACTGCATGTCTGCTTTTCTAGCGGTCAATTTCTGACATTCAATGGAATTCTTGTTAATCGAATTATTGAAGTATTAGCGCTAACTTGGCACTATGAAAAAATGATTTTAAAACCTTTTTTTTCACAAAATGTTTTTAATAAGGTGAATTCATTGGCGTAAAGCATGTAAGTTCAAGACATGTCATTTAATAAATTGTCTAAAAGACTTAGGTTTCAAGCAATTTTCAGTCATTGATACGCCATATTCTACAACATATAATTGGCACGCCACAAACCTTTGACTTTGAATGTATTTGCTAAGTTTTAATGAAAAACTTTATGCAAAAAACTATTGCACTATTACCCTCAAATAAAATTGGTGCATTTACGTCGCTTCGATTAAAATAGCTTTATTTAACACCTTACATTTGAGTTGGGGTCGCAAACCAGATGGGAACAGCGTGACAATAACTCCAGGTCGACAATTACAGCAGTCACAACATCCAGTTGTTTTCTTAATTTTTGCAATCGTGAAATGTTCGTCCCTTTCATGTTGTTGGCGAACTCGTAGACTGGATACCTGAAATTGCAAACAATCATGTATCATTTATCATGATATAGCGATTTGTGACAAACCTTATCAGGCGCATAAAACAGTTTTGTCAGTTTAGGTCCATGTACAGACACAAGTTCTTATGACAAAAAATGCAGCGCTCAACTCCCCAGTTATCTGTTGGGACAGCACAAACAACCTTGGACCACTATACGTTCAAAAAATTAAATAAATAAAACAGGTAAAACAAATATCAAGACAATAAATTCGTCATCAACCTACAATTAGACTAAAAAGATACGTTTCTTTCAAATTTAAATATTCAGGATTTACTTCCACACATGTCGATATAAACATTTCACAATAATTTAAATTTCTTAAAATCCTTTATTTAAATGATTTCTCCCAATCCGATTAACAAATACGAAAATTTTGCGACAATTAGGGCACCAATAGCGAACGCACGAGGTTGATTGTCAACGCAAATCACATTTTAATATATATTATTTTCAAGGAGTTACTTCTTTGGATCAAATATTTTTTTAATTTACAGAACTGAACGGAGCAGCCTGTGCATTACTAATACGCAAGAATGTGAATTAATGCTTCATTTACCAAAATTATTCACTTTTCAATTTGGCAAAGAACTTGGTGAATATCTTTCCATGTTGCATATAAAGTTGTCTGAAGACAATGCAGTCAATAAAATAACTTTATCTTCTTGCCTTTCGTACACTAATCAGTAGGCTAATAGTAAATTATACTTAAACTACTTACGCTTTGGTTATTTCAATACCGTAGTTGGGTCATCGGTCGCCAGAAAGATCCTTCTTTTCACAAGCGGAGGTTTGCCTTCCATCGCTAGTTTGTGATCGTAGAGGTCAAACCAGTCGATGGCCGGTCTCATGTAGACACTATCACTGTGATGCCTACGCATCATTTTATCCGTTCGGCGGATGTGAATTCTGCCATTTTTGACCGCCAATTAAATACCTCGACAAATTTATTTTAGTGCAAGAGCTTGTAATTCACGGGAATTAATTATTTGATGTTCAAATTGAACATTTGATTGATATAACAACTTTAATTTTCATTTGTTGAACAATAACTTTGTTTCTAACGCATTTAAATTCAGAATATTTCTGAAAAAATCCACAGTTACACGCATTTTACAACCGTTCTACTTTATGTCTAATATAAATTTCAGTGGTTGTTTACGCAATATTTATAATATTTTGGCAGACGTTGAACACTTTCGAAGTAATTTAACCTAATCGCCTAAATAAAACCCGAGCACTTTAAAGATATATTGGCATATTTTTCCCACATATTCAAACCCACTATATACTTTTAATGGTATTGCACGTAAACACAACATGAATTGCCTACCCTACGATTGGCGTGCTGAACCGCAAATTCTTTGACACTTGCTGAATTTGCTCAGCTCGTTTGTCAGTGGGCGTCATTAGGAACTTGACCATCTGTCCCTGCCACCAAGCGACAGGAAATCCGTGGAAGGCCCGGATATAAGGTGCTACGTCACGGGGAATGGCGTCCATCGGAAAAGAAGAATCGAATCTTATAATAAGCGGAACTTTCAAATGCACGTTGGGGATGGAAAAGTCGTCTGGAAAAATATTAAAAATTGGTTTTGTCAAACTACACCGCTACTCAAAATTCAGTCTGCCATACTGTACTTTTGGGTAACATTTGGGTTATATGATTAGTCTAACATTACAAGAGATTTATATATATAGTGATTCAGATACGGAACCCTTTTAATCTAAATCAGTCTAGCATTCTATTGCCTTATCATATGTAGTGTTGTAATGACTTACATCATTGACTTTACTTAAGTGCACTTCAGTCACTGTTTTCACATGACTTGACTTGATGAAGGTCTTTTGAACAAATGACTTTACTTGGACTTAAGTTATTTTGTCAAATATCTTGGGATTAAATTAAATGTTTTTAATTGATAGTTTTGAACATTAAACTGTTTGATTGCTGTATATTGCGTTTGTGTTATTTTTTCGTTATAATGTTAGCTCATCAACGGACGACTTTGCCAATTTAATAGTTTTACAGTTTAGCCTACGTCTGTGTCAACGACTTGACTTAAAATCGCCTTATTGTAAACTCTACTGGGACTTGACTTGGGCATCCTATGACTTAATTGGGTTTTGACAAGACTTTATTTTTGCGCAAGAATTGACTTGGACTTAAGTCAAATTGACTTGTTTACAAAACTGATCATATGTTATCGGTGCCTATAGTTGCATTAAGTATTAACCTAGCTGTTTTAACCACAGACTTGCCTTTCCCTGATCCGTCCCAAGTTGGCATGTATTGATTTACATCCAACGAGCACTTGGTCGTAGGTCGTAGGATCTCTGGGTGAGAGAAATTCGTCCTCTTAATAATCACGGTTCGCCCACTTATTAGTCCCATGTGAAGGCAGTAGATCACATGATGTAGGTTTCCACCGTAGCATATACCGGGGTGTACTGAGCAATATAACTTCTTAGCTGCTTTACATGATGCTGGATGCTAAAATTAACAACATGCTTTTCAGTGACCTTAGGTTCTCTTCAAGGTCAAAAGACGGGAATGAGATATCGTTAAGGGTCAATTCTTAACTAACGAAAAATTAAGACATATTGAACTAAACTATTATTTTATGTTGATCATTACAGTTTTCTGTTTATATACTTTATTTAAACAGAAGGTAGGTTTTGAAAACCTCTGTTTTTTGAAAACCTCCATTAAAAATACACTACACGTTAATCAATGTTATACGGTTTTTTATTAAACAGCAAAATTCAAAAGACGATTTTAATTTTGTGGACGTCTTTTAGCTAATCAGCGCTTAAACCTTTTCGACAAACCTAAAAGAAAATATTAATGTTCAAGTGAGCATTGGAGTTCAGTCATATTAGCGTCGACCTTATATGGCTAATTTGTGGCGATTATAGCTACACGAGCCAAAGCAAGTAGGCCTATAATAAATGTGTAAAAATACAACTTTGTGAGAATAATAAGCTTTCAAAAAGGTGCTTACTCGGACATGATTCCCGTTGTCTTCGGCTATTAACCGTTCATCTATTTTTAGTCAATGTCACACTTTAATAAGTTGTGTAAATTTGCATTTCTTATTTGTGAAAGTTGATTTAAGTTACCTGCAAGTTATACAGAGACTCTTGAACTTTCAAAGACAGTTGATCTGAAAGTTTCTTGTTTTCTTTGGAACGAAGGCTGGTAACTTCGTCCAATTTTTGCAAAATGAATCTAGAAAGGGCCATTCAACTATAAATTTTGTGATTTATCTCTTTATGCCAGGCATTTAAGGTAACAAATTCGGTAAACAAACATACCATTTGACACAAAAAACCAACGGATTTATTTCGCTTATTTTTTATTTAATTAATTCATATCATTACAAATTTTTTTTGCGCTTCTGAGAATGTCCCTTAAAACACCGAGTTTATTCATACTCACTGAATGCGGACTTCCAACTCCGTTTTCAGTGTTGGGCCAACACTGCTTTGAATTCGCGTGCGCATGTTGACAAGTGCATTATACACGACGCTTAACTTTTCCGCCGACTGTACGACTGCAACCGACATATCTAAAAAAGAAAGTCACCAGATTAGGCACAACGTAATAGCACCGAAAGACGACGAAACACAAGAACTTTGAATGTACTTTTTAAACGGAAAGAACGCATGTATTGGATTTGAAATCTACTTTTCTCTGCCTCTTTGTTTAGTTAGAGTCGATATAATTTTAAAGAGTTAAATGAAAGAGAATTAGAGTTGCAATTAAACGCGTTAGAATTTTTTTGTATAACTTCCTTTCACAACTTCATTCATTTGAAAAGAGCTTAATTAAAATTCACTGTTAAACACTAAAAAGATTAGGAACTCTATTGCATGCACATATATGTTAGATGCTGTATATATAGTCAAACAATGCAATAAAAGTTGCATAAATTTGTAGTGAAGGTCGAAAAAAGTGTTGACAGGATGGTATTGCGAGGTTTACAAATGAAATGCGTTTGGTTATGCTAATTAAAAATTGCTAGCAAACATGCGCATGCTGAACTATTAAACCGGGTACGTTATTTCCAGGGTCGTAACTACAACTGGTTATGCCGGTGCGGTGCAAAGTGGCCAACAACGGGACCGCTCATTGCTAGATTTTTTTGAAAAACATGTGTGTTAACAACTTAGGTTAACTTTATAAAAATAATTTAGAATCTATGCGTAATCATTTTGCACAATATATTCGTTAATTGTTTGTTAACCTCTTTTGAGTACATTTTGGTTGATCTCCTTAGAGTCGCGTTTCAAACATGTCTGTATACGTATAAAAGTTATATGGCCTGTACTGAGCACCATTTTCACTTTTTGAATTTAATACTATTATCCTACATTTGCCATAAAAATGAATTACAACTATGTGCGCTTAGGAAAAACCAAAGGGACGGATCCAGGAGAGAAAGCCACGTGGCTCAAAACTCTATTTTTTGATATTTCAACAATACGAAAAAATAACAAAAAGTCGAATCTTAGTTTTGTTTCTAGTGTTTCCCTTTTATCTATTAAGGCTTCCTCTACTTCATCGCACTTCAAAAACTAAAGTTTTATTAACTTAAACGTTTTGAAGGCGCTTCATCGCCTTGCGCGAATCGATAACATCTTTGTAAAGCAGTGTGTGGTGTTCTTAAGGTAGATTTTTTTCGTGGCCCCCACAAGTCTTGGATCTTCTCCTATGCGCCCAATTGAAGTTTACTCCAGGGCCATAACTGAAAAATTACGACCTTGATGCTCACATCACCGTGCATGCTTTTTTACATTCTGACGTGATGAACACGGTTGTGCGAATGTGCGAAATCTCGACATCAATGAATCGCTTCTCAGTTATATACAACTTGCTCTTTGCCACTTACCTAAATTATTTGTTTGTATGCTGTTAAAACTCTTAGCTTTGTTGATATGATAGCGGTTAGTCATCATTTTGGGGTACGTGTTGCTGTAAAGAAAAAAAAATATTCGAAAAATATTCTTATTTCAAAGGCCCAAAATACTACAGGGTCAGGGTTGTATTCAAGAAATTTGTTGTTTTTAGTTGGGGGGTTTGTTCTTACAATATTAAACTAACTTGGCTAAACGTATAGTTTTTGAGGCATTGGCTGATTTTCCTGTGAAGCAAAAGTAACTATAATAAAATGAAAGGTTAGTTATAAATCACAGCTCATTAAAAAATGATGAACCGGCACTTTGACAAACACAAGAGAAAAAAGAAACGCAAAACGGTAGGCTATAGTTAGACGAACCAACATGTCGTAATAACCCAAATAACATAAGACCTAAACTGCCTTCATCTGACAGGTGTTGGCTTTATTCTGGCGAGTTAGGTCTTATTCAGTCAAATATATCATTGGGCGTTTGGATTATTATATCGTTGGTCGTATTACCATGGCTTTACAGATAATACTACAGTATATTGTGTTGATTTATGTGCACCATAAATAATTTATATGATATCCTATTACAGATTTCAACAAAACGAAAAAACGATTGAACAAAAGCCGACATTCTTATATTTGGTGCAAATATATGCTTTAAACAAAACAGCTGCTAACTCGAATGATACGTTTCGTGATAAAAGCTAATTAAACCATAAATCATGAATTCGTAAACTGTGCTGAAAACATTAGCAAAAAAAATAATTAGCCTATAGTAGAATAAATAAATAAAAACAAATTTCACTGTAACTTTAGACGAGCCTTGTAGTTTCTTATATCGTAGAGACAATGCACAAAAATAACATGATATGGAATTTTACAAAAGTACAGATGTGAACGCTTGGGACAGCCTAACTTTCGTTAAGCTTCAAAGCTACACATGTCCAACTATGGTTCAACTATACCGTTGTTGTTCAACTTCGGTTCAGATTCGCTTACATTTCAAATAACGTTATCCCAACACCGTTTCATAAGTCTTCGTTATATGTCGATTTAATTTCTCGGTAAAATTATGTTAATTTTCGTTTGAATATTTTCAACAGTCTATTTATTAAAGGGGTTGGTGTTGTTATTTAATATCGTACGCAGTCAAATTACCTGTAATACAGCATTACCGACATTTGAAGACAACACACTACGACGACACATAACGCTGTTTTATTGCAGAATGAAACTGTTTTTATACAAAAGGCCATCTCTGATATGGTTTCCGCAACACTTTCTGGGCACAAGTCTATAAACAGCAATTATAAGTAAAACTGATGGAGCGCTTTTCTAAACGTCGGCATGCATTTACAGGTTCTTCTATCTTCTAAGCCATACACATACGCATTAAATTTCAGGCAGTTTAAATGAAGTAAGCTGTGCGTATTTGCTTTAAAACTGTCCGTGTTAACTGCTCTGTCTTTTTTTCCGCCTGCATTGTACGCCTCGCTACGGGTATCCGGTATACAACTGATTGGCGAACAAGAAGAATAAGAATGGCGTTCGTAGCACGGACAGGATAATAGCAGGATTGATTGGAGTTGGGCTGGCGAAGCGATTTTGCTGTTAAATTTAGTCCACCCGCATTTTGATACGTATCTGTAACTGCACAATTTGGCCAATATTTAACCTGATACCGTGTTTACATTTCTTTTAAATTAAAATATACAACTCAAATCGACAAATATCTTCCATCTTAGGCATAATAAAGGCTATTTTGCGATTGTTATTTAACATATTTAAGCAAGACATATAGTTTTAAATGTTGTGGCGATATTTCGTCGAGTGTAGATGTTCCTAAACTCTTTACACTGCCTTTGAGAACATCGTTTAGATCAGATAAATCAGCCTGGCAAACATCTAGATGAAAATGTTCCTTTCGAAAATCCACTAACCCTTTGTATATTAAGAACAGTATTATGCACAATATCTTCGCAAAATTATTAAGATACGAGTACATCAAGCGTTGATTTTCACAAAGCTGAATGTTTTATCATAACATTAAGTACATCTGCAGGACCGGGTAGGCCAGTGGTTGCTAACCTTTTTCAGCTGCTCCCCTCTTTCGTAATTTTTCTATATCTTGCGCCCCCCCTATACGAATAGCAATTCTGCATTTTTTAGTTAAATATCACTGAGGCAACATGAAAATAGTGAAGTGTGTGGTTGGCCGCACGAAGCGCGAAAAAAATTGAGTTTAATTGGTTGAATTGGCGCTAACCTGTAATTCAGGAGACAATATTGCAAAAAACATTATGGATTCGCGCAACAAAGTTTGAGCCCCCTGTTGCTAGCCTGTTATCGTAAATAAAATAAGAATAAAAAACAGTTCGAACGGTGGATGACTTTTATCGTTTATCTATAAGTTAACTAAATTGTAAATAGGGCGTTATACCTTCGATCATATAAAAAAAATGCAATGGGACTCAAAGAGACTTGGGCTAAAACGTATAGTTAACAAAATTTGAAATCACAATATTCGCGCGGTGCCTGACAATTTTTTGCGGTTTCAGTGTTAAATATGGCAAAAACAGAGTTTGAATGAGATTTACAGAAGCACAGGAAGGATGCCCACCGACATTGCAGTGAAGAAAGCCATCGGCAAAAAGGAGCTGGCCAGACATTGTCGGCGTCAAACTCGAGGTGTAGAGGCAACTATGGCATGGATCGATCGTTCCTTCGTTCCTATCATTCTGCTACGGATTGCTTGGGTGTTCCAATTTTTAAACAGGAAACGTTGAACAAAATAGGCATGTGGAGTGCATCCAAGACCCTCCTAACTTCTCGCTTTATATGCTGATTGGTAAAATTGAAAAAAAGGTCCAATTACACTGCATTTTTTTCTGTTGCAGAGGGTCTACATCTCTGGAGAGTTTCCATCTTCCTTTAAATCGTTTTATTCCAGATAATGAGAAATAATTTTACTAATTGCTGATTGCATCTAATGCCTTCTTAACTATATTCAGGTTCATCAGCAAATCTAAACAATTTCTAGGCCTATCTCATGGAAGTAATTATTCTCTGGAATGCTGATCGACTGTCCGCAAGCATTGACTTGGAGCATAAGCTAGCATTGCGGCTTTATGATGTCCAGCTGCAAAATGTTGGAAACAATCTGTTCAAAACAATGCTGAGCAAAACCATCCTTCCTCAAAGAACTGTTAGGCATAGAATATCTGTTGGCACAGTCAGATATTTCTATGCCAAATGTGGAATTAAGTGGGGACACTGATGAAGGTTTTGCCTCGGACCTGGAAGAAACGCATGACGAAGACAGCCCTTCTGAGACCGACCTGGAATATGAAGATGTGCCCGGTGATGTGGAAGCCAAGTTTGAGGTAGGATTTTTTATTAGCAGATTTCAATATATATATTAACAGCTTACCGCATCCTGAAAACTATTGCAATAAGCAGCATCCGTTCATTCAAAGAACACAGTCGTCTAGACGAATTAGGGACAAGATACTGTAAACGGCGAATGCAGTAGAACAAACGAACAATTCTAAGGCACAAGTATTTTTGCCTTTTACTTTTCAAATAGAATGCTACAAAGTAAATAATTTAAAATTGATAGTTTGTGGCGCGAACGGTGGCCGTTCAACCTTGTTTAGCAATGAACGCTTGCGCGACGTCAGCGGCGCGCAATCTCCCCCCTCTATGTACCTATTCTCATTTGCCAATAAAGTTATACTTTTGGCAGTTTCAATAACTTTTACTTCATAAATTTAAATTCAACAAATCAATTGTAGTGCAATGTTGAAAAGCTTATGACGCAAAGGGTCGCCGTTTAACCTTGTTTAGCAATGACGCTTGCGCCTCGTCCAGCCCTGCACATTTTTTCTCCCTTCTTGACCCCTTTTTTTCTTTTGCCCCTCGTTTTACCCCCTTTTCCTCCCTCAGACGAGAAGATAGTTCCCCAGCTTGGAGAAGGTGGTCATCCTAAATTACGACACGAATCATAATTTTGGAAAGAAATCTTATGCTTATTCGGGCGGCAGCAGGGTATTATTATGACACGCTTTGGATTACATTAGTGCTTGTCCACACCGTTTTATTGACATGGATGGTTATACAGAGCTGAGGGCTCTGGGCTCCAATTTGTTATTACGAACGGAGTGCACCCGGGAGTCGAGCTTGTGTTGTTTTTACAGAATCCGCAGCCCTAGGTAAAGTGCTGCAGTCACGGTTAAATTTAGTACTGTTTGCATTTCTCGATCGACAGGGCCAAAGTCAGGAAACCTGAGTGCTATCAGCTTTAAAGAAAGTTTATACTGATATGACAGTTGTTTGTTCGCATTTTAAATGCATAAAAATTGTAGCGAGTTCTTATTAAGATATTTTGACCTTTAGGTATATATTATATTAAGGTTATTTACAGAAAACTTGGTAGTCAGTATTGTGCTAACCGATTCTACGTTGTAAAGATTGGCTTTATAAATCAGCAATAAATGAATACTTACATTTCGTGTTATTTAGTGTTTCTAAAGGTATGAATTTTCTTTGCCTGCACAATATAGAGCATCTTGTCAAATCCACCATTATGTTTCGGTGCTGTGCTTAGCATTAGTATGTATTCTGATTGTGGTACTTTTTGGTTATAACTAGTCTACTTCTTCACTAATAAAATTTTCCTGTATTTTTAAAATAAATTATACCTTGGGTATTTGTACTCGAAATTAACCGTTTTTTAAATGCATATTTAAAGTAGCGGTTGCATTTATCGCAGACAACAATTAAAGTTATGAAGGTCATCGTTGCTGGTTTGCCCAAAACCGGCACAAAAACAATGTACGCGGCTTTACATCAACTCGGCTTCAATGTTTACGATTTTATGGAGAACTTTTATTTCCTTGGCGACGATTGGATAAAAACCATAAGAGAAGGAGCTAAAATTGAAGATTTAAAACGAATGTACAAAGACGTGGATGCTGTGACTGATGGTCCGAGTTGTTTTTTCTGGGAGGAGATCCTGGGAGCATTTCCCGACGCAAAGGTGGATTCTCAAAATCCTATAAAATTATATTTGTTTGTGTGTAGCTTGATAATGAATCTGAAAGCCAAAAACGTCCAGCTTAAAACCCTTTTATCAAGATAAGGTCGTTTACTAAAACTTTTTGTCTTTGAAGTTTTGTTCTTTTGTTCGGAGAGATGATTTGTTGAACAATATGTCACATCGAAAAGAAAGTGGAATGGCTGACCGTAAAATTGCAGCTTCGGTTTTCGAGCAACAAAATATTGCTCGTGAGAAGTCAATGAGTTTTAAGTTGTTCGGGCTCAAATTAATTTACCAAACCCTTCTGTAAATCAAATCAGATATAATGCAGCGTATTGTTTGACTCAAATAAAAAGTACTGAAAAAACTTCCCTCTGTACAGATTGTTCTGACCGCGACGAGGAGTCTTGGTGCACAAGCGCCAAATCAAGTCTCTGCTCTGAGTTCGGACATAAAATACATATCGCTGTTAACCTTCTGTTTTTCCGGTTGGAGGCTCTTTAAGTTTCGCACAGCAGCTTGTAAGAAAACTTATAAGCAAGTGTTTGCATTTTTATCAGCTCTAACGTTTGAGTTTTCGACTGAAAAGCTCTAGTAACGAATTTGAAGAGACGTTTTACACGTTTGAAAATCATAATTTATTACTTTTGTTTTTGGTATTTAAATTTATTGTTTTTTTTCCTTTAAGTCGAATGTAAATATGATGTAGGTTTTTATTAATTGTCAGCCTATGAACTTGAAAAAACGTTACCTGAATGTCCAACAAATGAAGAGTTGCATGTTGGCAATTATGCAATTATAACTGCGGTAGGTTGCCAATCAATTTATCGCGGGTATTAAAACATGCCCACGAAATAAAAAAAATCGTAACATTTTCAACGGGCTTTTCTAGTATACAGATTTACCTGACTATTCGATATCTTGGTTAAAAAGGATATATTTTATTGTTTTTGAACAGTTTCACTATTCGGATGTCAGGAGGGTTGGCCTTGGTCTGCTGTGCGTCCCTATGAAGAAGAAGCTTTGAAGCGATTTTTTCGAAATCACAATCGCAACATTTTGCAGGTTGTTTTGTTTAAGACTGTTCTTTGTTGCCAGCCAAATATACTGCAAATTATTATAGATCAGGGGTCGGCAACCCACGGCCAACGGGCCGGATCGTTGTAATTCATCCCGCCCGCCGCCTCCTTGACAAATTAAACACAGTCTATTTCACATACTTTTTGAGTATTTTAACTACTACGTAATTGCGAAAAGTCTTCGCGTTTCGCGCTAATGTTTATTCTACGTCCGGTTTATTTACGTTCTGATGCTGCCTTTTCAATTAGATCAGCGATTTGTTACCGTTGCGCCATGGAAGGCTGCCAATTGCGTAGCGTATTAAAAAATATTGGACATATATTTTTCAACTTTTATTTAATTTTTAGCAATGTAATAAAAACTTGCAATAAATTTAAAAGAAATACCGGTATACCAAAAAAATCGGCCTTGCTTCGCCCGCCAGATGCGCCTTCACTTAAAACGCTTAACAAACACTGAGCTATAGATTAACTTTAAATATTATCGCGTTCCCGCAAAGTAGTTCTATTACACTTTTCATTAGTAGTATGGATGACGACGTGTGAACTCGAATTTTAAACCAAACAACGACTTTTTCGCGCTTTGTGTCAACACTCTCCTGCCTCTGTAAATGTACTTATAAAACCCTTTTTTGAGTGCAAAAAATATCCGAGGCGCGCCCGATTTACAGTTGTTCTAACATTTTAATATCATTTTGTGCGCCCGCAAACACCTTTTTAAGTTTGCTTTTGGCCAGCGACTTGAAAAAGGTTGACGACACGTGCTATAGATCGAGGCTTGATTCCAAATTCGTATGTAAGCTAAAATCTTTGGTTCTAACCGTGTATAGGCTTAGAAACAAATAACGTGGTCAATAATATTGCCAATGACTATATTTTAACTGTTTTCGTTTCGCTAAACATTTTAGTCGGTAACTAACGTCATTAAATTTCGCTCTGTTGTACTAAGCTTTATTTATTTTTGACGGATACTTTTTTTAATAAAGTGGCACTTATTTAATATTTTTGGCCTAGTGCAAAAGCGAAAAGAGAAAAACTTCTAGGATAAAATATTAAGTTAGGGCAGCCTTAATTTTTTTACAGAACGCTCCGAAAAACCAGTTGCTCGTCTACGAAGTGAAACAAGGATGGAAACCACTTTGGGACTTTTTAGATGTCGAGGTTCCCCATCGTGAGTTCCCGTGCAAGAATAAATCGTCAAGCGTTATGGACGACTTGCGACGAGAAGACGAGATCATGCGTCGCTTAGTAACTGAGCTGAAGGTCTCTCTCTCAGTACTGCTAGTCTTGATTGGAGTCGCGTTATACACACTTTTCACTTCAAGATGGATGTACAATTTACTCGGTTGGTGAGCCTATTGTTATTGGCTTTTGTACAAACGCATATCAATTGGAACATCGAAAGACATATGATTTGTACATATGATCATATGATTTGGTTTAAGTTGAAATCTTTGGCTGTACAAACATATTTTTTTGCGCTGAACGTTTCATATAAATTAATTGGGGAATTTTGCTCAATCTAATGTCGACAACCAAGTTCAAGAAATCTTCACCTGAGTCACTAATTGGCAACGAATTTTCATGCAGCAAACCTGATCTCTCACACTTTTACTCCGACTCATCATCAAATTTCATGGCGTTGGTCGTTTTTGATTTTATACCTTATAAAAATATCTTATAACAACGGTTACTCACAAGAAAGTGATATATGTTCCCAAAAAATATTTTCTGCATGCCTAATAAATACACCACGTTGTATTTTAATTAATTAGAAGATTAAGTAACTATCTGTTAGTTTTAACACTTTATCAAGCTTAGATTAAATACGAGTTGCAGTGCTTCAATTACAATAAGCTACATAATGCATTGCTTAGTTTAACGCATTTTACTTTTATTCAAGCCTTCCAGAAACTTTATCAACCGGTTTGGGAACACCCTTGGTCGATCTGGAGCTGAACCGGAATGTTTAAATTACCCAACCTAAAAGCCTAACTCCGGTTTACACTAACCGATCAGAAAAAGTTAAACTTTTCGACTCCATGTGACAAACCGAGATCAGTTGTTGAAGAATTTTTGTGCGAGTCATGTTAGTCCTCAGTTAAAATTCGAACCAATGACCTGGCTTAACATAAAACGTCGCTTTATATCAGTGGTTTCCAACCTTTTCATATTTTAAACAGGGCTGCGGAGTCGGACTCGGGACTCAGGACTCGAGTAAAACCACGTAAAACTACTCGAGTCCCGAGTCCCGACATGCGTATGTGCAGTGCCAAGTTTTTAAACTAATATGCCACCACATGCAAATTGTAAATATGGAATAGCATATGGTGACATATTTCTGAACCATGTATTGTGAGTGAATGAATTGTAAGACACCGCTTTAAGTGGATTGCTGAATATCCACGTTATTTTAGATGCGTAAATTGGTGAAATACAGGCTGTAGAGTCAGGGCCGGACTCGGGACTCGACAAAATCGCACATTTGACCGGAGTCGGTCTCGGGTCTAGGAAGTCGGACTCGGTTTTATTTTTTTAGCCTGAGTCGGACTCGGGTTACTTTTAACCGACTCCGCAGCCCTGCTTTTAAGTTTTCGATAACTTGCGCGACCCCCCAAATATAGTGTATGATACATTGTATCAAATTTGGCAAAATCTTTCTGATGTAAATATGCACAACAAGCTAAAGTTACGTTTTGAGCGTCCATTCATTTTATTAGACACTTTTTAGACATTTGATGAAAGACACACACAAACATATGTGTTTAATAACATCTGTGATCTAGCCCCTCGGAAGTTGCTTTATGACCAACGATTACGGCTTCCGTATAAATAGTACACCGAAAAGCCATCGCAGACTCGCCGAATCTGTCGATCTATGATGCAAGCAGAGCAAGCCAGAAAAACAACTAGCCTGCAGTGAGGTTCGAACTCACGACCTCCGGTCAAGCCGGGACCGTCGCTCTACCAACTGAGCTATGCAGGCTCAGAGAGGAGCGAGTCGAGAAACAACCATGCGCCAATACTTGCACATTTTGTTAGTACAAGCAACTTCACACTGGGGGATCATCAGTCCGTATCAATCAATGAAAGACACACACAAACATATGTGTTTAATAACATCTGTGATCTAGCCCCTCGGAAGTTGCTTTATGACCAACGATTACGGCTTTCCGTAATTCCGTCATTGTTAGACATTTGTTAGACATTTGTTTAACAAAAATGAATGGACGCTCAAATCGTAACTGGATCATTGCAGAATAAGCCACATAACCACAAATGTTAGAGCGGTTGCTTTATCTAATTCTATACTGCTACCTTTTAGTTCGTATTTTCTGTTTTTTTTCTTTATCAAATACTACACGGCGACCCCCTAGGTTTGAAACCACTGCTCTATACCAACTGAGCTTCGCACGTTCAGAAAGTAGCTAATGTTTAAGCAACCATGTCACTATAGCCTGCTTTCCACTGTCTGTTTGTACAACCAATAGGAATACTATACAAATACTACAAGTTATTTTTTTATATTATCACAAGAGATGTTAGCCTTCTTTTTTTCGTTTTTACTGGATTAACAAATTTAACGCCAGGCCAGGTAGAACACGTTCCGTTAAAATGGTCTGTTCAGTTAAGAATATTCTGACACATTTCTTAGTCGAAGTAGTAATGTATTCATGTTATGAAACCAGAAGTATATATTCTGCAACACAAAGATAAATCACGAATCTACCTCTCAAGTCTTGCCACTTTTTGAAATAAAAAATAAATTTGAAAATTTAACGCAAATTATTACAGGTGATCGGTGTTTTTTCTTGGTCTTGAAAATCTCAGAAAAGGTAAAAACAAATTGCACGTGTTCAGTGTGTTACTTTATTTGCGGGCTACATGGATGTGAGACTTTGTGGGTCCTATATTAAACTTCTTGTTCAAAGTTAGCGGCAAAGGCAAAAAGAATGATAAAATCACTGATTAAGGTTAAAGCCTTATGATACAGATCGCCTTTTCGTGATCAAAACTCATTATTGGCTTGCATAAGAGGCATTGACAACACTTATTTAAGGTCAAAATTTGATGAAGCATTTGCATCATGTGTAAAGCATCACAGATTTAGCCTTTCACCGAATAAGTCAAAAGGTGCAATCTTCGTAATAAACTCATATTGGTACTTTAGGCTTAATATGCTTTTAGCATACTCCTCTTGTGCCATGTAGCGCCGCGCTGGTTTCGCATAATAGTCTATCGTGCGGTTTAACATGCTTAAGCTTGGTATGTTGTGGTAATACGTGGACACCCACGTTACCCGCGTTGATGCGTCGACATGTCTGCTTTGCATCAATTCGTAGGCCAACCTGCATATCTGAGAAAATAAAAAAAGGTAAAAAAAAAAAGTTACACATTTTTGGCACGCTTCAACAGTGAGACGAAGCACTTGCCCCCCCCTGGAATTTGTTCGTTTTTGTCATGGTTTAACAAACTGTTCGAAGCGGCGTGCTTTTTAAATAATTGGGTCACGCGTCTTAAATCTAATGCGAAACCAAAATCGAGCGCAAAACGCCGTTTTACATATATATATTTTTTTTTTCTCTTTCGTTATTTATTTAGGTTTACTGATAAGCAAGAGTGTATTCGACAACTGACAACGATAAGACAAACCTTCTTTCTTTTTTTCTCGCTAAAAACGTCGAGTAATACGCAGTACGTTCCTCGCTGTTCGGTCTTTGCGCTAATATCCGATGTTGGTGTAACATCGACATTTGTTTAACTGAAGCAGATTCTTAAAAGGAGGTATAAAGGTGACTGTCGTGCGCGTTTTAAAGTCTCCATTTTTAGGTAATGATATAGTTATTATTTACCCTCAACCGCAACTTGTAATTTAGCTGACTTGCATATAGCTCCGCGCAGATGTTGCGCTAAATGTGACAAGATAACACTCGGGAAAACCGATCTTCGTTTAATATTGCAGGTGTAAAAGCCGTGCTTGTAATTTAGCGCTCGTTCCGTTGATGGAACTTGTAAACTGCGTTGCTGATAGTCAAATTATGTGTGATTCTACCACAATTAATCACATATATTTCACGATCTTGGTTTGTTTTTTGCCTGAAGTTAACGATTGCACACTGTGGTTTCGCAGCGGGCGCCTGATAGGATTGTCGACGACGCACTTTGACGCAATTCAGGACCCCTTCTTTTTGATTTTCTGTTTACGCCCCTGATTGCCCCCAGCACCCCCTGGAAAATTTTCTGCGGGCGCCCCTGATAACAAGTAAACAGTTGTTAATAGAATATTATTTTTTGTTAAACGCTGGTTGTAAATAAATGTAGGCTGAACTGAACATAAATGCCTAAATAGTTATGTAATAATGAGTTCCAGTCAAAATTAAAGTATAGTTTGTGTTTTGCCAACAGTAAAGACCTACGGGAAAATTATGTCGGTCGCCTGACTCCTAGAAATGCTATTTAAATTTAAATCTTACGTTTGAATCAGGATCGCACACGAGATGTGAGCACCTTGACAAAAGCTCCAGATCAATTATGACGGCAGTCACAACATCTAGATTTTGTCTCATGCCTCTGTTTAGTGAAATGTTCGCCGCTTTCATGTCATTAACGAACTCATAGCCTGGATATCTGAAATAACGTAAAACAAGAAGTTTCAACGTAGGCTGCCGCTAAAACAAGTCGCTAAGAAGTAAAATCGGAAATAAAACTGAATTATACAAATTACAATTATACATTTTTTTCTTTGATCAAAAATTTACAGTTCAACATATAAACAACATCGAATGATGATAAGTTGGCAAAAGGTGCACAAAAATGATTTGGAAAAACGCCAACAACAGACACATAAATGAGGGTTACTTCCTATTAAGTTTTAAACACGCTTCTCGAACTGTTGTTTTAGAAAATCAATTTTCCTGATCTTTTACCTGCTTTTAAATTCTTTGTGTCAAGACACACTAATACCAGTGTCAGTGACCGGTAAGAAGCATCAGTGACCGGTAGTCATGTTTTCTGTTTAGACCAGGCGTTCTTAAAGTTTTTTTACCGCGGACCACTTAGAAAAAATTTCGCTTCGCATGGACCACTGTAGGCAATAAATTTTAAGAGATGACGTCATACATTTACGTTACAATACAAATAGACTTAAGAAATCCAAGTCTATATACATTTCATGCAAAAACGTTTTAGATGTAATCATACTATTTTAAATTTTGGTTACTTTTCAACTGTACACTAACATTTCAATTAGGCCCTCTTGGACCCACTAAAACTGTTTCACGTAGCCCCAAGAGATCCTAGTTCAAGAACAACCGGTTTAGTCTAACCCAGGGGTGTCCAACTCAAACATGTTGACATGCCAATTTTTATCTTATAACTTCTTCCCGTGCCAAAGTTTAGCAACTATTTGTTTTCTAATATTAAAAGCGCTTTCGTAAAAAAAATAAAAACAGTATAATGTTATAATATCAGAAGTAATTGTTTGTTGTCGTAATTGCTGGGATTGTTTTGTATTGTGAATAAACAATGACAATTGGTTGTTTAACAAATTTAGCTTTTTTGATAATTGGCTGTATTTTGGGGGGCTTGCGTGCCATTTTTTATTAGTTCGCGTGCCACATTTGGCACGCGTGCCTCAAGTTGGATACCCCTGGTCTAACCTAAAGAATACATTGCCTGCTGCATCGTGTCCGTACATACAACCTCAATTGAAGTGTATATACTTACGCTTTGGTTATGTTGAATACCGTAGTTGGGTCATCGGTCGCCAGAAAGATCCTTCTTTTCACAAGCGGAGGTTTGCCTTCCATCGCTAGTTTGTGATCGTAGAGGTCAAACCAGTCGATGGCCGGTCCCATGTAGACACTATCACTGTGATGCCTACGCATCATTTTATCCGTTCGGCGGATGTGAATTCTGCCATTTTTGACCGTCAATTAAACATTCGTATTGGAAAAATAATTTTGAAAATACCTCGACAAATTTATTTTAGTGCAAGAGCTTGTAATTCATGCAAATTAATAATTTGATTTTCAAATTGAACATTTGATTGATATAACAACTTTAATTTTCATTTGTTGAACAATAACTTTGTTTTTAACGCATTTAAATTCAGAATATTTCGTAATTCACAGTTATACACATTTTACAACCGTTCTACTTTATGTCTAATATAAATTTTATTGGTTGTTTACGCAAAATTTATAATATTTCGGCAGACGATAAACACTTTCAAACTAATTTAACCTAATCGCCTAAATAAAACCCGAGCACTTTAAAGATATATTGGCATATTTTACCCACATATTAAAGCCCACTATACTTTTAATGGTATTGCACGTAAATACAACATGAATTGCCTACCCTACGATTGGCGTGCTGAACCGCAAATCCTTTGCCACTTGCCGAATTTGCTCAGCTCGTTTGTCAGTGGGCGTCATTAGGAACTTGACCATCTGTCCCTGCCACCAAGCGACAGGAAATCCGTGGAAGGCCCGGATGTAAGGTGCTACGTCACGGGGAAGGGCGTCCATTGGAAAAGAAGATTCGAATCGTGTAATAACCGGAAGAATCAAATGCACGCTGGGGATGGAAAGGTCGTCTGGAAAAATATTAAAAATTGGTTTTGTCAAACTACACCGCTACTCAACCTTCAGTCTACCATACTGTACTTTTGGGTAACATTTGGGTTATGTGATTAGTCTAATATTACAAGAGATTTATATATATATAGTGATTCAGATACGGAACCCTTTTAATCTAAATCAGGCAAGCATGCTATTTCTTAACCAGGAAGGTCTTTTGAACAAATAACTTGACTTGGACTTAAGTTATTTTGTCAAATATCTTGGGATTAAATTAAATGTTTTTAATTGAAATTTATCACAAATTTTGAACATTAAATTGTTTGATTGCTGTATATTGCGTTTGTGTTATTTTTTTGTTATAATGTTAACTCATAAAATGACGACTTTACCAATTTGATAGTTTTACAGTTTAACCTACGTCTAACTCAATGACGTGACTCAATATCGTCTTATTGTAAACTCTACTGGGACTTGACTTGGGCATCCGATGACTTGGACTGGGTCTTGACAAGACTTTATTTTTGCGCGAGTTGACTTGGACTTAAGTCAAATTGACTTGTTTACAAAACTGATCATATGTTATCGATGCCTATAGTTGCATTAAGTATTAACCTAGCTGTTTTAACCACAGACTTACCTTTCCCTGATCCGTCCCAAGTCGGCATGTTTTGATTTACATCCAACGAGCACTTGGTCGTAGGTCGTAGGATCTCTGGTTGAGAGAAACTCGTCCTCTCAATAATCACGGTTCGCCCACTTATCAGTCCCATGTGAAGGCAGTAGATCACATGATGTAGGTTTCCACCGTAGCATATATGGGGGGGTACTGAGCAATATAACTTCTTAGCTGCTTTGCATGATGCTGGATGCTAAAATTAACAACATGCTTTTCAGTGACCTTAGGTTCTCTTCAAGGTTAAAAGACGGGAATGAGATATCGTTAAGGGTCAATTCCTAACTAACGAAGATTTAAGACATATTAAACTAAACGATTATTTTATGTTGATCATTACAGTTTTCTGTTTATATACTTTATTTAAACATAAGGTAGGTTTTAAAAATTTCAAAATATTTGTGAAAGTTGATTTAAGTTACCTGCAAGTTATACAGAGACTTTTGAATTTTCAAAGACAGTTGATCTGAAAGTTTCTTGTTTTCTTTGGAACGAAGGCTGGTAACTTCGTCCAATTTTTGCAAAATGAATCTAGAAAGGGCCATAAAACTATGAATTTTCTAATTTACTTCTTTATGCCAGGCATTTAAGGTAACAAATTCGGTAAACAAACATACCATTTGACACTAAAAACCAACGGATTTATTTCGCTTATTTTCTACTCAATTAATTCATCTCATGGCAAAAATATTTTGCGCTTCTGAGAATGTCCCTTAAAACAGTGCTCCGCAACCTTTTTTCATCCGCGGCACACCTGTTCACTGAATATTATCCTATTCACAATGTCTATTAAATGACGATTTTGTACCATTCAAGATTTTATTTATTGCGAAATTTGTGCTTGTTTTGAAGAGCACAGCCGGGGTATATTTGGATCGATATTTGAAGGAACAAGTCGTAGATCGCTGTCCACATCTTTTAAGCACGATCTTTTGTCGTTTTCAATTAACACTAAAGAAGAAAAACAAACTTTGTTCACATAAATACGTTGTGCAAAACTGGATAAGAATGCTAACTGCGGCCTCAGAAATTTGCTTATATTCTTCTTTGATGGAAACCCAAAACACGTCTAGTGAAACTTCGCTATGTTTTAATCTCAGACTCCTGTCATTGCAACGTTCAACAAAATTTTCTCGAATTTGTAGGGACCACCCTTCGGTTGAAGCTTCAGCGTTTGGTGCGAACGGATTTCTGATCTAATCGTATTGCTTTGATTCGATAGTAAAAAAGTAGTGGTCGTACTTCTTCTGTAGCAATGTTAAGTGTTGTTTGGCCAAATCTAATACAAAATCTTTTCTAATCATTTTAAGACTTTGGCGCAGTCTCGGAAACATTTCTATCGACCCTTGTTTTAACTCATTTTGCCAGAGCTGAATTTTTTGCTTAAACGCATTCAACTTATCAGAACATGACATCATGTTTTCATTTTTACCTTGGAGTTTTAAGTTAAGTTCATTCACGTGCTCGAAAATGTCCGCCATATATGCCAGTTTAGTAATCCAAATATTATCTTCAAGATATTCAAATTGTTCATGCTTGTTTTGATTTTTTTTTAAATTGCTTTTAATGCCTTTTCTGAGACTGTGCAAGATGACTTCGAAATTTCCTTTTGCTTTGTATTTTGACTGCAAATTCTCTGAAAGTATTCTTTCCGTTTGCTGGCAAGACTGACATGTTTAGTTATTAAGTGTCGGTTGAGCTTACTTGGAACCATTGCTTCATTGGCTAGCTGTTCGCTACAAATCACACATAGTGGTTTGGGTTCCTTTTCATTGCCACATTTTACAAATCCACATCGGATATAATCTTCGCAATATTGTCTTACGACAACCTTCGTTTTTTTACAACCCTGCTTGTGCTGGGCACATTTTTACTGTGTTTGTTATCAACTGTTTTAATTGATCTTTTCAGAAATCTATCCATTTTGTAAGTTTGTTTGACAAAAAGGATATCGCTGAGAAACCTTAAAATTGAGTATTAATATAAAACCTTTCACAAATAAATCAAAGACCTCAATATAAATTTACAGCTTTGCCGAGCACAAGTAATGAAAAATACGGTTGCAATTAACTCTCATTATATGACGTAGTACCGCGCCACAAGCAATCTGGCGTGTCAATCATGAAGGTAGTCGATTGTATTAGATTTAGTAGGTAGTGGCATACATCACAGCGTATGATCTTTACTTAGCCTCTTTGGCCAAATATATCTAATATTTTTTTCCTTCTAACTTGAAAATAAAAGCTCTGGCTTCACCGCGGCACACCTGGCATGGTCTCGCGGCACACCGGTTGCGCACTGCCTTAAAACACCGAGTTTATTCATACTCACTGAATGCGGACTTCCAACTCCGTTTTCAGTGTTGGGCCAACACTGCTTTGAATTCGCGTGCGCATGTTGACAAGTGCATTATACACGACGCTTAACTTTTCCGCCGACTGTACGACTGCAACCGACATATCTAAAAAGGAAAGTCACCAGATTAGGCACAACGTAATAGCACCGAAAGACGACGAAAAACAAGAACTTTGAATGTACTTTTTAAACGGAAAAAACGCATGTACTGGATTTGAAATCTACTTTTCTCTGCCTCTTTGTTTAGTTAGAGTCGATATAGTTATGAAGAATTAGAGTAAAAAGAATTAGAGTTGCAATTAAACGAGTTAGACTTTTTTGTTAAATTTTTATTTTTAGATTTTTATGTCTTCATTCCATTGTTAATTATTCTATTATTGAGGGCAGGCATAACTTCATTCATTTTAAAAGGGCTTAATTAAAATCCACTGTTGAACACTAAAAAGATTAGGAACTCTATTGCATGCACATATATTTTAGATGCTGTATATATAGTCAAATAATGCAATAAAAGTTGCATAAATTTGCAGTGAAGGTCGAAAAAAGTGTTGACAGGTTGGTATTGCGAGGTTTACAAAGAAATGCGATAGGTTATGCTAATTAAAAATTGCTAGCAAACATGCGCATGCTGAACTATTAAACCGGGTACGTTATTTCCAGGGCCGTAACTACAACCGGTTAAGCCGGTGCGGTGCAAAGTGGCCAACAACGGGCCCGCTCATTGCTAGATTTTTTGTAAAACATGTGTGTTAACAACTTAGGTTAGCCTTTATAAAAATAATTTAGAATCTATACGCAATCATTTTGTACAACATTTTCGTTAATTGTTTGTTAACCTCTTTTGAGTACATTTTGTTTGGTCTCCTTAGAGCCCCGTTTCAAACACGTCTGTACACGTATAAAAGTTATATGTTTTAGGCCTGTACTGAGTACCATTTTCAGACTTTGAATTTAATACTTCTCGATTATCCTACATTTGCCATAAAAAATGAATTGCAATGATGCTTAGGAAAAAACCAAAGGGACGGATCCAGGGGAGAAAGCCACGTGGCTCAAAACTCTATTTTTTGATATTTCAACAATACGAAAAAATAACAAAAAGTCGAATCTTGATTTTGTTTCTAGTGTTTCCCTTTTAGCTATTAAGGCTTCCTACATTTCATCGCTCTTCAAGAACGAAAGTTTTATTAACTTAAACGTTTTGAAGGCGCTTCATCGCTTTGCGAGAACCGATAATATCTTTGTAAAGCAGTGTGTGGTGTTCTTAAGGTAGATTTTTTTCGTGGTCCCCACAAATCTTAGATCTTCATCTAGGCGCCCCATTAAAGTTTACTCCAGGGTCACAACTGACAAAGCTACGACCCTGATGCTCGCATCACCGTGTATGCTTTTTTATATTCTGACGTGATGAACACGGTTGTGCGAATGTGCGAAATCTCAAAATCAATGAATCGCTTCTCAGTTATATACAACTTGCTCTTTGCCACTTACCTAAATGATTTGTTTGTATGCTGTTAAAACTCTTAGCTTTGTTGATATGATAGCGGTTAGTCATCATTTTGGGGTACGTGTCGCTGTAAAGAAAAAAAAAATTCTCGAAAAATATTCTTTTTTAAAAGGCCCACAATACTACAGGGCCAGGGGTGGACTCAATAAATTTGTTGTTTTCAGTTGGGGGGTTTGTTCTTACAATATTAAACTAACTTGGCTAAACGTATAGTTTTTGAGGCATTGGCTGATTTTCCTGTGAAGCAAAAGTAACTATAATAAAATGAAAAGTTAGTTATAAATCACAGCTCATTAAAAAATGATGAACCGGCAGTTTGGCAATCACAAGAGAAAAAAACGCAAAACGGTAGGCTATAGTTAGACGAACCAACATGTCGTAATAACCCAAATATCATAAGACATAAACTGCCTTCATCTGACACGTGTTGGCTTTATTCTGGCGAGTTTAGGTCTTATTCAGTCAAATATATCATTGGGCGTTTGGATTATTATATCGTTGGTCGTATTACCATGGCGTTACAGATAATACTACAGTAGATAGTGTTGATTTATGTGCACCATCAATAATTTATATGCTATTATATTACAAATTTCAACTTTATATTTGCTTTAAACAAAATAGCTGCTAATTCGAATGATACGTTTCGTGATAAAAGCTGATTAAACCATAAATCATGAATTCGTGAACTGTGCTGAAAACATTAGCAAAAAACTAATTAGCCTATAGTAGAATTAAATAAATAAAAACAAATTTCACTGTAACTTTAGACGAGCCTTGTAGTTACTTACATCTTAGACTTAGACATAATGCAAAAAATAACATGATATCGAATTTTACAAAAGTACAGATGTGAACGCTTTGGACAGCCCAATTTTTGTTAAGCTTCAAAGCTATACATGTCCAACTATGGTTCAACTTCGGTTCAGATTCGTTTAAATTTCAAATAACGTTATCCCAACACTATTTCATAAATCTTCGTAATATAATCGATTTAATTTCTCGGTAAAATTATGTTAATTTTCGTTTGAATATTTTCAACGGTCTATATATTAAAGGGGTGGGTATTGTTATTTAATACTGTATGATTTTACCTGTAATACAACATTACCGACATTTGAAGACAACACACTACGACGACACATAACGCTTTTTTCTTGCTGAATGAAACTGTTTTTATGCGAAAGGCCATCTCTGATATAGTTTCCGCAACACTTTCTGGGCACAAATCTATAAACAGCAATTATAAGTAAAACTGATGGAGCGCTTTTCTAAACGTCGGCGTGCATGTACAGATTCTTGTAACTTCTAAGCCAGGGGTTCTTAAATTTTTTTTTACCGCGGACCCTTAAAAACATTTTTTGCGTCGCGTGGACCACGGTAGGCATGAAATGTTCAAAAATGACATCATAGAATGACGTCGCAATCAAAAAGACTTTCAAAATCTGCTGATATCGGTCTAAAAATGTGAGTCTAAATACATTCAGTGCTAAAACTTTTATATTTAACTCAACTATTTTCTTTGAAAAATTGATTTCTTCATAAAAATACTCCAATATTTCAATTTGGCCTTCATGGACCCCTTAAAACTAGTCCACGGACCACCAAAGGGTCCATCGACCCCAGTTTAACAACCCCTGTTCTAAGCCATACACATACACAAGTTCAGGCAGTTCAAAAGAAGTAAGCTGTGCGTATTTGCCCTAAGACCGTCTATATTAACTGCTCTGTCTCTATTGTTCCGCATGCAATACACCTCGCAAGGGGTATCCGGTATACAACTGATTAGCGAACAATGGGCTTGACACATTGATTTTTTATCGAGCTCAAATTTACAAACGTGCTGTGAGGGCATTTACTCAACAGTTGTAAGGCTGTGATGTCGAACGCAAATAAAATGTAAAGCGCGAATAATAAACATTGCGTTATCGTGTTTCAAAAGATGTGACGACACACAATACAACGGCAATTTTGGAAAAAACATTATAGATTCGCGCAAAAAAGTTTGATTCCCCCTGTTGCTAGCCTGTTATCATAAATAAAATATGGATAAAAACAGTTCGAACGGTGGACTTTTATCGTTTATCCGTAAGTTAGCTTAATTGTAATAAAATAGGGCCGTTACACCATTGATAACATAAAAAATGCAATGGCACAGAGGAGGTTGTACAGCGCTGAAGGAGTGGTTTATATATTAACTTAGAAAAAACTATTAACTTAGAGCTCGCGCCCTCTAAGAATTGCTTGCTTATGACCTTGTAGCCCCTGCAGCATGTTAAGCGAACCGTGTCTAGTGTGCCTTTTCGTGTGATTTTGTGTTTGCGCGTCGCGCACGTGGCAACTGGTATGTTTCATCAGAACACGCTGACAGAATACAAGCTTGCCACTACAACCTTAACCTTGTGTCTTATAGTTTAAAACCCGGTGGACGAATCAGGCGAAATATATTGTGATGAGAAAACCTAACAATCGTGGCAAAGTCGTTTTTCAAGTCAGTGCCTTACGTCACGCATGTTTCATATGCGTTGTGTCTCCATAAGTTAGGCCTACCATATGTCCTCGTTTAGGAGGATTTGTTTTCTTTTTTGAAGAAAAGTAAATGGTCCTCCGAGGACGCCCAAAAATGCCAAAATGTCCTCTTTTTTCGCATTTCGAGTTAGTTGCTTATACTTTCAACAAGACTTTTAGGCGAGACGTACTTGTTTCCAAAAAATTACTGTAGCCATGAAACATGCCAAATTGCTGGCTTAAAAAGGTTTTTTTAACAAATTGCCCTACCAGCCCTATTGTTATTGCAAACATTGCGCCAGAAAAATGGCAACAGAACCTCCCATTTAAAAAGGCGAATTAATAAAGCAAAGGTGTGAGTTTTGTAGGCCTAGCTTACTATTTGTGTGACTGTATGTCCAGCAATATTTTCAACATTCCAGAACCGAATAAATGTTTAGTGAACTGTTAAAGATCGCGTAGTTTTACTTTAGCATTGTAGCCCATAATGCAAATGTCAAACGCATTTTTTCTTTGATGCCGCCGCAATGGTGCAAAGAAAGAGACAGCATATTAGTTGGATCAGTTTCGAGCATCTTAACGGTTGTATATAATTTCAATGATATTTCGTGTAAACAATTTCACGATCTCGTTAAAAATGATCATTCCTTATTGGAAAAAGTTAAGGAAACCGCGCAGTATTCATGGGCTGAATCTGAAAAAATAAATTCGATTTGTTGTTTTTGTGTATGTTTTTGTAACTTTTGCTTTGTTTTTGTAACTCTTGCCTGCAACTGGGAAATGTAAAACATCATCAAACTCAAACGTAACGATTCTACTTTCATTTTACTTGGCGAAAGTGCTGAAAATATGGTAGCCCTAAAAAACACGTCAAAAACCGATTTAATGTATTACAAAGCACGTATACTGCGCTATTTTTTCGGACAGCGTCACTTGGTTGACGGACAGCAGTCGATTTACTGAAAATGAATTGTTGTACGAACAGATGCTGCTACAATCGGTCGGCCTGTTATCGATGACTGAAGTCAACGCTGTCATTTATAAGAAAGAAAACAATTAGCTGTAGCACACAATTGCAGGGGACGCAAGGCTTACATTATTTCTAGCATGGTAGTTGTGAAGTCGCTATAACTACGTCGTAATAAGTGTTTGATATGCTACAAGACAATCTTTTTTTAGGCTGACAGTTCTGAAATGCTATTTCGTAATTCGCTTGTGGTTTGACGAAGATATGAGGAAAGTAACAAATGCTAAAATAAGTAAGAAATCAGTTGTGATTGTGCCCGGTGATTTTGACGAGTAGCTTTGCTGCGAAATTAAATATTTTGTCATATCGAAACAAAAAGTATCGAAGAGGGCAACAAAGACCGCGCGAACAATTTGCGATTGTCGCTTTGCCAGATTATCTGTTGAAAATTAATTGTTTTTAAGTGACCTAAAAATTTTGTTGAAATATATGTAGTATAAATCGTGACATTTTTACTTGTATCATTAAAAGTAATACAGCTGCATCTTCAGTTAAGAAATTTACCTTAGTTAAGGGTTTCGGTGATCGTGATTTCGAACCTCATTGGGCAGCCGAGTTGTTTTTCTGGCTTGACCTTTCTTGCACAAAATCCCTAATTGGTGATCACTTTCGCTTATCCTCTGTACTCCCGGTGTATTATGGTATGTGTGCCGTTATCGTGGGTCAATAGGATTTCAAAAGAGCCAGATTGCCAGTTGTACACACTTGTGTATGAGTGTTTCACTGTAAATAGAGTTTATCATCAAACATACTTTTGCATTTGGCACAATCGTTGCTTCACCATAATTCCAATTTGGGCAAGTCTTTTGTCTTTTCTCTCTTCTTTGTCGTTATGTACCTCAACTTTTAGACCTAAAAAAATGCTTGTTATCTCTTTGTTTATGCTTAATGCTGCCAAATTATGCTTCGAATTGAATTAATTTACCATATTTATTAGTTTTAGGTAATATGAGGCTATAGCAAATTGCCCCTTAGCGATTTGAGCGCACCGAGATCTTTATAGAGCAATAACTCCGCAAGCTGTGACGTTACAGAGTTGGAACTTTTACACAGTCCTTGTATTGGCTACACGTTTCCAGCAGCAAACATGCTTTTAGAAACAAATATAAAAATATTATTTCTAAATATGAATATTATTATTCAACGATATTCACCCTCAACTGTCGAGGCAACAAGTTTTAACTTGAAACTATATAAACTACGAGGTACCATCCTTAAAAAGAGCCATAGATCATGTTCAAATTCAATCAGAAGGCTTTTTTAATGTTGCTTTGAAAATTCATATCTGCTCAAGATAAAAAAATATCCTTTGCAATTAAGTTACGCAAAACGCAATTAATAGTGCCGCTACAGAGTTGAACTTTTACACAATCCTTGTACGTTTTTCTCAAACGCTAGAAATTATAGGCGGGGACGAAAAAAATTTCGACCAAAAATTTAACTTATCATGATAAATGATCCACTACCAACGCGTGAGGAGATTGAATTTGTCCACAAGCAGCTGTAAGAGTCATTAAAAACACGAAAGGTCAAGTAAAATGCAAACACAGCTGATGGAAAACAGATAAAAGCGTTTAACAAACCGTATTTTACTCACTTTAATAATCTGTCGAGATCACAATGCGGATAAACAGAAAAAAATCGAACTTTTTTGTTTGTTTTTCTTTCAGTGTTGAAACGTTTAATAAAGAAAACACGTGAGCTGCTGCTTAATTCGTTTTCAATGAACGTGAAAACACTGAATTAGTTTGAGTAGCAGGGCTGAAGCATTGCGATAACTAAGGTGAAACATATCGCGATCCCATCAGATACCAAGTGCTACCTTTTCTAAGTTGCTAAACCAAAAAAGGCGTTGGCGAAAAGGCGTTGGCGGTTTTGTTTTCGCAGCCAGTAGGTTGCGACCAATAAGCTATTTCAGGTTGGTCGCGAAGCTTTTCTACATGTTACAGTTTTCTATCATCGGGAAAATATTGCATTATTATTACGTAACACTTATACAACAATCTCACCGAAGTAAGTTCCATTGCCGCTCTCATGTCGTCGACCACGTGGATGATATAATGCGAGCTGAATATCTTACAAGACAAATTTTTAAATATTTTTCACCAGTTATTTTATTAAATTAGTCAAGTATAAAACGAAATTTGGTCCCGACAGCAAAATGTAACGCACCCAAAATAACTCTACCACAAATGTAATACAGGGGCTTTAAATTTTCTGGGTTGAATTATAGTAAACAAAAACGAAAACATGGACGCAAAATAATCACCTTTCCTCTTAATTTTACTTTGAGGGCGGCTAGTATTGTCACATGACACAATACACTAAGCCTCATTAAATGTCATACTGAAGGTTTGATACAGGTAAGGGGACGAGGATTTGGAACGCATTTTGTCCAACTATAACTACCGAAAAAAATATATATATTTCGCTAAACTGGAATCTTATTTCGCTACCCTACTGTGTTTTACTCAACAAATAAAGTTTTTTCTGCCCGAAGCTATTTTTTTTTATTCGGCTCTGTTTTGTAGCCTGCTATGCCAAGTGATGTCACTACAATCGTCGAGATTATTTCTCAATTTTCGTTTGATTAATAATGCGTTGCTATTAGCCTACTTGACAAATAAGTGGTCATGAACCGCTGAATGTTGGCCTAAAAATGACCTTGAATTATTTAATACCCTGTAGCGTATTTTATGCGTTTTACGATGGAAAGTTTCTTTTGCAACTGAATGCCCTTAAATGAAATTGCGAAACCGTTGCACCTGGCATTACACACTAGTTGCTCGCCTAACAGCATTTATCCGACACTTAATGATAAGGCAAGGGTATCGGCAACTCGGCAAGTAATATTGTCCGCCCTGAAAAACGCTGACGCCGCACTGCTTGACTATATCTATAAAACTCCACAGTTATTGTTTCGCAACAGCGACAGGTTTTTAACCAAACTTGCCACTCGCGATAAAACGAATAAAAAAGCGATAAAACGAATAAAAAATAGTCCAATATTCTACTTTAAACATCCTTATTGACGAGTCAAACCACGTGTCAGAAAAATGGGCTACAAAACGTTACAAGAAAGGTTTAAACAGTCATAATAAAAAACACAAAATTAAATTAACTGGTAAATTGTGAAAATAGTGACACTGGTTTTCGTAATATCTAGCTAGAGTTATCCCCGTGGCACCCAAATAACCGCTCCGTGGCCCCCCAGGGGGGTTGAGAAAACCTGATCTAGATTTATTGGTTTAAATGTGAATTATTGAGTAAATGAGTAGGCTATCGAGGTTTAATATCTAGTTATTTCATAAGATTCTCATTAAAAAACTAGTTTCTAGATTTAATGTATTGTAATTATAGATGTTTACCATAAGAAAAATGGCATTCTGTACTTTGATATAATTTAATAATCGTGTCTTAATATGTCCATCTACCTATTTACAAAACGCTGGATATTCATTTGATTTCTTTCTCAATAAAGATTCGGGAAATTTTAGTGGGAGGGGGAGGGGGCAAAAAGTATTGCACACCATTCCAGTAATTATTGCTGTAAGCTATAAGCTACCAGTTCCCGGGTTAATTTGATCTTAACCACGCGACCATAAACAGCCCCCAGCGTCCGTACAAATCTACTTTCCTCCATAATGTCGCGTTGAAATGTCGATACAAGGCAATATCTTACAAATAACAAGATTTCCATGGTTGTAATTACTTAAGTCGATTACTAGAATTTGAATGTTAAAAAATTAACACTTTGTGGAAATTTGATTCGGATAAAAATAAATTTTGCCAAAGTAATGTACATTAGTTAAGGGATTGTTTGATTAAGGTTTTGTGCATTTTGTTTCACGATTTAAAAAAAATAATGAAAACCTCCTTTGAAAGCCAACTAAAAATGCTGTTGATCTAAAGAAAAATTATTTTTTACACTCACTATTTTGTTGGGCTTGGAAAATAACTGCTCATCATATTTTTTCAACGTCATTTTTTCGTAAGTTTTGTACGTATTTTCTCCAAGAAGTATTTTCGACCAAGTCATATCAAGCATATCCTGTAATTGATAGAATCACCGTCGGAATAAAACAAAAGTCGAAATAAGAATAAAACAGCAGTGTTGTTAACATGTCGTTTTGAAATAACTTAAGTACAAGTCAAGTCATTCATAAAATAATTTGGGTCGAAGTCAAATCTTATGGAACAAATAATAAGACATTGCTCAGTCAAGTCATCGGTTGGCTGGGTAAAGTTATTATTAGAGCAAGTCAACTTCAAGTCAAGTCCTTTTTATAAAAACTGTCATTGAATTGCTACATTCAAAAACACTAGAGTTGGACTTGAATGGCTACATTCAAAAACACTAGAACTGGACTTGACTTGCTATGTTTAAAAAGACTAAAGTTGGACTTGACTTGCTATGTTCAAAAAGACTAGAGTTGGACTGAATTGCTATATTTAAAAAGACTAGAGTTGGACTTGGCTTGCTATGTTCAAAAAGACTAGAGTTGGACTTGACTTGCTATGTTTAAAAAGACTTAAGTTGGACTTGACTTGCTATGTTTAAAAAGACTAGAGTTGGACTTGACTTGCTATGTATAAAAAGACTAGAGTTGGACTTGACTTGCTATGCTTAAAAATACTAAAGTTGGACTTGACTTGCTATGTTTAAAAAGACTTAAGTTGGACTTGACTTGCTATGCTTAAAAAGACTAGAGTTGGATTAGACTTGCAATATTCAAAATGACTTGTTTACAACACTGGTGATTTAATATTAAAATATTTGCAACCCCCTTCTATTTTTTTACTTTTCTTACCTTTAACAAGATGAGAGACTCTTTTAAATGTTCGTTGATCAAAATCAAGTCCATATTTTGATCAAGAGCTTTAATCTGACTTTAGATTTCTTCTTCGTCTTCTAACAATGGATTGAATCCAAGGTCATGTGCTTGGTAGTTTTTAATCCTTTATGAAAACAAAAAACACCAAAAAATCGCCATAAATAGCTTAAATGGAAGCAAGGGACATGTAGTCACCGTAAAACAATGCAGCGCTGTTGTAAATGCAATTTCCGAGTAAATTACAAGTTGTCATCCAAAAAACAAGAAAATAAGGATGTGTCTTATTTTCAATCTGTAGGTTAATTTAAAGCTGTTTTAATGTGAAAGAATAAATTAAGATACATAAACATAGGCGTACGGTAATTGTAATCTAGACTCTGAAGACTTTACTTGGCTAACGATAACGACTTACGTGTCAAAGCACACGAAAACCTTTTGTGGACGAAAATATATCAAACTTCACTTACAAAAAGGTGGAACGCAATTCTTATTATTCCTAGTATCATCAGCATACAATATTTTCAATAGAGTGCGAATTAGCGTTTGGGTGAGGGTGGGTTAAGTATCTTTATATTCATTATTTAATAGTATTACATAACCCACCCTAACCCAAACGCTAATCCGCAACTTAACCCAAATAATGTGCGTTGTGATAGGATTCTAGACCAGCGCCTCCAAGTCAAACACAAGTGTATTGATGCCAAGCTTCAACCAACTTTGTATTGTTCGGCGTATATCGATGCAGTTCGTCGGCATCGAACCTAAAATGCGACAAGATGGCGCCGATCTCTCCTTCATGTTTGACGAACTTGAACCGAATATGCCCAGGGTAACCCCCCCTACAAATGGTTTAGGAAATGTGGAGACAGTCGGGACCTGAAAGGTGGAAAAAACAAAAGCAGTTTAGCGACATATTACGACCTAATAACTTTCTTTTAAAGTACAGGGCAGTGTGTGAGTTAATTATGTATTCGGAATATTGTGCCATTTGGACAAAACTATTTTAGGCCAAAGGAAAGTGTTCGTCTTTAATTGCACAATTGGAAATAAAAAAATCTGGGAACTTATGCTATATATACGCATAAGTGCACTCCAGTTACAATGCACTCCAGACCGCACGATCGCCGCTGGACACACTAAGGTCATTGGTCTTTGACGTTTTTCTGTCAAACTTGAGCAAGGTGTTATACTTTCCCAAATTGTCAAACGAAAGCAGTGGCAGAATAACAAAATATCCTGTAATTGCCGAAAGAACGAAGAAACACTTCTGTTTTGACGTCGAACACCATTCTACAGCTTTCATTTTTAAGACTTGTTACCCTAAACCAGTGTTTCTCAACCTATGGTATGCCGTTTGATCTGTTTTGTTCGTCAACTGTAGTACAGTTGAAAATGGTTAAATTTGTTGAGATTGGGTACCAGCAAGATTACTACATTAACTTTACGTTTGGTAGGCTGGCACAAAAATAACTTAAGCAACCAGCCACAATATATAATTTACAGGTGCGTTTCTCAAACGTTTTACCCTTATGCTTTTTTTAAGGATCAGGTCCCCATAATACTTTAAAAATACGAATGAATATTTACTTTAACATTTAAATGACAACCCTTCACTACAGATTAGTTGATTTTCTAGCCTGCCTTGCTTGAGCAATTGGTCGACAAATTTGATGAGTCTGGCTTTTGTACTGACATAATTCGTTTAACATTTAAATCAAAACTTTTACAAACCATAATAAAACCATGCAAAAGCCAATGATTTTTATCCATAAATCGTAGCTATTAGGATGTGCTCCAGCTAATTTAATCTATCATTCAATGCATTTATATTGGGTAAGTGAGCGAGAGGGGTGAATTTAAGAGGTGGGGGGTTTACCATTCAAACTCTTTATTTTTCCAACTCTAAATATGTAAATCCATTTTGTTCAAGCTAAGCGCGAAACTAATTTTTTTTTAAGGCATTTTAAAATGTTCGCACATTATGAAAAAGTGCGCGTACGTTTTTGCACATTTTGACGCACATTGTAGGAAAAATGTTCGCATCCCTGTTTTGACTGGAACGACAAATCTCGACTGCGTTTATCGAAGTCCTATTTTGGCGAGGTTTTACTTGTCTGTCAACAGTGTTGCAGGCAAGGAATTTTGAAATGACTCAATTCAAAGTCAAGTCTTTTTAAATAAATAACAAGTCAAGTCATATTAGAGCAAGTCAATGCCAAGTCTGTAATACTTGTAATATTGTCATAAAAATTAAACGTTCAACAAGCCCAATAAAAAATCTTTAAACTTTTCGCTTGCCCACGTTAACGCCAAACAGTCTTGGCCAACCAGATAATTCTAGTTTACTAACAAGCTATGTCCCGAAAATAAATTTAAGTATCAAAAAAAAAGCATTCTGTATTAAAGTTTTTCTATCGCTAAATAGGAGTAGATAGCTGTAAAGAACTAAAAAGATGACGTCACATTATTGTTTTTTGACCCCCAGTCAAAGACACCTAGAGGTGCAGCCTCATAAACCTCTGATGCGAACCTACATACCACTCTACGCCATGTCTGAAAATTTGAAAGTTGTACGATGTATACTTTTTCTATAATGCTTCGGACAAAATCGGTCTGAAACATTTTCGGGCAAAAACAAGATATGTCCCGAAAATCAATTTTCGGCCCATATAAATTTATATAATTAAATAATTTTTTTAAATTTTATTTTTGACATAGCGTCAAAATCTCTGATTGTATTTAAGTGTTTTCATTTTACATTTTATTCCAAAATTGAGCTTGTGATGTTGTGCACGGATACAGGCCTTTTTCATACCATGTGTCAAAAACTTGCAGACACAGAGCTAGTTAACTAAGTTCTTTCTGTTAAAACGAATTGCAAATGCACTTGTCATACATACCAACACTGGTGTGGTTAGTTTATCGAAGTATAGGTCAATAGCAAAACCTGCACTCTTTTCCACTTTTGTACCACACGTGTTCTTCAGGACGCTTTGTTGTCGGTGTTGTGCTGTTACAATGATCAACTGCATTCCTACTTTGTTCTAAAACAGTTGGTATAAAGGTAACGTTGTACGCAGTATTTTAATTACTGAACTTAATACAGCTTGGTAAAGTGATTTGCCTAAAGGCCGATATAATGGAATTCATAGTATAGATCAGTGGTTCCCAAGAACCTAAGCTGGGGAACGATCTTCTCGTCCGACGGAGGAAAAGGGGGTGAAAAGAGGGGCAAAAGAAAAAAGGGGGCAAAAGGCAGAAAAAATGCGCACGGCTGGACGACGCGCAAGTGTTATTGCTAAACAAGGTTAAACGGCGACCCTTTGCGTCATAAGCTTTTCAACATTCCCTACAATTGATTAGTTGCATTCTATTTATGAAGTAAAAGTTATTGAAACTGCCAAAAGTATAACTTCATTGGCAAATGAGAATAGGGGACAAGGAGGGTGGAGATTGCGCGCCGCTAGACGTCGCGCAAGCGTTCATTGCTAAACAAGGTTGAACGGCCACCGTTCGCGCCACAAACTGTCAATTTTAAATTATTTGCTTTGTAGCATTCTATTTGAAAAGTAAAAGACAAAAATACTTGTGTCTTAGAATTGTTCGTTTGTTCTTCTACATTTGCCGTTTACTGTATCATGTCCCTAATTCGTCTAGTCTAGACGACTGTGTACTTTGAATAAACAGATGCTGCTTATTGCAATAGTTTTCAGGATGCGTTAAGCTGTTTATTAATATTGAAATCTGCAAATAAAAAATTAACCTACCTCAAACTTGGCTTCCACATCACCGGGCACATCTTCATATTCCAGGTCGGTCTCAGAAGGGCTGTCTTCGTCATGCGTTTCTTCCAGGTCCGAGGCAAAACCTTCATCAGTGTCCCCACTTAATTCCACATTTGGCATAGAAATATCTGTCTGTGCCAACAGATATTCTATGCCTAACAGTTCTTTGAGGAAGGATGGTTTAGCTCAGCATTGTTTTGAACAGATTGTTGCCAACATTTTGCAGCTGAACTCATAAAACCGCAATGCTAGCTTCTGCTCCAAGTCAATGCTTGCGGACAGTCGATCAGCATTCCAGCGAATAATTCCTTCCATGAGATAGGCCTAGAAATTGTTTAGATTTGCTGATGAACCTGAATATAGTTAAGAAGGCATTAGATGCAATCAGCAATTAGTAAAATTATATCTCATTATGTACCTGGTATAAAACGATTTAAATGAAGATGGAAACTCTCCAGAGATGTAGACCCTCTGCAACAGAAAAAAATGCAGTGTATAATTCGACCTTTTTTTTCAATTTTACCAATCAGCATATAAAGCGAGAAGTTAGGAGGGTCTTGGATGCACTCCACATGCCTATTTTGTTCAACATTTCCTGTTTAAAAATTGGAACACCGAAGCAATCCGCAGCAGAATGATAGGAACGAAGGAACGATCGATCCATGCCATTGTTGACTCTACATCTCGAGTTTGACGCCGACAATATCTGGCCAGCTCCATTTTGCCGATTGCTTTCTTCACTGCAATGTCGGGGGGCATCCTTCCTGTGCTTCTGTAAATCTCATTCAAACTCTGTTTTTGCCATATTTAACTCTGAAACTGCAAAAAATTGTCAGGCACCGCGCGAAATTATTTTGATTACAAATTTTGTTAACTATACGTTTTAAGTCTCTTTGAGTCCCATTGCATTTTTTTATATGATCGAAGGTACGTATAACGGCCCTATTTAAATACAATTTAGCTAACTTACGGATAAACGATAAAAGTCATCCACCGTTCGAACTGTTTTTTATTCTTATTTTATTTATGATAACAGGCTAGCAACAGGGGGGCTCAAACTTTGTTGCGCGAATCTATAATGTTTTTTGCAATATTGCCGTTGTATTGTGTGTCGTCATAACTTTTGAAACACGATAACGCAATGTTTATTATTTGCGTTTTACATTTTATTTGCGCCCGACATCACAGCCTTACAACTGTTGGGTAAATGCCCTCACAACACGTTTGTCAATCTTAGCTCGATAAAAATCAATGTGTCAAGCACGAGCAATTTGTTCTGTGCCCAATGCGAAAAGCCACCTGAATTACAGTTTAGCGCCAATTCAACCAATAAAACTCAATTTTGTTCGCGCTTCGTGCGGCCAACCACACACTTCACTATTTTCATGTTGCCTCAGTGATATTTAACAAAAAAATGCAGAATTGCTATTCGTAGGGGGGCAAAGAAAAATTACAAAAGGGCGGAGCAGCTGGAAAATGTTAGCAACCACTGGCCTACCCGGTCCTCAAGATGTACTTAATGTTATGATTGAAATATCAGCTTTGTGAAAATCAACGCTTGATGTACTCGTATCTTAATAACTTTGCGAAGATATTGTGCACTGTTCTTAATATACAAAGGCTTAGTGGATTTTCGAAGGGAACATTTCATCTAGATTTTTGCCAGGCTGATTTATCTGATCTAAACGATGTTCTCAAAGGCAGTGTAAAGAGTTTAGGAACATCTACACTCGACGAAATATCGCCACAACACTTAAAACTATATGTCTTGCGTAAATATGTTAAATAACAATCACAAAATAGCCTTTATTATGCCTAAGATGGAAGATATTTGTCGATTTGAGTTGTATATTGCAAATGAAAAGAAATGTAAACACGGTATCAGGTTAAATATTGGCCAAATTGTGCAGTTACAGATACGTATCAAAATGCGGGTGGACTAAATTAAACAACAAAATCGCTTCGCCAGCCCAACTCCAATCAATCCTGCTATTATCCTGTCCGTGCTACGAACGCCATTCTTATTCTTATTGTTCGCCAATCAGTTGTATACCGGATACCCGTTGCGAGGCGTACAATGCAGGCGGAAAAAAAATAAAGACAGGGCAGTTAACACGGACAGTTTTAAAGCACATACGCACAGCTTACTTCTTTTAAACTGCCTGAAATTAAATGCGTATGTGTATGGCTTAGAAGATAGAAGAACCTGTAAATGCATGCCGACGTTTAGAAAAGCGCTCCATCAGTTTTACTTATAATTGCTGTTTATAGATTTGTGCCCAGAAAGTGTTGCGGAAACTATATCAGAGATGGCCTTTTGTCTAAAAACAGTTTCATTCTGTAAGAAAACAGCGTTATGTGTCGTCGTAGTGTGTTGTCTTCAAATGTCGGTAATGCTGTATTACAGGTAATTTGACTGCATACGATATTAAATAACAACACCAACCCCTTTAATAAATAGACTGTTGAAAATATTCAAACGAAAATTAACATAATTTTACAGAAAAATTTAATCGATATATAACGAAGATTTATGAAACGGTGGTGGGATAACGTTATTTGAAATGTAAGCGAATCTGAACCGAAGTTGAACAACAACGGTATAGTTGAACCATAGTTGGACATGTGTAGCTTTGAAGCTTAACGAAAATTAAGCTGTCCAAAGCGTTCACATCTGTACTTTTGTAAAATTCCATATCATGTTATTTTTGTGCATTATGTCTAAGTCTAAGATATAAGAAACTACAAGGCTCGTGCGTCTAAAGTTACATTGAAATTTGTTTTTATTTATTTAATTCTACTATAGGCTAATTATTTTTTGCTCTAGTTTTCAGCACAGTTTACGAATTCATGATTTATGGTTTAATTAGCTTTCATCACGAAACGTATCATTCAAGTTAGCAGCTGTTTTGTTTAAAGCATATATTTACACCAAATATAAGAATGTCGGCTTTTGTTCAATCGTTTTTTCGTTTTGTCGAAATTTGTAATATAATAGCATATAAATTATTGATGGTGCACATAAATCAACACAATATACTGTAGTATTATCTCTAACGCCATGGTAATACGACCAACGATATAATAATCCAAACGCCCAATGATATATTTGACTGAATAAGACCTAAACTCGCCAGAATAAAGCCAACACCTGTCAGATGAAGGCAGTTTATGACTTATGTTATTTGGGTTATTACGACATGTTGGTTCGTCTAACTATAGTCTACCGTTTTGCGTTTTTTTTTTCTTGTGTTTGTGAAAGTGCCGGTTCATCATTCTTTAATGAGCTGTAATTTATAACTAACTTTTCATTTTATTATACTTTTGCTTCACAGGAAAATCAGCCAATGCCTCAAAAACTATACGTTTAGCCAAGTTAGTTAATATTGTAAGAACAAACCCCCCCCAACTAAAAACAACAAATTTCTTGAGTCCACCCCTGGCCCTGTCGCATTGTGGGCCTTTCAAAAAAGAATATTTTTCGAGAATTTTTTTTTCTTTACAGCCACACGTACCCCAAAATGATGACCAACCGCTATCATATCAAAAAAGCTAAGAGTTTTAACAGCATACAAACAAATCATTTAGGTAAGTGGCAAAGAGCAAGTTGTATATAACTGAGAAGGAATTCATTGATAGCAAGATTTCGCACATTCGCACAACCGTGTTTATCACGTCTCTACACTCAGAACACCAAACACTATACGTTTACATAGATGTTATCGATTCGCGCAAGGCGAAGAAGCGCCTTCAAAACGTTTAAGTTAATAAAGCTTTAGTTTTTGAAGTGCGATGAAGTATAGAAAGCCTTAATAGCTAAAAGGAAAACACTATAGAAACAAAACTATTTCGACTTTTTATATTTTCGTATAGCTGAAATAGCAAAAAATTGAGTTTTGAGCCACGTGGCTCTCTCCCCTGAATCCGTCCCTTTGGTTTTTCCTAAGCGCATATAATTGCAATACTTTTTTTTGGCAAATGTAGGATAATCGAGAAGTATTAAATTCAAAGTCTGAAAATGGTACTCAGTACAGGCCTAAAACATATAACTTTTATACGTGTACAGACGTGTTTGAAACGGGGCTCTAAGGAGACCAAACAAAATGTACTCAAAAGAGGTTAACAAACAATTAACGAAAATGTTGTACAAAATGATTACGTATAGATTCTAAATTATTTTTATAAAGTTAACCTAAGTTGTTAACATAAATGTTTTACAAAAAATCTAGCAATGAGCGGGCCCGTTATTGGCCACTTTGCACCGCACCGGCTTAACCGGTTGTTGTAGTTACGGCCCTGGAAATAACGTAGTCTACCCAGTTCAATAGTTCAACATGCGCATGTTTCCTAGCAATTTTTAATTAGCTTAACCTATCGCATTTCTTTGTAAACCTCGCAATACCATCCTGTCAACACTTTTTTCGATCTTCACTACAAATTTATGCAACTTTTATTGCATTATTTGACTATATATACAGCATCTAACATATATGTGCATGCAATAGAGTCCCTAACCTTTTTTGTGTTCAACAGTGCATTTTAATTAAGACCTTTTATTAAAATGAATGAAGTTATGCATGCCCTAAATAATAGAATAATTAACAATGGAATGAAGACATAAAAATCTAAAAATAAATTTAACAACAAAAAGTCTAAGTCGTTTAATTGCAACTCTAATTCTTTTACTCTAACTCTTCATAAACATATTGACTCCAACTAAACTAAGCGGCAGAGAAAAGTAGATTTCAAATCCAGTACATGCGTTCTTTCCGTTTAAAAAGTACATTCAAAGTTCTTGTGTTTCGTCGTCTTTCGGTGCTGTTACGTTGTGCCTAATCTGGTGACTTTCTTTTTTAGATATGTCGGTTGCAGTCGTACAGTCGGCGGAAAAGTTAAGCGTCGTGTATAATGCACTTGTCAACATGCGCACGCGAATTCAAAGCAGTGTTGGCCCAACACTGAAAACGGAGTTGGAAGTCCGCATTCAGTGAGTATAAATAAACTCGGTCTTTTAAGGGACATTCTCAGAAGCGCAAAATATTTTTGCAATGAGATGAATTAATTGAGTAAAAAATAAGCGAAATAAATCCGTTGGTTTTTTGTGTCAAATGGTATGTTTGTTTACCGAATTTGTTACCTTAAATGCCTGGCATAAAGAGATAAATCACAAAATTTATAGTTGAATGGCCCTTTCTAGATTCATTTTGCAAAAATTGGACGAAGTTAACAGCCTTCGTTCCAAAGAAAACAAGAAACTTTCAGATCAACTGTCTTTGAAAGTTCAAGAGTCTCTGTATAACTTGCAGGTAACTTAAATCAACTTTCACAAATAAGAAATACTTATTAAAGTGTGACATTAACTAAAAATAGATGATCGGTTAATAGCCGAAGACTAAGGGAAGTATGTCCGAGTAAGCGCCTTTTTGAAAGCTTATTATTCTAACAAAGCTGTATTTTTAAACATTTATTATAATAAGTGTAATTATAAGCCTATATACTTGCTTTGGCTCGTGTAGCTATAATCGCCACAAATTAGCCATATAAGGTCGACGCTAATATCAATGAAATCCAATACTCACTTGAACATTAATATTTTCTTTTAGGTTTGTCGAAAAGGTTTAAGCGCTGGTTAGCTAAAAGACGTCCACAAAATTGAAGTCGTCTTTATAACGTTGATTAGCATGTAGTGTATTTTGAAAGTAATACGTTGTAGGACCACAACAAAAAGATTTATCGAAAACAATGTCATATATAAGTTTTCATCTTAAAAAACAATTGTAACAGCAACACATTTTCTGGTTTAGTTATTTGAAGCAGTAAGCTGCAATGTAAAATCACTGTGGTTGAACCAGGTTAATACAGGGCTACAAACTTTATTTTTTTGTTTTTTTTAAACAATTTTTTTTTTTGAGATTTTTAAAACCTACCTTATGTTTAAATAAAGTATATAAACAGAAAACTGTACAGATCAACATAAAATAATCGTTTAGTTTAATATGTCTTAATTTTTCGTTAGTTAGGAATTGACCCTTAAGGATATCTTATTCCCGTCTTTTGACCTTGAAGAGAACCTAAGGTCACTGAAAAGCATGTTGTTAATTTTAGCATCCAGCATCATGTAAAGCAGCTAAGAAGTTATATTGCTCAGTACCGCCCCATATATGCTACGGTGGAAACCTACATCATGTGATCTACTGCCTTCACATGGGACTGATAAGTGGGCGAACCGTGATTATTAAGAGGACGAGTTTCTCTCACCCAAAGATCCTACTACCTACGACCAAGTGCTCGCTAGATGTAAATCAAAACATGCCGACTTGGGACGGATCCGGGAAAGGCAAGTCTGTGGTTAAAACAGCTAGGTTAATACTTAATGCAACTATAGACAACGATAACATATGATCAGTTTTGTAAACAAGTCAATTTGAAATGACTGAAGTACAAGTCAACTCTTGCGCAAAAATAAAGTCTTGTCAAAACCCAATCAAATCATCGGATGCCCAAGTCAAGTCCCAGTAGAGTTTACAATAAGACGATTTTAAGTCACGTCGTTGACATAGACGGAAACCATAACAGTATTAAATTGCTAAAGTCGTCCGTTTATGAGCTAACATTGTAACGAAAAAATAACACAAACGCAATATACAGCAATGAAACAGTTAAATGTTCAAAACTTTCAATTATAAACATTTAATTTAATCCCAAGATATTTGACAAAATAACTTAAGTCCAAGTCAAGTCATTCTTTCAAAAGACCTTCGTCAAGTCAAGTCATGTGAAAACAGTGACTGAAGTACACTTAAGTCCAGTCATTGATGTAAGTCATTACAACACTACATATGATAAGGCAATAGCATGCTTGCCTGATTTAGATTAAAAGGGTTCCGTAACTGAATCACTATATATATAAATCTCTTATAATATTAGACTAATCATATAACCCAAATGTTACCCAAAAGTACAGTATGGCAGACTGAATTTTGAGTAGCGGTGTAGTTTGACAAAACCAATTTTTAATATTTTTCCAGACGACCTTTCCATCCCCAGCGTGCATTTGAAAGTTCCGGTGATTACAAGATTGGATTCTTCTTTTCCGATGGACGCCATCCCCCGTGACGTAGCACCTTACATCCGGGCCTTCCACGGATTTCCTGTCGCTTGGTGGCAGGGACAGATGGTCAAGTTCCTAATGACGCCCACTGACAAACGAGCTGAACAAATTCGGCAAGTGGCAAAGGATTTGCGGTTCAGCACGCCAATCGTAGGGTAGGCAATCCATGTTGTATTTACGTGCAATACCATTAAAAGTATAGTGGGTTTTAATATGTGGGTAAAATATTCCAATATATCTTTAAAGTGCTCGGGTTTAATTTAGGCGATTAGGTTAAATTAGTTTGAAAGTGTTCATCGTCTGCCAAAATATTATAAATATTGCGTAAACAACCAATAAAATTTATATTAGACATAAAGTAGAACGGTTGTAAAATGTGTATAAGTGTGGATTACGAAATATTTTGAATTTAAATGCGTTAAAAACAAAGTTATCGTTCAACAAATGAAAATTAAAGTTGTTATATCAATCAAATGTTCAATTTGAACATCAAATAATTAATTCGCGTGAATTACAAGCTCTTGCACTAAAATAAATTTGTCGAGGTATTTTTAAAATTATTTTTCCAATACGAATGTTTAATTGGCGGTCAAAAATGGCAGAATTCACATCCGCCGAACGGATAAAATGAAGCTTAAGCATCACAGTGATAGTGTCTACATGAGACCGGCCATCGACTGGTTTGACCTCTACGATCACAAACTAGCGATGGAAGGCAAACCTCCGCTTGTGAAAAGAAGGATCTTTCTGGCCACCGATGACCCAACTACGGTATTCAACATAACCAAAGCGTAAGTATATAAACTTCAATTGAGGTTGTATGTACGGACAAGATGCAACACGCAATGTTTTAGTTGGTTTCGACGTGCTACTCCGTTGTCCTCTGTAACACGGCAGAGAGACGGTCCCGGTTTGGTCGGAGGTCGTGAGTTCGAACCCCACCGCACGCTAGTTTTTTCTAGCCTGGCCTTGCCTGCATTAAAATACTATTCATGTGTACTATATAAAATGAAATTATTTAGGTTAGACCAGGGGTTTCCAACATGAGGCACGCGTGCCAAATGTGGCACGCGAACTAGTAAAAATGGCACGCAAGCCCCCCAAAATACAGCCATTAGTCAAAAAAGCTAAATTTGATATACAGCCGATTGTCATTGTTTATTCACAATACAAAACAATCCCAGCAATTACGACAACAACCAGTTACTTCTGAAACATTATACTGGTTTTATTTTTGTTTTATAAAAGCGCTTTTAATATTAGAAAACAAAGAGTTGCTAAACTTTGGCACGGGAAGACGTTATAAGATAAAAATTGGCACGTCAACATGTTTGAGTTGGACACCCCTGGGTTAGACTAAACCGGTTGTTCTTGAACTGGGGTCCTTGGACCTCTTGGGGCTACGTGAAATAGTTTTAGTGGGTCCAAGAGGGGCCTAATTGAAATGTTAGTGTACAGTTGAAAAGTAATCAAAACTTAAAATAGTATGATTAAATCTAAAACGTTTTTGCATGAAATGTATATAGACTTTATTTCACTTTTACATTTTTGGACCGGAAACAGAAGATTTCTGAAGTCTATTTGTATTGTAACGTAAATGTATGACGTCATCTCTTAAAACTTCTTGCCTACAGTGGTCCATGCGAAGCGAAATGTTTTCTAAGTGGTCCGCGGTAAAAAAAAGTTTAAGAACGCCTGGTCTAAACAGAAAACATGACTACCGGCCACTGATGCTTCTTACCGGTCACTGACACTGGTATTAGTGTGTCTTGACACAAAGAATTTAAAAGCAGGTAAAAGATCAGGAAAATTGATTTTCTAAAACAACAGTTCGAGAAGCGTGTTTAAAACTTAATAAGAAGTAACCCTCATTTATGTGTCTGTTGTTGGCGTTTTTCCAAATCATTTTTGTGCACCTTTTGCCAACTTATCATCATTCGATGTTGTTTATATGTTGAACTGTAAATTTTTGATCAAAGAAAAAAATGTATAATTGTAATTTGTATAATTCAGTTTTATTTCCGATTTTAATTCTTAGCGACTTGTTTCAGCGGCAGCCTACGTTGAAACTTCTTGTTTTACGTTATTTCAGATATCCAGGTTATGAGTTCGTTAATGACATGAAAGCGGCGAACATTTCACTAAAAAGACACATGAGACGACATCTAGATGTTGTGACTGCCGTCATAATTGATCTGGAGCTTTTGTCAAGGTGCTCACATCTCGTGTGCGATCCTGATTCAAACGTAAGATTTAAATTTAAATAGCATTTCTAGGAGTCAGGCGACCGACATAATTTTCCCGTGTAGGTCTTTACTGTTGGCAAAACACAAACTATACTTTAATTTTGACTGGAACTCATTATTACATAACTATTTAGGCATTTATGTTCAGTTCAGCCTACATTTATTTACAACCAGCGTTTAACAAAAAATAATATTCTATTGACAACTGTTTACTTGTTATCAGGGGCGCCCGCAGAAAATTTTCCTTTTTTTTTTTTTTTTTTTAAATTTTTGTCCAATTGTCAAATTGAACTGCTCTTTTTGTAATCATATTGTAAGGCGCATAGAAACGACGAGGGACTTAATTACAGGAATTACTCGCAACGCTGGCCCTTTTTTGGCGTTTCCTTCATTTTATTGCTTTAAAGTTTCTTTAATTTAATCGCCTTCGTTTCACTGATGAAGCGTGCCAAAAATATGTAGCGTTTGACCTATTTTTATTTTCACAGATATGCAGGTTGGCCTACGAATTGATGCAAAGCAGACATGTCGACGCATCCACGCGGGTAACGTGGGTGTCCACGTATTACCACAACATACCAAGCTTAAGCATGTTAAACCGCACGATAGACTATTATGCGAAACCAGCGCAGCGCTACATGGCACAAGAGGAGTATGCTAAAAAGTTATTACGTCTACAATACCAAGATGAGTTTATTACGAAGATTGCACCTTTTGACTTGTTCCGTGAAAGGATGAACCTGTGAAAAGGCTGAATTTGTTGCAGAATATATACTTCTGGTTTCATAACATGAATACATTACCACTTCGACTAAGAAATGTGTCAGAATATTTTAAACGAACAGACCATTTTAACGGAACGTTATATTCAACCTGGCCTGGCGTTAAATTTGTTAATCCAGTAAAAACGAAAAAAGAAGGCTAACATCTCTTGTGATAATATAAAAAAATAACTTGTAGTACTTGTATAGTATTCCAATTGGTTGTACAAACAGACAGTGGAAAGCAGGCTATAGTGATATGGTTGCTTCAACATTAGCTACTTTCTGAACGTGCGAAGCTCAGTTGGTATAGAGCAGTGGTTTCAAACCTAGGGGATCGCCGTGTAGTATTTAATAAAGAAAAAAATCAGAAAATACGAACTAAAAGGTAGCAGCATAGAATTAGAAAAAGCAACCGCGAGTCTACCATTTGTGTTTATGTGGCCAAATTTCGATACAATCATACTCGATTTTTTCCTAATTTGAATTTTGCCAAGTTTGAAATCTGTTTTTCATTGACTCTGGTTTATGTATCATACAGTATATTTGGGGGTTCGCGCAAGTTATCGAAAACTTAAAATACAAGTAACCCGAGTCCGACTCAGGCTAAAAATATAAACCCGAACCCGAGTCCCGTGTCCGACTCCTGTCAAATGTGAGATTTTGTCGAGTCCCGAGTCCGGCCCTGACTCTACTGTATTTCGCCAATTTACGTATCTAAAACAACTTGGATATTCAGCAATCCACTTAAAGCGGTGTCTTACAATTCATTCACTCACAATACATGGTTCAGAAATATGTCACCATATGCTATTCCATATTTACAATTTCCATGTGGTAGCCATATCAGTTTAAAAACTTGGCACTGCGCATACGCATGTCGGGACTCGGGACTCGAGTAGTTTTACGTGGTTTTACTCGAGTCCCGAGTCCCGAGTCCGACTCCGCAGCCCTGTTTAAAAGTATGAAAAGGTTGGGAACCACTGATATAAAGCGACGTTTTATTTTAAGTCAGGTCATTGGTTCGAACTTTACCGGAGGACTAACATGACTCGCACAAAAATTCTTCAACAACTGATCTCGGTTTGTCACATGGAGTCGAAAAGTTTAACTTTTTCTGATCGGTTAGTGTAAACCGGAGTTAGGCTTTTAGGTTGGGTAATTTAAACATTCCGGTTCAGCTCCAGATCTACCAAGGGTGTTCCCAAACCGGTTGATAAAGTTTCTGGAAGGCTTGAATAAAAGTAAAATGCGTTAAACTAAGCAATGAATTATCTAGCTTATTGTAATTGAAGCACTGCAACTCATATTTAATTTAAGCTTGATGAAGTGTTAAAACTAACAGATAGGTACTTAATCTTCTATTTAATTTAAGTACAACGTGGTGTATTTATTAGGCATACAGAAAATATTTTTTGCGTTTGAACATATATCACTTTCTTGTGAGTAACCGTTGTTATAAGATATTTTGATAAGGTATAAAATCAAAAACGACCACCACCATGAAATTTGATGATGAGTCGGAGTAAAAGTGTGAGAGATCAGGTTTGCTGCATGAAAATTCGTTGCCAATTAGTGACTCAGGTGAAGATTTCTTGAACTTGGTTGTCGACATTAGATTGAGCAAAATTCCCCAATTAATTTATATGAAACGTTCAGCGCTAAAAAATATGTTTGTACAGCCAAAGATTTCAACTTAAACCAAATCATATGATCATATGTACAAATCATATGTCTTTCGATGTTCCAGTTGGTATGCGTTTGTACAAAAGCCAATAACAATAGGCTCACCAACCGAGTAAATTGTACATCCATCTTGAAGTGAAAACTGTGTATAACGCGACTCCAATCAAGACTAGAAGGACTGAAAGAGAGACCTTCAGCTCAGTTACTAAGCGACGCATGATCTCGTCTTCTCGTCGCAAGTCGTCCATAACGCTTGACGATTTATTCTTGTACGGGAACTCACGATCGGGAACCTCGACCTCTAAAAAGTCGCAAAGTGGTTTCCATCCTTGTTTCACTTCGTAGACGAGCAACTGGTTTTTCGGAGCGTTCTGTAAATGAGCAGAGAACTTTTTTAAGAAAATGGAACTTGTCTTAACTTAATATTTCATCATAGAAGTCATTGTCTTTTCGCTTAAAAAAACACTTGGTCAATATTGAAAAAAAAAGTACCACTAGTAAAAAATTAATAAGACTTTTGTTAAACAGTGCTAATGTTAATGAAGTTAGTTACCGCCTATACAGTATAGCGAAAAATACGAAACTGTTATGGTATAGCCATTGGCGAAATTAGAGACCACGATTATTTGTGTCTGTGCCTATACACAATTTCAAGGAAAATGTCAGCCTATACATACGAAAGTGGAATAAAACCTCGATCTATTGTAATTGGCAGTTAATATCTGGCTAGTAAAAAAGCAGTCTTAAACAAAACAACCTGCAAAATGTTGCGATTGTGATTTCGAAAAAATCGCTTCAAAGCTTCTTCTTCATAGGGACGCACAGCAGACCAAGGCCAACCCTCCTGACATCCGAATAGTGAAACTGTTCAAAAACAATAAAATATATCCTTTTTAACCAAGATATCGAATAGTCAGGTAAATCTGTATACTAGAAAAGCCCGTTGAAAATGTTAATTTTTTTTTATTTCGTGGGCATATTTGAATACCCGCGATAAATTGATTGGCAACCTATACCGCAGTTATAATTGCCAATATGTAACTTTTCATTTGTTGGACATTCAGGTAACGGTTTTTCAAGTTCATAGGCTAACAATTAATAAAAACCTACATCATATTTACATTCGACTTAAAGGAAAAAAAACAATAAATTTAAATACCAAAAACAAAAGTAATAAATTATGATTTTCAAACGTGTAAAACGTCTCTTCAAATTCGTTACTAGAGCTTTTCAGCCGAAAACTCAAACGTTAGAGCTGATAAAAATACAAACACTTGCTTATAACAAGCTGCTGTGCGAAACTTAAAGCCTTACAAGCTGCTGTGCGAAACTTAAAGAGCCTCCAACCGGAAAAACAGAAGGTTAACAGCGATATGTATTTTATGTCCGAACTCAGAGCAGAGACTTGATTTGTGGCGCTTTTGTACCAAGACTCCTCGTCGCGAACGGTCAGAACAATCTGTGCAGAGGGAAGTTTTTTCAGTACTTTTTGAGTCAAAAAATACGCTGCACTGTATCTAAAATGATTTACAGAAGGGTTTGGTAAATTAATTTGAGCCGAACAACTTAAAACTCATTGACTTCTCACGAGCAATATTTTGTTGCTCGAAAACAGAAGCTGCAATTTTACGGTCAGCCATACCACTTTCTTTTCGATGTGACATATTGTTCAACAAATCATCTCTCCGAACAAAAGAACAAAACTTCAAAGACAAAAAGTTTTAGTAAATCGACCTTATCTTGATAAATGGTTTAAGCTGGACGTTTTTGGCTTTCAGATTCATTATCAAGCTACACACAAACAAATATAATTTTATAGGATTTTGAGAATCCACCTTTGCGTCGGGAAATGCTCCCAGGATCTCCTCCCAGAAAAAACAACTCGGACCATCAGTCACAGCATCCACGTCTTTGTACATTCGTTTTAAATCTTCAATTTTAGCTCCTTCTCTTATGGTTTTTATCCAATCGTCGCCAAGGAAATAAAAGTTCTCCATAAAATCGTAAACATTGAAGCCGAGTTGATGTAAAGCCGCGTACATTGTTTTTGTGCCGGTTTTGGGCAAACCAGCAACGATGACCTTCATAACTTTAATTGTTGTCTAAGTATGCGATAAATGCAACCGCTACTTTAAATATGCATTTAAAAAACGGTTAATTTCGAGTACAAATATCCAAGGTATAATTTATTTTTAAAAATACACGAAAATTTTATTAGTGAAGAAGTAGACTATTTATAACCAAAAAGTGCCACAATTAAATTCATACCTTTAGAAACACTAAATAACAATGACAACTAACGCACCACGAAATGTAAGCATTCATTTATTGCTCATTTATAAAGCCAATCTTTACAACGCAAATTTAGTTAGCGCAATACTGACTACCAAGTTTTCTGTAAATAACCTTAATATAATATATACCTGCAGTGAAAAACTGCCAATCAAACATCAAAATATAGACATCTTAATACGAACTCGCTGCAATTTTTATGCATTTGAAATGCGCACAAACAACTGTCTTATGATTATAAACTTTCTTTAAAGCTGATAGCACTCAGGTTTCCTGACTTTGGCCCTGTCGATCGAGAAATGCAAACGCTACGTAATGAGCCATTAATCGTGACTGCAGCACTTTACCTAGGGCTGCGGATTCTGTAAAAACAACACAAGTTCGACTCCTGAGTGCACTCCGTCCAAAATAACGAAGTCGAGCCCCGAGCCCGCAACTCTGTATAACCGTCCACGTTAACAAAACTGTGCGGACAAACACCAATGTAATCCAAAGGGTGTCAGATAAATACACTGCTGCCGCTTGAATAAGTATTAGATTTCATTGCAAAGCTATATACTTTAGGTCGTAATTTAGGATGACTACCTTCTCCCAAGAAACGCCGGCAAAAAAAACAACGTCAAGATACTAAAAAATGATATTGCAGAATGTCTAAAATTTGATCGAGCAAATCCATCGTGGTGCATTTAATGCGAAAAACTATATTATTGGAGGCTATACACAAGTCCAATTTTAACAATCTGCAACCCGAAGCGAACCTTTATAGTTTGTCTAGCTAACATTTTCCTGACAATGGGCCACTCTGTTTGCGCAAATCTTCACTTGGATGCACTTCAACGATTTCACTTATGTTCTGTTTGTGTGTGATGCTTACGGCTTCTACTTGCGGCTTCGATGCAACAATGAGAAAAGACTTCGGAACCGTTTACGGCAATGCCAAGGGCTATAGAAGAAAGTCATTTAAGCCTTTTCAAAGCGTACTGTAAAACTTCTTTTGGGCGAATGGAAGTTTCTCAGGAGGCTTTCAGCGAGCGCGAGAGTGCACCGGTGGTTCATTGGTAGTTCATTTGTTGTTCTTTCATGCTAGGGTATTGCCTGTAAAAAGTGTGGTCTTGCAATCCCTGGAAATTCAGCCAAAATATGTGTGAAGACTGATGTGCCTAAAGCGATTGCATTAGGCCCAGCGCTGATTGCAACGTCCATCTGATTTGAGTGCTGTAAAACGTTTTCGGGCGTTGATTAAAGTGTAGCAATAATGATGCTTTGTGGTAAAGTTGCTTTATTTTTACAGTCTTGTGTGTTACTGTTTACTTCACAAAGGGATATCATGCTATGTTATGCCAATCTCTTAATCCTAATTTTCCTTATTGATATGAATTTGTTTCCCCGTTTTGGATATCCAATTAGAGCAACCTAAATGTAACGCGATACTTAATATATACACACTAAACAGTGATGTCACATTGATCTTCTTCAGTGGCAGAACCAGGAATGGGGGAACCACGTCATGCTCAAACTATATATCTTTTACAACTGTTACTATCATTATAATCGAAAATTTTTTCGCGCTTTGCGAGAATTTTGTTTTAAGTTTAATAAGTTTCGTCCGTTAAACGCTAATCTCTTCAGGCGCCGTGCACATTATGCATGCCATGTTGTACAGTATGGACTCAGAATCATTAGCAATTTTTGCGATATTACTAAACGCGGTTATATCGAGTAATATACAAGTATCTGTACAATGCATTGAGTATTTTTTTAATTAGGACCATTTGAACCAAATAAAGTCAATTTATTTGTAGCATGGCGTCATTAGACCTAACTTCAGTTGAATATTTGATTACGAGTTCATTTGACAACAGCATTATTTCAAGATTAGTTGTTTCATGACTTCACCTTATGACTCAACATTTGTGGCATCACCACTCATATCATTTTTATACAACACCAGTTTTAGAAGCCTTTTCTTTATTAGGCGCTTTTTGTGTTGGTATCAAACATTGCCTTTGTGCGCAAACTGTAAGGGAATGGTCTTTGTTTCTATGAAACGTGTTAATATGGTATTTCACATGTATTACAGTTACACCATTTCTAATAAAGACATTATTTTCTCACAATGTTCGATTTCTCTAAATTGTTAACCTCGCGTTTTAAATTGGTATTCATATTACCATATCTGGCTCCATTTTTTAAACCAATGATACTATATGATATAGTATCATTGTTTAAACTTTTAACACATTTCATGTCTATATACGTAATAAGGCCTAATAGGCCTAAATAACGCCTCAAACAGCGAGAGGATTTGGGACGATTGGGGGTCACGGGTCTGACATCGGCCGTTATGGTGTCGACGTTTAGGAGCCTTAGTTTGAATGGCGTCGTTAGGGCGCCGCTGTTTTGGCACCGGATTTTTTGGGCTGTTAGGGGTTATTGGTGGGTTGTGGGTGGGTTGGATTGGGGTCGAATTTATTAGGAGAGTTAGTGATATACTTAGGAGTGGGGTTAGGTAAAGTGTTGTATTTAGGCCTGGCCTTTTAGGTCGTATTCCGATGGATGGTCAGAAATACAGTTTAGGGGAGGGGACCACGAAGTCCCCCCTCTTTTGGTCCGCATCTGATGTTAACCCATTTTTCGTGATTTTATCAATCATTTCGCTTTGCAAAGAAACAAATTTTTAGAATGCTTACGAAGTAAACGAGATACATCCAAGACAGCAGTTCGCCAGTCTGTCCCATGTCTTTACGGTTAAGTTTTCGACCTTTTACAAAAAAACATTCAACCGACCAACCAATGATTTAGCTACGGTTCAATATAACTAAATAATTTCTTTAAGATTTTCTACATGTCAACATACGTTAGATTTAAGAAACTAATATTTTAGGTGTAGAAAAATTAACCTGTTGGGTTAACACCAAAGAATCGAATGGGTACTTTCAAAATGTCCGACAACAACCTGATCTACACACATTGACATCTACAATTTGGCGCCGAACACCCGATATCGACAAAAAGTATACCTTGAAATGCAGACTGGCCTGACAGTTGTGTGTAGATTGTATATTATAGAAGGTCCGTTCGTCAGCACTCTTTTTAACAGGAGACAATTTTTTTTTTAATTTTATAGTCTAAGAGAGCTGTTAGGTACTGCATCGCTAGAAAGTAACGCGCCTACAAAATGAAAAAGCAAGACGCCTCCAACTATTTAGTTGCTAATGAAATACTTGAATTTTAATAGTTTGTGCCTTACCGGTTGAACGCTAAACTAATTATTAGTGGGTTAAAGCTCCAACAATTATAAAATTATTTATTTTTTGCTGAAACATTGTTAATAGCGGAAAAATTGTATAATGTGGTGAAGTCATACGCTATAACGTATGCTTAGTAGCAAATGACACATAGAATTCATGACACAAAATAAAAGCAATCATTGGACCGTTCTGTGAAACAGGCCTAAATATATTCCCAGGTGTTGATTCCTGTGATGAAATATAACAAAAAATAAGAAAAAGAAAACTTTCTCATGACCGACACATATTTTCATTTGGAGACGCTTATCCAGGATCTTGGTTTCGGCTAATTAAAAATTTCATATAAAAGGTAACAAAGTAACATCACAACGTAAATCATAGAATGAATATTTTTGGAAACGCCTACTTTTCAAGAGCTGTGCGTAAATCAATATTCAGCTGAAATTCAGTCAAATCGTACGAAAAATGTTTGCAGTTTTATAGCAAAAGATAGCCAAAAAGTGGGCAAGGTATGTCCTGTGTCACCGACGCCCTGCGGATCTGTCCCTGGTTTTAAAGGATGAAGCTGCAAATGTGTTGGGCATAACTGTGACAATAACAAAAAATAAAGGCGGAGTAATAGCCTTTAGTAAGAAAGTAATGCTTATTTTTCTTTCGCGCTGAGATTAAAATACACAAAGTACAATTATAACATGAAACAAATTCATGTGCGATATGGCAAGAGCAGCGATGGGTCCTAATGACCTTCCAGTTGATTGCACCGTAAAGGTAAAATTAAATTAAGGCAAAACCTTTTTATTAAAAATACAAGAAGTAAAATAAAAGTGAATACATATAAGTAAGACATAGTGAAAATTACAATAAAGGTGTGAACATAACAATTCGACAACACGAAGGTCGAGAGACAAACTACAGAGGCATATAGGGATTTGATTTAAACCAGTCGAAGATACAACACGTTTCTGTCTACGTTTATAGTAACGAGCGATAATAAGACTGTGGAACAACAAGATTTCTTCTTTGCTGTAACTCCTCGATTGATCTACATCCTAAAAAAACAGCGTCAAAGCTTTATTTTATATTAACGTTTGCCTTTTAGCCCTCAAAAAATGTTCGCGTTATTTAGCCTTCGAAAGCAGATGTTTACGCTTTTCGTAACATCAATTTCGTTACATGTTAGTTGCCACATTTATTTTTCATAAACAAGGTCTGTCCACGAGGCTAGCAAAACATTCAAATTTTCACGGAAATATTTTCAACGTACTTTGATATGCAGTAGTAATGAGTCCACAGCACAATGAAATGTTTCTTTTGATTTAACCACGCAATTTTTAGATACACTTCGCAAACCATCGCGCTTATTGCAGTTAGAATTGGTTTGCATCGCCAAAAGAATGACATTAGTCCTTTAACACTGCCTTAACCTGGGCATATTTCGTATAGTACATCCCAAATCGGGTAAACGTTTCGAAACCCTTCAAAGTTTGGTTACGCTGTTTCTCGGTGTGCTCAGTCTGCGCTCACCCATAAGTTGCAGAGAAGTGCGAAACTCATCTCTTAGGATTGTTAGGACTTTTTTCACTCCATCCTCGCCCTGATATCAATTCAAAGTCTTTTTTAGAAAATTAGCAAAACGGAAAAGTATGTCAAGCAAATGTTCGCAAAGCAAAATATCGCGACATGAAAACGAAGGTCAATGTTATACTATTCGAGTTAATATAACGTTATTTTCGTCCGACCAAATTGGTTTGCAAAAGCTCCCAAATACACAAACTTTGAAACACATGATGCCATTTGCAGGTGGCATTCCAATTAAATGTTCTTCGCAGTATTATAGTTGTTACATGTCAACATACGTTAGATTTAAGAAACTAATATTTTAGGTGTAGAAAAATTAACCTGTTGGGTTAACACCAAAGAATCGAATGGGGACTTTCAAAATGTCCGACAACAACCTGGTCTACACACATTGACATCTACAATTTGGCGCCGAACACCCGATATCGACAAAAAGTATACCTTGAAATGCAGACTGGCCTGACAGTTGTGTGTAGATTGTATATTATAGAAGGTCCGTTCGTCAGAACTCTTTTTAACAGGAGACAATTTTTTTTTTAATTTTATAGTCTAAGAGAGCTGTTAGGTACTGCATCGCTAGAAGGTAACGCGCCTACAAAATGAAAAAGCAAGACGCCTCCAACTATTTAGTTGCAAATAAAATACTTGCATTTTAATAGTTTGTGCCTTACCGGTTGAACGCTAAACTAATTATTAGTGGGTTAAAGCTCCAACAATTATAAAATTATTTGTTTTTTTGCTGAAACATTGTTAATAGCGGAAAAATTGTATAATGTGGTGAAGTCATACGCTATAACGTATGCTTAGTAGCAAATGACACATAGAATTCATGACACAAAATAAAAGCAATCATTGGACCGTTCTGTGAAACAGGCCTAAATACATTCCCAGATGTTGATTTCTGTGATGAAATATAACAAAAAATAAGAAGAAGAAAACTTTCTCATGACCGACACATATTTTCATTTGGAGACGCTTATCCAGGATCTTTTTGTGTCATGAATTCTATGTGTTTTGGCTAATTAAAAATTTCATATAAAAGGTAACAAAGTAACATCACAACGTAAATCATAGAATGAATATTTTTGAAAACGCCTACTTTTCAAGAGCTGTGCGTCAATAAATATTCAGCTGAAATTCAGTCAAATCGTACGAAAAATGTTTGCAGTTTTATAGCACAAGATAGCCATAAAGTTGGCAAGGTATGTCCTGTGTCACCGACGCCCTGCGGATCTGTCCCTGGTTTTAAAGGATGAAGCTGCAAATGTGTTGGGTATAACTGTGACAATAACAAAAAATAAAGGCGGAGTAATAGCCTTTAGTAAGAAAGTAATGCTTATTTTTCTTTCGCGCTGAGATTAAAATACACAAAGTACAATTATAACATGAAACAAATTTATGTGCGATATGGCAAGAGCAGCGATGGGTCTTAATGACCTTCCAGTTGATTGCACCGTAAAGGTAAAATTAAATTAAGGCAAAACCTTTTTATTAAAAATACAAGAAGTAAAATAAAAGTGAATACATATAAGTAAGACATAGTGAAAATTACAATAAAGGTGTGAACATAACAATTCGACAACACGAAGGTCGAGAGACAAACTACAGAGGCATATAGGGATTTGATTTAAACCAGTTGAAGATACAACACGTTGCTGTCTACGTTTATAGTAACGAGCGATAATAAGACTGTGGAACAACAAGATTTCTTCTTTGCTGTAACTCCTCGATTGATCTACATCCTAAAAAAACATCGTCAAAGCTTTATTTTATATTAACGTTTGCCTTTTAGCCCTCAAAAAATGTTCGCTTTATTTAGCCTTCGAAAGCAGATGTTTACGCTTTTCGTAACATCAATTTTTTGTTACATGTTATAGTTGCCACATTTATTTTTCATAAACAACGTCTGTCCACGAGGCTAGCAAAATATTCAAATTTTCACGGAAATATTTTCAACGTACTTTAGTATGCAGTAGTAATGAGTCCACAGCACAATGAAATGTTTCTTTTGATTTAACCACGCAATTTTTAGATAAACTTCGCAAACCATCGCGCTTATTGCAGTTAGAATGGGTTTGCATCGCCAAAAGAATGACATTAGTCCTTTACTAGTTAGAATTACACTGCGCTAAACACTGCCTTGACCTGGGCACATTTCGTATAGTACACCCCAAATCGGGTAAACGTTTCGAAACCATTCAAAGTTTGGTTACGCTGTTTCTCGGTGTGCTCAGTCTGCGCTCACCCATAAGTTGCAGAGAAGCGCGAAACTCATCTCTTAGGATTGTTAGGACTTTTTTCACTCCATCCTCGCCCTGATATTAATTCAAAGTCTTTTTTAGAAATTTAGCAAAACGGAAAAGTATGTCAAGCAAATGTTCGCAAAGCAAAATATCGCGACATGAAAACGAAGGTCAATGTTATACTATTCGAGTTAATATAACGTTATTTTCGCCCGACCAAATTGGTTTGCAAAAGCTCACAAATACACAAACTTTGAAACACATGATGCCATTTGCAAGTGGCATTCCAATTAAATGTTTTTTTAAATAATTCGCAGTATTATAGTTGTTACTTCAGATTGATTAATTTTTATATGAGCAGATTTTAGTTGCTCATTAAATTGTTTGTAATAAATACATCTTCTTTAAAATGTTGAAGTATTCAGCAACAGAAATCTGAAAACGATAAAATTAAATGATATAAACCAGTGCTTCCCAACCAATGGGTTGACGCACTTCTAAATGTTAAGGTTTTCTACATTTCTGCAACAATGTAACAAAAGCGTAACAATGTGTTTTGTCGCAAGGTACGCCAGTAGTACAGATGCAAGTTTATGTAACCCAGGGGTACTTAACCTTTTTCCCCTTATTACTCATTTCTGTCCAGATCAAAGTCCCAATACCCAAAATCTAATTTTATCCATGTTGCTATTTTACCATACTAAAAATATAAAACAGCGTTATTCAACAAATTATAGCTCACTCGTCTAAACACTAACTCAAAATGCACACTTATAGCTACTGTATACTACTCCGAACAACTCCACTAAGAATACCTTCAAAAATAATAATTCTTGCGGATACAAGAAAAATCTTACTTTTACGTCACATAAAAATAAAATAAGTAAAACCGGCCACAAAAATGATTACTATGACGGAACAATTGTAAAAAAGATAAAATATCCTTGTGGTTGTTAGGTTGTTTTTCAAAAAGGTCTCAAAACATCAAAAACGAGTGTAAGTAGTAAAACAACTAACCACTTACAGCTGTGACATTGTTTGTTACAACCATAATTCTAAATATTCTGGTTCAACTGATTACCCACCTTACCCACATGTGGGTAATTACCCATAGGTAAAGAACAGCTGATGTAACCGTTAAACTATATTTGCAATTAGTTGCGTTTTAAATTATTGCTAAACAATTTGGCCATATGTCATTGTGTCTAAAATAGGCCTACCAGATGTCCTCTTTTAGGAGGATTTGTCCTCTTTTCTCAAGAGAAGTGAATGGTCCTCCGAGAACGCTAAAAAATTCCCAAATGTCCTCTTTTTTCGCATTTCGAGATAGTTGCTTATACTTTTAACAATACTTTTAGGCTAGACGTTGTATTTATTTCCAAAAATATACTGTAGCCATAAAACGTGCTGAATTACTGCTTTGAAAAAGGTTTTCCAACAAATTAGCCTACCAGCCCTACATTCTTGATTGTTACCGTATTGCAAACATTGTGCCAGAAAAATTGAAACAGAACCTTACATGTAAAAAGGCCCATTAATAAAGCAAAGGTGTGAGTTTTGCAGCCCAAGCCTACTATTAGTGCCAATGTACGTGAAAGAAATGTTTAGTGAACTGTTAAAGATCGCGCAATTTTACTTTAGCATTTTGGACCATAATGCAAATGTTAAAGCATTTTTTCTTTGATGTACCCACAACAATGGTGCAAAAACAAAGATACAGCCTATTAGTTGAATCAGTTTCGAGCATCGGCTCTCTTTGAGTGCTGAAAATATGGTAGCCCTAGTTTAAGACTTTCATTAAAAGTGGTCGCTAACTGAAAAAGGTTGGGAAGCGCTGATTTAAACGATATACAACTCAACCCCTTTTCGGAAATCTAATTTCGAAGCCTTGTCAGGCTTTGCCAACTTACATTGTATGCTAGGCCCCATACAGCAGGTCTACCAATAAACACGGCTCTTGCGCCCAAAGCTAGAGCCTTCAGTACATCGGTGCCAGTTCGAATACCGCTATCCAAGTAAACCTCACATCGTTCGTTCACTGCCGTCACTACTTCACCAAGTGCATCTATCTTCAAAGCATTTAAAGACGTGCATTTATTATTTATTGTGAATGCCACCATACCTGAACACTTGTTCTAACACCAATCAACATTTTGTCTGGATCTTTGTTTTTCTTTTGATTATCATCAAATGCTTTTCTCCACCTTTCGGTCACACGAAACTTAATTGTAAACGAAGGTGTGATTTCAGTTTCACTTACTGAGGCAGGAACACAATCAATATTCCGACCACCGTGGTTTGACACAAGAATCCCATCAACGCCATGCTCTACTGCCTTTGCTGCCATCTCACCTAAAACGATAAGATATTTATCACGCATAACATATTATAATTTATTTTTAGGGAATATCAAAATTATGTGATTGCTGATTTACAAATTGGAAACTAGCCGCACAATTTTTTTTTTTTGAAAACGCCTTTTTCAATATTTGAAAGATTGTATTTAAAAGGCGCCATTGCGACTTTTTCCGTCATATACCACATGCTTTAACTCACTCTAATCATACACAGAGAGTTTGTTTCAAAATGCTTACCAATAACAGCCAAAATCAAATTCCTCAATATTCCCAAATATTTCGCGGCACCCTTAAGCATTAAAAATGGCACCCCAGGATACCGCACCCCCTGCTTTAACTTAGTTTTTTTTTTATCAAACTAAAATGTTTTACGTACCCGTAAGAATGCCCTTTACAACAATTGGCAGCTTTGTAATGCTTCTTAACCACCTTATTACCGACCATTGTAGAGATAGGTCCGCCATTGAGTCGACGAACTTGCTGAAAACAACGGACTTTTCCCAACTTTTATTGCCAATATTCGGAAATCTACAAGAAAAACTATTTAGCATGCATTAGCAACTTTTTTTGGAACTGTTTTTATTTATTTTGAAATAATATTTTTTTATTTTTTTTAAATTATTATTTTTTAAATCAAGTGGTATTTTTATGCAACATCTTGATAAATTTCAATTTAAGGATTTCTATAACGCTACTTTTAAACTGAAAAAAAATGGCCAACTGTAAATGACTATAGCGCGAATAAAGAAATAAAGAGAAAACAAACTAAATTAACACAAGTGAATATTTTAATTACGACTTGGTCTGCTCACAAAAATCTCTCATAATTGCATAGAAATAAACATTTTAATTATGCCAGTGTGGTCACTATAGACTTGTTCGCTGTTTCAAACAGAAGTAATTTCCGGCAACGAATATCGGGATTAAATCCGAAATTTGATGCGAATAGCCTGTAACTTACTTCAGGTTAGAGGGCATTGCAAAACCGTTCCGATCAAGTTCAGTTTTTCTGTTCGGGCCCAAAGAATCGACAGTTAGAAATATCGCCTTAAAACCACATTCTTCGGCCCTTTCTACCAATTTGCGTGTTAGGTCCCGATCCTAAAATCAAAAAAGCTGTTCATATTCTGCATTTGCCGATTCAAGACGTTAAACGTAATAAAACGCAGCATAGAATGTATGTTTTTAAATTTTGAATTACCTTGTTAACATAAATTTGCATCCATCGTAATGAGTCACCGGTTTTACTTGCAATCTCCTCAATACTTGTATTTGCAAATGAAGCCAACATAAATCCTGTTCCCATCGATGCAGCGGCTGTAATGAATATATATTACAGCTGTAGCTTAACTTAATGGGCGTTATTTGCCACTGTTTAAAGATTAATAGTTCAATTTCACACAAAAAAAGGCGTACTAAACCACGCTTTGCTGTCTAAAAGAGAGTTTTTGCTAATTTTTGTAGAACGCTTCTCTACTAAGATCATACAGTATTATTGTTTAATCAAACTTATTATTAATATTCTTGAAATTATCTTATTTATAGATAAATGACAAATAAACTAAAAACAGAATAATTCCTTGCTAAGTATAACTGTTTGAAATTACAGCCAGCTGTGGTGGAAACTAAAATAGCCTACCTGGTTTACGTCAAACTGCATTAGACGACAGACGCTGTCATGCCGTTCAATAATGTAAAAAAATCGCGTATAGTTTGGTTTGCAAATACTGTTATGACGCAAGTTCTCCATCAAGACAAGACTGCAGAATCGGGGTAGGACTCGGGACTCGACTGAGTCGGTTTGTTTTGCTTGAGTCGGGCTCGGGACTCGAGTAAAACTACATGTAATGCCCGAGTCGCACGTTCGATGTGCGCAAGTGCATTACTAAATTTGGAGAATAATAAGGCCGCAAACGGTAAGTTGTAAAGTGTAATAGCAGACAGTCAAACATTAACCAATCAATCGTGTATTGTTGGTGGGTGAATTATATGACACCCCTACAAGTGGACCGCTGAATATCCACCTTGGTTCCGTTACCTAAATGGATAAAATAAAGACTCTAAGGTCGGAGCCGGACTAAAATGGTAATAAACATATTTTAGTTTGTAAATGTTGTTTACCTTTAGCGACGGCAAGTTCCCCGTCGGGGTGAGCCATCTTGTTCATCGCTGTTGCTGAAATGCAAACCGGAAAGGAAATCTTTGAGCCGAGAACCGAAGTGGATATATCAACCGAAGAAACATCGTTAAGTACAGTTGGGCGCAAGAGATATCTAAAAGTACTTTAAGGGTAATACAATTCTGCAACAACACTAAGTTTAGGCATGTTCAGCAGTGTCGTTATCTTTTTAAGTCAAAAAAAAGTTGGCCCAAATGACTTGTCTCAACTTAAGTCTTTTGGACAAATAAATTGACTTGACTTAAATATTTTGGACCAATGACTTGGGTTTAAATTATCCAAAGGCGAAAACACATATATATACCGCAGGCAAACAATAAAAGAGAGAAAAACAAAAATGGCAACAATGAACCACACGTTCTAAACCACGAGGCGCGATAAAACGAGATTACTACGAGATTAGTTGCAATTATATTGCCCTGAAGAAGATTGCCCGAATAGGTGGTCGAAACGTTGAAACTTTAATCATTTTTTTGCCGGAAGAACAATTCTACCATTAAAACAATGCCTGGCAGCAACAGCATATTCATTACAATCCGTTTATTATCAACTAATTTGAAGCGCAATGAATCTCTTTTAATTTCAAGCTTTGTTCACCAGAACGCCGTATCGACTTACTTCCACCGCACTGAACACTGACTAAATAAATTTATTTTAAATAAACCACAAACCGTTTAAATGCTACATTGTTGTCCTGAAGTGTTTGTTGATCGTCTGCCCCGGTTCGATAAAACATCCAGGAGTTCTTTGGAAGTTTTTCGCGAGCTATAGTTTCAAAATCCCTTATACAAATCGGTTCACCCATATCCAAAACTTACTTTTGCTGCGTAAAAAACATATTCTAGTGGTTAGAGAATATTTTTAGAAAAAAAGATGTAAGGACTACACAGACTTAGAACCGTCGTTTTTCTCCAACTGCATTACAAAATAAATCGTGCGGGAAGTTTGAAATCTCGTTTGCAATTCGCGTGCCGTCCTTTCATTACAGGGTTTCCAATTTCTTCATTCTGAAATGCTTTCTAACGTTTCTTTAGCTACAGAAAGTTTTGACGAAGTTACATCTTTATTTTTTATGTGGGACCGATTTAACAAGTGCCGCGAGGCCGCAGCCCTAAGACTGTGTCTACCAACTTTAAATACGTAAGTGTAAACAAATGTTGCGCTGTGGCTCAATCTATCAACAATTATGCTTGCTCTTAAAACTATTTTGTACGGCCGCCATGTCTCCATGTTTTCACGGCAGCGCTTAGACCAGTGGTCGGGCTACAAATGCTCTTTTAGGAAAGCTACCTTTTTTACTGTGTAAATGCAAAAACTTGTCCCTGCTCGTGCAACTACCGTTCCAGTATGAGTTTCGTATCCATGGTAAATCTTAAGTCCAAATTCGCCGTTTATACTATAGGTTCTGTTGCGCCGCTCATAAACTCTACAAAGTGCAATTTCTGTCAAATCGAACCGTATAGGCTAAACACAGTTTTACTGAGAAATATCCTATTTTACATCACTATATTTTTAAAATGCATCTTTTTATGTGCCAAACGCACCACGTCTCTTTTCTTATTAAACGTTTTGCCAATTGTTCTTGACTTGCATAATATGGCGCCTAACTTCGCTTGTCAACTGCAGATTTCAAAGGTTAATTAACGTCATGACGTAACTTTAATCAGATCGTGATTCCGCCCTTGGCATGCCTGTATGACAAATTAGTGAAACGACAGTTAAGAAACAGCTTTCCTAAAGAGGTAGGCCTACGCAAACGTTTACGATATGCCAGGACCTTAAAAGCACGGTGTCGTGAAAAAGCAACTAAACGAATATCAGTCCTTTGGATTAATTAAGAAAGCAGACGAGAAAACGAATTCTATAACTAGGACAAATCATATGCAAACGTTTCAATATCATTATTTTGCTTGTTTTAGCACAGCAAAGACGTAATTTACTATCGGATAGGGCCGCTATACTTTTTGCTCAAAATATCGGATATCAGTAGCCAGGACCCATTTACGAGCACATTTAAATGTATATTTTCTCTGGCATGACCTTTTTGACTTAAAGTTAAATGTTTTAGGATTGACTGTGGGTTGGACTTACGAACTGTAAACTCTGTGTGTGAAGCCCAGTGCTTTTTGCAACGGAAGGCACTCGAGGATTTTTTTTCCAGGAAGTGAGTAATTATAGTGTGGGTATTTAAAATATTGAAACTGCATCTAAAATTTCAAGTAGTCCTGTCGAACTTCTAGTATAAAGTGGTATGTGCTGGTTGGGTACTATTTAAAACATTTATATAAAATGAGTATTGCCAAGAGCTGTGGTTCTCAACATTTTCTGGCCCACACCAACCTTTGTGACTTTTTCGCAAGACTGCGTGCCACTTGCTTTTAAAAAATGGCTAAAAACTACTTTCAATGTTGTGGCAAAGCGAAAATAGAACTTAAGGCAGTGATAAAAGTGTTACAGATGTATTATATTTTCCTAACTTGCCATAAAACCTGTAAACTCGCACCACCTATAAACCTGTGTATTTCAATGCTCACTCTCTGCAAAACCTTTTTTGAATGCTCGCTCGCTACAAAATCACTAATAGTGGCACTGTATTAGAGCCTTATATCTACTGAACTAAAGGTTTCGAACATGCAATAGTCGTTAAAATGCCTACCCTACGACCTTGAGTCCTCAAACACTCAACTTAAGCATATAGGGTTATGATTGCGGCATTGGTAGCATCTTTCTGTGGCCCTGAAACTAGGTGATAACCGCCCACTATGGATCAACTTTTGAAAATACAATTGTACCAGACAGCGCGCAGAAAAAATGATATGTAAGGTATGGCGTATCGATCTTGACGTAATGTTGTGACGTCATTCCTAAAAATTTCCATGCGCTTCGGCAAGAAAATCGTTGTACTTTTTTTTAAGCTTATAGGTCAACCATTTAAAAATGTCCGCGGACGCCAGTTTGCAAACAACTGGCTCAGAGCAGGGCTCAACAAACTATACAACCTGTAAGAACCGAACCTACTCGCCAGTATAATTCCTCCTGCCCTTACAACAAAGTTAGCAAAACGCAGATATTATTCTACATTAAATGAATTGTTTGTCGGAGGAAAACAAATTTTAGCACACTATATATTTTGGTAAATATTTTTTTATTAAAGGACGAAACAAAATATTATATGTTCAATCCTTCTTATTCGGCTAGCAATCTCCAGCCATTTCAGAAATCAGGATCTTTATACAAATAAAATTACTGACCCCAGGCCAATAGCGTGGGGTGAAAACTACTTCAACAGGAAACACATCGACGTGATTTTGTTACAGTTTATTCTGCACTTAAAATAGGTACTGCGAAATACGGGTTTCTGTATTCATGATTATAGGTGGCTATAGTATCGGTTAAATCAAGCAGCACATCGTACGCTTTGCGTTTAGGCAATGCGGAGATCAGCAAGAGAAGACTCAAGAGACTTAACATCCCACACAATCATGTTTCCATCCATTCCAACGGTTGAGAACTTGTTGGGTGCGTACATCACAATCTGTAATCAGAATCAATAGCTCATAAAAAGCAAATTTTTGCACCATTGAAAATGGCTTCATTAACAACGGAAGTGTAATTTTAAGGTTCCTTTTGGTTTCGTGCTACATATAACTATACGATACAAAAATTGATCGAAGAAAAAGCACAGGCTAAAGCTAATATTTGCCTATCAATTTCGGTCATTTTGGTATTTGTCTACACTTTGCTATAGATGCTAGTAGGATAATACATTTGGACCAGCGGTTCCCAAACTTTCATAAAAATTTTGCCTGGCGCACCCTTTTATTATTTTGATATTTCGCGGCCTTATAAAAATTCAAGGGTCAGTTGGCCCATGTTTCTTGTAGTACACTATTGCAGTCACGATTCTTTCTAATGTAACTTTCTAACCGTTACTAATGCGAACGATTCGCTGATAGCAGGTAGTAAAGCATAATAGATGCTTTATGATGTCACTAGAGTCATTAACAAACACGCTATATTATCGAACAATAAAGCATGAGTAAAGACTAAAAATGTTTTGAACATAGTTTAATTCTAATGTTTAAAAAAATTAAAGACTAACTCTCCTTGGGGACCCTCTGAAATTGTTGTACGGACCCCAGTTTGGAAACCGCTGATTTGGACGATTGCGACTGATCATTTTAAAAAATCCCACTTATATCAAAACGCAAAACATACTGTCTGTAAAACATTATTTTCTAAATGCCAATAGTATTTAGGCTGATTCAAATTATATTTGGGGTTTTACAACAATTGCTCAAAATTTAACCCAAATTTTGTGTAGATTATTCCTAGAGTTTGATGTGTGCCGAAATATTTGTTAAAAAATTTAAAAAACTTCGTCGTTAAAAAAATCGCAACCAAATTTTTTTGCATTTTTTTCTAGATTTCTAATGTGTGTCTTTGTATTTTTTTCTAGATTTGCATTGGGTTGTTGTTGTTGTTGTTAAAAACTAAAAAATATTAGTTTACTTTAATCAACCGAATAAACTCCGTGTCGGTTGGAACAAAAAAAAATAATAAGCAATAAAGTGCCTCCTGTTGATCAGGGCTATCAGTGGGTGTGGTGGGTTAGGCACTAGGCAGTGGAATTACCTGGGTGACGGCGTTCTTGTGCTTGGTCTCCATGTTGCTACCCCCGGTCTCGACGGAGCCCTTCTTGTCCATCATCTTGAACATGTTCATGGCCGACACCTGCTTACCGGCGCCGCCTCCCTTTGGCGGTTGGTCAAGTTTGCATTGGAAGGATAGGGAGCCGTTGCTCACTGTGAAGTGCATTGGGTTGCAGTCGTGGCCCTGGAAAGTTGTTAGCACAGAGTTTAATCATTTAGTTAAATTGTTAGAGGGGGGTGTGCTGCGTTCATTTATAGTAGCGAAACTGGGGTCAGCGGACCAGCTGGGGTCCGTACAACAGTTTCAGAGGGTCCGCAATAAGAATTAGCCTTTATGTTTTTAAAAATTAGGCTTTAGCGAATGTTTTTAAACATTATCTGTCATCATTATTAGTCTTTAGTTATGCTTTATTATTCGATTGTGTTGTGTTGTATGCGTCTCTTGTAACATCATTAAGCATATATTATGCTGTACTATACCTGCTATCCGCGAATCATTCTCATTAGTTAGAAATTTGTTACATTAGAAAGAATCGTGACTGCATTGGTGTACTGCAATAAACATGGGTCAACTGACCCTTGAATTTATAGGGCCGCGAAACAACAAATTGCAAATGGTCCACCAGGCAAAAATTTTTTTTTTTTTTAAGTTTGGAAACCGATGGTGTGTAGGAAGGGTCTTGTGAGTACTTTAAGCTTTTTGTAAAATTGAAAAGAGGGGAGTGCACTGCGTTCGTGTTTAGGAAGGGTCCGGATGACGCACATTTGTTTTTTTAAAATACATTTCTAATTCAATGATTAAAAAATACATTTCTTCGCTTTTTTAGCGAACATGTTGAGGTTTTGGTTAGTTTGAGAAAAGGTGCTGTTTTTGGTGGTCAGATACGTTAAGTTTGGTAATAAAGAACATGGAAATGCATTTTTTTTTTTTTTTTAATTTTGATTTATGGACTATGAGTGGTTTTGAGGAAGAGTGCGCTGTGTAGACAGAGTCAGAGGGGAGAATGCGCAAACTATCTGTAGGCAGATTGATGAAGATTTTAGCGCAACCATAGCAGGTTTTTGTCACACTTTGTTTTTACCTATATCAAGGTGACATTTAGGCAACCGCTTAGCAGTATTAAGTTAAAAGTAAGGGTTTATCAAAAATACAATAAAAATGACTTTTCCGCCTTGAGATAAATACAGAATTAAATAAAACTTATATTAAAATGGCGAGCTTACTGCAGCGACGATGCTATTCTCAGTAATCCAGATGCAGTCGTTGAAGGGCAAGTACTCGGTTGTGATGGAGAGCGACTGACTGTCGGCACCCCCGGTTCCCACTAGCATCGCACTGCCGTGAGAAACCATGGCCAGCTGCTCCCCGCTCGGCGAAAATGACACTCCGTGGACCTGGAAATGTAATAGGCGGTTGGCATTGGAGTCTAGGCGGTTGGCATTGGAGTCTCTTTCAGTCTTCAGCTAAAGAAGACTTGCACAACTAGATAATTCTAGTTTCATTGTTCAATGAATTAGAGCATAATGCGGCCAATTCTAATTCTAATCTAATTCGGAATTTTACAAAATGCTACTTTTTTTAGTTTCTTAATCAAAACAAAAAATTTGAAAAAAAATTCGTGCACCTGAGAAAGCAATAAGTCTTCCAAGAACATTGTACTGTAATAATAAATATCAAAATAAAATGTTTTTTTTCAAAAAAACAAAATGTTTTTAGTAAATTTCTTGAATAGTCTTGTATTGTGAATTGTGATGAACTTATTCAAACAATAGAATCCCCCGAATATTGTATTTCTGTAAAAGTGTCAAAATTGAGAAATATATAAGTTAAATGCATCACAGCTTACATTATATGGACTCTATAGCGTTTTAAAACTGCATTCCAGTTTTTTATAAAGACTTGTCAATGACAACTTGTAGGTTTTTAAAGACCTAAAATTGGATCTCTCCTAATTTTTTTAATATATTTCGAAAACAAAACAGTATTTATGCTACTGTCAACACAAAAAATATTTCTTTCTCAACACACTTTCGAACTGCCCTAATATTAACTACCTCAATAGTTAAAATAAAACAAACCAATATTTTCACACTTTAGGCTTTTAGGACCTACCCATCCAGAAGAAGGCATGGCAAACTCTTTCATCACATTGCCAAAGTTCATTTTCTTTCCCCATACTGTTGCACTTGGCTTGGGATTAATCTCCTTGATGTAGGCTGAGAATACATAGGTCTTGTAGTCACAGCACCCGGCAGCAAGCAAGATGTTGTTCTGGTGCCAATCCAAAGTCACAATAGTAGATCTGTTATACCAATGTAAAATGTTAATTGCATGCAATATCACTGTAAACACAGCTTTTTAGGCTATAAAATCTCATTATATTTTAACAAGAAAAAATATGTATAATATAGCACTATAGCACCACATACATTAACCATTAACAACTTAACCAGTCTACATCAGTACACAGTTTAACTTAAGATCAACCCATGAAACAACCAGGAAAATAGAGTTACACTTCATATAAAGCTGATAAATTCACCTTGAGTAGTATTAATACAATCAATAAGCAGAAAGATTAAATTATTTAAAACACATGAGCATAATGGTTGGAGGTTGTAGGAAGACGTAATAAGAATATCAAAGCCCATACAGAAGCAGAAGTTGATGTTGAAAATGAATAAAGAGTTATTCGAGGGCTTTGACATTCTTATTACGTATTTAAAACACCTTTCAACAAATTTTATTAATTATGATTACTAAGATGATAATAAATCTAATGCCATCATTGGATTAACACACAAAAAAAAATAATAACTTGCAAAAATTTGAATTTAAGATTAAAGGAGAAACAGGTTAACGTTTCTTAAAAAAAATTCTGTTTTCACACTTGGATCAAAATTGAAAAATCTGAGAAACACGCACTCATTACTTATTTCACCAAACATACCAACCTTATAGGCTTCTTGATGTGCTTGCTAACCCACCAATTATTGTCGGCTTCAAAGTAGCATACAGATATCATCCGGGAAGAGCTACCCACTGCAAACTTGTCTTCCAACGGCGACCACTTGACACAAGTGGCAGCTCGGTTGATGCGAAGAATAACCAGCTCCTGGACCCAAACTCCTTCGGTCAGCTGCCAAACGTAAGCATTACGGTCGGCGCCGCAAGTAACAATGCGGTTGGTTTTTGGGGCCCAATCAATACCTGCATGAAGACACAGAATGGGTTAAAAAATTTGGGCCTGAATTTACAAGACTTGTGTACAAGTGTACATTGTAATTATATGTGTGGTTTTTTGCTTAAAAAAGAAATAAAGTATTGCTTAGAAGAAAACATTAATTTTTTTTCCACCTGCTATACCTTTTTATCTAGTTGTGTTTTTATCCTGCAGGTAATTTTGATGCCTGACATTTATAAGTCAAACAGGTTGTTAAATAACAAAAAATAAATCATAAGTAAAGACCAGAATTACATTAAACATCAAAATTTTAGGTTGTTTAAAAGATCTAATTTTTCTAAACGTTTTCGAGCATTTGAAGTATAATATGAATCATGTATTGTTCTGGTAAGAGTTTTACACCGACCTGTCACTTTCAAAGTGTGTTCACTCAGCGTGTGAATGAGATCCCATTTCTTGCCGGTTTTCTTAAAAATCTGCACATCATTGTCATTGAGACTGACGGCAACCTGAGAGCGATCTTGGTTGTAGGCGTGACAGGTTATGGGCTGCACACCGAAACTAAAAACCTCGGTCATTCTGGATGAGTGAGTCTAAATAATTAAGTAACCTTATTTCAAATACTGCCCACTGTCATACAACTACTCTGCCCACTGTCATACAACTACTACTTAATAATACAATGTATGTGGCTATATTGCAAAAATATACTTTATTCATCCAATGTTGCAAGTATGACTAGTTGGCGTGTTCAGGTGTGCACCTAAGTTTATTTGGAAAAATATACCAAAAGAAAGCATACAGCTCGAAAGTTCACCGTGTATTATTAACTGAAGTAAAAAAGGGCACTGGTCTACCACTGTGGAAAATATGGCAAGTGCACCCCCCAAAAAATCTGAATTGCACCCCCAATATGTAAAACGCTGGTGCGGCATACATTTACAGTACAATGAGTGCATCGGAAAATCATAAAGTGCACCCATAATATTTTTGACCTTTGTTGCACCCAGTTACCCATAGTTTTTCAGACGTGCACTGGTCTAGAATCCAACCACAATAATCAACGCACACTATTTGGGTTAAAGTACAAGTTAGCGTTTGGGTGTGTACTGTGTGTGGGTCAAGTATTATTATATTCATTATTTAGGAATAATACTTGACCCAACCTTACTCAAAACGCTAACCCACAAGCCACACCCTAAATTCTAACCCACATAACGTGCGTTGTGGTAGGATTCTAGACCACCGCCCTTAACACATCTATGTTGTTTTTATTTACTTTGCTATATTTAAGAAGACTTACCTTTCGTATTTAGAAAATGTAAAGTTAAGTACAAGAATAAATCCGCGGACTCTGGTCAGTCAACGCGAATAAGTGAAATATAAATGTATAGAGATTTTCAACAACTTGAAAATCTAAAAAAACAAAACAGTCAAATTTAGCAATACCGAATAACGTACACAAAGTTTAACATACAAGTTTCTTAAGCACGAATGGTCTTTCTGTCTGTCCCAACTATTAACCTAAGTTACGCATTATATGCTTATTTTTATCACTTTTTTAGACTTAACTAAGATGCACTTTGTACTTCAATTTATTAAAAAAAAACGTCATTTGCCGGAAATAAGATTAAACCTCATGAACGCATGGAGACTTTTATATTAGCAACGGTATTTTCGTTGGCATTCTACTTGCAGAAGACACAATGAATTGCTGTCAGCTGACAACAGAATTTTTACGACGAAAACAGTTGTTTTTCGAATGTTTTTTACAATAAACTTGGTATTTTTCTGGATGTAAGGCGTTATGTTTGTTTATTCTCCAGCACTTCCTTAATATTATCATACAACGATCGATGCAATTATCCAATTTTCTAAACAGGGTTGCCCAATCTAGGTACCATATTAGGACTCCATCAAAAATACTGAAATCAAAATACCATATTTGCGCAAATAAAACACTGTTCGGAATAAACACAAATAGGACTGATACTAATAGTCGGAAGAAGACCTTGGTCCTTCGATAGAATGTATACAGCAGAAAACAATCTAAACCACTTCCCCAAACCCTACCCTTAACTTGATTACTTACATACTCCACGAAAATTATTTCACCCGTAACCCAAATTATAACCTCACCAATGATTTTAAAGCCGAACATGAACGTCGATGGCAGAACGGAGCATTCCTTTAATACCAAAGGAGATTAATTGCCTTGACAAAAATCAGTAATTTTGTCGTTGTTAAACAAAATTTAGACCATTATAAGCTGTCATTATGTTTCATCGCCCCATGTAAGTTTGCGGCGTTTTATAGCTGGTGATTAATATAACGTTAAAAAGTCAGTTATATGCAGCCTATTGCACTTGACAAAAAAGTTAAATTCTTTAAAAAAATAACCACCACTAGTAACAAACTAATCCGCAAATTAACGTATTGTTTTATAATAGGCCAGGGGGTAACTTTTTTCTTGGGACAATTTTGGAAAAAAATTGTACTTGCGAAGCACTCATCAAAGAAATTTAACTTTTATTTACATTTATTTATCATAAAAAGATCATAAAATCCTAATGTGATGCCGCCTCAAGTCAATGAGAATTCCATAATGCCGAAAGAAATCAGCGCCGAGGATTGGCTGTGTGACGTTGGCCAGTATGAAATTCCATGAAAACTTTTCGAGGAAGACGAGGTTGATTTTCCGGGTGCCATAAGTATCTATTTTACTACCATTTGCCGCAACAAGTTGGAGATTCTTTTGACAGCCATTGCGATCCATTCGTGTCCCAGGCATTACGCTCACAGAGGCACCGGAATCAACCAAGTATGACCGACCAGCTGCGTGGTCAATGATATACAAGAGGCAGCGAGAATGACCAGAGGCATTAACCGCCATTAGTGGCTGATCAAAGCGTTTCCCGCAAAGCTGCACGGTGGAACGCACTTCTTGGAGTTGTCCCCGAAGCGACGGTGATACCAACACAACAGCCATGGAAATGCAATTTTACGCGCAAAAGGTTGTTGTCGATTGAAGTTTGAACTTCTTTTAAATGCTGCAACGTCGTATTGAATTTGATCGACCACTGCACACGTTGGTTGAGGATCTAATAAATCAATGATGCTGTCTGCTTTTTCAGCGAGATCTTCTAAATCTAAATCTAGGGTTGAAAGAACAGTTCTTAAATTAGCAGGAAGTCTTTGCAGAAAAACCTCGCGGAGGATTTGCTTAGCTTCGACGTCACCGAGTAGATGCTCCATGTTACGTAACATTAGTGACGGCTTGCGGTCGCCTAGATCAGTGGTTGCCAACGCACGGGTCGCGTCCGAAAATTGGGTCGCCTGAATAATGTTTTGGGTCGCTTGTTTTTAGGCATAAAAGTTCTTGGACGAAAAAATAACAATAAAAAAGGTTTAAAACATGAAGAGATCTCAAACTGGAAATTTAAATATAAGTCACGAAGCGTTTTATGTCAAGACATCGGAAAGCTTTCTAGCATGTTCGTAGTGCAATAACATTTAACAGTTTTCCTTTTAATTGTTGTTATTATATTATTATTATTGTTATTGCTAAGTGACCTATATTTCAATTAATTATTAGGCTTACGAAAAATGGTAAAACGATCATACAATAAAGATGGTAGTTGAAGCCGACATGAAACTCATTGACAGCAAGCGAGCACAGCTATCCCATTAGTGATTTAATAAATATATTATTTTCGGAAAAATGTAATGCCTTTGTAGTGCAGTTTATTTGTAACACAATGTTGAATGGCTTTCAAAAAATATTACGACAATTTGCTTGGGTCGCAAGATTTGAATTTTCTGAATTTTTCTTATAAAATTTGTCGCCTTGAAAACGTGTTGGGAACCACTGGCCTATAGATCCTCATGTCGCAAACACTTTTGAAGTCTTTGGTGTTGCGATATGCCGATTCTTCTTATTAGTACTTCTTTTAGTCTTTCAAATGGTTCATCACGTGAAGGGTGCTTAATTATGTCTCTTACAACAGTTGCGATGTCTAGTGAGAAAGCAGCAACCACGTGGTTAAATTTTGTAGGCGATTGCGTGATACCTTTTACGCTAAATTGCGCCTCGACTTGTAGGAACCAGAGTTCTGGGTCTCGTGGCCAAAACGGCGGTATTTTTATAGTAACTGCTGTTATAGTATCTTCTGCCATTGCTAAACGTTGTGTGAAAATTCGTCCAGAAAAACTTCGTTCACGTCGGCGGTCACCATTTGTAGGAGCACATAAAACACAACCTTTCAGCCGCACGTAGTTTATTCGAGTGGCCTTACATTCCTACACAACGAGACACAGCGAGGCACAAGAGACACGTGTCGCGTGTCGCGAATACAAGTATTAAACAACACGCTATACAGTACTAATAACTGGAATGTGCATGCTAAAGGAAAACAACGTTTGTAATTATTTTATTGACGCAAACAAATGGTATACTTAACGATATAATTGTGCGACGCCCTTGTAAAATTAAAACGACACACCAGGGCGTCGCGACGCACAGTTTGAGAAACCAGGTAGGCCTACTAGGCCTAGGCCTATATGTGTGTTTGTTACATCCTCAAACAGGTGAGATAAGAGCCAACACGTAAATCAATTACAGCATCATGGATTTTCATTAGCTGTAATATCTATTTCAGGATCGCAATAATCCTTTTAAAATGTCTACCTAAAAATTCAAACAGAGCTCCCCTTTCACAGTATTTTTGGAAACTCTCGTTTATTATTCGATCACAACAGTGACCTGAATATCCTCTCGAATATAGTTGCTAGAAAAAGCAAGCCAACTTTTGAAGCTAAACATGTAACGCTAATAACACATTTAAAACTTTTAGAGCATTCCAGTTGTGTAACCATCAACAAAACGGGAAAATTAGTTGGTTTAATTACGTAAGTAAATTTCAGTTTGATTTCCTTCACGCGGTTCGTGCGTATTTTAGGAAATTTACATTAAAAAAAATATTTGGAGTCAATTCAAAATCTCCCGTATTTTCCAGTACATAATAACAGGAGATGTTTTACGTTCAAATCTTCCGTTTCAACCTCTTTAGACAAGTCACGTTTTATCACCAGCCATTTTCGTCGCAATAATACTGCAGTACATGCTTTGAAACAAATTTTATGACCAACTTTAATTGCTAAGATCTCATTTAATTCGTCGTCCACTCAAAACGTACAAGAAAGTGCTGGCGTATGTTTCTTTCCGCATTAATAAGAATGGACACCGTTTTAAAAGATATACAGACAAAACGGCATCGTAGCGCTTTAGATGGCAGTTATTCAGCATGATTTATGAAGTAATTTCCTAGTGTAGCTGACCCATGACTGAGATAGACGTTAAAAAAATTAACAATAACGGAACAAAGACTTGAAATTTAGGAGATGCAAATCAATGGTTTAAAATGCTTGCCAGCTTCGAAAACCAAAATACCCTCCGTTGTGAGATTTTATGACTATCCCCAGGGGCGGATCCAGGATTTTCGTTTGGGGAACGGGAAACGAAAACTGTCCAAAATGGCGTTACAAGTTAGTCTTAAAAAGGTCTACAGTAGCAAACTTGTACAAAAATATGCATCTGAAATGCAAAATATATATATAATTGCTTATAAATTTAAATAAAAAATAAATTGCTTATAATTTGTTTAAATTGGCAAAAAGATTAATTTAAAGATAAAGGGATGCGGATATTGCCTGATTTATTGTAAATATAGTCTTAATCCTAATGAACAGAAAAGGCACTTTGTAGAGTCCCAGAGGTTAATTTCAACCGGCGCAAAATGATATGATCCCTTTAGCGCCTTTTAATTAAATATCCGTAATACTTTAACCGGACAAAACATCAACAACAGGAATTAGTTCTTGCTCTGGTTCCCACAACCCTCAAACCTTCCTGGATTCGCCTTTGAGAAAGCATCATTAAATTTATTATTACTTAACTAACACTATCGCCAACTAAATGGTTGCCAAATTTCCAAGGGCTTGCCCCCTAGAGGGGCGCCAAGCAATTCTTAGGGGGACGCGGGCTCAGGGTTAATATTTAATTTTTTTGCAATGATTCTAATGGTTTTGTTTAGGTTGTACACAACTCCTACAGCGCTGTACAAACTCTGTTTTTATCAACTTTAAACTGGCAAAAATTTTCGCGCCCCGTGCGAAACTTTTTTTTACTTTGGTTGACTATGTTTTAGCCAAAAGTCTCTTTGAGTGTCATTGCATGTTTTCATATCATTAAAGGCATAACGGCCCTTTTTAATTACAATTTTGCTAACTTGTAGATGAACGATAAAAATCATCCCACTTTCGAATTATTTTTATCAATATTTTATATGACAACAGGCTTGCAACAGGGGACCCTTTACAACAGGGGGGAAACTTTTTTGCGCGAATCTATAATGTTTTTGCAATGAATCTATTAATGTTTTTGTTTACGCAGCTGAAAAAAGCTTAAGAACCACTGTTGTAGAGTATGAGCTGGACTCGGAACTCGATAAAAATGCACATTTTGGCCGAGGTCGGGGTTGTTTTTAACCGACTTCGGATGTTTCCAGTGCAAAACCAAACATGGAAAAATGCTTGGCACGCGAGTTGTTGATATTTTGACATTATTCATAAATTGGCACACTGCATACGATAGGTTGCCGATCCCTGCATTAAGCTATCTTATATTGTCGGAAAATTGCAACTAACTCAACAGGAAGGAATAAGTCGTGAGTTGTATATAGGCCAGCGCAATGTTAACATGTTTTTTTCTACAAAGATTGTTGCTACGTATACGTAATGAATCAACTCACACATTGGTTTCGTCATATGCACTATACTTTCCTGGGCGGATGTTGACATCTTATATAGTCTATCATATTTTCTTAATAAGAAGCGGTGGAGATTCAGCGAATGAGTTAAGTTATCGAATTTTAAAAAGTATAGTAATTTAATGTTTGTAAAAAGCTAAAAACAGCCGTTTAATTGAAAAAACTTTAGCTGAGTAAAAACGGCAATTTTAATAACAGTCAAGTAAACAACGGTCATGATTTTGTAAATATCAAGCAATCGTTATGGTGACCAAACGTTCTTTTTGCAGATAAAGGCCCAACAAAATGTTGGCTTTTAGAAAATTTTATCGCTTAAGAAATAACCCAGGCAGCATTCTAGCAAAAGCCGGGAAACTTGGCATCTCAAACTGCACGTCGTCATCTCGCTATAAGTTCAGCTTTCGGTCAAATGCAAACCAAGATGTTACAAAGATGGAGGTAAATGTACGAAGAAAGGTATTTAATTTGAGATTTTTGCTAATGTCTTTAGTGGGGGTGGATCACTTTTTTGATTAAAGGAGGCGATAAATGTTTTAGAGATGACGTCACAAAGTTACGTCATAAAAAATCTTTTAAACAAACTGTTGTTCGCGAACGAACTTATGTGCAGCTGTTATACAGTTCAATTGCGCACAGCGATTGAAGGATTCAATTAACAAATATTTCCGTTTGTTTTAAAGGTTAAAAGATTTGCATATTACTGAAATAAATAGGATTTGTAAACAAATTAAACCAAAATTGTATTTCGAATAGTTGAAGATTTCACTATACAATTTTGAAAAAGTTATCTTTCGCATTATTGTAGCTGTGTTCAATAGCATAGCATGGATGAAATTTGCATTAACTTCGTATCGAACCGGTATCGATGACGCCCTAGGATCGGACGAATACCGATACTACCACTTGACATCAGGTTTCGGTCCGATATTATCGGACATCCATATGCTTATTGGTGTAACCAAAGTGCCAAGAAATGACAAATTTTGAAACGCACTGGTTTGTGTCCAATACTAAAAGAGCAGAAACCGCATAGTGTTTTATTTAGAGAATCTCGAAAGCTGAGCCAGTGAAGAAGAAACTTTCCTTTGGCAAAAGTTATGTGATCACTTATCCTGAAGGTAACAAAAGCGCACTTTATGTTGTTTTGAAACAATAGCTTGCTGTAATGTATTCTACAGATCATTGTTTTCTTTGAACTATTTTCTTAAAAATGAACAGAAAATACATGAAGCATTAAACAAAAACAAATATATTTTACATCGATCTGAAAACAAACTATTTATTATTTTGATTTATGAAATCTGATACTTTTGTTTTTAATCCCCCACCCCCCTCATTTCAGCGAAATGCGCATATTAAAAACGAAACATCGTAATCGCTTGAAAGAAGAGCATGACATGCGGTTATGCTTATTCAAAGGGGATGCAAAAACCAGGGAGTCGAACCGCTTGACTTTTCCGGTTCAGGTTCTGTTCGGGTTGAAGGATTTTTTGGAATCCGGTTCAGATTCGGTTCGGGTTCAAGGATTTTTCCGGAATCCGGTTCAGATCCGGTTTCGGTTTCGAGCAATTTAAAAGTTCCCGGTTCAGCTCCGGTTCGACCGTCGTTATTTCAAAACCGGTTCATAAAGTTCCGGTTCGGGTAGGCCTACAATATAAGTTGCGTTAAATTTAAAAATGTGGGTCAATAAATGTAGAGAATAATCTTTGCATTGTAAGTCATTTAATCGAAGTTACGTAACGTATTACAAACAGCCAAGCTCATTATTAAAATGTCTAAAAAATTAAAACATCCACGTTTTGTTTAATTAAAATTCATGTTTTTTCATAAAATTTCGAACATGGCGTAACTTCTGTAAAATATACAAACTCTATAAAATACAAGTTGTGACGTCATACTAGAGTGAACCGCTTTTGTTTACGGGTTTGGGTTCGGTTAAGGTCCAGGTTCCTTTCAAATTATTCGGTTCAGTTCCGGTTCAGCTCCTCAAATTCTACAAAATGTTCGGTTACGGTTCGGAAAAAATTGACCCAAAACCGGTCCATTAAGTTCCGGTTCGGTTCCGATTCGACTCAGTTCCGGTTCGAAAACTAGTGGATACTATAGGCAGGCGCAATAATATTTTATTCGTATCTAAAAACAAAATGGGGTCGCAATGTAAATTTCAATTACATGTTATTTAAATTTGGGTCGCTTATTCAAAAGGTTGGAGACCACTGGTGTAGAAGATGTGTAACAATCTGAATGATGATGGCACACAAAGATAAAATGAGAATTGATGATACATAATTATCTGCTGAGCAGGCATGTGTTATGCCAATTGTGAGTGGAATTATGGAAAAACTGTGGGACAGGTTAAGCGGTTATTATAGAAAGCCTGTCCAGACAAAAAAAATGTATTTCGTTAATATTTTCGTTAACCACAAACAGTAGGACCCTGGAACTACATGCGCGCCGTTTCGACGATAAGCCGCTCAGCTGCGTCACGTGCCACATTAAAAAAAACAATAATAAAACCCAATAAACGCTTTTTTTCGCGCTTCGCGCGATTGGAGTTTTTTGTTCTATATTTTTGCACGAGATCATTAGAGAACATCAAGTAGATGTTTAAGAATAATTGTTCTACGACGTCACGTTATGACTTAACTTTCTGACGTCATCTCTAAATAATTTACTGGCGGACCAATAAAGACGGTTAATGCGGCTGTCAACAGCTAAAAGGTTGGGCACACCTGTTTTAGGGTATAAAAATCTCAAACTGCCAACGTTCAATGGTTTATAATGACCGTACAAGTAGTTACTTTAATTTAAATAAAATTAAGTTAGAAAAAAATAGTAGGTTATAGTCTTCATTTCGATTTGACATTTGCAAAATAGCCTACATTTTACTCATCACGAAAAGTATACATAGGGTAATCCTTATTTCAATTATGTTTAGTCGATAATATTATAGAAAAGGCAGGGGTCCTTAAAAGTTTTCAAGTTGTCATATATGGATTTTAAACTTTTGTCATGAAGAGCAGAGCGCCAAGACTTGCCCGCCTTAATTAGTCCATATTGCACTGCTCTAAGAGTTGTCCTACCTTTTCTTATAAAACTGGTTAGTTGTAGGCTTATAGCCAGGGTTCCCATCTGCTCAATCCAAAAAATAAGCACGCTACTCAAAAAATAAGCACGCTACTCAAAAAATAAGCACGCTACTCAAAAAATAAGCACGCTACTCAAAAAAAGCGCACTATAGGCTACTGAAGACCAAGAGGAGATCCAGGATTGCGGGGGTGAAATCCAAGCTTATAGGAATAATGTCATAAAAATAAAAACTTAAAAACACCTATTTTTTATGCGCAAAACGTAGCTTAATCGCGCGAAGCACGAAAAATAAAACGAAAAAAAAAGCGTTTATTTGCTCGAAATTGGCTAGTTTACCACCCTTATTTAATGCAAGCTTTGTTAACTTTTTTGTTTCAGAACGCACATGTACACCTTTAAAATGTGGTGCATGGCAGCATGGAACACGTGCAGCCGACGCTACCCGGTAGTCAAGTTTAGTTCACTTGGCGGAGTTTGGCTTGTAATAAAATAAATATTTGCTTCTAGCAATTTTTGTTATTGGTGTAACATTGTGTTTTCCATAGCCTCTGGGCTGATTTCGCAATCACAATAACAGCAATGATCGTAGCTCTTTCCGTTTCGACTTCATTTGACATTAGAAAATTCCTTTTTATGTTTATCACAAAAAACGTGCTTATGCTGACTCATTCTCTTAATAATATTTTGTCAGTACTGACACTGCCTAAACCTAAAATGTCAGTCCTCACGACAAGCCTAAAGTTTACTTGATTGCTAAAGCAAAACACTCCATTGTTATTATGTAATTTAATGCATTGTTGTTATAATCTGGGTCAAAGAATCTGGCAAATACCCATGAAAAAGTCTCTCACTCCACCGTTAATGTAAGCAAAAGAATAGATAAAGAACACTTTTAGAAACTAAAAAAAGACAAACTAAGCACACACCTCTAAAATAAGCACGTTTCTTAGTAATAAGCACAATTGTGTTTTCTAAGACAAATCTTACAAATAAGCACGGTATAGCAACCCTGCTTATAGCACAACAGAAGTGCTTGTGTGGTGTGAAATCTCTAAGGTTAAGAGTTTTATTTTTGTTAAATCAATTGCGATGTAATACTGAATCTCCTTTAAAATCCAACACTTGTCGTCCTTTCGACAAAGCCCTTTGTCATTTGACAATGCATTCTTGCCAATCGGAAAAACTGTTAAACTTGGATGGATGTTAGTTTTTTTAGCATTTATGAGAAGTAACACAGCAGTTGATCACGTAAAATAACTTAAGTCCAAGTCAAGTCTTTTTGAATAAATAACAAGTCAAGTCCCAGTCCAAGTCATCGTTTGCCCAAGTCAAGTCCCAGTCAAGTCATAATTAGAGCAAGTCAACTTCAAGTCCAACCATTGTCAAAAAAATAAAACTTTAAATTATGAAAACCGGCAAACTTCTTCGATTATTATGAGCAACTCAAGTAAAAATCAAGATAAAAGCAACATATTACAAGCAAATTGTTGTATGTGCAACGATCGGGATAAATAACGTAATTTTATAAATGATTGCTTAATTAAAACAATTTATTTTAACCCAAGTCATTTGTCCAAATGACTTAAGTCAAGTCAAGTCATTTGCCCAAAAGACTTAAGTCAAGTCAAGTCATTTTGCCCAAAAGACTTAAGTCAAGTCAAGTCATTTAAAAACAGTGACTTAAGTGCACTTAAGTCAAGTCATTGACTTAAGTCATTACAACACTGGTAGACGAACAGACCCAAAACTTTTTTCAGAATTTCTGGAAAATTTACTTGAAACGACAGTAGACACAGATCGAGGCGATAGAAGCGTTTCATGATCAAATGCCCCGATGGAGCCAAAAATAACGTACAGTATAGCATAACTTGTTCTTTTTGCCGGTAGGTGGCCACGACGCCTCGACACCGGTGGTGCTAATTCTCGGATGGGCGGGGTCAACTCATAAGCAGCTTCTAAAGTACGGGAAACTTTACAAGTCGTGGAACTGCATCGTTCTCTGCTATACCCATCCCGTGGTATCGGTGTACTTCAGACGTAAGGCGACGGTTTGCATTTTGTATATTTAGTGGTGAAACCGATAGTAATATTAATTAAAACTAAACAACACAAGTAGATTAATATACCTTCGATGCGTAACTGATGGTAACAATGAAAGACACACACAAACATATGTGTTTAATAACATCTGTGATCTAGCCCCTCGGAAGTTGCTTTATGACCAACGATCACGGCTTCCGTATTAATAGTACACCTGATGGTAACAACCACGAAAATCATGGAAGCGCCATAATGCAACTAACCCAATACCTTCATTTAACTATTATAAGCAGAACCGAATAATATCCATACCGGTATAAAACAATTACACTCATTATGGAGCAATACATAACTTCATGGAAATTTAATATGAATAGCCGAAATTGTTTTTTAACTTATTAAGATGAGATATGTGTAGAATAAGCACCTGTTTAATTAACTTGTAGGTGGTCGCCCGACATTGGTTCAGGCCCGGGGTAAGGTTAAACTTGGATTAGGAGTTGATAATTATTGCATCGCAGGCTTCTCCTATAGACCAGAGGTTCCCAACGTGGGCGGTACCGCCCCCTTGTGGGCGTTGGCGAGTTACAAGGGGGCGTTTTTGGTCTTTTTCTAATTTGGGGGGCGCTGAACGCACATAAGGGGGCGTTACAAGTAAGTACTGATGGAAACATTTTGTAAAAGGTTCACATAAAAATAGTGACAAACAGAATTGTAGGTAACTTTTAACCTTATGGCAACTTCCGTACTGCGAACTTGTAGTAGTTTTCCGACCATTGTTACGTGAAAATTGGCTTTCTTATGTTTAAGTTTGTTGTTGCGTTTCACCGTTTTGTACGCGGCAAAATGTTTGTATATTTAAAGCAGGGGTCGTCGCCGGATTCGGCCAGCCGCGCCCTTTTGACAACTAGACATGAGTTCATTTACAATACTTTTTGACTATTTTACCTTTAGATCGTAGAAAATTTTTCGCGCTTCGCGCGAATGATCTTTCTACGCCCAGTTTGCTTACACATTTTGAAGCTGTTTCTGGACTAGATCAGCGCTTCTTTACCGTTGCGCCGTGAAAGGCTACCAAGTGCGTCACGGAAAAACGAAAAATGTCTTAAAAAATATTACACATATATTTTTTAACATTTTTTTGGCAATGTAATAATAAAAACTAGCAGGAAATTTAAAAGAAATGCCGGTATACCCCAAAAAAATCGCGCTCGCTTCGCTCGCCAGGTGCGCCCGGACTTAAAAACATTAACAAACACTACACTATCTATTAAGGTTAACGCGTTTCCTCAAGGTAGCTTTTCTTGGTGCAGAAAGTTCAAATTTTCCTGGTAATTACATAACCTGGTGAAATAATGTATCTATAAATTCCCATAGTGAATGTATGTTAATTAGACAACCTAAAATATGACTGACAGCTTATCGAAACGAAAGTGAAGTCAATATGATGTTAGACAACGACCAATATAATACTTTACTGTAAAGCAAGATGAGGGGGCGATATAACACAATATTAAGCCCAAGGGGGCACTAGTGTAAAAAAGGTTGGGAAACACTGCTATAGACTATTACCACCACCAGAATAAAGTTTAACATGGTCTTTTTAGTTTTACTTCATTTAGAATGTCTTACGAAAACATATATTATATAGGTTTTTCAATTAGCATCCATAAAAATACAGAACAACTTATTTATTAACTTACAGATAGTCTTATGAATTTTTGTCCCGCAATTTAAGCCTAGTATTTAAACCAGGGGTGTCCAACTCAAATATGCCGGCCGGTGTGCTAGTTTTTATCTTATAACTTATTTCCGTGTCAAAGTTTCGTAACTATAATTCTTTTTAATCTTAAAAGCATTTTTTTTTATTTTGAATAACGTTTATTTACGCCAAAAACAATTGTTTATAATTGTTGTATATCAGAAGTAACTGTTAGTGGTCGACGTGGCCATGATTGCCTCGATTGTTTTACATTGTGAATAAAAAATGGCAATTGGTTGAATAACAAATTTAGCAATTTTTGACGATTGGCTAAATGACTATTTGATATTTTGGGGGTGCTTGCGTGCTATTTTTCATTAGGTCGCGTGCCATATTTGTGTTGGCCACCCCTGGTTTAAACAATTCCAACACGAGGCAAAGAAACAGCACTTTTAGACTTTGCAAATTTGCAGACCCGAACGCAAAAATACACCAGAAAACCTCTCAACGTTTGGTTGAAGTCCTCGATAAAAGCCGACTCGGTTCTAATCCTCTTCTAATTCATCTGTTTTGCAATGGAGGATTTTTTATCTACAAAGATCTTGCGCTGCTCCTAGAGGTTTTGCTTATGTTTGATTTATAATATTTCTTGGAAACAACAGCTTATTATAAAAAAAGATGTGGACGCGGAGAGAAATGTTCACGATATGCCTTAATGAAGTATATTTTCTAATTAATACAACGGGCGTTTGACATGTTTGATTCAGTACAAAATATACTTCTTATATGTGAAAAAACCTAACTTATTCGTTTGGTGTGGTATTTTTTTCAGCATAATTTGAGCAAAACCCTATGGTGTTTGGGACATTTTCGTGTGTATTAAATTACTTCTACAACGATCGTAATTTGAGTCAAATTAAACGTAATAAAATATACCTTACAATTTTTTGTTGTTAAAATAACGGTATGTGACTTGTGTTATTTTAGGGTGACAAAAATCGTGTGCTGGGGGCTATTTTCGACAGTAGCCCGGTGTACATCACTTTCTACCTGGGTTATAACGCCATATTTGGCATTCCAGCATTGAGCAACTCCTTTTTGAGAGCCTTTGCTGTGCTCGTTTATCTTCCAATCTATGGCAAGATGACAATTCAGCGACTGACAGGATTAAGTGAACTTAACAAAGGCTACAGAGTAAGTCGTTGAAAGGGTTGGCTTTGGAATGTCGATAATTCAAAAATGCAATGATGTTAACAAAATGCCATATGACAGTTTGCTTACAAGAAACATCAAGTAAAGAATTTCAAACACAACGGTTGCTCAAGACATGTCTTTGTTTAAGTAATTGCCATAACAAGGCAAAACTAAAAATTAAATAAAAATGTTTGGCCAATATGAATATTGTTGAAGATAAGCAATTTTGGACGATATTTTGTTTTAATTATTCCAAAAACTCAGTTTACCTCTAAAATCAGGCTGTATAATTATAATTAAAAAGTAAATCTTACTATATTTTAAACTCTATACCTGTTTGTCTACATGAATTACAATATTTCTCATGTACTGCATCAAGCTATTTAAAACAGTAAAAGCATTTATTAAACTTTATTAAGTCAAAGTTTATTCAACCTAATGCTAAGTTTATTTATCTTCAAAACATTTCGATTTGATATATCTGACAAATAGCCGGAAACTTATTTTTTGAATATATTCGAGCTTTGCTTTTTCCAGATTCTAACGGAGTCACAAGAACATACCTGGCCTCACTTGTTCCTCTATTCCGACGCCGACGTCGTGGCCCCTCCCCAATACGTCACGGCCTTCGCCGAAAAAAGAAAAAAGGCAAACACGAGGCTGGTGCAGACGCACAACTTCGGTGACTCCCCGCACGTTCAACACTTTCTACGGTACCCTGAAGCCTACAGCGAAAATGTGCAAAACTTTTTCAGGGAATGTCTGGCCATAAAGGAGCGTTTAAATTCCTCCGACCAAGCAAGTTGAACCTTCACGCACGCAGATTTTGTGTTCAGGACGTACGCTTCTTTTTTATCGCAGTAAAACGCCGAAATTATGTTCCTTGATGCAATATAAATGCAAATATCTTTCTAGTGCAACTCAAAATAAAACATGCCCTGGTCAATGCATTATTTACAAATGCTAACTATTCCCCAGTTAAATTAGATTTAAAAAAATTGTTCGTAGCATAGTTTAGTTAAATATTGAATATATTCGTTCCTCAAGGCAGTATGAGTCAACATATCTACGACTAATATAGGTGCCTTTTTCATGATAGACGAAGTTATCTTCTCGGCAAAATTATATTATCTTGCTTCGCAATTAAAAACGAACAACAGAATACTCTAGCAAAACTAGCAATTCAGGTCAGACACAATTAAAAGATCTTAAAAAAGAGAGATAGCACCAAAAAGACATCTTCAGGATAACTTCATTCTAATTAAGATATAATGACGATACCTTTGTGGGCCAAATATATATACACCTTTTAAGATTGTTTAATTGTGTCTGGCCTGAATAGCTAGCTTTGCCAGAGTATTCTCTATTCTGCTGTTACTGATCAGGAATTAAGGTCGACATTTATCTTGCAAGGATCAAGGTGATTTCTATTATCACATATTCAATACAACAACTAAAAAAGAAAAACAAAAAGGGGCTTGTAAAAAGGAACAACTGTACAATGAAATTGAAAGTTGAAGCTATATCCTTGGAGTACGGGGTTCCTGCGTTGGTATCTTGGGACAGAACCCAAAACTTGGATAGCCCTATAGGTCCTAGAAAAAGCCACCCTTTAGGCGAAAAGGTGTTTATTTGTGTCAGTATGGCTGCCAGGCCACATTTCAAGCAGCCATTTGGACAAGCTAAACATGTATTACCGTTTATAACACTTAAAACTGTTAGAGCATTCCAGTTCGAAAAACAGGAAAAATAAAATGGTTTAATTGTGACTAAGTAAATTTCGGTTTGATTTCCTTTACGCGGTTCATGTGTATTTCTGGAAAATAATAAGTTTCATTTTGTAGAAAATCTTTTTGGAGGCAATTCAAATTCTTATGAATTTCCTTATGCTTTGAAAACAAATTTTATGACCAACTTTAATTGCTAAGATCTAATTTAATTCGCGGGTCACTTAAAACGTACAGGAAAGGGCTGGTATATGTTTCTTTTTGCCATAATATGAATTGACGCCGTTTTTTGACACCGTTTTACTGACACCGTTTTACCAAACGGCTTCGTATCGCTTTAGACGGCAGTTATTCAGCATGATTTGTGAAGTAATTTCCTAGTTTATGCTGACCCATGACTGAGATAGACGTTAGACAAATTGACCTTAACGTAAAAGTAAGACTGTGCGGTTTATATTTTAAAAGAAGTATATTAATGGTTTTAAATTCTTTTCAGCTTCGAAAACCGAAAAACCCGCCGTTGTGAGACTTGTTGATTACCCCAGGGGCGGATCAAGGATTTTCGTTTGGGGGACGGGGCACGAAAACTTTCCAAAAGCGCGTAATGAAGTTACGAGATAACGCAGCCGAGAAGCACGAAAAAATAAATTCCTTATAATTTGTTCAAATTGACAAACAGTTGATGTAAAGATAGCTTAAAGAGACCGCATATTGTTGGATTTATTGGAATTTATAGTCTAACTCCTATTTAACAGAAAGGACACTTGTGTAGAGTTTAAGATTTCAAACGGCCCAAAAGACACAAATATATACCTCTGAACCAGACAAAACATATATACCAAAAAAAACCTTCCTGGATTCGCCTCTGGAACGCCGTGAATTACTTTCAGCAAGTTTTATTAAGCTATCTTACTTGTCGGAAAGTTGCAAACAACTTAACAGGCGGGATTAAGTTGTGAATTGTATAAAGCAATATGACTTGCATTTTCTACAAGGATCGTTGCTACGTGTATGAGTAATCTATTAACTCACACATTGGTTCGTCATACTGCTATAGACGAAATCTTCAGCGTTGCCCAGGTTAAATAGAATATTTTCCAGTTATACTAACTGGTTATAATTTAATTACACCTATACAATAACCACGATAATGTGTAAAAGTCTAGACCTGAATTTGGCCTTGTTATACAAAATGAAACAATCCATCATACTGTGGGCTCTTTATCACTTTTGAACATTACGTTGTAACATGTTAAACTTTTAGCCTCATGTTAAAGCCCATGGATGGTGAACCACTGTGCCGCGGGTCACGAAGTGACCCACCACAGATTTTTGATGACCCACTTGTCTCTCTAGAAATACCGAAATAATATCAATCATTTTCATGAAACGATAGATGAAAAAACAGTTCTTCGTTAGATAGGCCTGTATACTGTTTAAAACTAGGCTGGGCTGGTTAAACCAATAAACCATGCTGAAAAGCTTTCTGCTGAACTCCTGTAATCCCATAAAAATTCTGCAGCATTTGTTAACTATTTAGCTTCTTAATATTTGTGGGTATCCGAATTTGAAAATCATCCAAAAACCATAACACTTTCGCATAATATTAACATATAAATAAAAATATGACCCACTTGTGCATTTTGTAAGGATTAAGGTTGTGTTTGTGACCCGCACGATGAAAAGGTTCGCCATCCCTGCTATAGCCCATGATTATGGAAGATAAACGTGGTAAACGTATATACCCAAAAAGTAATGTTACGAATAGCGTAAAATTTTCGTAAGAGGCATTAATGTTGCAAACGTATTTTGAAATAGCGTAATATTTTACTTATGCCAAAACGTTTGCACTGCGTGTCACTAAATAGAAATTTCAAGTCATGTGATGTGTTTTAAATCATGTCATATCGTGTGTCTAAAATCGGTTAATCTAATGCTTCCCAAACATTAGAATAACACCCCTCAGTCTGTGTGAAAGCGGCTTTAATTGAATGGCGTGTTTACTTTTGTGACTTATCTACGTGGCCCTAAACATCTAATTCTTTGTCGCCGTAAATTCCCATTATTTTTTGCATCTTAAATTGTTTAGTAAAATAATGCGGGAAGTGTTTTTAAGAGGCAAGGGTGCTGAAGCCTTATCTGGACTGGTATGCAAAGCTTTAGACGAGAAATGTTTGCCCGAAATCAACAAACTAATTGCGAGAAGTTATCCCAACAATCAGTTTCGGGAAATTTTTAGGATTACACACGAAGACTCAGGAAATTCTGACGTCGAGCTAGCCACGAAATATCTAAAATCTAAAGCTTCGTGGGGAGTTTTCGAAAAGCAGACGGACAAACTTGTAGCTCTAAGGATGAACACTGCACACAGCAAAGCAGATCGTGAACCGCCTCACGACATCCCTGCCAATACCAGCCAACGAAACGCGGTGAGACTTCGGTTTCTCAATCAATTCTTTGGCGACATGTTTAACGAACTTAACACCGCTTGCTACATGCGCGGGAGGTACAGCTGCACGAGTCCCGAGTACCGTTCCAGGGGCTTGGCCGGCGCGTTTGAAGACGTGACGAACGGCGTTGCGAGAGCGAGAGGCTGCGAGTATTTCGTGGCAATTCTTGGATCGGTTTATTTGCAAAAAGCCGCAAAATCTGAAGGCTATACTGTCCTCAGGGAAGTTAAGTTAGCCGACTACGTTGACCCTGAAACCGGATTGAAACCTGACCTGCAGCTCTCCTCTTCACTGAGATCGATCCAGCTCGCGTACCGAAAGTTCTAAGTGGATTAAATGTGGACCGAGATTAACAAACTACAAAGTAAACAACTGCGAACTATGGAAGTTTGTGGTCGTTTAGCCAACACAAAAAAAGTACAAAATCGAAATACATGTAATTTGTGTTGGTTTAAACTTTAAACTGAAGAATGCATATCGAATATATATATATCAGTTTGATTGTTTTACAAATAAAAGTTGATTGTTTTACGAATAAAAGTTGGTTGTTTTACCATTAAAACTATAGTGTAAAGACATTGGGTGATTGTTTGACTAGGTAAAACGAATCAACAAACTGAAGTCGTACCCTGGTGATTATTTTACTTAGACGAATCATAATATTGAAATAAAACGTGGTGTTTGTTGAATTTTGTTCGTAGCCATAAGTTGTATCGCCAATTTCGTACTGTCGTTTTGCTGTTGGATGATTGACAGTCCTGGTCGCTTAATTTAATCGGCACCATATGCAAATATATCGGTTAACATAAACTGCACTAAAATAGTTAACCAACTTAATCTCTTCACAACTCACGCCAAAAGATATCGCGAGCTTGATTTTGAGTAGTTATTTTTTTCGCCGCTATTATATAGATGTAAAGAAATGAGTTGTGAGCGGAAGGGAAATAGGTAAAAATTACAAAAACTGTTGTGAGTCTGAAATTCAGGTTGCTTGTTGTCAAACTAAGATGGCAGAAAAGCTTTTTAAAGAAAATTATTGACTCACAATTTAGTGAAAGAATAGTAATTATTTGTGAGATTTTACTTTTCAAAAAGCTAATATTTTGGACGAACAAAAAGTCGAAAAATTTACTTGTGTTTGAAACAAGCACGTTATATTTCGGGGGAAGATAAGTGAGTTCATTGCTTCAAAAGCAGTGGACGCCGCAAAATTATGACGTATAATCATATCAGAATGTGCGTTTATAAACGAATTAATTGAAAACCGCCATAGTTAACTTAAAAAACTCAAATCAGACCAATTTTCTTAAAAATACAGCACTCAATAATTAAATAATTAACGTACGTTTATAAAGTGGTTGAATAGATTGAGGTAGCAGCTTTTTACCCAAGAAATAGGGTTTGAGCCAGTCGCTAGTTTATAACCACCATAAAGCGTCGTAACCGTTATTAACCCACAAGAGAACAAAAACTCTCGCTTAATGCGGATAAAAAGCGGGTTGGTTTTCTCGTATTCTTGAATGATGTTCCCTGCAACGTTGCGACGCGGGAAGGGGGTAGCGGGGATGGGTTTGTCCAGAAAGTGACAAAGTGGACCCCAACCTTGATCCACAGCGTACACCAGCAGTTTGTCTTTGGGTGCGTTCTGCCAATAACAAAGTTGCGTGAAACGGACGACGTTATTGTGTGTATTCAAACCTTTGGAGAATAATTTTCATTTAATATATTGAAAGACGAATCGAATTTTACACTCATTGCTTCTTAGCACGCTTGGTTAAAACAACCTGAGTCCGACTTGGGATCAATTTATAGAGAGATTAGTTGTATTTTCACTTATCCAAGTAAATACAAACTTATTTGGTTAACAGCAATCCTCTCATAGGAGTGCCGTATAATCCATAATCACGGAGGGACTAAGGTTTTCATTGACCTGGGGCTGTATGCTAGTCAGAGGCCTATTGAACTATTTACATTCTGTTTATTATTGTTCCAACCACAATTACTTAAAATTACATTGATTTGTTCTCTTATGAACCAGATTCAATTAATATGTTTTATACCTTTATAATTTAGACAAGACAAAGCTTGTCTTCGCACAGTATAGCTTCATGTTGTGAAGTAACAAACACGCACTGACGTCACAAGCTTATGGTCGAAAATATAAAAATAAACATGATGAATATTTACTCTAACCAATGAAACTATCTGGTATGAGAGGTGATATTAGATTATAACTTGACAGTTTTTTTCAAAAAGATAACTATTGTTGCGGTGGGCCTAATGTTTTGGTGTGCCTGGGGTTGCAGCCCCCTCAGACCCCGCCTTAATCTGCCCCTGTCCATAATACGTGTGGTGGAAAATTTTCCGTCCGGTAATATTTTTGTTCCTGCTTCGATTTACATTTTAATAATGAAATTTCTTTGATTCTGCCGTTGCATTAAGTTAGTATGTTAAAAGTACCTGCATAACATGCGCGTTGTGCATGCGATAAGCCTTTTTGAGCAACATCTCATTTCCCGTTACTTGAGTGAATAAGCTTGGCTCAGCTTTCCAGCCAAACGCGACTTCAACTGCAAATAGAGTCAAATGTTAGCAAGTGTTTACGGGTCGACTAAACTTCGATCAAATAATCAACTGTTTGGCAAACTCTTTCATTATTGCATAAAGGAAGGTCAATTGTGTAATGAACAAATTGATGATATGCCAGTATTACCTTTGATGGATGTTGAAATGCGACATTAGACTCGATTTTAGTCTCAGAAAAAATATAAGATTAGGCCTACATCAGGGGCGTCTTTTTTTAGTTTAAATAAACGTTCTTATTTTTGGTAAAAAAGCGCTTTTATAATTAGAAAGAATTGGATCGGTTACGAAACTTTGGCACGGGAAGAAGTTATAAGATGAAAATTGGCACGCCAAAATCCATATGAAAATATTTATTGTAAAAACTAATGTAATTTTAACTCAGAACAAAGAATGTAAAAGCACAAAGAAAACAAAGAACTAATGAATAACTAACTAACAATCAATATTTTTGACGTAGAAAGCAAGTAGTAGAGGATTACGACAGACTGTGGCCGCGGGCCACATTATCATGTAAGACCGAAAACTGTCTGCGGGCCGGTCAAAATCCCTTCGCGGGACGGGTCCTTTCACAGGTCTGTTCGCCTACAGACAAAACACAGCCCAATCTCAAGCGACCACGTCGTAAAGTGTCCTGTATAAACTACGTGGCGACGCCTAGAAAAATTACCTTACTATGACAACTCTACACATTGCATATAAAAAAAAAACGTATTTTGTTATGGTTTCAGGTTAACCTTTATTTCTCTATCTAGCGCCATATGATGAATGTTAAGGCAATGACTAGGTATTGTACTTTACTGACCACATACGTTTTATTGACTTGTTTAAAATACCAGCAAACCACAAAATAACCCAATATAGATATTTATAGTCTTCCTTATATGTTCTTACATATCTTGATGGCAAATCGCGTCATCTGAGCGTGACTTGGCGAAAGATAGGGAAAGAGTCGATATGGCATCTCGAAACCTGCTCTAGCTTGCTTTAACCAGCTTTGCCACCATTCCTCCTCTGTCTTACGTGTTGTTAAAATAATCTACAAGCGAAGAGAAATACTACATCAGTATAGTTTCGACACACGTCAATTTAGTTGAAAAGATGTGGATGTTTAGGCAACAGTAAACTTAAGCAGAATCTTTGACTTGTTTAATTTGGTTAAACTATATCGTGCAGGTTTCGAAGATCTAACAGTATAAGGATAATTTATCAGAAACTCATCCAATTGATTAAGTTGTAGCTTATAACGTTAAAAATAAAGCCATCATGAATTTAGAAGGAGACGTGTCACACTCTGATTAAAAACATAAACACGAAAAATTGGCACTTCTTAAATGCAATAACCTACAGTTATTATATCACGCAGTCACGTTGTGAAGGCCATTTATCTCACCGCTGTACAAAAACAGGTAAAATAGTTAGGGCGACGCACAAAAAATAAGGACAGCGTATTTATCATATTAAAGTTACGATACAATGGTCACACTAAACAGACAGTTTAGAAGCGCTAACTGAAAGAGTTTAACAAATATGTGGATATCGACGTTATTAGAACATTTAAACGGGCCGCAATAGGCCTATACCGATTTTTCGTTCAGTTTTGAATGACCGAAACATTCCACCAAATACAAGTACAATTTTTTTATGAAATATGTTTTTATAGGCTTTTAGAGATTGTTAGGTAACGCCTGGCAACTTTGCATTAAAACAGATTGGCAAAGTTGGTTAAGGCAAGTCCTTCGAAGCGCAAAAATCATCACATTTTTGTGTATATCAAAAACCTAAACGAATAAAGTTTTTGAAGTGAGTAGGCTTCATGTGCCCCTTAATTGGTGCCTATTTTATCTTTATACATTGCTGTATAATCATTACCTTGCGATAGTTTGGCTGATTTGTGAGCTAATAAATGTATAGTTTTGTAAAACGTCGGCTGGGAACCTGTTTTTATTTTGTTCGTGTGCCACAGAAAAAAATGTGTAAACCACTGATCAAGCGTTTACCTTTGCATCCGGAAAAGCTTTGTGGATTTCATCCCAGAAATAACAAGCTGGCAAATCCACGACCGCATCCACGTTTTCGTACATTCGACGGAAGTCGTCCGTGGTTCCGCCTTTCTCCATAATTTTCAGCCAATCTTTTCTGTGGTACTCAAAGTGATCGGGAGAATCGTACACGTTATAGCCGAGCTGTTGTAAGGCCTTTGTCATCGATTTTGTACCGGTTTTGATAAACCGGCTAGTATCACCTTCATTTTGTGGGAATTTTTGTGATGCCTAAAACTAGCGGCATTTATGGTAATATGTCCTTAAAATATAGAGTGAATTTTCCGATTTAATTGGAAAGAGCCAAATTGTGTGGTACCGGTAGTTAAAGACCCCTTTGTTGCATCAGGGTTGGTAGCCGATGTCGCATATACGGGCGTTTATGTCGCATATAAGGGCGGCTGTAGGTCGCATATATACGGGCGAATTTCTCTAATGAACATACTGTGTGGTGTAAGGCGACGAAATGGTGTTCTATCATATTTTAGTTGGCCAATATAAAGTGTTTGTGTTCCCTGAGAGTTATGACGTCATATCATGTCTTCATGGTGACGTTACACTACTCGAGTGCTGTAGTAAATAGCTCATATTTGACTAGGTCGCATATACGGGCGTTCGCATTATGTCGCATATACGGGCGTATTTCTCTACCGGACGTACTGTGTGGTGTAAGGCGTCGGAATGGCGTTCTATCAGATTTAATTGGCCATTATGAAGTCGTTGTGTTACCTGACAGTTATGACGTCATATCATGTCTTCATGGTGTCGTCACACTCATCAAGTGCTATAGTAAATAGCTCATATTTGGCTAGGTCGCATATACGGGCGTTCGCATAATGTCGCATATACGGGCGAATTTCTCTACCGAACATACTGTGTGGTGTAAGGCGTCGGAATGACGTTCTATCATATATTAGTTGGCCATTGTGAAGTGTTTGTGTTGCCTGATATTTATGACGTCATATCATGTCTTTATCGTGACGTCACACTAATCAAGCGGTGTATCAAATTACTTATATTTGGATAGGTCGCTAGAATAATTTGTGTTAGCAAAAATTATTTTTTTTATTTTCCTAATCCTTCATGTCACTTCAGTCGCGGTCCTCAATTTAAGAACCACTGTGTTTAATCAATAAATCTAGTTTGATATATACGCCTGTTATTTATATTTCATTTACTTATCTGTTTTTTTAATAATATACATACCGCATGTGAGAATACTATTATTATTGCAATTCCGTTGCGTTGTTTTAAGGATTCCGCGGTATTTTATTTTACGTTTTACAGTAATTTTTTAGTAATTGATTTCTTTAAGTGAAAGATTATACGATTTCGCTGCCAATTTTTTTTTCAGCTAACCGACAGAATATTAAGCAAAATGGTAAACACAATACCGACGGATTTAGGACTTATTCCGATTTAGACGGTACTGATACCATTAGGTATTGGTCCTATTTTGGCCTTATTTCGAATTGTGTGCTATTTTGACGTTGGTGCTGTTCTTATCTCGATCTTAAGGCTGGAGTCCGCCATAGACCTCTTCGTGTAGTAGTTACACAAATTCTCCCGTATATGCAGCATCATGCGACTGCAACGTATATGCGACCTTTAGTGGTTAACGAGCCAGTCCAATAAGGGCAATTTACTACAGTTTAGTGTGACGTCACGATGAAGACATGATATGACGCCATAACTGCTATTGGCAACACAAACACTTCACAATGGCCAACTAAAATATGATAGAACGCCATTCCGACGTCTTACACCACACAGTATGTTCGGTAGAGAAATTCGCCCGTATATGCGACATTATTCGAACGCCCGTATATATGTGACCTAGCCAAATATAAGCTATTTACTACAGTACTTGATGAGTGTGACGTCATAATGAAGACATCATATGACGTCATAACTATCAGTCAACACAAACACTTCACAATGGCCAACTAAAATCTGATAGAACGACATTCCGACGCCTTACACCACACAGTATGTTCGGTAGAGAAATTCGCCCGTATATGCGACATTATGCGAACGCCCGTATATGCGACCTAGTCAAATATGAGCTATTTACTACAGCACTCGAGTAGTGTAACGTCACCATGAAGACATGATATAACGTCATAACTCTCAGGGAACACAAACACTTTATATTGGCCAACTAAAATATGATAGAACGCCATTCCGACGCCTTTCACCACACAGTATGTTCGTGGAGAAATTCGCCAGTATATATGCGACATCGGCTACGAACCCCTCTCCTTTGTTGCCACATAGCCTACAACCAATTGGTTTGTTTAACATTTTGTAAAAGCTATGTTTATGTTTGTACCTATACGTTAAAAAACAAAACAGTGGGCTTCTTCACATAATGCTCTAGCGTAGCCTATAATGACTGCTGTTACCTTACGTTTCCAACTTTAAAATGACTTTTTATGAATTATAAAGTCCCTCTTACACTAACACCAATTTTTTAAATTATTTTGCTGTAGTCAGCACTATAGGATATGCCTGCTGACTGGCTGAATTAACGCTTAATTGTTGCAGGCTGAACTTTGGAATTTAGCCTATTGCCGGCTGGAAGTCTCACTACATGTAAAGCTCATAAGGGTACGCCACTCTGCAAATAACCCTACGAACAAACAGCAGCTATATAAAGACTGGAATATGGGCCTTGGTCGCAGTTTGACTCCCTATATAGAACACCTGGTTATTATTAAGCATTATCTTTGAAACTTGTGCCGCTAATAAGCTAATTTTTTATTCCAACCTGGTTTTCTCGTTTGTACACACCTTAGCGAACTGGGAGCACGAAATTTTTACGATATGCAGCGTTCAATTTTTTTGTTCAATTACTCAATTTTACAGCAACATTTAATAAATAAAAATTTATACAGGGTCACAACTACATAAAACAGTTTTGTTCTTTTATTAATGTTGAGATTGCATTACTTATCCCAGACAACATAAGTGTTTAACTCCCTCGCGCTTGTCGTTTGAATAGCGATGAAATGGAAACCAGAGTTTCCAGATAGCCTAAAATTCGAAACCCAAACGATAAATTGTCCTAACTTCAACTGCTGTGTCCGACGGTTTGTAAATCATTAGGACAGTAAACTTTCTTTCCCAATTTTGCCGAATTTTTTTGCAACATCGGATGAAGTAAAACCATGGGCTCACGAGGCCTACAAAATGATTTATACCAACTTTACCAACGTAAGTCCAAAAAGTTTTCACGCTTTGCGCGATTTTGATGCGTGTTTCTACAATAATTCTGTGACGCACAAAAGCGTCAGGGGTAGTCATAGGACGCTCTAGTTCCAAATTGAAAATTAGGCTAACTTACCATAAAATTTGTGCTAGGTTGACAATAGGTTACAGGTAAAGTATTTCTACTTTTCAGCGGTATCATAACTTTTTACATAGCCTTTTCTAAAACATCCACAGAATTCCAGTAATAAAATTTTGGAGTTGCAATTTTGGCAAAAGGAAATAGAATTCACACAAAGCTTTATTATTGCTCTGCTGTTAACGACTAACCGTTTTGCAAATTTGTAAGAAATTTTGGCTGCTCAAGAACATTTAGCTCCATTGATTCCCTTTAGTCTCGCACTAGATACATGCTAAATATTATTTGACCTAAAATGTTAGAATTTCACACCAACAATGTCCTAATCCTAAACCAAGCATCTGGCAACCCTGGCTCAAACCGTAACTTTAGCTTGTTGTGCATAGCGCATTTTAACCAAATTTTGATACAATCCTAGTCAAGAATATTTCCCTATTTAAATTTTGCCAATTTTAAAATGTGTTTTTAATTTACTCAGGTTTATGTGTCACACACTATAATTGGGGGGTCGCGCAAGTTATCGAAAACTTAAAAGGGGTCGCGAGAACAAAAAGGTTGAGAACCACTGCTATAAAACAATTAATCTTACAAACACGTATCCATAGTTGCCATTCTGGATTATTTTAATCCATATTTGGATGTTTTGGTTTGTGATGTAGGATAATGCAATCTAGATGTTGAATGTTTTTTTAGATTATTATAAAAAATGATTTTGCTATCGAGGATGAATATTTCAGTAATTTCAAAAGTTTAAATTTTTTGCTAATTGAAAATAAAATAGTGAGATATAAAATCAAAATTTCAGTAACTGGTCAAGTTCAGTAAAATGTTTTATAAAACAGAAAATCTTAGATCTAAAGCCTCCAGCAAGACACTTTATTCCGGCATAAAAGCTTTAAATGTTGTTGTTTTTTGTCCAAATGTATTGAATATTTTCAAAAGTCCTTTTTACATTATTTTAAGTGTTCTCTATAAAAAAAATCAAGATGTTTCTAGATTTAATTTATTGTATTTCTAGATGTTTGCCGTAAGAAAAAAATGGCAGCTATACACTAAATGTTCTTGGGCAAACTGGTTCTCAAAAATGCAGCTAAAATCCAGTCTAATCCCGCAAAGCATATACGAAATTAAGTTTATTTGTTCAATTTGGCAAAACTTTCTATTGAAAAGGATACGAGTCGCACAAGGTACAAAAAATAAACTCGGATATTGCTCAACATAACTGCATTTACAGTCTATGTAGCAGAAGTTTCACTTTGTTGACTGTACAAGCTACCCGGCGTAACGTTCCATGGTATTCAAAAGCGGATCGAGGTGGTCATTTGATTGGCCATGCATACCCGATTTGTATTTTTTGTCAATATTAGAAATGTCAATGCAAAACAAAAATGCCGTCAAAGCGTTAACTTACTATCATTTGTTTAGAATAAAGTTGGATGCATTCAGAAAGCGGGCCTTCATCCATAAAATCGGATTTGAACCAGTCGCTAGTCCATAACCAGCGTAAAGCATCGCAACCGTTAGAAACCCACAAGAAAACAAAAACTCCCGCTTAATGCGGATAAAGAGCGGGTTGGTTTTCTCGTATTCTTGAATGATGTTTCCCGCAACGTTGCGACGTGGGAAGGGGGTAGTGGGGATGGGTTTGTCAAGAAACTGACAAAGCGGACCCCAACCTTGATCCACGGCCTACACCAGCAGTTTGTCTTTTGGTGCGTTCTGCCAATAATACCGTAGAGTAAATTATAACTTCATACCAGTAACAGATTTTCTAAGTTTGTCTCATTCAATTTAAATATGGTAAGATTTGATTTCCAAGGAGTTTTCAATATAAAAAAAATAACAATACAGTTTATAGATGTAATGGGCTAAACCAACCACCCACATATGTTTTGGTGATTCCTTATAGCGTCAAGTAATTTGTTTTAAATCATAATGTTCTTCAACAGAATTTACATGCTTAACAAAGAATAATAACAATCAATCTAAAGCGTAAATTGTATCAGTCGTGAAGCGTAGTTTGAAATAAATTAAAAAAGAAAATAAATTAGAAAACTATAAGACGTTTTTACCTTTGGTTAAAAACGACATTGATTTAGTAATGTTCTAAAAATTTGACTTAACCTTTTTTATGCTGCAAAGGACCTAATGCGGACCATGTAATTCAAAGTGTATAGTTTTCAAGACTGACCACGCATTTCGGTCGACCGATTGTCTTTATCAATCTCACTTTTTATTTGACCCAGACTGAGTCTTATGATTAGGCATGAAACCAAAATAAACATTTACAAAATTAACGCAGTGTTTTTCTTTCGGAAAACTGCTTACTGAAGTTTCAAAAGTAGAAAAACTTCACACTGGGCATGATGTAAAATTTAGATGAAATTATCTCTTTATAAATTGGTATGGGTATGATTTAAATTCATTATTTAAAAATTGTCTGGTATCCAAACAGGAAAAAAGAGTGTTTTACGGACCTGTATAACATGCGCATTGTGCATCCGATAAACCTTTTTGAATAACATTTCGTTTCCATTAGATGAAAATAATGTGGATTTGCTTTTCCAACCGAATGTGACTCCAACTGCAAAATAGAAGGTAATTAAGATCAGACTTTGACATATCCAATATATATCTATTACATATGGTTATGATCAATGATAAACACCCAAAAATGTACCGAAATTAAATTAATGCTACATTATTTTTGTTTTTATGGACTGAAGGACTGCAAGGTCTTACTCTACAAATACAAGAATCTACGAATCAGTGTTGTAATGACTTAAGTTAATGACTTAAATGATTTGACTTAAGTGAACTTTTAATTATGACTTGACTGGCACATGACTTGTTCTTAATTCAAAATGACCTGACTTGTTTTTTTTTTACAAATGACTTAACTGGAAATTAAGTCGTTTCAAAATGACTTGTTTACAACACTGCCACAAATCGCTGGGAATTCGTTCAACTTACACATGAACATAGGCTATATAACCCTGAAAAGGGGTCTATAACGTATATAACTAACTCATATCAACGATGAACTGCCACATTTTAGCGTGACTGTAAGAAAGGTAGGGATAAAGTCGATTAGGCATTTTGAAAAGTGTTTTCGTCTGCTTCAACCAGCTCTGCCACCATTCTTCTTCTGTCTTACGAGTTGTCAAAATTATCTGAAGTAAATAGGAGAGTTTTTATTCAGTGTTGTTATTGTACGATAGGTATGATACAACATTTATTCATGCCTTTTAGTCTGGATTCACAATCCATCACAATGTTTTTTAACTTAAAATAGTTATTTCCTTCAGAATACTGAAACCACTATTACTGTAATTGTAACCTAGCTCTTTATCGCGAAAACTGACACCATAACAATATTAAAACATTAGCCTAAATTTGCGCGTTTTAATTTTATTAATATTTTTTATTTTTGTATTAGCAATGATGTAATTAGGTGTCGGATCGGACGGTTGTACGTTTCGTCCTAAATTTGAGAGCCTATAACAAATACAACGTATCAGACATATAATTGCCAGTATATAAAGTATAGGGCCACAATTTTGATTACAGTATAAGCTATATTAATGGTAGTAAAACACACATCTATCCAGCACATATAACTGTTTTTAAAATTAAATCGTGTACGATTATGTTGACTGATGTGCAAAAATGGATTGCTTACGACACAATTGAATATATGGTACCGGTACTCGAATTTGAATTTCGGAAAGCAATAAATTAAACAGTGTAGTAGTGGACACAGATACTTATTTCGAGGTGGGGTTTGAATTGACCCTCCTGCTTCAAATAGCATTTGTTTAACGCGAAAAATTAATTAGAAATCTGTTAGACTTATTATACTAAAGAACAAGCCTACACTATTGCTTTACAAGTTGGCTAAAGATTTGTTTTTTTGCAACTGTTCCGGTACTACATTAAGCATGATGGACGCGAAATGTTCAAAAGTAACCTCAACTTGTATGAGTTATGTTTCCGGTTATTATTTTCTGCCTAAATCGTTTACCTTTGCATCCGGAAAAGCTTTGTGGATTTCATCCCAGAAATAACAAGCTGGCAAATCCACGACCGCATCCACGTTTTCGTACATTCGACGGAAATCGTCCGTGGTTCCGCCTTTTTCCATGATTTTCTCCCAATCCTTTTTGTGATATTCGAAATGCTCGGGAAAATCATACACGACGAAGCCCAGTTGTTGCAGGGCAAATCCCATGGATTTTGTGCCTGTCTTTGGGAATCCCGCCAGTATCACCTTCATAATTTAGCCCTTTCTAAAACCGTTGCCCGGAGTCAAACGAATTGAGCAGGAGTTTGACTAATAAAATATCTTCATGTATTATAAAAAAAAACAAAAACACATCAACCGTTAGAGTTAGTGCAAAAGTGCCGAAGATAGGCCACAGATGATAAAATAGATAGCCCAGGGGTGTTCAAATGATTTCTGCCATGATCCATCACAGCCAAACCTGACAACATGATGATCCACCAAATACGAATAGTAAACATATTGGCCACGCTTTAATTGTTATGTTGCTTTAATTATGTAAATGTACCCTACAAGATTGGTCGGCAAACACCGGTCCGCGAGAAGTTGGTTACCGGTCCGCAGCAGGGTTGTCAGATTAAAATTTTGTTTAAATACGAACTGTACGTAACAACCTGGTAAAAAGTCAAAAATAATTAAATGTATTTTTATATTTAACACATTTACCTTCGTTTTAATATAGCCTACTACTCCATTGTTGATTGGTCTACTAAAAAATCACAATTTAGTATCAAGCTCGTTAGGTTCAAAACAACTAGTGTGTTAATGTGGCTATATGAGTTACATAGTACGTTCACAACATCCATAATGCATATTTTTATTACAAAATCTAACTTCCAGTACTTACAATATATCGAAAAATGGGCTAAAATATCATGTGTTCTAATTTTAAGCGTGCTCATCTTAAAGTGCAATAGAATTTCATGTAAACAATAATGTTTAAAAACTATATCCCATAATGAAAGAATATATTATTTTGATTAGGCAGGAAAGATTTCTAAAAAAACGTATGTAGGCCAATATTAATTAGTTTTAGCCTCTATAGTTTTAGACTCTATAAAAATGACAAAAATGACAAATGATTTTTCTAACATCAACCACGTAAAAAAAATGATTTTTGTTGTCAAAAAAGCCGTTCTGGTAAGCCTTGTACGTATGTCTATCCTAAGCCTTTCAGGTATTGATAATATTGGTATACAAGTGTAATTTAAGAAAAAACGTAAAGGCCTAAACGTTTTATTGAAATGAGCCGCGGGCTGGATTAAATTAAATTGTTTGACTGGCCGAATGCCGCCCGCGGGTTTCAGTAAGTTCAATAATTCTTAGATGGGAGCCTCACTTTGCGACAAAACAAGCATAAAGTTCGCATTGAAAGTTGTAATAAATTTCCTTTTCTGAACATTTGTTTTTAAAGGGCCGGTCCGCTACAAAATTTTAATTTTAAACCGGTCCGCAGTGCAAAAAAGGTTGCCGACCCCTGCCCTACAACATATTGATAACTTTGTAAAACCCAAAAGTGAAGTGTGCTATACAGCACCAAGATTTTAGTGAGAACAATGACAGGTTGGTTTAGTCCAGGGTCGGCAACCTTTTTCAAGTCGCGGGCCCAAACCAAACTCAGAAGGAAAATGTTAACTGAGAAAAATTGTGTTATTTCACTTAAAAACGTGTTTAATTGCATTTAAAAAGGCAGTAAAGTGTTGGCGCACAGCGCGAAAAAAAAGCGTTGTTTGGTTTAAAAAAACCCAAACGTGGTAATCCATACTACAAATGAAAAATGTAATAAAATAGTTTGAAGAAACGCGATAACTTGCAGGCATGCGCGATTTTTTTTTAGGTATCCAACATTTCTTTTTAAATTTCTTGCAAGGTTTTATTACATTGCCGAAAATAAAAATGTTAAAAATATATTACGTTTTCCGTTAACGGTAAAGAAGCGCTGATCTAGTTCAAAAGACCGCATCAAAACGTAAACAAGTTGGACGTAGAAAGATAATTCGCGTGAAGCGGGGACATTTTTCAAACTTACGTAGTTAAAATAGTCAATAAGTATTTAAAATGGACTCGTATCGTATCCAGTTTGTCAAAGAGGCAGCGGACCGAATGAAATACATTGGCGGGGCGCATCCGTCCCGCGGGCCGTAGTTTGCCGACCCCTGTTTTAGACTTTAGGTCTTACAATAGCATCGAATTGGGGCTTTCTGTCGCTGACTGATATCCTCAAACGCTTACAAAGATTAGCATTTGGGAGTCTCGTTCTATGGTTGATTTTTACAAAATTCATTAACACTGACAATTGGTATTCACATGAAAACACTGTAGAAAATTTATTTTTTCAAGACGACATTAGAAGATCCGCACAAAACGCTGAAACGATCCGGAACCGGATCGCGATCCGCCATTTGAACATGACCGAGCTAGACCATAATACTTTAGAATATATGTTTTTTTAAGTTGAACGTTGCTACTTCAAGAACTTTTCTAAACTTGAATCGAATTTAAGCTGATAAACTTAAAAAAAAAAAATGAAATACGACTACACTAATATATTTATGTATATATATATATACATATATATATATATATATATATACTGCGTCCACTACTAAATTTGCAAAAGGATTGTGCTTTTCATTGACCTCAATCTGAAGATTTTATCTAAAGGTTGTTTCTGCAGCATTAGCCCTTTGTCCTTCAGTTTATATTTACTTCAATTTGCTCCAAAAACGTTTGTTCTAACTTGACAGCACATCGTATTGTAAAATGAGTAACCTACATTTTGCACTTACCAGATAACTAGAACTTTAAAAGTGTAGCCAAAGTGCGCTATGCAAATGTTTGGACACTGTGCCAATAACTTTGGAGAAATAAAGAAGCGCTGTGCACACAACTTTGAACAAATAAAGAACCGGTTGATGAGATGTGCTCACTGGTGCAGATTAAGGGCGAAACCTTCTGCCAGAATTGACCAACAGAAATCAACGGCAAATATCCCGCAATGCTATTTAGGATACAATAATGGCCGTTTTGCAAAAAAAGCGTTGTAGCCTACGTTCGCGCAAACAGAAAATAATTGCATGAGCTAATATCCTAAATGCAATGAATATACTGTTGTTGTCAGGCATACTATTGTAGTATCACAAGCAGTAATTAATGTATAATCACATGTAATGGAATATTTAGTTGCTGTTTTCGTTTCGCCGCTGTATGCCACGCTGAATGCGCCGTTTAGTGATATTTTAAATCCGCTAAGCTAAAACCAGCCGACAAAAAACTGTGTGGACTTGTAATCAGACTTTGCAATTCCAATTGGAGAAGTAGGGAAGATTCATCGGGCAAAAAGACTTTAATGATTCTCATATTCAACCCACACATGCTTCACTATCAATTATAAAGGGGGTTCTTCTGACAAATATGTATTCAGTGCCAACGTTTCGATTAACTGGACACTAAACTTGCAACTTCACAGAAAGATATACTATATATACAGTGAGTCAAAAGACGAAAAAAGGAAACAAGGCGCGAATAACGGGAGAACGCGATAACCATGGATTAAAAGTCACGCGACAAAGCAACGTCATGACATCGACTTTGAATGTGCATCTGTTGTAACTCGAGAAGGAGATTTCCACCGCTGTGTCTTCGTAGAATTCTGGGCGATACACAATCATGATAACACCATGAACCTTATGCAAGACACATTTCTTGCACCTTCTTACCAATTTTTGTGCAGTAGCGGCCATTAGAAGGCTGCAGCCGGTTATCGCGTTCTCCTGGTAGCGCCTACGATTTCAAAAGTCAAAAAAAGCGACGTTACCTGAAATTGTTATGCCTAAACTTTAACTCATAGAAAAGTTACTTTAAGAAGCCTTCTGTTTGCAATGTGGACCGGAAATCGTAGCGGACAGCTTTAATTAGCACACTTTTATTTAGGGTCATGACCCTACTTAACAAGATGTTTTAGGCAAATACGTTTTGACGGCATTTACCCACACATATATGGCTGAACAGAAACCACCAAAAGTGCAAATATTTCTTGAGATTTTGTTGGAGAAAAAACGACTCATTATACAAAAATACTGTATAGAAAAAATGACTCGTTATAGAAATAACTACCTGTTAATTTGTCTAGAAATTAGCAAAGGGCCTTGGACTTATCCCAGAATCACATATAAAATTGGAGAAGAATACACTTGGAAAGAGCGATAATTTGTTTTATTACATTCTCAAAGAGGGTAAAGACACACCAGAGAAAGTGTTTTCGTGTTTCGTGCTACAACACGACATAAATATAGCTTCGTGTCTCATGAGGGTCCATCAGACATGGAATCAAGTGTGCTCTGTACATAGTGTACACATGGTCAGCGTTTTATCTTTTTTTTTAAGGTTTTTTTTTTATTTATCCAGCGGTTTCCCAAATTTTGGACTTGCAACTTTTTGGTATTTAAATGAAACACTTGCGGTCTCTTAAAACTACTTAGCGGTCACCCAAACCAAACCTTAAAAAACCCTGCACATGGTAATGACCACTTAGATGATTTGAAACTGATAAGTTGGTTTAATGCATCAATGACTGTGCTATCTAGTGAAAAACACAACCGTCCACACATTTGAATCTCCAATTTCACCTTTTTTGAGGTTATCAATATGGGTAGCTTGTATAGACAGCTTGATTCGATGATGAAGATGCTGTTTTTGTGTTATTTGTTTTTTCAACGTTCTTAAGTTGTACAACAAATAAAGTAAAATAAAACTGAAACAAGCAATGGTCACAGCAAGAGGAAATAAAAGAAATTAAGTGATAACACTCAAAAAGGTTTGTTTTATTTTATCTATTGATACATTCTGTCAGAATTATTACACAAAAAAAAATAGTTGGAAGATTATAGGCCTACACTAAACGTTGTCAAGGCTTTTCATCAATTGCGTACGTTTAAAATGTAGTCAACGGCAGATCGATGACAGTTGCGTAACCACGAAAACGGATTTGAACCAGTGGCTACTTTATAGCCACCGTAAAGCGTCACAACCAATATGATGGCACAAGAGAGCATAGATTCACGTTTAATGCGCATAAAAACCGGATTGCTGCTCATATATTCTTCCATGATGTTCCCTCCGACGTTGCGACGCGGGAAGGGGGTAGCGGGGATGGGTTTGTCCAGAAACTGACAAAGCGGGCCCCAACCTTGATCCACGGCGTACACCAGCAGTTTGTCTTTCGGTGCGTTCTGCAAAACACAAACGCCAAGTTTAGAGTATTCAAATAGATCCGACTTTTCTTTAGCTGAAAGAAAGTTTCTCAAATACAGCAAATCGGAAGTTCCTCAAAATCCAACAATTTGTCTGGCATTTGGTGAAGTCAAAGAGGCTACTATAGTCAGTTGATATCAATTTTATATTAGGTAAAATGATTATCCGACTTAAACACATCCAATAAGGGTCAATCGAGTTTAATATAGCTTTTGTCTTCAATACATCACAAAGCTGTGACTCACTGCTTGAAAGAACAAAAAACAGCAAACTTAGCCCGTTTTAAAACAACATTAAACACAGCTTTCGTACAGCTAATCGCGCTTTCCACCCACTTACCTGTATTACATGTGCGTTGTGCATTCGGTAGGTCTTTTTGAACAGCATTTCGTGTCCTAATTTCGGAAAGAATAAAGAAAGTTCGCCTCTCCATCCAAAAATGACTTGAACTGCGCAAAAAAAATAGTTCGTATAAAAATAAATGCGCGTTTACTTTTTATGTTGAACGCAATGTTGGAAAGTCAAATTGAATAGCTTCTCTATCAAGTAAATTTTTTTGAAAACCTAGGTTAAGTGGTTGCAACGAATGTAAAGACAGGAGTTGTGCAAATATGCAGCTGAAATCCAGTCTAATCAAGTAGCACAAAATATTTTTTCTTTATTTGTTTTAAAATGGCAAAAAAAGAGGCCCGTAAAAGAGCTAGAATCAAAATATTGCTTCCAACAACGGCACTTACAGTCTAATTAAACGAAAACTGTACTTTGTAGAGTTTATAAAGCACAAGGCGCAATATGCCATAACATGCATTCGTGCCTTAGGATTGAATAAATTTAATTAAAACCAGAAAAAGTTACCGCTAAGTGCAACGAAATAAAAGCTTTTCCCGACACCTATTTTAAAATACAGTACAATGATTAACGATAGGTACGGCTATTACGTGGCGCATTACTGCATGATGAATGGAAATAATAATAAATATCTGGGGACCCACTAAAATGGCTAAATAGCCCCCATTTGGGCCGCGGGCAACAGTTTGACGACCACTGGGCTAACCTATATTTTTTTCAAAAATATTACTGTAACATTTAATATTACTAACTCACTCGTTTTGTTTTTAAAATGGCAAATCGAAAACTATTTTAGGTGTTCAAATGTCTAAGAGTATTAACGCAATAACTATGTAAATTGAACAAAAATGCTTTTTTACAGAAACACGTCTGTCCATTTTATGGGAAAATGTCAAAGCATATGTCTGAAAGACTGGACTACAGTTAACCAGTTAAAAATGATTTAAGTATGAACATGAAAAATGTCCTAAAATGTAACATTAATACAAGGTTTGTTATGAGAACTTATACATACGGACACTAAACTATGAAAAATCGGTGACAAATTTTGGGGAAAACTTATAATGACCAAGAAATTCTTTACGAAGGCCGAGGTAAACATTTCGTATTTACACATTTTGAACGAGAATTGGACCATTTCGGCATCGGTGGGGGAAAGATAGGGAAAAAGTCGATAAGGCATCTGGAAGCTAAACGTCATCTGCTTCAACCAGCTCTGCCACCATTCCTCTTCTGTCTTACGAGTTGTCAAAATTATCTGCGAAAAAAAACGCTCATCAACAGTTGTAATGCATCAGAGAAATGTCTAACTCAACGAAGAAGTAAGGCTTATTATTTACGTCACAAACATAACAGTAAGCCTTGACTGCTGCACACATTTCATACTAAAACAAATCCCGTCAAAATCGTTTTTATGTAATATCCCCGACAGCCGTTTTATAAAACGACAAAACAAACATATATTTGCTGAAGATTTTGTCTTAAACTTCCATCTGCATGTTTCCACAAATCGAATTGGGTGATAAAATAATTCTGAAAACGATTGTGTTGGCTATGCACCGAACCGTATTTTAATGTAAAACACGCGCAAAATTTATGGTAATATTGCTTTTTCTAGCGCTTTTTTTGTCCTGTTGCCTATACATTTATTTGTTTAGCATTCAATTTTTGTTATACACTTTAACATGGCATTTGTTGCAGACTTTTAGAATAAGTTCAGCTTTTTTTAAATTCGTTTTTATACGAATTTTTATCCCAATATTTTCAAACATATTTTATCTGTGTTTAATACGCTACGTCTCCCTCTAAATATAAATTAAATTTATTATTTTAAACAAATGGCCGCTTTTTTCGCGCTTCATTTTACTTCCGTTGCTCATTAGCGTACAAATCATAACGCACAGTAATACAGATTCTTTAGCTTACTTGTTTAATAAACGTCACAGTATGACGTCATATTGCGTGTGTTTGAGAACCTATTTTTAAACTGGTCTGTGACATCATTTTATGTTTCTCATGCGGCCCGCGGTAAAAACAATTTGCCCACCCCTGCTTTAAGTTGTTTACTAGGGATGTCCGATACTTGACATTTTATTCCGATACCGATACCCGATATTTTATTCAAAAATATCGCGATCCGATCCGAAAGCAACGACGTCATAACTATGCTCAAACAAAAAAAAGTTTAAATTCAAACCTTACGGGGATTTGTTTCCGGTTATAGGCTAAGGTAAAAATTTTCTGTACCGGTAGTTCTTAAGAAATTTAATTACTATCAGTTGTTAAACCTACTAGTGTTTGCTGAATATATCTTTTAACGTAGCAATTGCTTTTTTGGGTGAGAAATCATGGCTAAAATACATTTTGGTGAGAAATTATGGTAAAAACATTGCACAGATTCTGGCCTAGAATCGGACGAGCACCGATACTAACACTTGGCATCGGGTATCGGCTCCAATCCGATATTATCGAGTTCCCTGTTGTTTACCTTTGCATCCGGGAAGGCTTTGTGTATTTCATCCCAGAAATAACAAGCTGGCATATCCACGACCGCATCCACGTTTTCGTACATTCGACGAAAATCGTCCGTGGTTCCGCCTTTCTCCATAATTCGCATCCAATCTTTTCTGTGGTACTCGAAGTGCTCGGGAAAGTCGTACACGGTATACCCAAGCTGTTGTAAAGCTACTGCCATCGACTTGGTGCCAGTCTTTGATAAGCCTGCCAGTATCACCTTCATTTTGTCGGTATGGAATTAAACCGATTCCTATAAGTTTCTAACCAAACTGACCGACATTCATTACAATATTGATCAATGACAAACGATGCCTTTACGATTATAGTTAGGAATGAAATATTAAAAGATGTATACAAAGCTTAAATAGGCAGGACTGTTGGAATAAAAGTCAGGACAACTTATTCCACTAGATTAAACAGTAGGCCTATGTGTTGTATCCGGATTCACATTTTTTTCAGCCGGTTCTATCACAAAAGTCTTATTTTCCAGCCGGTTCTGTTACAAAAAGTCATTTTTTTCGGCAAATAATTAAAGTAGTTGCAAGAACAGGATGCAACTCCGGGTTCCAGCGAATGGTGGGAACCGACTGAATCCCATCACTGCTAAGTTGCTAACAGCCACACTAAAAAGCGGCAGTCGCCTCATGACTTGTAGCCTACTTACGACGCCACAGTGCAATTTTCGGACAAACAATCACAAAAGGAAAATTACTACAATTATAAAAATGAACACAATGTATAATTGTTATACGTGTAAACTTGAACATTGCACATTTTGAAAAATAAAACACCTGATCTACTTGGATATGATAACCGGTTGGCTGATCTCATAAAATTTCGTGAGACAGCCCTATAGAACTGGTGCAAAACGGCTGAATCCAACCACTGGTTGTATCCTATTCTAAGCGCTCCGGAATCCCCGTATAGCCTTTCTGTCGATTTCAGCTACATTAGTTTCGGAATTGGCCGTTGCAAACAATGGATAGGTTTTCTTTTAGCGCTAAGCTACCAAACAAATGTACATTTTTACGACTATATACTTTAGTTAACAATCTGATATATTGCAATCCAATGTATACAACCTTTAAGTTTTAACTTGTCTTTCATTCAAACTTAAATCGAACTTACCGGCCTGCTGCAACCATTTAAACACACGTAAATAAGAGTTAACTGTACAGCAATTGCAATAAGTAAGCCAATAAGAGTAGAATTAATCATGACTTTGTTCAAAGCTTTTCTAAATCGAACTTGCTTCTAAATCACTCAACATCATTAGTGGTGGATAAACGCATTCAGTTTGCTGGGACGCTCTGTAAACAATCACTCTCAGCAAATAGAGCGAAACTTAAAAACAATGCCCAAGTAAAACCGGTGTGCATTTTTTACCCCGAGGCACTTGTCCTGTGCTTTGATATGTGAGAATAATATTAAGATTTTAGCTGGTGTTAATATAATATTAAGATTTTAGCCGGTTTATCCGGCAGCTTAACTCTGGCCGCAAACCACAAATTAAAAACTGGAATTCAATTCAAATCTGAAATATGCGACACTGATAAAATCGTTATAAAAACGGTCGTAAAATCACGCGAACTGCATGGGCGGAAATCACGCACATTTTCAGAGCAATTATGGACATCACAACAAACATTGCAACTTGTTGTTTTAAATTAGGCCAATAGTGGTTTTACATAGTCACAGTGGCACCAATTGGAAATTAAATTATCATGATATCAGTAATATACAGTCATTTTTATGGAACTTGGGCGGTTCACTATGTTTAATGCGCCCATCCCAATTATGATAGATATTCAATTTTTTAAGGAATAAAACAAGCTGGCAGTATAGTCAACCGTGAAAAGATTGACAATCCCAATAGCGTCGATTTTCTAATTTTCAGAAAGTTTTGCGTCATACTTCTTTCTTGGGGCACGCAGTTCAAGAATTACTGTATCACATAGAAAACGCACCACTTCTTCGGTCCTATTCTTCTCTTAAAAACTGATTCATACAAGATTTAGAATTGCCATCAAAATATTATCTGCAAGGATTTTATCAATCTGTGTTAAATATACGCAATAACAGATTCAAGTTTGACCTGATTTCATTAATCTTAGCCTACCTGCTGGACGTTAGCCTATCCTTTTAGCACATGGTTCCCAGCCTCTACTGGATAACTACGACCGGGAATCTAAGTAGAAAAAAGTTAACTTTAACAGCTTTAGCAAGATTTAAGGTATTTATGGCGGCGCCATCAACGCACTACCGAAGGGCTCACGCGAAACGCCTGAGTGAATAGAATCGCTGACCCGTAGAAATCCGAAGACGAAATCCGAAAACGTAAATATGTCCGACGAAGTCCAAAAAACGATTCCGAATGCGAACCTTGCATCTAACGAGAAAGGCTCGCCAGAAGTGGTCCGTGTTGAATTGGTGAGTGGTTGTTTACGATTTGATTTTTGATAATGCAAACATTGGCGTTATACCTTTGTGTTTAAGTTGGACCTGATCAACAACAATACCAGCTTTTTGCATTTTTGTATACCGAAAGAGAAAAATATTGTCAAATTAAATATTTGATAAATATTGCTCTATGCTGTGCTATATATTTAAAAAAGCATAACTGTGTTAAATTCCTAATAGTACTATGTACACCTAGTTTAAAAAATATATTTAATTTAATATGATATTTACCTTTACTGTTTTTTACAATAATCATTTATAAATATAGTACATCTTATTTCTTCATCAACTTTACCAAGTTCAGATAAACTACATATATTTTGTACCCAATTTTATTACAGTTACCCCACATGATTTTTTCATTTATTTTTTTTTTTTTTTTTGCATTATGTTCAAAAATTAAGTTAGACCAGCTAACAACCAAGTTCAAAAGTCTGTGCATTCCGGCTTAAATTTATCAATTGTCTAAATCAGTTTTTTCTCCAACTTGTTTCGTAAAATATTTTTGGCAAGGCAACTGATGGCGCAATTATTGTTTACTAAAATATTCATTCTTTCCTGCTTGTCCTACATTCTGTGGCCCAGGTACTCACCCAATTTTTTTGTTAATAAGCAACTTGTGTGCAGTGTGTACACTTGATATAGTTGTACGCCTAAGTTTTTTTAAACTTCAGGTGTGCATTAAATCTCGATGGCACACCTGAACACCCTTTCTGGAAAATATGGCAGATCTCGACAAGATAAAAAAAAAAAATTTGCGGGTGACCGGGTTCAATGGTCAAAAGTGTAACCCGCCATTATAACATAAGGGAAAACCGGGTGCATATTATTTTTTAGAGGTGCAGGTCTAGTCTGTTGAAAAAAACTTGTCGGTGCACTTATGCTTTCCATAGTGGCTAAACACTTCAAATTTGACCCTGCACTGCCGAGATCTTTGTATAAAATGCCATGAAATGCAGACTGGCATGCTTGTAACCAAACAGAGTTATTTTTTCAAAATTCAAAAAGATTCTTATGAGTGCACGGTCGACAAATAGGGGTAGGGAGGTAAAAAGAAAAAAAATGGTTGAATTGCCATAGTTTTCAAAGTGGGTGACACACCCAAAAGACTTTTGAGACACACTCTTCTAAAATATCATACAGAAGACTTTCATTGATATTCTCAATTCTCACCTGGTATTTAATGCAAATTGTTACATATACTTTATAATTTTTCAGGTGAATGTTGGACAAAATGCTGGTCCGATAACCAGACCACCGGATGACTCTGTTTTTGCTGTTACATCTCTGAACTCTGTTACTAACACGCCTGACTCAGCAGGTTGCAACATACTTGCCAATCATGCCAGTACCAGCAGGCCTAATGCTTTGGAGAAAACTGGATCAACTTTAGTTGAGCTAAGGCCAAATGGACCAGAAAGGTACACTTTTGAAAAACTTAAAGTAAGATTTTTATGTTTTAGGTAATTCAGGCTTGGCATTTGAAAATAAACCTATGCCCCAGTCAAGCGAGTGTCTACAAATCATTCGCCATGAAAAAAAAACAGTTAGCGAATCTGTCTGCATATTGTCTGATAATTTCTGCTATGTAATGTAATATGCCTTTCTACATTGGTGTGTTTTACATTCAATGAAGTTAAACAACATCACAGATTAACAAATCATAGCTTCCATTAGGCCTGATAATAATAATAACCAAAACCAATGTTTTGCTCGCCAGTCAGGCGAACGCAAAATCTCAACTATGCAATTAAAAGGTATTTAAACCCAAAATCTTCAAAATAAGTTTTAGCATATTAAATAAAATAATATCATTTCAGGCAATCTGTTCCAGTCTCATCTCAGATGAAAACATTTTTAGTAATGAAGAGCATCAACCTTTCACAACCACAGGTAAATGATTTCATTACAACCATGTTTTATCGTATGATATATCCAAAATATAATTGTACTAATTTCAGTATTTTTTTGATTTAATTTTTTTTAAATAATGATACAGTTATGTTCACAAATCACAACAATGCTATAATTTTTGTAGATTGTGTCGTCAAGTGTGAATACCCTTCAAACTGTATCTGCCAGCAATCTTCTTTCACCACCTGCCACTATTTCCAATCGACTCCAACAGTCCACTCAATCCAGAGGTAAGATACTGATACCTTATTTTTTATATGTTTGGCAACTGATACCCGATACCGATTTGTTTATATACCTGGATCATTTTAATAAATTGAGTTAATTAAAAAACAAACTCAAAATACCATTTCAGTTTATATATCTATATATATATTAAACTCTTGTTTGGCATATTAACCTAGCATGATGCGAAACAAATCAAAAATATCTTTTCCCGAAAAATAGGAAATTTCTTTGTTTTTTAGGAAAAAAATATATATTTTGTAAAAAACCGGCCAGAATTACTGATACCGATATATCAGTAAAAACGTAATATCGGCCTATATTATATCAATAAAGGAGATATGTCAGCCAATATTATTGTAAAACCGATATATCAGTCTCTAGTAGATATCTTTTGTTTTTAAAAGGGTAGATAATATCGCATCAAAGCTGATACCCGATATCAAGGGGTAGTATTGGTACTCAACCAATACCAATTTTTTCAAAAGAATTTAAGGCATGGTTTGCGATCAGCCACAGATATTTTTAGCTTGAAACTTTAAAAAAAAATTTTTTTTGTCCAGTTTGAGGTAACTAAATTTATTAACACTGAAGCTACTTTGGGTATAATGACCTGTAAAATTACCTTTAAACCTATCAATTGTGTTTATTTTGCTGGTTTGAGCATAGTAATGATGTCATTTGGTATTGCATCGCATTGATACATTTTGTCTAAAATACAGTGTATTGTTATCGAAGTAAAATCTCAAATATCAGACACCCCTATTTGTATTTATGTTTTGATAGAATTTCACATCCGTTTTGAAACAGTATATACTTGAACATCAAAGTAATATTCCATAAATGTATTTCAATTTCCATTTTTGTTGTTGTAGATGTAAGAAAATTCTTGCTTTCAAGCTGTGTAGATTTTGTTTAAAAAAAAAGTTTGTTTAAAAAAAAAAAAACTTTATTCCAATATTAAAATCTCATAAAAAAATCTCATATGACAATTATAACCATATAACATGCTAAATTTAGTAATTTTCTCTGGGCTAAGTTTAAAAACCTTCTATTTTTACTATTTTGTGATTTTTACAGCTGTCTTACCGAGCTCTCAAAAAAGAAGTCTGCCACTGCAAAGTCTGAACGAACTTACTGTGAGGCCAACTTTTGCGGTTAGCACCAATCCCGAACCCTCTCCTAGCTACTCGACCACTGAACCTGTTACCCCTGCGACCCCTCTAGAAAACAACCCATTCAGCGATGGAGATCAAATACCTGTGGTTTGCAAAAAGAACCGGGCAATGTTGGATCGCACAAAATTAGGATCAGGTACGATTATAGGTGTTCTAAGCAGAATTCTGAACTTTAGATTCAATTCCAAATTGGATTCGGAACCGGTATTATTTCTTTGTTTTACCGTGTAAGTTTGCGCCTAATTGTACATTTGTCTTTGGCAAGTTGTATAAAAGCCTGTTGTTTATAGTGCTTGCTTCAAAGGTAGCCATGTAGTGCTTAGCGTTTTTTTTTCTGAGGACGTGTTATGTCAAGTGTTCTCAATTTCCTTTAAAGCGGTATGTTGTACGGGCTAACGCAAGGTAGGAAATATTTTTTTAAGCGTAGGTTTCGCATTACTGCTATTAACTTAGGTTGTATTAGCTAGGCGACTGGGTACCGCCTTTTTGTCACGGTACTGTTTGCGCTGTGACAGGATGGCAATTATTCGGATTAGATGTCGTTTGAATGATGGGTGGAATCATTGGCTTGTAGTATATGTAATAAAGTTAGGTACGGATTGCGGTTATTACCTTTTCCTCGCGGTTTGATCTCATTTTTGTCGACTTGGTTTCTCGAACATAACAAAGTAAAATAAATTTTTTGCAATGGCTTTAGGACAGCGAGGAAAGTGCATCCTGTTCCAAAACGAGTGGATGAGCCCGTCCCAGTTCGAAAACGCCTGCGGCCTCTGCGGCTCCAAGGATTGGAAGCGCAGCATTCGACACGGCGGCATCAGCCTTCATAAGCTGATCAGCGACGGCTTTCTTCAGCCGCACTCCGCCATGTGCGCCTGCGCCATCTGCAGCGGCGACTCCAGCGTTGTAAGTATATAGGGATGGCCGATACTTTATACTTGACATTCAATTCCGATACCCGATATTTTGGACTAAAAGTATCACGGTCCGATCCGACTTTAAAATGTTTTATTACTGTGCTGTGCCCAAACAGGCAAAATAAATGAATATAAAACGTTCAAAAGTTTTTTTCTACCAAGTTTTTAATCAAAATTCGATTTGTCGTTGTTAAGTTTAGTTACCTCCAGTTGTTTTTCAACCTACTATTTTTTTATTTAATTTACATGCCTAGGTCAAGTCGCTGGGTTAGGGCAAAAATTCCAACACTAATCTGGGTAGGATTGGCACCGATACCAGCCTGGTATCGATCAAATACCGATACTAACACCAAGAAATACCGTAGCATCAGGTTTTGGACACCCCTAGTTGTAAGTTCCGGTCGTTCTAAATGTTTTTAGTTGGGTCTGGCTCTTCGCAAGCTGTGCGGTGTTGTGAGAAATTTTAAATGCTAGCGAAATCGTAAAATGCCGTTTTTTGGCTCAGTCTCTGGCTATACTGTGTACTGTTGAGATGGTTCTCCCAAAGTTTTTAGAATTTTTTTTATCGTAAAGCATGTTCGATATATTTTTTTAGAAAATTTTGCATTTCCAAAAAATGTCGGCACGTTGCCTGCAAATTCCGTCCCACCTAATTGTTTTCAAGATAGATTTAACATGCTTTTTTTCAAATATCTGCGTTTACATATCTCTCGCATTCCCTGCCTTATTTATTGTAAAAAGTCATTGGCGGTTAATATGGTAAAGTGGTTCTCAACGTGCACCCTGCAGTGCCATTTCTAATGCCCAAAGGTGCCGAGAGCTATTTGACAATCTTTAACAATCTGATTTTGACTCAACTCTTACAACTTTTTGTGTAGGATTAGAGTGAAATAATTCCAATTAAAACTTCCTACGTTGTGTATAGTTGATGTGTGTTGTTCCAGTTCCGTTTATTTTGACTTTCTAGTGAATTACCTACGGAAATTCTTGTAGGAGTCCTGCAATCTATTCATTATTTCTAATGGATGCCGCAAGCCATAAAAGGTTGAGAATCACTGATATAATAGGTCTGGCTGATAACTAGAACTATTTTAGTTAGTTGGTGTCATACATCAACATCACCCAAGCTGGCGAGTGCGAAATCTCGACCATGCGTGTACTGTAAATGTCGATTCAGTTTGTTTTTTCAAGGCTGTAACTGGCTTTTCGACTGCAACATAAAATTAGATATTATTATTTGTCAATTCCTTTAAATTAATGCTACTATTTATTATTTGGAAAAAATTTTCTCAAAAAAAATTTTTTTTTTCCTAAAATAACATAACAATTAAGCATACAGACAAGCGTTCACTAGATAAAAGATAATACTTTAGGGCAGTGGTTCTTAAGCACTTTTTTAACTTTTCTTTAGCACAGCAAACCAATACGCGGCACACTTTTAACGAACCTAGTATATATACTATTTTATAACTTGACAATCGCCCGTAATACATTGATGAGCAAACGGCAAATGCTTTAATATTTCCAGTATTTTAAGAGATAGTATGCATTTTTTCAGTTTGCTAAGAGATAGTATGCATTTCAGGTATTACATATTGCTTTACTGTCTAGCAGTAAGGGTCATAAAATATTTTTTTATTTCGGTTGAAATTAAACTGTGCCGCCTTTTAATTTATATGTGCGCTGCAAGCTGGCGCACCTTGCTATTTTTTTTCTGGCGACGTTTTAGGTCAGGTGTTCTCAATTTCCTTTAGAGCGGTAAGTTTTACGGTTAACATCGCACTGTCAAAAGGGCTGCACTTGGACAAAAATGCACTACGGGTTACATATTACCTTGCCGTCTAGCAAGAAGAGTCATAAAGTAATTTTTCATTTAGATTGGAATTAAAGTGTGTCATTTTCAATTTATGCGTGCGCTGCAAGCTGACGCACTTTGCTAACCACTATTTGCCTTGCGCAGAACTGTCCGGTGAGGCTTTATCTTCCCTACAAGCGCAGAAGACGCAGCGCAGTGGCCCCTCAATCCCCCCTCACCAGCCCCTACCTAAACCACAGCAGGGTTACCGCCTTTCCCTCCCAGAGCCCCAGTTTGCTCGTTTCGCATTCCGACGGGAAGAATTTACCTCCATCCATCCTCCCGCAAAAAGGTATGACTGGCCAGTATTTGAATTGTCGATTTTCGATAATTTTGATTACGAACCGATATCCGATGCCAAATGGTGGCATTGGCACTCGTACCATACTAGGGTGGCATCAGTGCCCTGAGAAATCAATAGTTGAGTTGCAGTGTTGATTTACTAGCCAACACAGTGATCCGGTGAGTTTTTAAATAAAATAATATAGGTAACAACTAGGGGTAACCAAAGTTCTCAGCGCGAAAGCAAATTTTGCTCGAAAACCCTGGAAAAATGGCGTTGCACTTTTTAACTTTACCTACTTGTTTGAGAATAGTAATGACGTCGTTTGGTATCAGATCAGGCCGCGATAATTTTTTTCAAAATATCAGTTATGGTTCCTCTGGTAATTCTAATTGTTAACCAACGTTTCGACGGCAACCTATACAAGCCGCCTTCGTCAGGGTGATTGACACTGAACGCTCGTACAATAAATGGAAAGCAAAAGGAAAAAAGCAGAAATAAACGCGAGCAACGAAACGATAAGAAAATAATTAGCGACTGCCTCTAGTCCTTCAGCAGGTGCTTGTAGCATGCAGAAAGCATCACGTCAGTTTTGACGTTCATGGTGTTACCCTTCTTATGGATGTTCCACGATTCCAAAAATATTATTTTTCCTTTTTTTGCTTTCCATTTATTGTACGAGCGTTCAGTGTCAATCACCCTGACGAAGGCGGCTTGCATAGACTGCCGAAACGTTGGTAAACAATTGCAATTACCAGAGGAGCTGTTTTTGATTTATATTACCATGCCTGGTAGCAACAGTTTATATAATAGTTATGGGTTTTAAAATAAGTATCAGACGTTTCGAATTTGTAGAAATAAGTTGTTATTCTGTGCTATATTCCGTTGATTCCTGTTACAGTATTTCAGTATACTCCGCACTTTTTTAGCCTTGGTGCGACTTATTTGTTAAACATTGTTTTGGCAATTTTTTGCTTTTTATAGTTATTTAATACAGCAATGGAAAATTAGTTTTATCATGTTCTCTATAATTATTGTATTATTAACATTTCAGTTTTGAAAAATAAGTATATGTTCTTTAAGTTGATTTAATTCTGTAGTGATTAATTATATTCATTCGAAATAACTTTTTAGTCTAAATTATAGTTTTTTTTAATTTATTTTAATAGTGAAGTGCGCATTTCGTGTCTTGGTGCTACCTATTCGTTAAAGATTGTTTTGGAAACGTTTTTTCTATTCTAGTTATGCAACATAAAATTAGTGTTCATCTTTGCAATTTAAATATTGTATTAAACAACATTTAAGTTTTGTTGGATATATGTAGTCGGAAAATTTAATTTATATTTTAAGGTGAATAAATATTGTAATGATAAATTATATTTTTCGAAATAACTTTTTAGTCTGAATAATATTTTATTAATTTTATTTTAATATTATACAAGAATTTTTTTTTTTTTTTGAACAGCGTTTAACAACAATGACGAAAAGGAAACACTGGCAGCAAATTTATCGCCCGAAACAGAAGCCCTAATAAAATCAATCATCAGCGAGGTACATTTATCTTGATTTTTCGTGACCTAATTGTCGTATAACATTAGAAAAATTATAGTCGGAAACTTAGGGCAACCTATCATTCTACTGAGCTCTAGATGGAAAGAGGATTAATGTTTCTATTTGTTCGTAAACCGTTTTGGTGGAGTTGTACTGTTGAATAAATACTTTAAAAGGCCCGTTTACACTACAGCTGCACTGAGCTGAGCAGAACGTAATTTGCATTCAAATTCTATTGTGGCTAGCGTTTCACGCTTTGCTAAACTCAAGCCCAGTGCAGCTGTAAAAAAACACGCTTAGGAGCGATTTTTACGCTTTGCTAAAATAAAGGCCATTGCAGCTATAGAAAAACGTTCCGTTTTGGAGCGATTTTTACGCTTTGCTAAAATAAAGGCCATTGCAGCTATAGAAAAACGTTCCGTTTTGGAGCGATTTTTACGCCCAGCTCAGCTCAGCTCAGCTCAGCTCAGCTCAGCTCAGCTCAGCTCAGCTGTAGTGTCAACGATCGTGACGTTGACCAAGTCCCTAGGAGACTCGGTATTAATTTTATGAATTTGACAAATCTGTGTTGTTGAAATAAAAGTTCTATCAAGAAGCGACAGGTTGGGCTAAAGGCCAGCCCACTTAACTTTACCTTGTTGCGAGAATTCAAAGCACAGATATATACTGGGTGTTTTATCGACTTCATTATAATAGCAAACACAAAAAGCGGCTGTACTGTCTTTGCATACTTACAATAACGGTATATAACGAACCGCGCACGTAACAGTGAGTAATTCAACAAGTCAACTGTGGAATTTTATGCGTTAAAATACTATTTTCCCCTAGAAGATTTATTTGAAGAAATATGCCAAAGTCCCGCTCCGATTTTTTTGTCTTTCTGGGCAAACGGGTGCATACTGTTTTATATTTTATTGTAAAGAGCCTTTGGTTTATCACATATTTGAAATAGTTCTGTAAAAACGCAAATTCTTGAAAAAACGAACAAGAAAAACAAATCAAAACAGTAAACCTCTCAAGCAGCTAACGACCATTTACTTTTGTGTATCGTCATACTTCCTCTTTTTAAGCCGAATGTTGCTCGGAAATTAAAAAGCGTAGCATAGCCTGGGCACTCTAGGCATATTTGCATTGATAAATTACAAAATCTTGCACATAAAAAACACAATTTACAGATTTTTTGCACGGTTTATCTTTGTGCACTCCAAACAGTTAATTGCTCGAGATAAAAATACACGACCTTCGTAGTTTCATACTTAATCACACGCTCACCTTTTTCCAGTATAAACACGTCACAAACGCAAATTCTTTTTTTATTTTATTTTTAATAAAATTGTGACATATTGTGCGCTTGTTTTCATTACACTTAAACAACAAAATCGAAAGACGAACGAAAAAATAGCACATATCAAGAAGCGACAGGTTGGGCTGGACTAAAGGCAAGCCCACTTAACATATTTTGCACCTTAAAGACGCACGAGAAATAAAAAATAAATGGCACCTAATAAGAAGCGACAGATATACGTTTAAAGACTGGCCCATTTAACTCGAAATGCTTCGAGATTCTTATTTCTTAGCGCAATACGGTATTCTGATTTTTTTCGCTGTTTTTACCGTGTTCTTAAATATCATTACGGAAGGCAAAGTTTTGGCGTATTTACATCGATGAATCACAAAGCGAGCACAAATCAGTTAACAGTTTAGCAAATCATTCTCGTTTACAGTACCAAACAGAACAGTTACTGGAATGGCTTGTAGGGATATAAAAAGTTTGGATGAAATCCAGGCTGTGACTTCTTCCCAAAATTTAAACGCAAATTTTTAAACCTTTGTAGAACGACCTGGCTGAACAGCGACTCTGGTGGCGGCTCGAGGAGTCGGCCAAGAACCTTCTGGAACAAACGAGATCTTTGAACGTGGCAGTGCTGGAAGCCAAGTCGGTTTGCGCCAAGCGACGCCTCCACATGATGCAACAGCTTGCCGCCGCCCTTACCGAACATAGCAGCGAAGAGCTGGCCGAACAGGTGATTGGTTGTTGTCATTTGTAGGCCAACGGTCGGCAACCTGCGGATCTTTTGTGTCTGTAGTCTGGCTCCCTGAACTTAGACATGAGGCGCTCGGTCAGAAAAACCTTTTATAACCAATTAAGGTATTTTGATAGTGTTGCATTTGTTTTTAAAATATTTTGGATATTATTCAGGTTGGTGTCAATGATGTGGTGTGTCCCTATATGAAAGATTTGAAAAATTAACTATAATCTTGTGCGTGTTTCAATATTACTTCTAGTTTTGCCCGACATCTGTAGATCCTACTTTTACAAGTTTTACGTGCCGGCAATCTTTTGGCAAAATTTGAGCAAGTTTTATCAAACTGAAGTATTTTATGAGGAACCTAAATGACTATACTTACTTATATAATTATGACTAATGTTTAATAGCTTCACCTTACAACTTTATTACTGTACACTTTACCACCAGCTCAACTGACTGTATAACTTATCGGAACAATGACAACTGATACATTTCAAAAAGTGAAAAAGGTTGAGCAAACCACCATCATCCTTACAAAGACGTTTTCGATACGCACTTGTAGTATCATGTTGATGTGGTCAAAAATATATTTCAACTTTACTTGCAAAAGGTGGAACTCAGTCGCTCTGAACGATAAGAAATGCAGTATTGCAAAGAAAATTAAGTGCACTGGTTAACTGTATTTTTGCCGATGAACTCCAGTGGATATCATTATATATCTTTCAGTATACAAGACGACACTCGCTGTTTCCTGAGTTACGGGAGCCTCAGAACAGAAATAAAACAGCCATTTAGCCGACCAACACTACTTTAAAACTTTTTTTAAACTAAATAATTTAATTGATTTAAGTTAGAGTTACATTTTGTAATAAATGGCAATTCAGTTGTTCCGAGTATGAAATGCGTGTTATCGCTCAATAGGTCGAAGAACAGTCACGGTCGAGCGCCCCGCTGTACCACGTGACCCTGGTAACCACTCAAGCGTGCAGCAGCGTCACCGATACCTCCCAGACGTCCATTGCCAAAGGTTTGTGGTGAAACGTTTTACAGTTTTTCATTGATTTCCGTTCTTTCTTCGTACATATTATTTATAGTACGCCAACATATGAAAATATAGTTAATTTATAGGGAGCTAGGGAGTTCCCTAGGATACGTATTGTCAAATATCAAAATTAACCTCTTAATAGTTTTACATTGGAACAAAGCTATACCTAATTGAATCAATTTTTTTTAACCAACGTTATGCGTCTTCAGTTCTATATGTTTGTATACTTACTTTTCTCAAATGGATCCGTTCTGCCTTATGTGACTAAAAATCCACAATAAGCACTCTTTGTTCACATTGCATTTTGTTACCTTAGTATTTTGTTCGGTTTTCAAATTACGCAAGTTTATTTGCAATAACTTTAGGTTAAATGATGACCAGCAGTAAAAGTGCTGTCTTAATCGAGCGTTTTAAAGTTTCCCAGGTTTTGTCTATAAAATGTTTCAAATTTCTGTTCTTATTTTTAAATATAAACTGTTTTTTAAAGGAGGCATGCGATACTAACTTGTGAAATAATACTTTTTTTTATGTTTACTGGAAAACCCATCTATACCATTGTGACTTAAAATTTACACAAATTGAAGTCGATTAGTACCTTCCACTTAAAACACAGGAGATGTAACTCTTTTTTATTTTAAAATTTTATAAAAATTCTAGTTCGATTATATTCTGCTCACTTTTTGGTTTTTACGTTTTCTGACAGCCCAAGTATGGAAATCAGTATCAAAATCAGATTTTTTTTTTTAATATTTATTTAGGTCAACCTTATTGCGAGTTCTGGCAAATGCGACCGCCATACATTGCTATTTCCCTTCAGGTTCTGTGCAGCTCGTTAGCGCTTCTAACGCCGTGCAACGACGGGCAAGTCCGCCGCCAGATGTCGCTGTGTCCCACAACTGCGCCACTTGCGGCGCTCCGGCGGTGAGCGAGTGCACCGGATGCCACAAGGCCACCTACTGTTCGCCAGCCTGCCAGGAAAAGGTAGCTCGAATGTGCTTTCAATAGTGCTGTTTGCAGGAGATCTATGCCTTGACACAGTGGTATGTCACCTGCCGTGTTTGATCCCCCCCTTCCGCAGACTGTGCTCCCTCCCCTAAACAAGTTTACGTTTCAGAAAAAAAAAACTTTACAAAACCTCACACGGAGGGCTTCACAATTCATTAGTAAAAAAACGTAAATACCATTTGGACTGGTAATTAAATAAAAACAAGTTTAAGCCTATGGCGCCCAAAAGCTTGCTTTGTCCGCCCTTGGGGTACATCATTTGCTTTTCTATTGAACTACTAAAAACAGGCCAATAGAATGCTGATTTTTGTTACTATAGGATTGGCTGAACGGCCACTCGTCGGTTTGCCAAGTCAAGCGAAATCACTCAACCGTACCTCTAAAGACGTCATCGCTACGTGTCGCTGCCACGAGCAACCATGGTGATGTCACGCTACTCGCTTCAACTAACGGCGAGATTAATTTTGTGCCCGTTTCGTCTTGAACGCGTATGAACTAATTTTTTTTCGGTGCCGTGCTTTTCTACAACTTTTGTATGTAATACAAACCTCGCTTCAAGGACTGAAAAATGACGGAGGTTTATTTCCAAAACTGTAATAAGCGCTACCTTAGTCGTTAATAATTAAAATTGGTCTGCAGTATAGACTGTTAAATAAAAAATACTGTACTCCCTTTAACAGGCGGATTACAATTTTTGCTACAAAACTGTGAAAAGGACAGATCCTGTAAAATGTTTGACAAAGTTCAAATTGGTTTGAGTGGAGCATTGACACGACTCACGTGTACCCCCTGAATCCGCCCATGATGGTCAAACAAACCAAGCAAAGAGGTTACAGAATTGAAAAGTGTAAACTGAGCTTCACCACTCGTTTTCGTCCGTGAACCTCCATTTTTGTTCATGCTCTATTGACCCCGTCAGACCAGAGTAAAAACTTATTTCCAGAGCTGCATTTCAAATGTACGAAACTTCCTGCAGGTGCTTTATTTTACTAGCAACAAAATAAGTAGTTACGGTACGTCTTTTACCAAATATCATATACGTTGTCTCTGCTCAGCAACAAAATAAAATATCTCTTCTATAAATGAGGAAGTGTGTCACTAAGTCCGCTTTAGTGCGTTTCTTGCTTTGCGAATAGGGAAACAAATCGTTGAAGAACAAAACGGGCGGTGACGTCAAACTTGACAATAAGTATTTTGTTCAATTTGAATAATTTTTACGTTTGGCACAGTTTGCAAACGGTATGACGCATTATGCTTGAATGTCACGTTAGTCGAACTCTGGCTGCCACTACCCGGGCAATATACGTTTAACGTTTTTAACCGGTTCCAGATTGATACAGGTCATGATTTTAAGTTACACAGCACACAACATATTGCTTTTGGGGTATTTCAAACAAAACACTTGCACCGGCACAATGCATGTTTAAAAGTAGGTAATTTAGGCCTATCTTACAAAGACGAAAGCTGAACTTTAATTTTTGCAGTCACACAACCAATCGCGACAATAAATGTTCACCCGATCCGTTAAAAATTAGTGCATTTCTTAGCAAAACGGTCTACGACAATTAATGCATCCGAAGGATCAAAAAGTCCGACTTTTAGGCTTTGAGGTCTCGGACAATGCACTAATTTGACTTAACAATGTGCTTCAAAAGATTAAGTTTAATAATACTTGACCTACCTAAACCCAAACGCTAACCAGCACCCTAACCCCAATAATGTGCATTGAATTAATAATTACATAAACGCTTTAGGCTCCAATACCTCAATTTGTGACGTAACAATCCTATGGTACCATAGACGAGAAACTATCTTATGCCCACCCGAGTTTGGACTTTTTCACCAGCATTCAAATAATTATTACATTAACGCACATTATTTGGGTTGGGGTTCGGGTTAGCGTTTGGGTTAGGGTGAGTCAAGTGTTATTAATGCTATCTCACAGTTTTTGTAATCTTTTGTGAATGTTCAACGAATATTTTCAACTTATCTACGCCGGGAGTTTACCTAAAGGTCCAAATTAGTGCATTGCCAGAACCTCAAGGTCTAAAAGGCTAGACTTTTCTGCCATTGGATGCCCTAATTGTCGTAGACCTTTTTGCTTAGAAATGCACTAATTTCTAACGGATCAGGTGAAATGTTAGTCAATTCAATGAAGCTTCCTTACAGGCCTTTATCCTTATACCGTGACAGTCTTATTGTGGGAAGCAAAGCTAACCTATTTCATACAAAATTAGAACCAATCTCAGACACAGTCACGGGTAAATAGACTGGCTATACACGTGCTCCGATCACGGCAAAACGGGAAAAAACATATTATATATTACGAATTTCTATTTATCCAATGTGTAGCGCACGTACTGGAACGTCTGGACTTAAATTATAAGTTATGGCATAACGGCTTGTGCAACTGTTTTACCAGTAACCAATATTCATTTTAAACTTGATTATTATTTTACGTTGGACGCAGTTTGGTACCGGGATTACACATTCGTTTAAAAAATAAAAAATAAAAAATAATTTTTTTTCCGAATTGTTTATCCCTGGGTCAAATATGTTATGCTAATTGTAAAATAACTTTTTCGTTACAAGCTAATTGCCGCATTTACTTTTTATAATCATTATGATGTTATAATTAAATTTATTCAGGTAGATTTCGCAAGTTTCGCGGATATTGCAGTTGCAATGAATTTTGATCGCTGGTAAAACTAGGCTTTATTAGTCTTTATCGATTAGAATTATAGGCCTACTGGTGAATACTCTTAACCTGGTCAACGCCGGGTTAGAATAAAGTGATAAATACTCTTGAAGAGCCGAGATATTTTATAGGGCAATATTTCCGTTGTGCCCCTAATAAGACAAGGTATTTTATCTATTAGGAAAATATATCTGTGGACATTTTTTTCAATGTTGTTCTGATGCTTTTGTAGGGCATATCAAACGTATATAGCCAACTACTAGGCCTAAGTGTATCGTACTGTTAGCTTGTTTATTCCATCACAGAAGGTCAAGTAGAGGGGAAGCAAGGGAGATCAGAGAAAATGGTTATGGCCGTAGTAAGAGACAATTGGCCGGTCGCTGGTGAAGTGAGTAGTCAGATCAGAGCATAGTGGCAGCATTGTGACAACACAGCAGGAACTTGATCTTTGCCGTTATATACAGACCTACAGAGTGCATGGTAACTACGCTATTAATGCCGTTTACCATTACCAAAGAGATTATAAAAGTTATAATCTCTTTGCCATTACATACTAATATTGTTTTTTTTATTATTTTATATTAAACTTTTTCACATTTCTCACTCTGTTGTTAGTTAAAAATCACTATATAAAAACAATGGAACTGAACTATATTATACCAAAGAGATCTAAATGTTGAAGTCTCTTTGATTATACTAATATGTATTATTATATCGTAAGGTTTAAACTTTAAATACCGTACGTAGAATCGCGATTTAAACAATAAATTGTCGATTAAAAGTGTTCTTTTTTAATCGATCTTACTTTAGTTTAAATTGTTATGACAGTTTGCCATACTGCTGGAAGCAGATTATGGTTTTACTCTTTTAGCACAAACTACTAATATTTTTCAGTAAGTTTTGTAATACTTGTTTTGTCCCATCGGATACTTGTTTTGTCCCATCGGATACTTGTTTTGTCCCATCGGAATGTTATGGTAAGCAGCATTAAATAAAAATAAACAAATAAATTGTAGAACTTCAAAAAACAAAATTATTTCGCCTAAAAAAGACGGTAAAAAGAAAATGATTGTAGATATTGTTTAACAACAACATTCGAAATAAACGTACGGAAGAAAAAGTTTAGACACCTTGTTTAAATTTCTATTTGATTGTCATTGTCGGCCGTAAGCAAATAACCAGTGTTAACAAAAACTTTAACAGTCATACGGTGTTTATATAATTAGTGTAAAATTGCATGTAGTGAGTCACAATTGAGTTACTTTAGCGAATATTCAGCAGTCATTAATAAATACGAACTTTAGATATTTAATCAAGATTGTATAATGCATAATTGTTGGACATTTTGCATCAAAAGTAATTTGTAAAGTCTACTGAAGTGAAAGTTTAGCTGAAAAGCGCTGATACTTATTTATTGATTAAAGGTTAAGCGTTAGTTTAGTACCTTTCTTTGTTTTCTTATTGTGTACTAAACCTTCACAATACGGACTGGTATACGTTTATGCAGCTTAAAATATGCGCAGACTAATTTTTGCACTGGTCTAAAATCCTAACACAACGCACATTATTTGGGTTAGGTTGCTAGTTTGGGTTATATTTCACTGCTGAAAAATAAATAATATACGAAAATTGACCTAACCTGGCCTCGGATTAAATGACAGATTTGCCGTGCTGATTTGCATTGTTTTCCTTAAATTTATGATATATATTTCAATGAAAACAGCTTGCTGACATTTTATATTGAGTATTTGCCATATATTTTTGTGTTATTCTTACTCTTTTTTTTCTCCGCAAATGTAACAAATAGGCTCTTAAGAAGCTCTCACAGAATAGAAATAAAAAAATTGGCACATTTGCAAATTAACATAGATAGTATAAATTCTAATAAAAATTTAAATAACCTCCGTGTATAGATGCAAATGGCTTTCACTGTATATTTTCACCAACATGGGAAGTATTTTGGTGGATCGAAATTGTTCAATTATAAAACTGTCAAAAATTAAACTTAATACCACTTATTATTTGCGAAAGATTTTGGTTTTACCTTACTAGCTTCTTACCTGTGTATGATGATATGCTCTTGCAAATACAATAATTTATATATATATTTATTGGATCACCTTTTAGTTTTGCACATAGGCGCCGAACGTGGGTGTGCAGAGCGTATTTAGACACCCTGGATTCCAGGCAGGGTGTCAAAACGCCCTGAAATTTGATCAAGTTGCACTTGCACTTAGTGTGCAAACTCCACTTCTGAAACAACTATAATAAAGAATAAAGATACCCCACAGGTTGCACAGTTTAAGTTGACTAAAATTATGTGCGGAACTTACAGCGCTTTTTACAAACCGGGCACGGGGCCGTTTCCCATAAATTTTTGTTGGCATTTACATAATGAAAAAGCTTTTTTTTGCACATGGTTCAAATCTTATTCATGCCTCAGTACTTTAAAGATAACGCAGCAATGAAGCCTATGTAAGAAAATGTGCAGGCTATTTTTTCAAATAATACTGGTAGACCATAAAATATTTCGTGCTGGTTAACACGGAAGCGCTATCGGTTTCCCAAGTATTGTTCTGTTTTGTTGTTGATTATTGACAAGTAAACATTTTGTACTGATTTTAAAAAACGCCCTGGAATTTTGAAAGTTTAGCGCCTATGTTTTTGCATATATAGTATTTCCACACAATTTATTAATCAGCAGGCTATTTAATTTGTTTTGTCCAAAAAATGATTTAAATTATTGTAATAATGTACTGATTGGTTTCAGCGGTAGGCCTCACTAGGTAATTGATAATCATGTGTTACATGTTGTGTTGATCAAGTTTTTACTTCAAATTTGCCCATGCCGCTACACATACAACCTGTCTGGTCGTCATGTTTGTTATAAAAAAAGCCTTTGTATCTATTGGATACAATGTTGCAAAATCTACCTCTATTTCTTTTTGTCGAACTGCCCTGAACAATAAAGTAGTTTTGACTCCTCATGCAAGTTACTCTGTGTTCTCCAAAACTCTTGAGCATGCTGATTGCAAAGTGGTTGATGCCCCAATGGAAGTAATGTATGAAGTGGTCGCTGACGTTGATAAATACAAGGAGTTTATTCCTTACTGCACCCAAAGCAAGGTTTTATCAACAACGAATCGGACCGCTAAAGCGAGACTTTCAGTTGGGTTTGGCCCGATTATGGAACACTATAATTCAACTTTGGTGCTCAACAAGCCAAGATATGTTAAATCAATTTGCACTGAAGGAAGGCTATTTAACATGCTTGATTGTACATGGAAGTTTTTTCCTGGCCCAGACCCTTCAAAATGTGTTGTTAAGTTTCATATCATATTTGAGTTTCGATCATTGATGTATACAAAACTAGCCAATATGTTTTTCAACGAAGTCGTTTTGAAAATGGTTTCATCATTTGAATCTAGAGCTAAACTACAGGTTTTGAAAAGAAAAAAAAATATGTCTATATGATTGTAAATGTTAGTTTATTGGTCTTATTAAACCTTAATAATTTCTGTATGAAATTATATGTGATGTTTAGTTTTATGTGGCGTTTTTATCTATTATTTGTTTGTTGCTTGATTTTATGTCCGCTGTTCACTGCTCTAGTTTAAAAGCACTGTGTCTGTTTTAAGCTAGGTAATTTGTTTCTTTTTTTTAAACAGGGATGTCTGATAGCTTGTGTCCTAGTAGTTTGTTGTTGGCAAGAAAACACTTATTAGGAATGTTGAATGCTAAAGAAAAACTAAAATATTTTCTTCTTATTGCGCATTAATTTACTTTAAATTTGGTCGTTGAAGAAACATTTATAATAATTTAGCATTTTGTCAATCGATTGTTTTATTAGCTTATTTATTTTTGAGTGTTTTTTAAGTCTTTGTTTTAAGTATAAATGTCCAAATTTAACCCCTTTGTTTTGCATTCTAAAAGGACACTTACATAACATCAGATATCCCTATAATGTGGTGTAATTTTGTTGTTAATTGTTGAACAATAGAAATATGCGTAAATTTAGTACACATGATTTTACAATTAATATATATTGTTCTTTTAAAAACGCAGAATATGTAATTTCTAGTCAGATATATTGTTATGCGTTTGTTGCGCTGGTATGGCGAGCTGGTCAAAAGGCGACCATTCCTAACACAAATTGTAACTGCAGGTAAGTGTGTGTGCCATAAGGCTGTTCTGTTCAGCATGTATTAATTATTTTTGATTAGGTTTTAAGAAAATATTAGGCAAATTGGTTTGAAGAATTCTTACATTGCTTATTGTTAATCCAGCAAATAATATAGAATTAAAATGGTAAAAGAAGGCTATGTTACTACAATTTTAAGCTATTGTTTTACTATTAAAAGTTTGAGTTACTTACAACTGAATTTCAATATAAAAGTACATTTTATCGTAAAAACTGCTGTATGAATTTAATGGTGAAAATAACGGCCCAAATAGACGTTAAAAGCGACATGCTTTATTCTATTTAGGCCGTTATTTTCACCATTAAACTTATGAACAGATCCGTATATAGTGCTGTATGAAATTCCTGAAAATGTCTAGCTCGTTTTTATTTTTTGCTCAATTAATATTAACATATGTTTGTTTAGGGGTTCTAACCACTACAGGAGATGGCATTGCGCAGTGGGTAGAGGGCTGCAAAAAGTACAACTTCAAGAGAACTCTGGTTATGTCTTCATGTGGATTATTTTACTTTGTAACTACATTCATTTGATTTTGTTGTTTTGTTTCTTCAAAATAACATTATATGATTGCAACTGAGTTGTAACCTTTAATTTAATATTAGAGACCAGTTGGCCAACATCTATTTTTACAAGTATTGTATAATTAGATAAACATTTAGCAAATAACATCCTGTTTAGTGATGTTAAATATTCAAGGAAACTTAATAATCTCAATCTGCAAAATTTTGTTTTTATATCTCCCTTTATTTTCAGTAGAAAATAGTATTAAACTAAGCCCCCATATCAATTTAATATGTGTATATCCTTCCTAATTTAACACAACATAGTCATGCACTGCAAATGTCAATTTAAATTTACTGTTGGTTTTAACTGTGGTTTTCAAAGAAAAGTTACTAAATATACCTTTTTTATATCTAACTTTCAATATTTCGTTTTTTCAGGAATAAGTGAATGTATATTATCTAGGAGTATGCATGTTTTTATTTAGGGTCCTTTGGTCTCTGTATGGCTAAGAACACTGAAACATCTCAATCTTCACTTTTCCTTGACTGTTGTACTTGATCAGGTTTGTCGTTGTTTATTTTTTTAACCAAACATTCAATTTCTTGACTGCAATATTTGTTCATGTATTTGTTGGAATGGTGTTTTTTCTGGTTGGTATCATCCTGTAATGTCATTCGTAATCCTACAATACCATGGAAAACTCTCTCTATATATATATGTGTGTATTTTATTTTTATTCATTAAATGGTTGAATTCATTTTAATCGGCACTGGGCAAGATATCTTAAACATTTGAGAAAACTCCAGGAGAAATACAATAATGTGACTGGATTTATTAAATTCAAAATTATTTATGCATTTTTGTTCACCTATCAAAAGTTCATTTTATAGAATTGATCTGCTAAAGCAGGGGTCGGCAACCTTTTTCTAGTCGCTGGCCAAAACCAAACTCAAAAAGGTCTCTGCGGGCCGCACAAAATGTTAACTAAGAATTGTATTATTAAAATGTTAGAACAAATGTGATTCAGGCGGGCCTCGGATTTTATTTTTGCACTTTAAAACGTGTTTAGTTACTTTTAAGGTGTCAGTAAAGTGTTGGTGCCAAGCGGGGAAAAAGGCGTTCGTTTGGTTTAGAATTGGAGTCCACATGTCGTCATCCATCTTTGAGGAAACGCGATAACCTTTAATGTAGTTTAGTGTTTGGTAACCCATTTAAGTCTGGCGCACCTGGAAAACCGGCTTTTTTTGTTAAAGAGGCAACCCCTGGTCTAAAGCTTCATTTGTACTTACGCTTAGCAACCTTGAAAAAATATTTGGAAACACTGGTAAAAAATAATACTGATATGTTTATCTGTTAAGAGCATTTTTTTTAAATGTTTAGATTTTTGCAGCACCTATAATATTAGGAGGATTCACCCTGCTACATCCTGTATTGTCACAAAAAAGCTGGCAAGAGTCCAAGTCCATCTTTTTCAACTCTTACTTCGACCTACTGAAAACAAATTGGATGGTATGGAAGAAAATAAATTTTTTACCCCAAATCGTTTTAATTTGGTGTTTATAGAATTAAATTAACACAGCCAAAGATTCTGTATTGAAACATTAATTTTGCTTTTAGGTGAAATTTTATAACATACCAGCAATTTTGCTTGCAGGTTTGGATTCCTGTGCAAACTGTAAATTTCTCCCTGGTTCCGCATGAATATAGGTAAGTACTTATGTTGTTGCATTCTTAACATTATGTTTGTCAGAGTTGCAATGAACGGTATGCTTTGGGCAAATGTTTACCAACCAATGATTTGCGATTATAGTACAAAATAACCTTTAGGCTATTGAAAATAAATTTAGTTTTAAGGTAATCTAATGATACATGGTAAATGATGCAGTATTTTTGTGATGAATTATAATGTAACTTTTGTGTTGATAGAAAAGTCATTTTTTATTTACTGGCATGTCTTTCTTTCTTCTAGAATGCTCTTTATTCAGTTGATAGCTGTGGGGTGGAACACTTTCCTGAGTTGTAGGGCTAACAATTCAATAAATGAACAAGAACAGGATGATTACACAACTTTGAAAGAATAGTGGAGGGCAATACCACCAATAACCATTTTAAGGTTGATCTTTTCTTGGTGTTAGCAGAATTCTTTTCTTGGTGTTAGCAGAACAGTGCTAAGAAGTCATGTAAGGCTGATAAAGCAGTAGAGTGGTTTGTTTGTGGTGTGAAAAACTCAGTTTCGAAGTGAAACAAAAAAAACAGGTTTCTTTTCTGACTGTTATGCAATATGCATATAAATAAATTAAATTGGTCTTGTGCACGGCGTGGATTACTTTGCCAGTTACTTATCTAGTTGTAAAGCCCCGCTGTCAGCAAGTCAAACTCGACGAATGCTTAAGTGTTGAGCTGTGTGATACGTAAACCAAGCATGACTTAACATAAACCACGCGACATTGTTAGAAACAAACCAAAGGGAGCATGCAGCTCGAAATGTCATCGTTTAATATCGCCGGAAGAAAACAAGTTCGATCAGAAATTGTTACACATTATTTAAAGCAGGGCTGCGGAGTCGGTTAAAATAACCCGAGTCCAACACCGGCTTAAAAAATAAACCCGACTACCCGACTCTGGTCAAACGTGCGATTTGGTCGAGTCGGGGGGGGGGGGTATGACATTTATTGGGCCACCTTGCGGCGGCAAATGCGCCTCTCTGTTAGCACCTGTTGTGCCTACTAAACTCGCAATATCAACTAAATGCTGGTTAGCCTAAGGCCCTGTGAAGCCCTTACTGTTGCTGTAACTAACGAACGTTATATAGTCACGATTAGATCGATTACATGTAACACTTGGTATGTTTTTCAACGGAAACGAATGAAGAATGGAAGAAATAGAAAATATACACTTAGGTAATACGACACAGGGAATATACACCATCTATATAATGAAGTCTATACGTCAGGGGTGGCCAACCAATCAGATACCAAGAGCCGCATTTGTTACTTGGTTAATCGTAAAGAGCCACAAACCATACACACATGAAACGAAATGAACGGCCCATCACTCCATTTCTTACTAACTCCACAAAGCGCGATAAAAGTGCCTTTATTCCGTTAGACACAACTTTATATTAGAATGAATACAATGGCCTTCGGCAAACAGTCGGATTCGAAATCGAAGCTGACAATAATCCATAACTTAACCAAAGGAAATCGAAAACAAATTATAAATACAACATGTATGTAATAGCCGCATATAACTGGGTGAAGAGCCGCAGTTTGGCCACCCCTGCTATACGTCTATTTTTTTCGAAAATTCTACAACTACGTCGTTGTAATTTAATTTAATGTCGCGGTGGATAAATAAAAAGGCAAGGCAATCGAGGTTCACCCATAGTAGAACGCTGTAATTTTTAACGTAATCAATGAATGCTCACTTTGAGGCGGTTGTGACTGGAAAAGTTTTTTCCACCGCATAAACTCAGCTCCTACTGCATCTTTCGGTCCTGAAAGGAAGCGACCAAACTCTTCAACAGCAGCTTCGATTCGCCCGAACGGTTCGTTTACGCAGAACTACGGGAGAATAGACTACATGGACAGTGCCTTGGCAGATTGTTCGTTAAACCGTTCACGAAGCTGTGATATGGCAGTATTACTGAAGGGTTAAAATACATGTCGCTTGTAGTGCGACGCTGGAGAATCGACCGATGCGTTTCCTCTGTGAACTTGGCGTCCAATAATTCGGGGCAGGGTTATAGGACCGCCATGGCATGACTCGACTTCGAAAATAACATTGGAAATGTGTCATCTTCTCGCATCTGCTTCAATGTGTCAACACAGTTATTTACAGAAGCTGCAGCCATATGCAAATACAAAAAGACAGTTAAAACTACATTGAGGAAACGCGATAACCTTTAATGTAGTTTAGTGTTTGTTAACCCATTTAAGTCGGGCGCACCTGGAAAACCGGCATTTTTTTTGTTAACGAGGCGATCCCTGGTCTAAAGCTTCGTTTGTACTTACGCTTAGCAACCTTGAAAAAAGGTTTGGAAACACTGGTAAAAAATAATACTGATATGTTTATCTGTTAAGAGCATTTTTTTTAAATGTTTAGATTTTTGCAGCACCTATAATATTAGGAGGATTCACCCTGCTACATCCTGTATTGTCACAAAAAAGCTGGCAAGAGTCCAAGTCCATCTTTTTCAACTCTTACTTCGACCTACTGAAAACAAATTGGATGGTATGGAAGAAAACAATTTTTTTACCCCAAATCGTTTTAATTTGGTGTTTATAGAATTAAATTAACACAGCCAAAGATTCTGTATTGAAACATTAATTTTGCTTTTAGGTGAAATTTTATAACATACCAGCAATTTTGCTTGCAGGTTTGGATTCCTGTGCAAACTGTAAATTTCTCCCTGGTTCCGCATGAATATAGGTAAGTACTTATGTTGGTACATTCTTAACATTATGTTTGTCAGAGTTGCAATGAACGGTATGCTTTGGGCAAATGTTTACCAACCAATGATTTGCGATTATATTACAAAATAACCTTTAGGCTATTAAAAATAAATTTAGTTTTAAGGTAATCTAATGATACATGGTAAATGATGCAGTATTTTTGTGATGAATTATAATGTAACTTTTGTGTTGATAGAAAAGTCATTTTTTATTTACTGGCATGTCTTTCTTTCTTCTAGAATGCTCTTTATTCAGTTGATAGCTGTGGGGTGGAACACTTTCCTGAGTTGTAGGGCTAACAATTCAATAAATGAACAAGAACAGGATGATTACACAACTTTGAAAGAATAGTGGAGGTCATTACCACCAATAACCATTTTAAGGTTGATTTTTTCTTGGTGTAAGCAGAACGGTGCTAAGAAGTCATATAAGGCTGATAAAGCAGTAGAGTGGTTTGTTTGTGGTGTGAAAAACTCAGTTTCGAAGTGAAACAAAAAAAAACAGGTTTCTTTTCTGACTGTTATGCAATATGCATATAAATAAATTAAATTGGTCTTTTGCACGGCGTGAATTACTTTGCCAGTTACTTATCTAGTTGTAAAGCCATGCTGTCAGCAAGTCAAACTCGACTAATGCTTAAGTGTTGAGCTGTGTGATACGTAAACCAAGCATGACTTAACATAAACCACGCGACATTGTTAGAAACAAACCAAAGGGAGCATGCAGCTCGAAATGTCATCGTTTAATATCGCCGGAAGAAAACAAGTTCGATCAGAAATTGTTACACATTATTTAAAGCAGGGCTGCGGAGTCGGTTAAAATAACCCGAGTCCAACACCGGCTTAAAAAATAAACCCGACTACCCGACTCTGGTCAAACGTGCGATTTGGTCGAGTCGGGGGGGATATGACATTTATTGGGCCACCTTGCGGCGGCAAATGCGCCTCTCTGTTAGCACCTGTTGTGCCTACTAAACTCGCAATATCAACTAAATGCTGGTTAGCCTAAGGCCCTGTGAAGCCCTTACTGTTGCTGTAACTAACGAACGTTATATAGTCACGATTAGATCGTTTACATGTAACACTTGGTATGTTTTTCAACGGAAACGAATGAAGAATGGAAGAAATAGAAAATATACACTTAGGTAATACGACACAGGGAATATACACCATCTATATAATGAAGTCTATACGTCAGGGCTGGCCAACCAATCAGATACCAAGAGCCGCATTTGTTACTTGGTTAATCGTAAAGAGCCAAACCATACACATGAAACGAAATGAACGGCCCATCACTCCATTTCTTACTAACTCCACAAAGCGCGATAAAAGTGCCTTTATTCCGTTAGACACAACTTTATATTAGAATGAATACAATGGCCTTCGGCAAACAGTCGGATTCGAAATCGAAGCTGACAATAATCCATAACTTAACCAAAGGAAATCGAAAACAAATTATAAATACAACATGTATGTAATAGCCGCATATAACTGGGTGAAGAGCCGCAGTTTGGCCACCCCTGCTATACGTCTATTTTTTTCGAAAATTCCACAATTACGTCGTTGTAATTTAATTTAATGTCGCGGTGGATAAATAAAAAGGCAAGGCCTTTCAATCGAGGTTCACCCATACTAGAACGCTGTAATTTTTAACGTACTCAATGAATGCTCACTTTGAGGCGGTTGTGACTGGAAAAGTTTTTTCCATCGCAAAAACTCAGCTCCATACTGCATCTTTCGGTCCTTGAAGGAAGCGACCAAACTCTTCAACAGCAGCTTCGCCCGAATGGTTCGTTTACACAGAACTTCTGAAGAAAAGACTACATGGACAGTGCCTTGGCAGAGTGTTCGTTAAACCGTTCACGAAGCTGTGATATGGTAGTACATTAATAATGAAAGGTTAAAAAAAACTTTTCGCTTGTAGTGCGACGCTGTAGAATCGGTTGGTGCGTTTCCTCTGTGAACTTGGCGTCCAATAATTCGGGGCAGGGTTATAGGACCGCCATGGCATGACTCGGCCTTCGAAAATAACATTGGAAATGTGTCATCTTCTCGCATCTGCTGCAATGTGTCAAAACAGTTATTTGCAGAAGCTTCAGCCATATGCAAATCGAAAGAGACAGTTTTGAGAAGCATTGCTAACGGTTTAGTAACTTCCAATACTTTTGCAGTAACCTTAAGAGCAACTAACAATGATTGCTTACTGATAGGTCTCATTAACATCAGCACTTTACCTCCGTTGCGAGGACACGAAGTCAAAGAATTTAATGGTGCGACAACAGCAGGGTAAAGCTCTCTGAATATCAAAACAGAAGTCTGCTTTTAGACCCATCGTGTCTGACAGTGTTGTACAGTCTTGTGTGAGCGCTTTCTGGACAAAACGATTGCAAAAAGGCCATCCTTTTATTAGAATCAAAAAAGAATACGGCTGAAGATTGAATAGTGGCAAGTGCCGCAGATATTGGTGGCATATTTCAAGCTTTGGCCAGACAGAGATTCAGGTTGCGTGCCACACAATGGTACGTAAACAGAATTTTGAACATTTGCATGGCACCCCCCTCCCCCCCTAAATACGCTATTGCTAACAATACATGGTTGGAAATTACTCCGCCTTTACAATTTCCAGTTGGCGGCGGCCATATCAGTTTAAAAATGTGGTACTGCGCATGTCGGACTCGGGACTCTGGTAGTTTTACATGTTCCTACCCGAGTCCCGAGTACGACTCCAGCAAAACAAACCGAGTCCGACTGCGACGCCCTAATTCAAAGCAACCTATCAAAGAGACATGATATCGACTCGACCAATAGTAATTTAGGGATAGGTTGTTAATATTCGTTAAAAAATTCATAAACGTCAAAAATGTTCAATTGGGCTAAAAGCAAAAGTCCCATAACTCGAGAAATAAACCTAACCAAGATTTTTAGTCAAAATTTTCACACATTACTTAATGCGACATATCTTATCCAGCAAATATTTTATCAAAAAAAAATATATATATTACTAAATTTTGTTTACGCATCACCTAAGCAACCTGGCCGATCCTGCAATAAGACTCTTAAAACCGTCACAAGTCGTTATCAGTTTTGAGTTTGTTTTTGCGCGGTCCGCCCAAGCTACAATTGAATGTCTTGTATTCCTATGATGATAAGACCACCGGTTACTTGTTGCTGGCACAATTTTGACGCCACTTCTTTAAACTGATAATGGTTACCTCTCACTCAAAATCTTTGCGTAGAAGACGCCGACCAGCGGTAACGTAATCCCTAAAACTGTTATTTTACGCTATATTATTTCACGAAAAACACAGCCATTCGATCACTGTACTAAGCCACCCGATTCGATTTGTTTTCAACGCTTGTAGCGCTCGTATTAGAATGATTCGGGGCTTTGAAGCGTCTGTGTTAGAACATGTGTTAAAAATTGTACGCTTCAAGCGTACTGTATTAGAACAGTATACAGGCGAACAGCGAATGCGCAGACTAATCATGCATAACGAAACGTTGCCAAGCGATGCAGACAGTGCTCTCCCTTTTAGGGATTTAGTTCCAAATTGGAACTTTTAGCCCCTTTTAGGGACAAATCTGGGGATTTTGATGATCTAGGAATTTTTGGGGGATTTTTCGCCAATTTTTGGCAAATCGTACTGTATGATTTGTTAACTAATAAATGTTAACCGAATTACAAATTTGAAAAAAAAAAGGTTCACAGTATGCTAACTTTCGAAGTTTATTTAAAATTTTAAAGAGTAACTGAAACTGCTTAGCCTATTTAAAACCTGGCATGAATTTGTTGATTATTGCGTTATTGTACATTATGCATTATTGTCTACAAATTTAGTCATTATTGTCTACTAATTTGGTCCAAACCTAGGCCTGCAGGCCACAAAAACTGCTGTAAAATATTGTTTTACTGGTTTTCACTGTGACTTTAGGCTAACGCCCTGGCCCTTTCCAAGATGCAATTTCAGCCAAATTCATCAGGTAACCTTTTTGCGCGATAACATCTTTGTAATTAAGCGATTGTGTAGTTTGCAACATATCTTTCCCAATTTTAGTAAGGCACGCACGGTTTCCGCCAATATTCTACGCTTATGAAATACAGTCATCTAAATTACAAGTTTTGTCAAATACGCAAATTTTTCGCGCTTTGCACGCACCATTTTTTTCCAGCCTTACAACACTCGATTTCATTTGCGCACAAGTTCGACGATAGCAGCAAGTTTTTGGAGCTTAATGTATCTGACGATGCTTTGTGACGTCATTCTAACCATTTCATGCCCCGACCAAAGAGGAGGGGTCGTGACTTTTTATTGACACCCTGTCAGTGTCACCAAATTGATGACACCTGTCATTGATTAGGTGACACCCTGTCACCGATTCCGTGACACCCTGTCACGGATTTGGTGACATCCTGTCACATATTTGTTGACATCCTGTCACCGATTTGGTGACACCCTGTCACTGATTCCTTGACACCCTGTCAACGATTCAGTAACACCCTGTCACCGATTTGGTGACACCCTGTCACATATTTGTTGACATCCTGTCACCGATTTGGTGACACCCTGTCACTGATTCCTTGACACCCTGTCAACGATTCAGTAACACCCTGTCACCGATTTGGTGACACCCTGTCACCGATTCGTTGACACCCTGTCACTCATTATTTTTAAATCTGGAAAAGTTTGCAGTGCACAAAAGCGCATTTTTATGTGGTTTAAAACGCAGTAGTTTGTTCCGCAGTAGTTCATTTGTTACCCATAACTATAAGTCCAGTTTCATTTGACATGTCAACTGTTAACACCCACAAACCAGTTTGCCAACATTTCAGTACTAATCCTGAAATAAACACATTGGTAGTCACAATGTATAACGTCTTTCTTTTGTTACTTTTACCGTTATTAAGATTTTATTTGGAATAACGTCTAATGTTAAATGATCTTTATGGGAATCCGGACAGTTTATTTTGAGTAGTTCGCTCAAAGTAGAATATCCAATAATATCCTTACAGCGTTTTCTTTTCTATGCCAATAAATGATTTACAGCAAATAGGGAAAACGCAAAATTGGAAAAAAAATTACAAACCAAATGGACTTCTTGATTGTTTATTACTCTTATCGACGTGTAATATAACAGTCATCACAATTAAACACAGATATAGTTTAGGCAAAACCGTTTTAAAAAGTGTGCTTCTTAAAAACTTTTTCATAATTGTTAATTGTGGATTTTCATAACTGATAAATTCTACTCTTTAAATTTGTAGCGACTGGGGTCATTTAAGATGTTTTATTGAGTATTTAAGACGTTTATTCAAGTTGTGTTCTTTTCACAATGTAATGATTGACAATTTTGTAAATCGTGCATCCCTTTACCAAAACATCCCGTCGCTTGCGAACCAACCGCCTGGCATTTTCACACATGATAAATGTTTTTGTGTGACACATATTTTCGTTATAGATAAAAGTATTTCACCTGTGTGAACGCGTTATTGTTGCAGTTCCCGGCTGCCAAAAAGGCTCCGGGTTATAAATCATTTCCGCTTTTTGGTGTCGCCTTTTCTCTTTGATGCAATACTTCAACTTATACATGCGAAAGCTTATATCAATATAACCAGTCTTGTCTAGTTAATACACGGGACGGTTGTGTTGCTTGCCGGCTTCTGGCTGGCTTGCTAAACACCAGCCAACAAAAACTGTGTGGATTTGTAATCAGACTACCAGCCAACCAAACTGCGTGGACTTGTAATCAGACTACAGCAATACTGATTGGAGGAGTGAGGTTGATTTCACCTAGGCAACAAGACATTAATGAGGCTCATAATTCAACCCATTGCCTCAAATTGGTGCCCCGAGTGAGGAACGAACTCACGGCCTTGAGATTATGAGACCCTTGTTGCCTCGGGGGCACCAATTTGAGGGATGCACGATTTACAAAATCGTCAATCATTACATTGTGAAAAGAACACAACTCAAATAAACGTCTTAAATACTCAATAAAACATCTTAAATGACCCCAGTCGCTACAAATTAATGCTTTTTAATGGTTGACATTTTTAGCCTGATCATATAGGCAGCTCTTTTAATCCAGCGGCTGGTAAGTTAACAACAAAACTTACAAATTATATACAACATTATACATTGAATGTTTTAAATAAGTGATCTGGTGGAGATCCTCTGTTGAACCAGAAATTGTTAAAGAAGTCAAGTAGTGAAACAATAAAATGGGTAATTTTATCTTGCTGGCTGTGTGGAGAGTCCACATGGGATCTTCAAGGAAGACCATGCAACATGCACTCATTGGTGTTGCCTTTTCTCTTTGATGCAAACCTTTAACTTATATATGCGAAAGCTTATATCAATATAACCAGTCTTGTCTAGTTAATACACGGGACGGTTGCGTTGCGGCTTCTGGCCGGCTTGCTAAACACCAGCCAAATGCAGGCTTTTGATCACAAGATGACTCTAATGTCTCCAAGACTAATACCTATTAGACTGTAATTCTGTAGGAAACAATTTTACAGTGTTTTGTGAATAATATTACATATATTATAGTTATACCTCGTTTATTTATACCCCGAAGTTCTTAAACTCAATTATCGTGGGCTTCTCACTAGACCAGTGTATGCAAAACGTTTGCTCTGGCGTCCAAAATGGCATAAATCAAGTTAGCTTGGAAGTCAGTAATTAACCTTGTTCGTACGTCACCTTGACGTTTTTACAGGTTGCTTAGTGGTCCGCTAAAACGTTAAAAAATACCATTTTAAAACGTTTGAAATGACGTAAAAGTGGCTGAAAAAACGTTAGTTTTGACGTCAGTAAACAACGTTTTTTGTACGTCATTTATGACGTTTCAAAATTAGTTGCATTTGGTTTGTCTCAACGTTAAGAAAGAACGTTAATAAAACGTTTAAAATGACGTTACAATTTGTCTAAAACAAGTTAATTTTGATGTTAAAAATCAACGTTATTTCTACTTCACGTATGACGTTCTAAACTGGTTGCATTATAGTTTTACGCAACGTTAAAATACAGCGTTAGTTTAACGTGTAAACGACGCCTAAACTGGTCTAAAAATGTTAGTATTGACGTCAGTAATAGACTTTCTTTGCATGTCACGTATGACGTTGTAAATTTGTTTCATTGTGGTTCGTCGCAACGTTTACAAACAAACGTTCATAATACGTTCAGTGACGTCCGTAATGATGTAACACATGTTAGGTTCGACGTCTGGAATCAACGTCGTTTTTACGTTACAAATGACGTTAAAGTTTTGTCGCATTGCGGTTTGTTCTAGCTTTAAATTAGACGTTAGGGCCACGTTTTTCATTGCTTTTGATAACAACGCCACGACATGTTTTCTTAACGTTCGTTTGAACACATTCCCACAACGTTTACGTCGAAAAAAACGCTGTGTATTAGCTGGGACATTCTGTTGTAAACAGCAATCAAAGATAAATTTTGAGGCACAGGTTCTAAGGTGTAAACTAAGTAAAAAATAAAACCACGGTTGACAGTGCTTGTTTTTGCACATCTATCTAACTAAATTTAAAAGTTTCTCGGCCGGTCGGTCGACCACCACACATTTGCGCACATGTTCGCCGCTCGGTCGCTGACAGGCAATCTTTAAGGAGACAGACAAAGCAACGTCGCTTATACTATGCTCTCTCTTAAGCGAGACGCCGGGCGAGTGGGTAAAATAAAAATAAACTCGTGTGCTCCCAGACAGAAAATAAACGTTTCTTTCTATGAGAGAAAGTCTTCTTATAGCCTTTAAGTTTTACTGATTTCTCTATTTTATATAATGCAACAATTGAAGGCTCAATAAAAAGTCATGTTGTTGCACACTTTCTAAACATAATTTTAAAAAAGTGTTATATAGCAATCTCTAGCTAACCACAAATAGTATGATTTAAATCAGTGGCCGGCAAACTTTTTTAGTCGCGGCCCAAAGTACTCTTTTCGGGGCTCTATAAGGCCCACTACGTAAAGCCACCACGCAAACAGTGCCAGGATATTTGTTTTAAGTTGGAGGCATTAGAATGACGTCCCAAAGTTAGAAATACTTGTTTTACTCGAACGCACTCGTGCGCAAATATGAATCTGAAGTCCAGTTGAATTGAGCGTATAAAAAAAATATAAAAAACAAACTTAGTTGATTCGTTTTACATTGGCAAAACTTCATTTAAAAGGATATGTAACGCATAAGTCACATAAAAGAATTCGAATATTGCTCAAAATAACGGCATTTATTGTAACATTTAACAGAAATTGGACTGTACCAGTTATGAGTCACAGGATGCAAGAAATTATAGAACAGTACGCTCTTTTGGGCTAAATAGATTAAAGTATATAACTTAAGTACATAAAAATCCCTACATTTAACGTCACAAGTAACGCCGTAGTTCAAGTAATTTAAGAAACGTGTATGTTGTTCTCGAACCAACCAGTGTGGTATTATGTAACTAAAGCAAGTTTATCTCGCAAAACGCTTAAAAATTGCGTATATTTGTTTTTAGTTGGCGAATCGCTTACCTTGGACGTGTACTTAAATGCATAAAAGATTAACACTATATCAATTACAAAGCTGAACCCGCAATCGCGTAAAACGCAGCACCCGCAATCACGTAAAACGTTCGCACGAAATGCGTAAAAGAAATCCATTACGTTAGTCTTGTTTTAAAATTTGGAAAAATGTTACTCATGATACGCGCCATATTAAGTTGAACAGAAAATTATTTTTAACTACATTTATTTTGGTAGAAATTGCATTTTGCAGGGAGTCTAACTAAGTTCATACAGTTTAGGCTGTTGACGCCAAGAAAAGGTGAAATATTATACGACTCCTTGATGCCGAAAACACTGCCGGAGACAATGTAAAAATACTTAGCCACACCAACTTTTAAGTACAGTGTAATGAATGTACGGTTATCACGCGGCACACAACTACATGACAACACTAAGCTATTCAAAAGTGACTCACGGCCCACCAAAAATAGCTCTGCGGCCTACATTTGGGCCGCGGCCCACAGTTTGCCGACCACTGATTTAAATAGTCATGGTCGTTTATTAAATATTGCAAGTTACTGATGAAATTTATAAAAAATGCCAAATAAAGCATTTTCTTTTTTGAGTAATTCTGTCAGGCTATGCTTCCACTAACTGCAATATAGGCCTACCTGTATTTGTTTTGTTGTTTAAAATGTATATTACCAACATATTAAACCAATAAAGAGGTCTGTTTGTTTTGTCGCTTGGTTTTAAAAGTGTGCTTTCTCTATATACTGAAACACGTATATACAAATTTTCTCTATATGCTGAAACACGTATATGCAAGTACTTTAGGGGTATTGTTAGGTTTTATTTTGTCGCCCGACAGCACATTTTAAAGAGTGTACTACTACTACAGGAATAACCGACTAACAACCAAGATTAGTACAGTTAGAAAGTGATAAAGGCATCTGCAGAATGTAAAACAAACATATTTTAAGCCATATTAGCTGATTTAAACTTTCATTTTGGTCACTTTTTTACAAATTTTGAGAAGTCGGCGACAGGGTGTTATCTAGTTGTTGACAATTAGCTGCAACTAATAGTTTCTAGCATTAAAAATGTAAATAATATTGTCTTTTAACTAATAAAACTTTGGAATGAAAGTCAATAGCCAGAAACAGCATTATTAGTTTTAGCAACAATAAAAGTCTTGGCGCTGGTCTATAATCCTACACCAGCGTTGAAACAATTATTAAAGCAACGTACACGATTTGGGTCAGGATGTCGGTTACTGTTTGGGTGACGGCCACTGTGGAAAGTATGGCAAGTGCACCTGCAAGTTTTGTTCAACCTTTTAAAAGTGCACCCCGAAAAAAATATCTAAACTGCACCCTAAACATGGAAAAAGTTCGTGCACCCCTATTTATACGTTTACAGTGCAATGTATGCAATGCAGAGTGCATGAGAAAATCATAATGTGGACGTCCGGAATTTGAAAGCAGACAAGAGATGCACGTTTTTTGGCGCTGGTCTAGAATCCTACCACAACGCACATTATTTGAGTTAGGGTTACGTAATTAATAAAATAATACTTGACCCACTCACACCCCATACCCAAACACTAACTCTCACCCTAACCCAAATATTGTGCGTTGATTTAATAATGTGGTAGAATTCTAGACCAGCGCCCTTTTTTAACTTTGTTGCACCCGGTCAACCAATTTTTTCGGCCGTGCACCAGCGTGATCTGTTATACTTTCCAGACTGGGGTGAGGGTGGTTTAAGTATTATTATTTAATAATATTGTTTAACCTATACCCAAACCCAAACGCTAAGCCCCAACCCAAATAATGTTTGCTGTGGTAGACTTCAGCAACAATAAAAGTCTTTAACCTGCTATTAACTGGGTAAAATTATAAACATCGCATTAACTTGGTACAGTTATAAACATTTCCGCATTTACAATATCCAAACTGTACAAGATAAAAAAAATCTGTAGTCTGCATCGCTTGGCAACGTTTCGTTATGCATGATTAGTCTGCGCATTCGCTGTTCGCCTGTATACTGTTCTAATACAGTCCGCTTGAAGGGTCCAATTTTTAACACATGTTCTAACACAGACGCTTTAAAGCCCCGAATTATCCTAATACGAGCGCTACAAGCGTTGAAAACATAATAGGTATGTAAAAATATTTTTTTTTAATCATTTCATTTTTCCTATGTTTTTGTATGTTTTAAGGAAATCTTTTCAGCCTAAAACCGCCATACATGGGCTACTATCAGCCGCGGATCCAGTTTTTTTTTGTTTGGGGCGGCATTAAACAAAAATTGACTTAACAAAGCTATATTTAAAGGTGACTTCATAAAGAAGTAGGCCCAACCGTGAGGACACTACACATTCCGTTTATTTTCTTATGGTTTTAGTTTGGTAAGGTGTTTTTGCTTTGTATTGACATTTCTAAAATTGACTAAAAATACTAATCGGGTGTGCATGGCTAATCAAGTGACTATACCTGGATCCGCTTTTGAATACCATGGCACGTTACACCGAGAAGCTTGTACAGTCAACAAAGTTAAACTTCTGCTACATGAGTTTATTTTACTTACCTTGTGCGTCTAGTATTCTTTTCAATAGAAAGATCTGCCAATTTGAACACAAATAAACTTAATTTCGTATATGCTTCGCTCGATTAGATTGGATTTTAGCTACATGTTTGAGAACCAGTCTGCCCAAGAACAATTAGTGTTTGTACGATAAATTGTTTTCTAAAGTTACTTTATGACGTAACTTTGTATCTTCATCCCCGAAAAACGTTAGGTGTGCCCTGTAGTTATTGATTAAATAATAATTAATTATTATTTAATACCGTAGTAATAGTTTAATAAACGCTATTCAAACGACTAGCGCGAGAGAGTAAAACACCTATGTTGTCTGGGATAAGTAATGCAATCTCAACACCAATAAAAGAACAAAACTGTTTTCTGTAGTTGTGACGCTGTATAACTTATTGTTTATTAAATGTTGTTGTAAAATAGGGTAATTGAGCGAAAAATTTGAACGCTGCATATCGTAAAATATTTCGTGCGCTCATTTCGCTCAGATGTGTTATAGGGAGTCAAACTGCGACCAAGGGCTATATTCCAGACTTTATATGGCTGCTGTTTAATCGTAGGGTTGTTTGCAGAGTGGCGAACCCTTATGAGCAGTAGGCCTATAGTAGTGAGACCCGACAGTAAATTCCAAAGTTCGGCCTGCAAGAATAAAGCGTTTGTTCAGCCAGTCAGCAGGCATGCTATAGTGCTGAATAAATATAAGCTAATACAAAAATGATTCTGCCAGTAAAACAGAAACTTTATAACACACAAAACAGCCGAGTTAGTAACGTGAGTACCAGCTAAATGCAGTTGTCGACGTACGTTAGTCGAGCATTATTTACATGGGTTATTTCATACATACAAACACAAACACAGCTTTTGCAAAAAGTTAAACAAAACAATTGGTTGTTTGTTGCAACAAAGGGTAGGCCTACGTTTTTTTAACTTCCACATAATCTGGTTCTTTGCAATCAAATTAGAAAATTGTCTTTATATTTTATTGGCATATTGCCATAGTTAGCCGCTAGTTTTAGGCAGCGCTACACATTTGCGAATGCGCTGCGCTGTTACACATTTAAGTTATTTAAAATTGCATTTAGAAGCTGTTGTTTTCGGTATACCTTATATCTTACCGGTTCTGGCGTTGTTTTTTTTAATGATTGTACTAATTGTAGTTCTTCACTGTTCTAGTAATTCAAGTAATTTATGATACATTTTTTGCTTTCTCAACTTCGATTTTAAATCACTACATCTAAGACCAATTTAAAGCAGATATAAGGTTTACAAAACTCCGGCAAAATGAAGGTGATACTAGCCGGTTTGTCCAAAACTGGCACAAAATCAATGGGATTTGCCCTGCAACAACTGGGCTACGCCGTGTATGATTTTCCCGAGCATTTTGAATATCACAAAAAGGATTGGGAGAAAATCATGGAAAAAGGCGGAACCACGGACGATTTCCGTCGAATGTACGAAAACGTGGATGCGGTCGTTGATTTGCCAGCTTGTTACTTCTGGGATGAAATCCACAAAGCTTTCCCGGATGCAAAGGTAAACGATTGATCAGTGGTTTACACATTTTTTCCTGTGGCACACAAATAAAAAAAATCGTCGTGTCGTTTTACTTTGCGTGTTGTTGGGCGTGGTGTGTAACGATCCCTGATGAAGGCTTTCTCAATAGGTAGCCGAAACGTCGGACAAACACCAGAAGAAATTATTTTCAGTACATACTATGCCTGGTAGCAAAACCATATTTATTTATAATAACAAACTCGAAGCACACTTGTTTACCAAGTGTCACGTCACCTTATAAGTTAAAGGTGGTTCATATTCAACCTAATAAAGTTACACCTTAATGCTCAATCAATTGGGGCTTCTGTTATTAAGGCTTGCGTTACATAACAATCTCTAAAAACTCTGAAAACACTTCTCATAACAATTGTAGGTTGTATCCTTCTGAATTAAAGGTGGTTTATTGCTAACATACACTTTAACAAATTGGATCCGTCTCTGGTATCCAGTTGATACTGATCCTCTCTTCGGGAAACCTTAACGATATATTTAACCAAATTGAACAGGTCAAAGATTCTTCCCAAGTTTACTCTTGCCTAAACGTCCACATCATTTCAACTAAATTGACGTGACCCGAAAAGCACTCCCAATATACTGACGTAGTTTTTCTCTTTGCTTGTAGATTATTTTAACAACACGTAAGACAGAGGAGGAATGGTGGCAAAGCTGGTTGAAGCAAGCTAGAGCAGGTTTCGAGATGCCAAATCGACTCTTTCCATACCTTTCGCCAAGTCACGCTCAGATGATGCGATTTGCTATCAAGATATGTAAGAACATATAATATTTTGGAAGAGAGAACAAATAGCTGTATTGTTTTGGTTTTTAGTTTGCTAGTATTTTAAACATCTTGAAATATGGTCAATAAGGCGCCAGACCTATAGGCAACGCCATTTAATTCATCAAACATGGCGCTAGAAACAAAAGTCTATCTGTAATCATAAAAAAAATACTAAGATATTTGCGCCACACTATTTACAAATTAATAATTTTATATCTTCAATTCGGTCCTTATGCGCAGCAAGACAATGTGTACACCATGCTATTATCACTTTTCTTACAAACAATCTAGATTTGCTGTCCTACTGGTCTGTATATGTCCTTTATTAAATCGGATGTCAATCAAAGTTGCCAAACGTTACGCCGCACACAGTTTCATAGTCACTGGTCTAGAGCAGTGTTTCCCAACCTTTTTTCGCGGCGACCCTAATAATATAAGCCTATAAGTATAACTGCAAAACTTTGGCTACCCAATTCTCTTCCGTGAGCTTTTTGTGGATAAACACAACAAAACACAATAGCATAAATAAGTTCGAATATTATCCATGTTTCAGATTGCCTCCGTATATTTTTAAGTTTTTGAGAATATAAATAAATTTAACCATGTGAAGTGATGAAGTCGACGACCCAACAAAATCATACGGTGATCCAATTTTGGGTCAAGGCCCATGGGGCGTTTAGTATAGCGCTGTAACTCCTTATATTGCTTAACAATTTGACACCAACCCACCTTTCAGTCCTGGCAAATATATATACAATATTGTACGTCTACATATTGTATGCATGCCAATTCACAAAACGCCCCTGTTATAAACGCTGTATACTGTCCGGTGCACCCAAGTGGAACCAGGGGGCTAATACTGGTATAGCCTTTTTTTGTCCATTACACAATTTGGTTAATCATTAATCAAAATGAACACAGTTGGAATTTATCGAAATAAGTTTCGATGGAATTTTGAACTGTACGAAAATTTGTTAAAACCCATTGCAGTTTTATTGCATATATGTATTTATATTTCTTATGATAACGATTTGGGTAACTAAAAAAATTAATTAAACGATAATTAAAAGTTCAAAAAGTCGGGTCGTACATCATAACAGTCATCCGGCCTGCGATGGTCAGGCCATACAGTTTTTCAGACCTTTTTGCCTATCTTTTGCATGACAGTGCACATAATCCACAGATTGCTCGGTGACACCCTGGGGCAATACTGATATAGCCTCCATTTGTTCATTACACAATTGACATTGATGCATTAATCAAAGAGTTTGAGAAAAAGTGATCTTCCGCTCGAAGTATAGTCGACTCGCAAATGTTTGCTAACACTCGATTCCTTTCGCAGTTGAAGTCACGTTCGGCTGGAAAGGTGAGCCAAGCTTATTCACTCAAGTACCGGGAAATGAGATGTTGTTTAAAAAGGCTTATCGCATGCACAACGCGCATGTTATGCAGGTACGTTTACCATACTACCTTAATGCAACGGCATGCTCGAATACAATTCATGTATATAAGATACGTTAATGTTAAACGGATAATAGCAAAGTATAATATAGTCTGTAACATACTTACTATTGTTGTAATGACTTAAGTCAATGACTTGACTTAAATGCACTCAAGTCACTGTTTTCAAGTGACTTGACTAAAGTCATTTGGGTAAAGCTTAACTTAAGGCTTTCGGACAAATGACTTGGGTTGAAATGATGTGTTTTCTTTAAGTACATTTTTTATAAAATTGAGCTATTTATCCAATGTTTGCCCCAAAAAACAAATTGCTTGCTATATGTTGCGTTTTTCTTAATTTTTAGTTCTGTTATTGTTCATAATCGTACGAGTTAAAAATTGTTTAACGTTATCTTTTTGACAAGAACATGACTTGAAGTTGACTTGCTCTAACTTACGCAACTGACGACTTTGACTGGGACTTATTCTTTATTCGAAAACACTAAGTATAAGGTTTGGTTTCCGTTGAGCATGTTAAACAAAATTCAGCTCATTCAACTAAAGGTTTGAACCAACGCAATGAAGAAGTAATTTTAAAAGAATAGGATTTTTTACGCTGCGGTATTAATGGCAGAACGCACCAAAAGACAAACTGCTGGTGTACGCCGTGGATCAAGGTTGGGGCCCGCTTTGTCAGTTTCTTGACAAACCCATCCCCGCTACCCCCTTCCCGCGTCGCAACGTTGGAGGGAACATCATTCAAGAATACGAGAAAACCAATCCGCTTTTTATCCGCATTAAGCGAGAGTTTTTGTTCTCTTGTGGGTTAATAACGGTTACGACGCTTTACGCTGGTTATAAACTAGCGACTGGTTCAAACCCGATTTCTTGGGTAAAAAACTGCTACCTGAACGTATTCAACCACTTTATAAACGTACGTTAATTATTTAATTATTGAGTGTTCTATTTAAGAAAATTGGTCTGATCTGAGTTTTTTAAGTTAACTTTGGTGGTTTTCAATTAATTGATTTATAAACGCACATTGTGATATGAATAAACGTCACAATTTTGCGACGTCCACTGCTTTTAAAGCAATGAAATCATATATAACGTGCTGTACTGGCTGAAAATATTGTTTTAAACACAAGTAAATTGTTTCGACTTTTTCAAAATTATCAGCTTATTGGAAGGTAAAATCTCACAAATAATTACTGTTCTTTCACTATATTGTGAGTCTATATTTTTTTCTTCAAAAAAGCTTTTGTGCAATTTTAGTTTCACAACATAAAGCAATTCCTTTTGAAGACGGTGCAAAATTTGGCTGGTAGACAATTTGATTGAAATGTTATTTGAACGTTTTATAATTGTATTCAGCATCAAATAACAAAATTGAATCTGGTTTGTGGCCCCGAATTTAAGTAACGTTTATGTCTCTCTTTAATTATATGACACTTTGACAAGCCTGGCATTGGTAACGAGTCCACCGTTGGTAACGAGTCCACCGTCAAATTGCGTAAAATGATATGCTGAGTGTTTTTAAACCAAACTAAATTATGATTGACTTTTATAGGTATTTTATCTTTAAGCGCATTAATAACGAAATACTTATTTATGTAAATTCAGAGCTTAATCCAACGAAAAGTATTCCGTCTATACTAAACTACAAATTGTGGCGAAGTTAACTCAAAATAGGAAAAAAACAACAGTATGAATCTGATCGCTTGACGTACAACAATTAGGATAAATAATGAAATTTTATAACAAAATATCAAACAAAAACACTTAATATAAATCAAAAACAGCCCCTCTGGTAATTGTAATTGTTAACCAACGTTTCGGCAACTTATGCGAGCCGCCTTCGTCAGGGTGATTGACACTGAACGCTCGTACAATAAATGGAAAGGAAAAAAAGAAAAAAAACAGAAATAAACGCGAGCAACAAAACGATAAGAAAGTAATTAGCGACTGCCTCTAGTCCTTCAGCAGGTGCTTAAAAAAACAAAAAAAACACTTAATGTCAGACAAAATATTTGACCAAATTACTTAATTCCAAATCAAGTAATTTGCCCAAAAGACTTCAAGTGGTTTTACCAAAAATACAAATCAAGTCAGCTCATTTGAAAACAGTGACTTAAGAGCACTTGCCATTGATTAAATTCACTAGAACACTGCTTTCCCCAATTTTTTTTTAGCTGTATATCATTGTTTACGATGCGCTTACAAAAGTAAAATACAACCAAAATTTACGCCTTTTTTGTCAATTTTAGAAAACTCCAAATATGACTTGACTTGGGCCACCGATGACTTGGATTAGTTATTTATTCGAAAGAATTGACTTGGACTCAAGTCAATTTACGAATAACTTGACTGGGACTTATAAGTCATTTCAAAATGACTTGTTATCAACACTGGGTGTCGCTTCAATACTTTTTTGTTGTACAATTGCGGCATAATCTTTTCAGATAAACTATTTGTAATATTTGTAATAAGTTGACAGCCAATGTTAAGAAATATATTTTTTCTTATGATAATTTTGCTGAGAACATAACTTGTTCTTTCACGAAAAAGCAATTTTTCTGGTAGATTTATTGATAAAGATTATCTCGACGAATAATATATTACATATTTAACTAAACTATACTAAGAATAAATTGTTCAAATCTAATTTCACTGGGAAATTGCTTTGACCAAGATATATTTTATTTATAATTGCACTAGAAATATATTTGCATTTATATTGCATCAAGAAACATAATTTCGACTTTGTACTGCACTGAAAAAAAGCGTTCTAAATACGTAACTGTTCAAGTTGCTTGGTTTGAGGAATCCAAACGCTCTTTAATGGCCAGGCATTCCCGGAAAAAGTTTTGCACATTTTCGCTGTAGGCTTCAGGGTACCGTAAAAAGTGGTGCACGTGCGGGGAGTCACCGAAGTTGTGCGCCTGCACCAGCTTCGCGTTTGCCTTTTTTCTATTGTCGGCAAATGCCGTGACGTATTGGGGAGGGGCCACGACGTCGGCGTCGGAATAAAGGAACAAGTGAGGCCAGGTATGTTCTTGTGACTCCGTTAGAATCTGGCAAAAGCAAAGCTCGAAGATTTTCAAAATACAAGTTCCTGGCCTATAAACGGATGTATCGAATCGAAATTTCTTGAGGATCAATAAACTTAACTTTAGTTTGAATAAACTTTGACTAAAACTATAAATTAATGCTTTTACTGTTATAAATGGCTAAACCTACGTTTGTGTAACACATCAGCCTGAAAAATTCTAATGCATTTAGACAAACCGATATATAGCCTAGAGTTAATTAATAGTGGCCTACGATTCACTTTTTAATTTTTATTTAACGTATAGGCCTATATAGGCTATATGCAGCCTGATTGTAGAGGTAAAATGAGTTTTAGTACAATTGAAACAAATTATTTTCCAAAATCGCTTATCTTTAACAACACCAATATTGGGGACATTTTTATATTTGTTTGACTTGCTCTGGCAGCTATGTACTTGGATCGAGACATGTCTTGAGCAACCGATGTGTTTGAGAATTTTCTGCCATGGCTTTATTTTAGTTTGTTAACATCATTTCATTGCATTTTTAAGTTACCGTTACCGACATTCCGAAGCCAACCCTTTTAACGACTTACTCTGTAGCCTTTGTTAAGCTCACTTTGTCCAGTCAGTCGCTGAATTGTCGCCTTGGCATAGATTGGAAGATAAATGAGCACAGCCAAGGCTCTCAAAAAGGAGTTGCTCAATGCTGGAATGCCGAATATGGCGTTATAACCCAGGTAGAAAGTGATGTACACCGGGCTGCTGTCAAAAATAGCCCCCAGCACACGATTTTTGTCACCCTAAAACAACACAAGTCACATACCGTTATTTTAACAACAAAAATTTACAAAAAATATTAAAATACAAAAAAGTGTAAAATAAATAAATAAAATGCATCCAAGGCTAACATGGACAAAGACAAGCTGTCTTTTTAACGCCAACCACTGAAGTAAAAAAGAATAAGAAGCATGATACGTGTAGAGCCCACAGAAAGCCATTGATAAAAACAAGGCCAAGAGGGAAGCAATGTGTAAATCGGTGACGCAACGCAACAAAATTGACAAAGTTATATTTTAAGTTTCACCAAAATTACGTTTATTTCTACTTAAATTACGATGGCTATTACAAGTAATTTAATACTCACTAAATGCCCCAAACACCACAGTGTTATACCCAAATTATGCTGAACAAAAAATACCACACCAAAGGAATAAGTTAGGGGGTTTTCACTTACAAGAAGGTAATGTTTTACTGAATTAAAAATGCCAAACGCCTGTCGATGTGTTAAACCGAAGAGACATTTCGTTAAAGCATATCTTGAACATTTCTCTGTGCGTCCACATCTTATTTCTTATAAGCTGTTGGGTCCCATAAATATGATAAATTAAACAAATGCAAAACCTCTAAGAGCAGCGCAAGATCTTTGTAGATAAAAAATCCTCCATTGCAAAACAGATGAATTAGAAGAGGATTAGAACCGAGTCGGCTTTTATCGAGGACTTCAACCAAACGATCAGAGGTTTTCTGGTGTATTTTTGCGTTCGGGTCTGTAAATTTGCAAAGTCTATAAGTGCTGCTTCTTTGCTTGGGATTGTTTAAACGCATGGCTTAATTTGCGGGATGAAAAAATTCATAGGACTGTAAAATTACCTCCCGTAACATACAAAATAATTTGTTCGTTGTTTTTAGAATGCTAATTGGAAAACCTATGTTGTCGTAAAGTTTGGTTCTAAATCAGTGCTTCCCAAACTTTTTTAGCTCGCGACCCAATTTTATTGCAAGTTTTACATGAGATATGACCAAACGAATAAAGTTACATAAAACCTGTATCTTTACTACTGCCGTACCGGTACGTACTAAAATAGTAAATTGGACACAACACATTTAATTCTTACGTATTTGTAAGCTTATAAGAGAAACATACTATGCAATAATCTACTCCTAATCCAAGTTTAACCTTACCCCGGGCCTTAAACAATGTCGGGCGCCCCAACTATAGAAGGTAATATAACAGTTATAAACGTTTCTGCATTATAGGTGTTATTCCAATGAAGATATATGTCATGCTCCATGATGCGTGTAAAAGTGCCTTATTCCGGTATATAGATATTCTTTAATAATAATTATAATAATAATATTTATAGTTAAATAAATTTGTTTCTCTTATGATATTGGTAGTTGTTACTCTGAGCTTCGTCTGAAAGGTATATTGATAATCTTGTGTTGCATAGGATTAATTGTTGGTTTTACCACTAAATATATAAAAGACAAACCGTCGCCTTACGTCTGAAGTACACCGATAACAAGGGATGGGTATAGCAGAGAACGATGCAGTTCTTGTAAAGGTCCCCGTAATTGAGAAGCTGCTTATGAGTTGACCCCGCCCAGCCGAGAATAAGCACCACTGGTGTCGAGGTGTTGTGGCCAGCTGCCGACAAAAATAACGCATGCTGGTCAGTTTTTAAGCTAGTCTTCATGGGAATGCAACACAAACGATATTCAAGCAAGTATTTTGCTCGCGTTTTTGTAATTCTTTAGTGCTTGTATTTATGTGGTTTTAGGGCATGAACATTTTAAATTGCCAATCCTTTAAATAATGGTTTATAATGGCCGTACAATTATATAGTTACCCTAAAGAAAATTTAAGTTCCAAAAAATTGGTAATCCTAGGATTTTGATTTGACATTTGCAAATAGCCTACATTTTTATATCATTACAAAAGATATACTTAGGGTACATTTTTCTCAATTCACTTAGTGTTATATAGGGTTGCCATATTTGATTACGCACAATTCCTTGATAAACAGAATTCATATTTTTAGACACCATCAAGCAAAGAGTGTTTAGCACATTACTCAAACAGAGTGATCAGGGCCGGATTAACATATTGGCAGATGTGGCAGCTGCTACGGGCCCCGCGCTTGGTAAGCAAACATTTATTTTTTTTTTTTTTGTCAAAAAAATGTCGAACATAGTTGATAAGAAATTTTTGGCTTGCAAACTGGAATGGCGTAGGATAATATTATAGTTGCAACTTGTAAATTTAAATTACTATTCCCAAAATATTGTCCCTTGCTAATTAATGTAAACTTTAAAAACAGTAATTTTCAGGCAACTTGATCGAGTGCTTTCACGAACACAATAATGTGACCGCTACTTTGGAAATACTTCGACACATTTCAGCCTGTATACCCAGAACTGTTAACTATTAGTTTCGCTTTCAGCTTGGTTTCCCAATCGCACATAAAACACTCCTGTTAGCTCGCATATTTTTTACATCGAACGCACTGCTTTAACGCAGTAAACAACACGCCACTTTTGAGACATTGTGACGTAATACGAACGGTTTTAGTCGTAAACAAGTTTAATATGGTATTTTTCATCTGAAAAGAATGTTAAATACCACTGTTAGATACTAATTGTGACAAGGGCCACGATGCTAGTCCTATAGTTGTTTAAGAGACCATTCGAGGGAACGTCAGCTTCGCATTTTATTTAAACTGCATTTAGCCTATTGCTTCTGAGAGAAAATTGTAAGTAAGTTCTAACTAGCTATTTCGTGATTGAGACAACTACAGCACCTTTTGTACTAAACTTAGCCAGCTGGTTGAATGGTTGGGTGTCAGCCGAAGGCCTACAGTAATTCCTATGGTAGTCTGTTGTACTTTAAGTTTATTGTCAGACTAACTGTAAACTGATTGTAATAGTTCAGTGTTTCCCAACCTTTTTGACACTAGTGGGCTCAATATTATTTCATATCGTCCCCCTCATATTGCTTTACAGTAAAGTATTATAATAATCGTTGCCTAACATCATATTGTTTTTACTTTCGTTTCGATAAGCTGTCAGCCTTATTTTAGGTTGTCATACAATCACTATAGGAATTTATGGATACATTCATTCACCAGGTTATGTCATTACCAGGAAAAATTCAATTTCTGCACCAATACTTTAAATCAGGGGTCGGCAACCTTTTTGTTGTCACGGTAACCAATCAAACTCAAAAAGGCATCTGTGGGCCGCATAAAATGTTAACTAAGAATTGCGTTATTGGAATGTTAGAACAACTGTGAATCAGGCGGACCTCGGATTGTTTTCATTCATGCTACCAATGAAAAGTGTTATAAAACTAGTTTGAGGAAACGTGATAACCTTAGTGTTTATAGATAGTGTAATTCAGTGTTTGTCAAGCTCTTTAAGTCCTGGCGAGCAAAGCGAGCGCGATTTTTTTGGTATATACAAACATTTATTTTAAATTTCGTGCTAGTATTCACTACATTGCCGAAAAAATAAAAAAATGAAATATTATATTTTTGAATACGTTTTCCGTTTTTCCACAACGGTAAAAAAGCGCTAATTTATTCCAAAGACAGCATCAAAACGTAAACAAACTGGACGTAGTAAGATCATTTCTTACAATTTTTTTGCCCGTACTCAGTTAAAATAGTCAAAAAGTATTTAAAACGGACTCGTGTCTAGTTGTCAAAGAGGTGGCGGGCTGTAACTTGGCGACCCCTGCTTTAAATATACAAACATTTTGCCGCGTATAAAACTGTGAACGCAACAACAACCAACAACTTTACATAAGAAAGTCAGTTATTACGTAACAATTTTCGGAAAACTACTACAAGTTCGCAGTACGAAAATTGCCATTTAAGGTTAAAAGTTACCTACAGTCCTGTTTGTTACTATTGTTATGTGAACTTTTTATAAAATTTAGCCTATAAATACTTTTATGTAACGCCCCCTTATGTGCATTCAGCGCCCCCCAAATTAGAAACAAACCCAAAACGCCCCCTGTAACTCGCCAACGCCCACAAGGGGGCGGTACCGCCCACGTTGGGAACCTCTGTAATAGTTGATTCAGTGAAATTTAATTAAGTTCAATATTACTGCTAACTTTTATGAGACGACTTCACAATGACTTCACGAGAGAGAGATATAAGGAAATATCTTTACGGGGCAGAGAAAGCCAGAAGAAAAGAGAGGCATCAGAACGGCAACATAAATTTCTGCAAAAATGCCTAAAGTCACATATTTTTTTGTACTCCGTCACCATCTGCTGTTAGCACAACTTTTCATAATGATGCTAGTATGCTGGAACTTCAGCAGCCTTGCTCAAGCTCAGGTACTACCGAGCAAGAACAACAGGAACCAACCGAGGAAATGGAAACTCAACATTCTTCCTTACCAACATCAAAGGTTCTAGATCTGGCAGCTCAATCCAATGACTTGGGGGAGTGGCCTCTAGTTCTTAGATATGAACAAAAAAAGAAATGGGTAGCAAGGGGCAGTTCAGAATGTCAACATATGAACAGTGACTTTACCAAATCAATAAGATTCTATGAGGCTGAAGGTTACAATAGATTTTGTAAAAAGCAATATTTTACACATGGTGCATAAATCTACAAATGAAAAGCGGCTTAGGGAGTAGTTATGCTACAGCGAGACCAAAGTCAATCTCTATTGTTTTACCTGCAAACTAGCAGCCTCATCCAACACTGAATTGAACGTATTTTGTGAAAGTTTCAATGCCTGGAAGCATGCACATGCAGCTGCTGATACACGAGATAAGTTCGATGCACAAAGCTGGGGTCCTGTAGCTGATCAATCTCAGAAAAGATTGAGAAAAAATTGATGCCGCCCTGACGAAACAACTTGAGGACGAGAAGAAATACTGGGGTTCCCTACTGGAGAGGATCATAAACGTCACAAAGTTCTTATGTAAAAGGGGGTTGGCCTTCAGAGGAACAAATGAAACAGTAGGATCTCCTAACAGCAGAAACTATTTGGGACTGTTGGAGCTTTTTGCAAATGTAGATCCATTCTTGTGCCAACACATCAATATGCATGCCAATCGTGGAAAAGGGCACACTTCCTACTTCTCAAAGACTATTTGCGAAGAGGTAGTCGAGACATTGGGAAAAGCAGCTGAAGATATAATCGTCAGGGAACTGAAAGAAGCTAAATACTTTTCTATATCACTAGATTCAACCCGGACATTGCTCACACGGACCAGCTTTGTTTCACAGTAAGATATGCCAAGCCAACAGGGCCTGTGGAAAGGTTTCTTGCATTTCTGCCAATGGAGGGCCACACTGCTCAGCAGAGTTTTGACAGCCTGGTGCTATACACCAGTGAGAAGGGTATTAATCTTGTCGATTGCCGTGGCCAGAGTTATGACAGTGCGGCCAACATGAGCCGGAAATATAACGGAGTACAGGCACTTGTCAAAAAAAGTTTAATGCTGTTGCAGAATATGTTCCATGCTATGCTCATTCGTTGAATTTAGTTTGTGTATGCGCTGCACAATCGTGTCCAGAAACAGGTAAGTATTTTGACAGCGTTGAAAATATTTAAAAGACCAAGAGCAAAAGCCAGAATGTCGACAGCAGGCAAATGCACTCCTCTATAAAATGGAGTTGCTCAAAACTGGAATTTTATTGTTTTTTTGGAATAGCGTACTCGAGCGTTTTCAGGCAACTCAAGCTTCTCTTCAATAAAAGCAGCAAAACCTCAACATTGCTCCTTTGGCAAAATCCCTACAGACTTATAGAGAACAATTCGCTAAGTTTGAGTCAGAGGCGCAGAAGCTGACTCAAGTGCCGATTACCGACCAACAAGAGCAAGATGAATTGTCCGAAATCGAAGACGCGATGTTGAGGATGTAGGCAGTGGCCGTTTAGTTCCAGATGCAATGGATAATCAATCACCTAAGGACAGATTTTGGGTAGAAGTTTTTCTTGCAGTATTTGACAGCCTATTATCTGCGCTAGAGAAACGTCGCGAAGCATACACCCAATTGAACACACGGTTTAGTTTTTGGCGAAATCTGCATGACCTAAACACCTGCGCAGATCCAAGAAAGTGCTGACCGACTTTTACAAGCATATCCTCAGGATTTGGAAGACGGATTAAAAGATGAACTACCTCAGTTTTCAGAATTCGTACAGCACATTGGTATTGATTGCTCCTCTCCAGAACTCAACTATTTCACTTTGATCAAAGAAAACAATATTGACACCACGTTTCCTAACATTGGCAATTTGTTACGTATTTATCTATGTATTATGGTAACTAATTGTACTGGATAAAGATCGTTTTTATAATTGAAGTTAATTAAAAACTATCTGCGAAACACAATGGGGGAAGAGCGGATACACTATTTAACCCTTTTGAATATAGAAACTGACGTTCTAAAGTCCCTAAACTCATTCGAAATAATTGCCAAATTTGCAGAAATTAAAATGCGTCGAAAAGACATTTAAATAATATTGTTGCAGTTTTATATTTCTTGCAAATGAAATATTACATCGGACTTTTTTGTTGTTGAATGTAGTTTTAATTCATAAAATATTTAATTACTTCCGGTGATTATTTTTGTACATCAGATCAATCTGCCACAGGCCCCGCACTTAGTCAATCCGGCACTGAGAGTGATGGGCATTTATGTTTTGACGATGTCCGATAATATCGGACCGAAACTGGATGTCAAGTGGTAGTATCGGTATTCGTCCGATCCTAGGGCGGCATCGATAACGATTCGATACGAAATTAATTAAAAAATTTCAGTCATGATATGCCGTTCAACGCAACGATTATAACGCGAAAGGTAACATTTTCAAAAAAAAATTTTCCAATTGAATATTTCAATTGCTTTGCCAAATTTTAAAGACCAATTGTTTATGACGTAACTTTGTGACGTCATCTCTAAAACTTTTAGCGCCTCTTTTCAACAAAATATGTGATTCGCCCCTGCTTAAGGCAATAGCAAAAATCTTAAATCAAAAAACTTTTTTTGTACATTTACCTCCATCTTTGTAACACTTTGGTTTGCATATAAACGAAAGTTGAACTTATAGCGAGATAACGACGTGCATTTTGAGATGTCAAGTTTACCGGGTTTTGCTAGAACGCTGACTGCGCTATTTCTTAGCTGACCATATTTTCTTACAGCCAACATTTTGTCGGGCTTTTATCTGTAAAAAGAACGCGTTTGGTCACTACAGCGATTGCGAGATATTTACAAAATCATGAACTTTTTATTTTACTGTTAATAAAATTGCTGTTTTTGCGAACCTAATTTGCGTTACTCAGCTCAATTTTTTTTTTGTTTTAATTAAACGGCAGTTTTCAGTTTTTTACAAACAATGGTTACAAACCAACAACTAAAAATGGGACAGACCAACAACTAACTCCTGTTGTTGATGTATTTTGTCCGGTTCAGGGAGTATATATAATCAAAAGGCGCCATAGGCATTATGTCATTTTACGTCGTTTGGACTCTTAAACCCTATACAAAGTGCATTTTCTGTTCATTAGGAGTTAGACTGTAAATTCCAATAAATTGAGCAATATGCGGATCCCTTTATATTTGAATTAAACGTTTTGCACCCAGTTTGAACTTTTTATTTTTTTTTGTGCAATACTGGCTGCAGCACACCACAATTTATTTTTTTCGCGCTTCGTGGGATTGGACTGGATGCGTATTTATGTACAAACTCGTTACTATAGACCTTTTTAAGACTAATTGGCTTCTCGCGTAACTTGTGACGCCATTTTTCAAAGTTTTCGTGCCCCGTGCCCCAAACGAAAATCCTGGATCCGCCCCTGGGGGTAATCAAAAAGTCTCACAACGGCAGCCTTCTTTTCACGTTATGGTCAATTTTTCTAACGTCTATCCCAGCCATGGATCCGCATAAACTAGGAAATTACTTCCCCAACCATGCTTAATATAACCGCCGTCTAAAGCGATACGAAGCTGTTTTGTCTATATATCTTTCAAAACGGAGGTCAATACTCATTATTGCGGAAAGTAACATATACCAGCCCTTTCCTGTACGCTTTAAGTGGCCCGCGAATTAAATTAGATCTTAGCAATTAAAGTCGGTCGTAAAATTTGTTTTCAAAGCATATACTGAAAATTAAGGCGACGAAAATTGCTGGTGATAAAACGCGACTTGTCTGAAGAGGTTGAAACGGAAGTTTTGAACGTAAAACATATCCTGTTATTATGTATTGGGAAATGTGGAAGATTTTAAATTGCCTCCAAAGAGAATTTCTAAAAAATGAAGCTTATTATTTTCCAAAAATACGCATGAACTGCGAACTGAAATTTACTTAGATGTAATTAAACCATTTATTTTTCCTGTTTTCCGGTGGTTATACAACAACTGGATGCTTTAATAGTTTTAAGTGTTATAAACGGTAAAAACATGTTTAGGTTGTCCAAATGGCTGCTTTAAATGTGGCAACCATTGACTCAAATAAACTGCCTTTCACCCAAAAGGTGGCTTTTCTAGGACCCAGGCCTATCCAAGTTTCAGGTTCTGCCCCAAAATTACCAACGCGGGAACAGCCAGCCGAATTTTTATTTTTATTTTTTGGGGGAAGGGGGGCAAAAAGTTAGATTTTGCCATTGTATTAACTGCCGTAATGAACACAAATAACAAAGCTAGTAAACCATTTCGAGCAGCAACTGACTGAGTGTTAACCCAACACTCAAAAACCATTCAAAGAGCAAAAACTGACTAAAAGTACCAAGTAAAACTACATCACTGTATAGCAAACGTAATATTACTATACATCGTTTGTAACGTAATGGTGCATGACAATTGAAGGTGTGGTTTGCCTGTGATCGACTGTTGTGGTACCGTAGAATATCTATGGTGGTATTGATCATTAAAGCTACAAAACACATTATTAAGAGTAAAATTTTTATATATATATTTTTTTTTTTGGGGGGGGGGCATTAAGAAAATGGTGCTGTAATTAGAAATAGATTAGAATTAGAATTACCGAATTCCTAAAAAAACAAATTTCAGCTAGAATTTGAACTAGAATCACATACAACCAATTTAATTTAATCGCAATTTATTCTTATAAGAATGTGAATGGTAAAATGTGTGTGTTATTTTTTATACGTTTTTATACTTTTTACACTGTAAAACAACTCATTCCAACCAAAGAGTTTTAATTGAAATTCTGTGTTTCAACTGAGTGACTAAAAATGCCGTTGGACAAGTAGCAGTTTCGGAAAAATCCGAATTAGATTAGAACTAGAATCAAAGCACACAAGCAATTCAAAAATTAGATTAGAATTAGAATTAGCCGCATTTTGCTCTAATTCAATGAATTAGAAAACTAGAATTATCTAGTTGTCCAAGTCTGGTAACAATACGACGTATTTGGGGCAAGTGCGTCTCTTGCCGACGTCGAAACGGTTCTTTGGAAAAGCAGCTGATGGCGGACCTACCTGCTGCAAGGTAAATAAATATCGCTCTTTTCTTTTTACATTTGCCTAAACTCTTGACAAGTTTACGTTTATGCTCGTGGCGTCATAATGGCCCATTGTTTGGTAAATTGCTTATTTTATTTAAGCGTTGGGAGTGTAAATGGCGCTAATTGCTTCGGATTCTCCTGTTTCCCTAAATAGCTGGTGAGATTAATTTTTGAAATTGTACAAGTTAATTGTATTTGAAACATTGCCTTTTGTCTAGAAACCGTCTCATTCGTGTACTGTGCCAACATTTTTTCCTTTTTTATTTCGGCAACAAGCTTCAAATTCAAATTATGTGTGATTGTGTTTTGTGGCTGAAAACGGAGACGCGTTTTACTACAAGTATATCTATAGCTTCCTATAGCGTTCTACGCACAGACCGGGGAGCGTACAACGAAGATAATTTTTTTACGTAAAACAACCACATTTTATTGGAAAAACAACTTAACTGCTTTAAATATTCGATAAGCCTTAATTAAAGCAACACAAGTTATTTCGATTTTTAGTGTTGTGAAACAACCATCAACATAGTTCGCAGTTGTTTGTTTTGCAGTTTGTTGATCACGGTCCACATTTAATCCACTTGGAACTTTCTGTACGCAAGCTGGATCGATTTCAGTTTAGGATGGAGCTGCAGGTCAGGTTTCAATCCGGTTTCAGGGTCAACGTAGTCGGCCAACTTAACTTCCCTTAGGACAGTATAGCCTTCAGATTTTGCGGCTTGTTGCAGATAAACCGATCCAAGAATTGCCACGAAATACTTGCAACCTCTCGCCCTCGCAAGTTCGGTCGTCACGTCTTCAAACGCGGTGGCCAAGCCCCTGGAACGGTACTCCGGACTTGTGCAGGCGTACCTCCCGCGCATGTAGCAAGCGGTGTTAAGTTCGCTAAAAACGTCGCCAAAGAAGTGATTGAGAAACCGAAGTCTCACCGCGTTTCGTTGGCTGGTATTGGCAGGGATGTCGTGAGGCGGGTCACCATCTGCTTTGCTGTGTACAGTGTTCATCCTTAGAGCTACAAGTCTGTCCGTCTGCTTTTCGAAAACTCCCCACGAAGCTTTGGATTTTAGATATTTCGTGGTTTCCTTGACGTCAGAATTTCCTGTGTCTTCGTTTGTAACCTTAAACATTTCCCGAAACGGATTGTTGGGATAAGATTTCACCATCAGTTTATTGACTTCGGGCAAACATTTCTCGTCTAAAGCTTTGCATACCAGTCCAGATATCGCTTCACCACCCTTGCCTTTTAAAAACACTTCCCGCATTATTTTACTCGGCAATTCACTTTGGTCCCGAACCTAGATATAAATGTACCGTATTGTTAAATGGTAGAAAATTTGCTGAAGTGTTTGCCAAGATACAGCCTTAATCATTTCAAGATTAAAACTCATATTGCGAAAGGTTGTTGTTTCCCACGTAGTATACACTTGTATCTAGGGCAGTGCTTGCCAAAGTGGGGTCCTAAAGTAACTTTAGAGGCCTACGAAAGATAGTATTCTGACTTGATAAACAAATTAATGAAGTCAGGTGAAGAAGTACATCTATATATGCGTTAACAGAGCGTTATTTTATAGTACTAATTTACAACAATATATTGTTGCAAGTATCATGCAAATAAAAAGTTTACAAAAAACTCTGGAAAACACCAAAGTCTATGATTCTATAAAAAACAGGGGCCGCCAAACTATGTGCTTGAAAGTATGAAAGCGGAAATGTGTGCACATTTTTCTTATTTACATTTTAAAATAGGAATATGGCCTTCTTCTTGAGGCCTCGTTTCTTGAGGCCTCGTTTCTTGAGGCCTCGTTTCTTGAGGCCTCGTTTCTTGAGGCCTCGTTTTCCAACTCTTTGCCTTCAACTCGCCCTTTTTTACATTTTCTCCTATAACACTTCTTCTATAAGTCTTTTTTGCTGCATTTCTCTAATTTTTTATCTTGTTTCCTAGTTTCAACTCTTCTTTTAAACCTATTACCAACTTTTTTGCAACTGTGCTTCCACGCCTTCTTCCAACTTTTCATTCAACTTTACACCCAACTTTCCCTCCAACTCCTTTTTATTCTTCCTTCAAACTATTTTTTCAACTCTCCCGTAAACTTTTTCTCCAAATCTTCCTACAACTCTTCTTCTAAAACTTGTTTGATTCCTACTGGAATTCGCTAATTCTATCTTGCTTACCAATATCCTATCTAACCCTAACTCTCCTGACTCTAACTCTTCTCACTCTAACTTTTTAAACTCTTTTTACAGCACTGCTTATTTTGCCAGCGCACATTCTAAATAAACGGCGCCCAGACATTTCCGCGTGCAGCATTTTTCGCATATTGTTAAAAAAAGACTTTTTTTTTGTTAGATGCATTATGGTACCCACCGGGATTACGTATTTGCTTGAATTTAGCGCAATTTGAACAACTGCTTGTACGACTTGTTTGTTAGTGATTTTTGATCGATATATGTCACGACTTTTCGTTGCGTAAAATATGCGAAGCGTTTTAGCCCAGCTTGTATGTTTAGTAGCTCCATTTGAAAAACCCACAACGTTGTAATTTGGTTTGATGTTGAATACCCAAATATGTTTTTAAATCATCGGCTATGCTATAACATGCGGCTTAAGCAAGCTCGCACAATGCTGGTAACACGTGGATTAGTGATTAGGTGGCCACAGCGCATTCGAGCCTTTGAACAATATGCGGATTCCTTTAAGCCAGTGTTTCTCAACCTTTTTTACCCCAGGGCGCACTTGTAAACCTTTCAAAACCTGGCGGCGCACCTGACGAGCGAGTCGACTGCAAACTTTGTTTGGGTATTTTGTTTTTTGCTGGCAGTTTTTATTACATCAGGCTCCTAATTTTATTATCTATAAAGAAGCCTGCGGAGTCGGTTAAAAATAACCCGACTCCAACTCCCGAGTCCGACTCCGGCCAAATGTGCGATTTCGTCAAATTCTGAGTCCGGCTGCCACTCTACAGCCTTTATTTCACCCATGTACGCAACTAAATTAAGGTAGATTTTCAACTATCTCCTCATAGGGGTGTCATATATATCTCATCACCCACAAAAGCCCCGCTAGATACATGTTGCAATAGTTCCTCTTTCTTTGTTAGCGAAGAGCCAACATCAAACATTGAGACTTCAATAAGGGCTACGAGTCCAGTCCTATTGCTCAGTGTTTATTCACAGAAAATAGTGACTAGAGTTTAATTACAGACATAGTCTTTTATTAAAAAAAAAATCTGAATGGTCATTTTTGATTGAAGAATCATCTCTAAACAGCCTAATTTAACTTTCCCTCTCCTATGTTTTAAGAAAAGCTTTAATTATATCTGTGGATGAGTGTTTCCAATTTGATTCCGCATTGACAATTTTAAACTATTCAAATGTTGGAATATGTCATTTAAATATTTAACTTTGAATTCCAAAATTGACCGACGCCATAATAAAACCCAATACATTTTTGGTATAAGACCTAAGTGGCCTAAATAACATCTTGATCCCTAGGAAATTGGTATAAGACGATTAGGCGCCGCCACCGCCTTATAAGGGAAATGTTTTTTAAACGGCGGCGTTTGTAGACGCTGTTTTGACACTGGACTGTTGGTCCGACAGGGGTTTGGGTTTGTTAGCTATTGGTCTTCTTTCGATCTTATTCCGAACTGTGTTATATTCCGACGTTGATGTTATTCCTAATTTTGGTCTTATTACTGGAATCCACTATCAGTCGTAAATTCTAAAAATAATACAGATTTTTTGTAGCATTTTTTCTCTGATTTTCTCGCGGCGCACCTGGCAACCTTCCACGCGGCGCACCGGTTGAGAAACGCTGCTTTAAGCTATCTTTACATTAAATGTTTTGCCAATTTAAACAAATTATAAGCAATTTATATTTTTTGTGCTTTGCACGATGAGATCTCGGCTGCGTATCTGTGTGTATACAAATTCGTTACTATAGACCTTTTTTAAGACTAATCGTCTTATCGCGTAACTTGTGACGCCATTTCGAAAAATACCGGATCCGCCCCTGGGAGTAATCACGAAGTCTCACAACGGCGGGTTCGGTTTTTGAAGCTGGAAAGCATTTAAAACAATTAATCTACTTCTTTTAAAATCTAAACCACACAGTCTTTATTTTACGTTATGGTCAATTTTTCTAAAGTCTAACTGAGCCATGGGTCAGCATAAACTGGGAAATTACTTCACAAATGCTGAATAACTGCCGTCTGAAGCGATACGATGCCGTTTTGTCTATATTTCGTTCAAAACGTAGTCAATTCATATTATTGCGAAAAGAAACATATGCCAGCCCTTTCCTGCACGTTTTAAGTGGCCCGCGAATTAAATTAGATCTTAGCAATTAAAGTTGGTCGTAAAATTTGTTTTCAAAGCATAAGGAAATTCATAAGAATTTGAATTGCTTCCGAAAAGATTTTCTACAAAATGAAACTCATTATTTTTCAAAAATACGTATGAACCGCGTAAAGGAAATCAAACTGAAATTTACTTAGACGTAATTAAACCATTTTGTTTTTCCTGTTTTCTAAACTGGAATGCTCTAATAGTTTTAAGTGTTATGAACGGTAATACATGTTTAGGTCAAATGGATGCTTTTAATGTGGCCTGGCAACCACTGACTCAAATAAACACCTTTTCGCCCAAAGAGTGGATTTTTCTAGGACCTATAGGCCTGTCCAAGTTTTGGGTTCTGTCCCAAGATACCAACGCAGGAACCCCATACTCCAAGGAAATTTTGGTAGCTTCAACTTTCAATTGCATTGTACAGTTGTTCCTTTTCACAGGCCCCTTTTTGTTTTTCTTTTTTAGTTGATGCATTGAATATGTGATAATAGAAATCACGTTTAGCCTTGCAAGATAAATGTCGACCTTAATTCCTGATCAGTAACAGCAGAATACTCTAGCAAAGCTAGCTATTCAGGCCCGACACAATTAAACAATCTTAAAAGATATATATATTTGGCCAACAAAGGTATCGTCATTATATCTTAAGTCGAATGAAGTTATACTGAAGATGTCTTTTTGGTGATTTTTCTCTCTTTTAAGATCTTTTAATTGTGTCTGACCTGAATCGCTAGCTTTGGTAGAGTATTCTGCTGTTCTTTTTTAATTGCGAAACAAGATAATATAATTTTGCCGAAAAGATAACTTCGTCTATCATGAAAAAGGCATCTATTTGTCGTAGATTTGTTGATTCATATTGTCTTGAGGAACAAATATATTCAATATTTAACTAAACTATGCTACGAACAATTTTTTTAAATCTAATTTAACTGGGGAATAGTTAGCATTTGTAATAATGCATTGACCAGGACAGGTTTTATTTTGAGTTGCACTAGAAAGATATTTGCATTTATATTGCATCAAGGAACATAATTCCGGAGTTTTACTGCGATTGAAAAGAAGCGTACGTCCTGAACACAAATTCTGCGTGCGTGAAGGTTCAACTTGCTTGGTCGGAGGAATTCAAACGCTCCTTTATGGCCAGACATTCCCTGAAAAAGTTTTGCACATTTTCGCTGTAGGCTTCAGGGTACCGTAGAAAGTGTTGCACGTGCGGGGAGTCACCGAAGTTGTGCGTCTGCACCAGCCTCGTGTTTGCCTTTTTTCTTTTTTCGGCAAATGCCGTGACGTATTGGGGAGGGGCTACGACGTCGGCGTCGGAATAGAGGAACAAGTGAGGCCAGGTATGTTCTTGTGACTCTGTTAGAATCTGGAAAAAAGCAAAGCTCGAATATAGTCAAAAGTTTCCGGCTATTTGTCAGATATTTCAAATCGAAATTTCTTGAAGATGAATAAACTTAACATTGGTTTGAATAAACTTTGACTTAATAAAGTTTAAATAAATACTTTCACTGTTTTAAATAGCTTGATGCAGTACATGAGCAATATTGTAATTCATGTAGACAAACAGGTATAGAGTTTAAAATATAGTAAGATTTACTTTTTAATTATAATTATACAGCCTGATTTTAGAGGTAAGCAACCTCTCATATGGCTGTTTGTTGACATCATTGCATTTTTGAGTTATCGACATTCCAAAGCCAATCCTTTTAACGACTTACTCTGTAGCCTTTGTTAAGCTCACTTTGTCCAGTCAGTCGCTGAATTGTCGCCTTGGCATAGATTGGCAGATAAATGAGCACAGCCAAGGCTTTCAAAACGGAGTTGGTCAATGCCGGAATGCCGAATATGGCGTTATAACCCAGGTAGAAAGTGATGTATACCGGGCTGCTGTCAAAAATAGCCCCCAGCACACGATTTTTGTCACCCTAAAAAAACACAAGTCACATACCGTAATTCTAACAACAAAAATCGACAATAGATTGAGAAGCGCACCGCTTCGAACAAAAATCTGGTGTGAAAATTTTGATATGATATATGTATATGCTTTTTCCATATAAATGAATAGCATCATCAGTTTATCTGTACAAATAAGTAGTAAAAAATATTAAAATACAAATAATGTAAAATAAAAAGTAGAATACATCCAAGGCTAACATGGACAAAGACAAGCTGCGTTTTTAACGCCAACCACTGCAGTAAAAAAGAACAAGCATGATACGTGTAGCGGCCACAGAAAGCTATTGAAAAAAACAAGGCCCAGAGAAAAGCAATATGTAAAGTCATATTTTACGTTTTACCAAATTTACGTTTATTTTTACTTAAATTACGATGATTTCAATACGTACTTAAATGTCCCAAACACCATAGTGTTGTACTCCAATTATGCTGAACAAAAAATACTAGACCAAACAAATAAATTAGGGGTTTTTTACATATAACAAGTCTATGTTTTACTGAATCAAAAATGTCAAATGCCTGTCGTTGTGTTAAACCGAAGAGACATTTCGTTAACGGTTAAATCATAATGTGAACATTTCTCTCCGCGTCCACATCTTATTTCTAATAAGCTGTTGTTTTCAATAAATATAATAAATCAAACAATTATGCAAAACCTCGAGGAGCAGCGCAAGATCTTTGTAGATAAAAAATCCTCCATTGCAAAACAGATGAATTAGAAGAGGATTAGAACCGAGTCGGCTTTCTTCGAGGACTTCAACCAAACGTTCAGAGGTTTTCTGGTGTATTTTTGCGTTCGGGTCTGCAAATTTGCAAAGTCTATAAGTGCTGCTTCTTTGCTTCGTGGGGATTGTTTAAACGGAAGCCTTAGTTTGCGGGAGACAAAAATTCATAGGACTAAAAAACTACCTGTAACTTACCAAATAAGTTCGTTATTTTTAGAATGCTAATTGGTAAACCTACGTTTCCGTAAAATATTGTTCTAAATAAAGAAAAAAGTATTTGTTTTTAAATAAACTAAAAAGACCAAGTTAAAAGCTTTGTTATTCTGGTGTTAACGGCTTATAAGAGAAACCTACTATGCAATAATATCGACTCCTAATCCACGTTTAACCCATACCCCGGGCTCAACCAATGTCGGGCGCCCCAACTATAAAGGTAATATAACAGCTATAGACGTTTCTCTATTGTAAATGTTATTCCCGTAGATATGTCATGCTCCACGATATGTGTAATAGTGTTTTATTCCGGTATAAATGTTCATGAATAATAATAATAATAATATTAATAGTTAAATAAATTTGTTTCTCTTATGACTTTGGTAGTTGTTATTTTGAGTTGCGTCTCGAAGGTATATTGATCATCTTGTGTTGTATACGATTAATCGTTGGTTTTACCACTAAATATACAAAAGACAAACCGTCGCCTTACGTCTGAAGTACACCGATAACACGGGATGGGTATAGCAGAGAACGATGCAGTTCTTGTAAAGGTCCCCGTAGTTGAGAAGCTGCTTATGAGTTGACCCCGCCCAGCCGAGAATAAGCACCACTGGTGTCGAGGTGTTGTGGCCAGCTACCGGTAAAAAGAACGCATGCTTGTCAGTTTTTAAATTAACCTTTAAGGCAGTGCTCCACAAATGGTGTTCACTCAAATTTTTGGCTTGCGTTTTCCCCAACGTATTGTCTAATAGTGATTGTAATTAACACAAAAAATGCACTAAGGCAGACATGTTGAGGGTATGCGATAGTCAAGATGTAACTTCACAAACTTTTCCTTGATATTATAAGCTTTTTTAAACCAATACACCATATTTCGTTTTTAACTAACTCAACTAAAAAAATGGACTAAACATTATCAATGGTTTCCAAATTTGTGTCAAAGGTAACTTTTCCTAAGCTCAAACATATACGAAAAGTCAAACTATAAAACTAAAATATAAGAGATAGCAATATGCTACGTTATTTTGGCGCCTTCGGTGCATTCGACCGTTAAATGGTAGTTTCGCCTCTGCCTCGTTTCGAGTAAATTTTGCAGTAGTGCCGCAAAAAGTTTTAGTACTGTTCGTCTACCACCAAAAAAAGTTCAAGGGAAAATGATAGTCAGTTTTTAAGGCAGCGTATCGAGAAAAATACCTGATTTGATGAAGGACGGCTAGTGATCGGATTCTAAAAGGATGACGCATACATAAAAGTACGACTGCTGGTCGGTTTTGAATGTTACGGAATAAATGCCCTAACATCCATCCACATTTAACACCTGTTCGGATTGGCAAGAATGCACTGTCAAATAAAAAAGGGCTTTGTCGGAAAGCGCGACAGGTGTTTAATTTTAAAGGAAAAATTACACGAATATATTGAAATGCAGAAACTATAACAGAAAACCTTCGTCGCACAGTCAAAGGTTGTACAGACGCATCATTACATCGTTATTGAATTAACGAAGATAGAACCCCTAATCTTATAGTGATTTCACACCACACAAGTAGGCCTAGGCCTACTTCTGCTGGTTTGCTACAACTGACCAGTACTGCAAGAAAAAGGTCAGACAACTCTTTGCTCTTTGCACAGTGCAATATGGACCAAGGCGGGCATGATTTGGCGGACTGTTCTCCCCTTGAAGAACTCTTGCCTTTTATTATCGACTAAACATAATAACACTGGTCAACAAAATTAAACTTTGTTTTAAACGAGAGTGTAAGGATACTTGTAGTTTTTGTGCTGATTTTGAATTTACCTTTAGAATTTTTTTTTAGTAACACATTTTCAAAATCGACTTAAATTTTTATTTTTTCAAAAAACACATTGTAAACAACGCACAGCCATGACACATGGCCCTTAAAAACATCGAACATTATTTTTTGTAACTAACTGAAGCAAGATTCTCTAGATTCTAAAAGAAAGTTCAAGTAAGAGTGCCGAAAAAAGTGACATGCATAACCCATCAACATATAACCCTAAGTAGATCATCAACATCTACGGAAAAAGAATACAATTTTCATTTTCTAAAATGTTAGCACAGAGTCACTAAATGCCAGTCAAGTGCGTAATTCCACCTTTGTACTGTGTGCATCCTTTGAAATTTTACTAATTATTTGGCCTATCAAGATTCCTTTCATTTTGCTTAGCTTAGTAGTCATACCTTTTTGCAGAGAAATGTTAAACACAGAACTCCACTTTCCTATTCCTTGAGAATAAAAATTTTCCAAGGGGCGTAACGTTTGTGATATCAGCCACTTAAGGATATCTTATACTTGTAGGCTTAAAGTCGCCTCTGAAGTAATGCATTTAATAGAACGGCTGTTGTATTTAATAAGGTACTGTAGGTCCAATATGCCTTATATACATCCATCTCCAGTCAGTTGTTTTATTTTAATCCTAATAGAAGCAGTTCTGACTTTTCTTTTAAAAGAGACACATCTCTAGTAAGGCCGTTTAAATCTGTCTGGAAAACAGAATTGGTTTTGGAATTTCGTTTTGTTATTATTAACTCAATTCACCAACATCTTCAACTTTATCAGGGAGATTTGAAAACTTCCATAAGTATAGGAAGTGAAGCACGCGATGGGGCAATATGTGGTAGCCTACAGGTCTCCTTGCTAACTCGAACAGCTTAAGTACAATTGTACAACTTAATGATATCTGAAGTGACACTTTATTGCTTGTTTTTGGCCACGCAAATTTAAAAACGATAAGTAACAATATTACTGATTAAAATCTGACATTGTCGAATATTTATTTATTTTGATTTTTTTTCTATTGTAGTGCTACAGAGTAGCCTAGTTGTTCAAACAACATTTATACTCAGCTTGAAAGCTGTTTTTACGTCTGGAAATTAACGCTTTAATTACAAAAAACGTTGATAAAAGATCATTCCTATACTGTTTTTACAGATGTCAGTAAACCCATATAGAATGATTCGCGAATCACATGAAAGTTGGATTATGTCACTGTGCGCAATGTGCCTGTATTAATACCATAGCAATACATTTGAAAAAATTGAGATGCGATTATTTCAAAAAAACGTTGTGCTAAAAAAATGTGGGCACTTTCAGAATCAGGGCAGAAAATATTTTAATAATCACCGATCATATCTCCGTTTAAAACTTGTTGTTGGTCAGTAAATTGAGAAAAAGTGTACCCTAAGTACCGGTATACTTTTGTAATGATGTAAAAAAGGTAGGCTATTTGCAAATATCAAATCAAAATGAGAACTAACCTATAGGCCTACTAATTTTTTGTAACTTAAATTATTTTTAGAGTAACTATACTTGTACGGCCATTATAAACCATTATTCAAAAGTTTGGCAAAAAAATACATTTTCATACCCTAAAACCACATAAATACAAGCACTAAAGAATTACGAGTGTTATAATAGGGTTGCCACATTTGATTAAGCACAATCCCTGACAAACAAAATTGATGTTTTTGGGGACCATCGTCCATCGCGCAAGAACGTTTCGCACTTTACTCAAAAAGAGTGATGGGCAATTATGTTTGACTAGGGCCCGCATGAGAAACAAAATATGTTGTAGCGGACCGGAGCATAAAGAAGAACTAAAATAGAGTTATGGTTCTTAAAATTGAGTTCCAAATAAAGTATTGCACTATTTCAAACAAAGTTTCTGATTTTAAAAAATGGGAAACAGTATGTGTGGAATTATTGCCGATATATTTCCAATCCCTGACTTTAAAACGCATTTTGGCGTTTCTCCCTGCCGCAGATTTCAACACTGATTTCCTGGACATGTTAGGGAAAATCAACCCGATGTTATAACTACTTCCTCACCACAGAACATAATGCTTATTTTCCCGTCTCAGCAGATGGTAAGTTGGGTAATCATACCTAGTTCTAACGGTAAGCAGGGTTGCCACATAGTGCTTATTTCTAACATTTCTCCTTATTTTTAAAGGTAATGTCCTTTGTTTTGACTCAAGTCTTTATTTTGTCTTATTTCTAACAATTACAAAAACTCCGAAATAAAGTTCTTTACAGGATTAAAACAAAGCACGTTTGTTTCTAGGAGCAAAATCTTGGGCGAAACAGAGCTAACATCGAGTTATGACATTAGTTAGTAACGTAAATTTGCCGGAAAATTGTAATACACGCCGAAGCAAAAAGCGAATTCTGCCACCAACTATTGGGTTTCAATGATTTATTAAAATTAAGTTTGTTTTTTTGTTTGATGTAAAATATAGTTATTTTTGTTCGTTTCATGTATTTTCTGTCGATTTTAAAGAAAATAATTTCCGGAAAACTAAACAATAATCTGTAGAATACATTATAGCGAAGTACTGTTAAGCAATATGCGCTTTTGTTACCTTCAGGATAAGTGATCACATAACTTTTGCCAAAGGAAAGTTTCTTCTTCACTGGCTCAGCTTTCGAGATTCTCTAAATGAAACACTGTGAGTTTTTCTGCTCTTTTAGTATTGGACACAAAGCAGTGCGCTTCAAAATTTGTCTTTTCTTGGCACTTTTGTTACACCAATAAGCATAGGGATGTCCGATAATATCGGACCGAAACCGGATGTCAAGTGGTAGTATCGGTATTCATCCGATCCTAGGGCGTCATCGATACCGATTCGATACGAAATTAATTAAAAATTTCAGTCATGATATACCGTTCAACGCAACGATTATAACGCGAAAGGTAACATTTTCAAAAAAAAAATTCCAATTGAACATTTTAATTGCTTTGCGAAATTTTAAAGACCAATTTTCTATGACGTAACTTTGTGACGTCATCTCTAAAACTTTATCACCTCTTTTGAACAAGTAATGTGATCCGCCCCTGCTAAAGGCAATAGCAAAAATCCTAAATGAAAAACTTTTTTTGTACATTTACCTTCATTTTTGCAACATCTTGGTTTGCATATAAACGGCAGCTGAACTTATAACGAGATAACGAGGTGCAGTTTAAGATGTCAAGTTTATCAGCTTTTGCTAGAAGGCTGACTACGTTATTTCTTAAGCGATAAAATTTTCTAAAAGCCAACATATTGTTGGGCCTTTATCTGCGAAAAGAACGCGTTTGGTTACTATAACGATTGCGTGATATCTACAAAATCATAAACGTGGTTTTACTTTACTGTTAATAAAATTACCGTTTTTGCGAACCTAATTCGGCGTACGTTACTCAGCTTAAGTAGTTTTGTAATTAAACCGCTATTTTCAGTTATTTAAAAACAAAGCTTGTAGAAAAGGGGGAAGACCAAGAACTAACTCTTGTTGTTGATATATTTTGTCCGGTTCAGGGAGCATATTTAATTAAAAGGCGCCGTTTGGACAAGGCTCTATATCATTTTGTGCCGTTTGGACTCTTAAACTCTACTACAAAGTGCATTTTCTGTTCATTAGGAGTTAGACTGTAAATTCCAATAAATCGAGCAATATGCGGATCCCTTTATATTTGAATTAAACGTTTTGTCGCCACTTTGAACGTTTTTTTCGCGCTTCGTGCGATTGGACTGCATTTAGGCTTTTTAAGACTAATTGGCTTATCGCGTAACTTGTGACGCCATTTTTCAAAGTTTTCGTGCCCCGTGCCCCAAACGAAAATCTTGGATCCGCCCCTGGGGGTAATCACAAAGTCTCACAACGGCGGGTTTTTCAGTTTTCGAATCTAGAATGCATTTAAAACCATTAATTTACCTTATTTAACATCTAATTCGCATAGTCTTATTTTTACGTTATGGTCAAATTTTCTAACGTCTATCTCAATCATGGGTCAGCATAAACTAGGAAATTACTTCACAAATCATGCTGAATAACTGCCGGCTAAAGCTATACGAAGCCGTTTTGTCTGTATATCTTTCAAAACGGTTTCCATTCTTATTAATGCGGAAAGTAACATATGCCAGCAATTTCCTGTACGTTTTAAGTGGCCCGCGAATTAAATGAGAATTTAGCAATTAAAGTTGTTTGTAAAATTTGTTTTCAAAGCATATACTGAGTATTAACGCCACAAAAATGGCTGGTGATAAAATGTGACTTGTCTAAAGAGGTTAAAACGGAAGTTTTGAACGTAAAACATATCCTGCTATTATGTATTGGGAAATGTGGAAGATTTTTAATTGCCCCCAAAAATATTTTCTAAAAAATGAAACTTATTATTTTTCTAAAATACGCATGAACCGCGTAAAGGAAATCAAGCTGAAATTTACTTTTTCCTGTTTTCCGATGGTTACACAACAACTGGAATTCTTTAATAGTTTTAAGTGTTATAAACGTTCATCGAGGTTTAGCTTGACCAAATGGCTGCTTTAAATGAGGCCTGACAACCACTGACTGGTTTCTTTCTAGGACCTAGGCCTATCATAGTTTCAGGTTCTGTACCAAGATTACCAACGCAGAAACTCCCTTCTCCAAGAAAACAGGAGTTTGGGTGGCTTCAACTCTCAATTGCATTGTACAGCTCATCCTTTATGCAACTATAGGAATGCGATCTAAATAAACATGTTATGTAAAATTAGAAGTTTACTTTTTAAGCATTTTTACTTATTTTCCTGCCGCTCGCAACTCATTTCATTATATCTATATAATAGCGGCGAAAAGAGAACTATATACAATAATTCAATCTCGGGATATCTTTGGTGTGGTTTGCGAAGAGATAAAGTTGCTTACCTCTTTTAGTGCATTTCATGTTAACCTATATATTTGCATAAGCCGACCAGGACTTTCAATCACCGAACAGCAAAACGACAGTGCAAAAATGGCGAAACAACTTATAGCTACGAAAACAGTTCAACAAACACCACATTTTGCTTTAATATTATGTTTCGTCTAAGTAAAACAACCACCTATTACGACTTTTTTGATTCGTGTAACCACCTATTACGACAGTTTTTGATTCGTGTTACTACAATCACCCAGTGTCGGCGTTGGTGTTTTTTACACTATTGTTTGTGTTACATCGTATTTGTCAGTAATTACCGATGTATTTGAAAATGGTGCTTTAATCCTTGAATCGACTGAAAAGGGCTGCTGGCTTGGTTATTTCAATACAAGTTGATGTTACTGTCAAAGCTATGTCCGTCAAAATATCAATCTGCGACAAGTCGCCTGACTGTTGTCGAACTGAGCTCGAAATAGTGAATTACGTTCAGCAAAGAATTTTCGGCAAAGAAATTGCTGCCGTGTCTAAGACAAAGAACAAAACTGTTTGTCTACAAAGAAAGACGGGGGCTCTGAGAAAGCTAAGTCCAATTTCGGTGGACGGAATTTTGAGAGTTGGAGGAAGACTCGAACGTGCGTGATCGACTTTGATGCAAAGCATCCATAAAACCACCGAGTGACGAACCTGGTAATCATGCAACAACCTGATGATTTGGACATGCTGGGATGGGGCACACGTGGTCGTTCCTCAGGCAACGCTACTGGATCATTAAAGGTGGTGTAGCGGTACGACGTGTTCTGGGCAAGTTCGTCTCTTGCCGACGACGAAACGGTTCCTTCGGAAAGCAGCTGATAGCGGACCTGCCTGCTGCGAGGCTGTAGGCCAAAGGGCCACCGTTCTCAGCGGTTGGTGTCGACTACTTCGGACCCTTTTTTGTTAAACAAGGGCGCAGTGAGGTAAAGAGTTACGTATCTTTACTTGTTTTTTCCACCAGGGCCGTTTGCATCGAGATATCACGTTCCTTATCGACGGACTCGTTCATTTGAGCGCTACAACGTTTTATCGGTCGTCGCTGACGTACAGACGAAATCCTCAATGACTACAGCACCTTCGTTGGTGGTTAGAGAATTATGCGCAAAGAGCTACAGAAGTGGAATCAACAGCAGATTTACAAATATCTTGAGCAACGTGAATTGCGTGGAACTTCAACCCTCCTATTGCCAGCCACATGGATGTTGTTTGGGAGCGTATCATACGCTCCGTACGCAAAATTCACAATGCAATGCTCGCATAGCAGATCATATCTGAGGAGAAGCTATAAACTCTGATGTTATAGGTCGAGGCGGTTCTGAACTCTCGTCCCTTAGTTCCTGTGACGTTCGACCCCCCGAACACCTAATCAACTACTGCTGCAACGTGCAGCGCAAAACATGCCATCCGAGCTGTTTACAGAAAAGGACTGTTACCATTGCAATCGTTGGCGGCAGGTACAATACCCAGCTTGCCAGTTTTTGAGGCGAGGACTACTTGCCGACGCTTATGGCCCCTTCCAAATGAATGAAAGGATATGCTAATTTCAAAGCCGGCGACATCCTGCTGGTGGCAGATGACAACCAGCCCCGGAGCAAATCGCTCCTATGGGTCGTGTGATCGGTGTACTTTATAATAGCAAGTGATTCGTGCATCAAGTTATCGCCAAGACTCACACCGGTTAATTCAAACGCCCAATCGCGAAATTGTGCTTGTTATTCCGTGATGACACGAAGCGTGATTAATCGCGTGTATGTTGTATTTGCCATTACTGTCCGATGTTTGTGTTTGCTGTGAATGTACTTCTTGGATTCGTACATTGCTTGTGGTATGTTACATTGAATTTGCCAGCAATTACCGATTTCTGAGACAAATGGAGCTGTAATCGTTGTGAATTAACTGGTGCTGTAATCGATGTGAATTGACTGTCGTGGTGCAAGTTGTACTTCTATTTTTTGTGTAAAAGGAAATATTTTAGACACGAAATATTATTCTTGGTGAGTTGCGAATATGGGTTTGCAGCCCTGGAAATACTGTAAGACAATGTGTAAAATGTAACCTTTGCTAAACTTACTACTATGGACAAGTAGTACATTCGCCCAGCATTAACAGCCTAATGTATATAAAAATGTCTTAATATATATTATTTACACTGCTCTTGTTTTGCAGCGCCTTGGCTTGTAAACTCTTAGAGCGTGTAAATATCGCTCTTTCTTAACTACATTTGCCTAATCTTTTGGTAAGTTTACGTTTATGCTCGCGACGTCATAATGACCCATGGTTTGTTAAATTGCTCGAGTTATTTTAACGTTGGGAATGTACCTGGCACTAATTGCTTCACCAGTTAATTGTATTTGACACATTGCCTTTTGTGTAAAATCCGTCTCATTCGTGTACTATGCCAATATCTTTGCCTTTTCTTGAATTCGCCAACGAGCTTGCAATTCAAACTATGTGTGATTGTTTTTCGCGTTTCACTACAAGTATGTCTATCCTCATATAGCGTTCTGCGCATAGACCGGGGCGCGTACAACGAACGTTATAGTATTATTCGTAAAACAAACACATTTTATTTGTAAAAAAACAAACTGCTTTAACTATTCGATAAGACTTAATTAAAGCAACACCAATTATTTCGATTTTTAGTGTTGTGAAACAACCATAAACATAGTTCGCAGTTGTTTGTTTTGCAGTTTGTTCATCTCGGTCCACATTTAATCCACTTGGAACCTTTGGTACGCGAGCTGGATCGATTTCAGTTTAGGATGGAGCTGCAGGTCAGGTTTTAATCCGGTTTCAGGGTCAACGTAGTCGGCCAACTTAACTTCCCTTAGGACAGTATAGCCTTCAGATTTTGCGGCTTGTTGCAGATAAACCGATCCAAGAATTGCCACGAAATACTCGCAGCCTCTCGCCCTCGCAAGTTCGGTCGTCACGTCTTCAAACGCGGTGGCCAAGCCCCTGGAACGGTACTCCGGACTTGTGCAGGCGTACCTCCCGCGCATGTAGCAAGCGGTGTTAAGTTCGTTAAACATGTCGCCAAAGAAGTGATTGAGAAACCGAAGTCTCACCGCGTTTCGCTGGCTGGTATTGGCTGGCATACTGTGAGGCGGGTCACCATCTGCTTTGCTGTGTACAGTGTTCATCCTTAGAGCTACAAGTCTGTCCGTCTGCTTTTCGAAAACTCCCCACGAAGCTTTACCTTTTAGATATTTTATAGTTTCCTCGACGTCCGAATTTCCTGTATCTTCGTTTGTAATCTTAAAAATTTCCCGAAACGGATTGTTGGGATAATTTCTCGCAATTAGTTTGTTGATTTCGGGCAAACATTTCTCGTCTAAAGCTTTGCATACCAGTCCGGATAAGGCTTTAGCACCCTTGCCTCTTAGAAACACTTCCCGCATTGTTTTACTAGACAATTTAATTTTGGTCCAGAACCTAGATATAAGTTTATTGTTAAATATGTATAAAATTTGCTAAAGTGTTTTCCAAGATACAGCCTAAATCCCAATTGTAAAACGTTGTTGTTTACCATTTAGTACACTTGTATCCAGAACAGTGCTTGCCAAAGTGGCAATAAGTAGGTTTGCCAAAACAATGCAGTTTTGCAAATTATTATGCAATGAAAAGATTATTAAAACTTACAAAACACCAAAGTATGTGATTTTAGAAACAGTGTTCGCCAAACTATGTGCGCAAAATATGCAAGCGGAAATATGTGCACATTTTTCTTATTGACATTTTGAAATAGGAATATGGGCATATCTCAAGGCCTAATTATTTTATCTCTTCGCCTTCAACTCGCCTTTTTCTAAATCTAACAAAAAACTAACTTTTCTTCTAGAACCCCTCTTCTATAATTATTTATTTACTTTTATCCAACTCTTTATAATGTCCTTGTTTCAACTCTTCTTTTAAATCTTCTACCAACTTCTTTACATTTCTGCGTCCACATCTTCTTACAACTTTTCGTTCAAGTTTTGTCCCAACTTTCCCTCGAACTTCTTTTACTCTTCCTTTCAACTATTTTTTGAACTCTTCCTTTAAATCTTTCTCCGAATCTTCTTCTGAAACGCGTTTAATTCTAACTACAACTCTTTAACTCTATCTTTCTTAACAATACCTTATCTAGCATTAACTCTCCTGACTCTAACTCTTGTCACTACAACTTTTCAAACTCTCTTCTAACTGCTTATTTTGTCATGTGCACATTCCAAAAATGTTTAAAGGCACTTCAAAATGTGCGACATTTTGAATAAACACATTTCCGCGTGCAACATTTTTCGCATATTGACCCTAGTTACAAATTCCCTTAACATGCAAGGTTTGCCAACCGTACAAATGAAAAATACTTTTTAACAGACTGGCAATGCAAAAAATCTCGCTGACCGGCGGTTGAGAGCCACTGGTGTATTAAAAAGTCCTTCTTCGTCGCCTTATAAATATAAATGGGTGTGAGTCAACTGAGCACTGACAACAAACTCGAAGTCGAGTCTATACAGATTGTTTGTTTTAAATGTACGCTTTGGCGTTAACTAAGCTATGTCTGCAACGTTTTTAAACTTTTGGCCAATTAGTCTCAGTAGTTTAACAGATACTGCTAAAGGCGCCCGCAATATGCGCTAAAATATGGTCAGATAAATGGCCTAAGGGCAAAACAAATGGTTAGGTTAAAGGTGTCGAGTAAACATTTTACAGTGCGTAGGTTGACCAGATTTGACAACCAGAAATCATATCTCTCTTACTGTAATAAGCGATATGTTGGAATTTTGTTCGTTTTCCCTAATTGTAGTTTTAATCCAATTTCCTCTGTTTTAATGGGAACCCACAATAAGACCTACAAAGCAACAATGCCTAATGCTGAAAAATTATAAAACCATAGTATTAAGACCAACGACATAACAGGCAAATACGCTGGCATGTCCAGTACTGCATAAGATCAAAATCGCCTGAATAAGACCTAAATCTGTCGGAATGAATCCCAAATTCATCGAAATAAGGCCTAACTTCATTAGAAGAAGGTCTAAATGGCCAAAATAACCTACGAACCTGTGGGTAGAGGATATGGGACGATCGGGGGCTATCAGTCTGGCACCTGCCTTTATGGCGACTACGTTTGGACGCCCTAGTCTGACCGGCGCCGCCAGGGCGCCGCTGTTTTGGTACCGGAATTTTGGTCCTGTTTAGACGGTACTAATACCATTGGGTATTAGTCCTATTTTGGCCTTATTATGAATTGTGCTTTATTCTGACGTTGTTTTTGTTCTTATCTCGGTCTTATTGCTTGAGTTATAAAAAATATCGGCATACTTCGTCGAACTGCGATCTTTAGTGTGAACATTTTTCTGCTACGCAAGGATAATGCTTAGGGTGGTTATGTTATAGTGTTTCTACCAGAATTTTATACATTAGTTTTAACCCTAAGACGTCGTCTGTCTACTTGCACTTTCGAAAATAAAACTTTAGAGACGAGCTAAGTAAAATCCAATAAATTAATACGACGTTGATGTAGGCTATATAAATTAGCCTAGTGGTAAATTAATGCTAATTGAATTTCGTGATTGCCAACTTGTATACGGTTTACACACGCTTAGGGAAGCTTTTTAAGAAAACTGAAAGGTGTACGTTCCCACAAATAAATTACACGTTGCTTTACAGGAGTTTTCGATTTTACAACAACCCTATATTATTACAACAAATCTCAATAGGGGTAAGACCAAAGAGATTTAAAGAGATTTGTTAAAGTCTCTTTGGGTAAGACCATGCACAAGATAGAATAAAATATTAAAAAGGGTAATATTGAATTTAGATAAAAAATTCTTCTTGGTGATTATAATACGTCAAAAGCAAAATGAGTTGATCAGTTTAATAATCACAAATAGTACTATACAAAAATAGAAAAAGTGTAAAAGTCTATTCTAGAGGAGATTTCAGTATACCATATGATCCGAAAAGATGGTTTTGTTTTATCTTTTAAAATTTAAAAATATTTGTGCAAATTTATTAGAGTTAGACAATGAAAGTGCCACGCTTCATTGACGACAAACAATTGTTTCTGTTTTAGAATGAAACAGAATAGTAAGAGTTATTTTGTTGTAGTTTTTTACCAATAGCCTGGCGAAACAAAGTTTTGAAATATAATCTTTAAAAAAATCTTCTAGTTATTTGTTTTATAAGTGAGACTAAAGAGATTATTTTGTAAGATAAAACTTTAAATTCGTCAAACTCCATTGGGGTTTGACGTAAGCGGTGTTTCTGCAATAAGTGACCTTGCTTTTCTCGAAAATATATTATTATGTTGAGGAATATTAATGTCACTTTGCTGGACACATCAAGTCTGATAGATCGAAACAACTTACCTTATGTACTCCGAATTGTTAGGCTATTTTGTGTGCAATTATAACTAAATTAAGCACTTGCAGTATTAATTTATAGACTGTTTTATCTTTTATACTTGATTTGCAAAAACGGAACTATTATATATACTGCAAAAAGAATAGACAAGGCATGTTGTGTATTTTATTTAAATTCCATTTTTGTACAAAAATTGGTTGCTATACTTGTTAACGAAATGTGCAGCATATGTTTTTAAGTGACCCAGATAGAGAACTTAAAAAGAACAAAAAAAAAGAAAACTAAAAGCACTGCTGTTCGTAAGACAATTTAAAACAGCAGTCCATTAACAAATTTATTATTAATCTGTTTTGCTTGCTGCCTAAAACCACAAACGTTAGAAGACGGACAACAAAACACTTTAAACTCTCAGTCTGTATTCACAATATGTTTTCCAAAGAAATATTTCGTGTTCACAAATGAATTGGTATATAATGCACTTAAATTTTTAAAAAAGCTAAATTGATAGAATTTTCAACCCAACGTTATAGAATTTCGGTATGAAGCGCTATGAAATGCAAACAGTTGGGATTGTGAGCCACTTTAAACACTCATAACTAATTGTTTGGAAAACCAAGGGAGTTTATTAGGAGCTGGTCTAGAATCTTACTACAACAACTATTGTTAGGATGTGTGTAAGCGTTTTGGTAGGTTAAGCATTATTATTAAACAATATTACTTGACACTCCCTCATCCAAACAGTAACCGATGCCCTAACCCAAACATTGTGCATTGCTTTGATAATTGTAAAACACTGTGGTAGGGTTCTTGACCAGCGCCATTTCTTACCCACATTAAAAATATGTTTGCTTGATGCTTGAAAAGTTCTACTGGGGCTTGAATTTATTTGGCCTGAGAAGTTACATTGTTGACCCAGTCCCCATAATTTTTTGCTGTTCATCGGAAGATCTTGCAATATATTTCATACTTTTCAGAATGAACTGTTGTCCACTTGCCAGCTGCTGTATTGCCCACCAACTCAAAAACGCCACTTTAGGCAAAGGCCTTGGCAATCTGAAAATGCTAGTGAGGGTGCAATTTTTTTTTAAATGCTGGAAAGGGTGCAATGGAAAAAACATTAAATCTGAAATAAACTTAGTTATGCTTTACACTATGTGCAGTAGTTCTAAAAAAAGCATGTGTGGCTTATCATACCCACACCAATGTTAAAACTGCCATGAAGGTGAAAGAGTTGATTGTATTGATCCAGTTTCATTTATATATAGCGACATTTTAGTAAAATACTCAACAAAAATTCCAGTTGGGGTGCCAAAAATCTATTCATTATTTTTGAGGGGTGCCGTAAGCCATAAAAGGTTGAGAATCACTAAGGGTTTGACACCACTTATGGTGAAGATATTAAAATACCAAAGAGACTTCTTAAAAAAATAGGATAGAAAGAATATTAAAACACAAATAAACTCTGTTACGTTTTGCAGTTTGTGCAGTAGTTCAAAAAAGCGTTTGTGGCTTATCATACCCACACCAATGTTTACACTGCCATGAAGATGGAAAGAGTAGGTCCTGCAGGTGACATGTCTCCACTCAAGCATTTTACCAACGCCAAAAAGAAGATCAACAACATTTTCACGGACATCGCCTCGTACATCGAAGAATTCGGCGAGTTCATTGACGATGTCGGAAATAGCGAAGAAAACATCATCATTGATGAGGTAGTATTGAAACTGTGTTTACCAAAAACCTGGTGCTGGATTTTCGAGTATTATTCAATAATATAACTGAAGCAGACCCAGTGTTTAAAGTTGGTGTACCAAAGTAAATTTGTTAGTGTAAAAAGAGGCTTTTGAATACCAAGCTCTAATGGTTTTAATTTGATTTTCATCAATATATATATATATATATATAGTTGGTTTGTCAATTAAATATCCCATATGCTTTGTAGGAATTGGAAGACGAAATAGTAGGTGCCCTGAGCAAAGTGAATGGCATCAAGGATATGATATCAAGGAACCACATGAAGGTAATGTAGAAAATGTGAACAACTTTTCTATACTAGTTACAGTAATTTTGTTTAAATATCCTCCTGTTTTTAACTCTGTTTTTCTTTTTTTTTTAACTCTGTTTTTCTTTTGAACAACTTTTGACTGCTTTTTAAGTCCTCATTTTCTGATTTTTTAAGTAAGCTTAGAAAACAGAAAACTTCAAAGTTTTGTAGAAACCCAACTTAAAATATCACTTTTAGGTGGTGTTCTTTGGACGTACAAGCAACGGCAAAAGCTCAGTGATCAACGCCATGTTGTGGAACAAAATTCTACCCAGCGGTATCGGTCACACAACAAATTGTTTTCTGTCGGTGGCAGGTTCAAACGATGACCAGTCCGGCGAAGAAGATGGAGGCGCATATTTGTTGTGCGGCCCAACGAATGAAAGAAGAAGCATACAGACCGTAACACAGTTAGGCCATGCGTTAAGCCAAGAGAGCATGTCCTGTGATAGTCTCATTCAGGTTGGATATCCTTGTTTGTTTTCTAGCAGAGATTTTTCATTCTGTACAGAATTATAGTTACACACACAAATATTTTTAATGTAATATGTATGTTACTTAAATTATGTAGTCAGTTCTTATATAAAATAATTTTATTTTTCTAAAAACTTTCTTTCCATTATTTATGAAGTCTTCATACAGCCAAATACCTGATATATATATATATTGCACAAAATAAGTTGTTGTATCAAATTTTTAGGTTTTTTGGCCAAAAAAGAAGTGTGCGTTGCTGAAAGATGAGTTGGTTTTATTGGATAGTCCCGGCATAGACGTTAGTAATGATCTTGATCAATGGATAGACAAGTAAGTTTAAATGGAGTTTTGATTTTCATTCAGCTGAGTTCTGTAATACAGTATCATTTGAATTAGGAATATCGATTAATATCTGATTGGAGCCGATACCCAATGTCAAGTGGTAATATCAGTTCTTGTCCTATTTTGCTAGGGTGGTATTGAAGCTGATACAATACCAAATTATTATAACAAAAATTATGTCATGATTTGTTGCACAACACAGCGATTTCTACCTTGAAAGAATGTTTATATAATTTTTTTGGTAAACAACTAGGTTACCTAAAATTCATAACACAAAAACAAATTTTGGCATAAAAACTTAAAAAGTTACATTTTATATGGATACAGATTTTTTTTTCCTATTGCACCTATTTTGTTTCTTTTTTAAACATAGCAATGACACCATTTGCTGTCAGATCAGATTGCAACCCTTTTTGTCCAAAATATTAGATATTGGTATCAGAATAAAATATCTGACTTCCTAATTTAAATGTATGATTCTTGTGGCCAAATTATATGAAATCACTGTAAACTTCAACAAAACATTATTAAAGAGGATATTGACGGAAATATACATTTGCAACCTAGGCCAAAGCAACATTATATTTGTTAATAACACATAGCACTTTACTGGCAACATATTCAAGCAAGCTAACAGCTTGTTACTAAAGAAAGAAGTTACACCTGTTTTCTAATTCACTAAACAAAACTTGTTTTCCCCCTCAGTTACTGCTTGGATGCTGATGTCTTCATCCTAGTCGCAAATGCCGAATCTACCCTTATGCTTGCCGAGAAGAACTTCTTCCATCGTGTGAACGAGAAGCTCTCCAAGCCTAATATTTTTATCCTGAACAACAGATGGGATGCATCTGCTTCGGAACCAGAAACAATGGAAGAGGTTTGGCGCGATTTTTTACTTTACGCACTATCACGGTACAAATGTAAAAATATTTAACTCAAATAAACATGTGAGTTCTCATAGTCATCAAAAAAGGGGAAATCATGTTTTTGCTATATTTTACATGCTTTGTGCTGATTTGGAAAAAAGTGCCAAACAGAATAAAATCTGATTAATACTGAAACATATTTTAATGTTGGTTATTTTAATCATAGCATGTTTTGTGTTCGACCTACTAACTAAAACTGATACAATCATATAGATGACCCCTTAACCCAAAAGTTACTGCTTGAGTGCTTACTTTGCCAAAAATGAACTTTCCCAACTGTTTAATTTGCTGGATGTTTCATACAACCTATAAACTCCCATAGATTGATATATGTAATGGACTGTGAGTTATTTTTTTGCAGGAGCTATAATTGAAATGTTATTGCAGGTCCGGCAACAGCATCTTGAAAGAGGAATCGCATTTCTTTCCGACGAATTAAAAGTGGTTTCCAAGCAACAAGCCAAAGACAGGGTGTTTTTCGTCTCAGCCAAGGAAACATTGCAATATAGAATAAACAAGCTCCAAGGTAAGATGAATAGTGTATATGTAATACAGAATTGGCAGATGTAATGCGACTGTTACGAGTTTGTGAATCAAATTGTGGCAAGATAAACTTTTTTTGTCTGTCAGGGCCGATTTGTATGACGATATATATAATATATAGATAGATATAGTAAGTTTTGTCATTTCGAGCTTGAAAATAGTTAGCTGGCTGCCTTTGTGTTAAAGAGGTGAACTGTTGTTAAAAACACTACAAAAACGTCATAAATTATACTGGTTATCAATCAATATTAATGGTTTACTAAAGGAGTTACACCGAACAGCCTGAGCTTCCAAAAAACTAAATCAGCTCTTAGAGAAAAGCTGCTGAAATAGACGATAAACAAAACATCGTCAGTGTTGAAACAGGAACATGTGTTCTAAATGCGACACCAACGATCATATTTCACCAAACTTTTTAAAGAGTGCGCATGTTTCATTGAATAAATGATATGGTACTGTGAATCCCCTTCAATATGAACTTGCGTAAGTACTAACAGAATGTATCAAGCATTGGCGTATGGTTGTTTCTTGACTCGCTTCTCTCTGAGCTTGTGTGGCTCAGTTGGTAAAGCGACGGTACCGGCTTGACCGGAGGTCGTGTGAGTTCGAACCTCACTGCAGGCTAGTTGTTTTTCTAGCCTGTCCTGCTTGCATTATATATCAACATATTCGGTGAGTCTGCAATGGCTTTCGGTGTACTCTTTGTAAAGATTTCTACTTTGACCTGATGAAGCACGGTTGTGCGAAAGCTTGTCGAGAATTGAAAACAATTTTTCTTTATACAGTGCCACCTGATTCCTCTATATTTCCACAAGTAAACTAGGTTACTACTTACAGGCAAAGCGGACAATGGCTACATGGCTGACGGGCATCAGGCGCGACTCATGGAATTCACTCACTTCGAGCACGAGTTCGAAGAGTGCATCTCGCAGTCGGCGACCAGAACCAAGTTTGAATATCACGCTCAGAGGGCTTCCAAGATCATCGACATGCTCTACTCGAGGGCCGAATGGCTGCACGTGAGTTTCCTATGCAGCGGTGGATTTGGAAAATTCGCAAACGGCGTTTTGTGTCAGATGCTACATTGCTAGTTTTCTAAAGTGGGGTATATAGACCCCTAACAATACATGCAGGAATTTTCAAAGGTCTTACGTCTACGTTTCTTTTAAACAAATACTTTGCTGAGTAGCAATAAACTCATGTTGTTTAATCAACCCAAACTAACAGCGTCTAACCACTTCTGTTTCTGATCAATTGCCAGCAGTTAAGAACAGTTATGATTTTCGCATGTTAGATGTAGATTTGGAAACTTTTATTTCCATCTGTTGTCGGTATAAAAAAAATCTGTATTCAACGTCCACTTCTATAAGTTTCTTGTCAAATACTATAACTGACGCCACTGTTTGCTATTTAACAAAAATTGCATCCCTTGTACCTCACTAACTTAGGCCAACATTAGGTAATAATCTCCTAGTAGATTTGTTGTTTCGCAGTAAGTTGGTAACATCGAATTTTGTGAGAGAAATAAAAAAATCAATTCTTGTTCGTTTATTCACAGAATCACGCTGGAGATTTGCTTGCAAGTTGCATCGAACGACAGAAGTTTTTGCAGGAACGACTGAATTACATTGGTAAGAGTCTCCATTGATCAGAATTGACGATTTTTTATTCATAAGCAAAAAAATGCTACTTATACTGGAACTATTAACGATCAAAACATTGTCGCAAATATTTCTATTTGTCTACCACGAATAGTTGTAGTCTTAATGCACTCATGCAGATGTAAATTACCTGTAGTATTGCAGCCAAAACAAACCCACATTTATAATCTATTGGCTTTTGGTTGTATTAGAAATTGGTTGCTTTTTTGACACAATCAATAGACCATAATATGGAACAAAGCAGTGAGGTATAAATGTTGTTATGAAATTGCAAAATATCCAATCGTCATTGGTTTGATAAATTGACGTCATAAATAAAAATTTTGAAATGAAACGAATAAGACCAAACGGAAGCGTCTTTAACGGGAAATCTCCCTTCTAAACATAACACGTTGGCTCGTTTGTGAGCATATAGTTACGTCATAGGCGCGTGGAAAAATTCACCGCCAACGTAATCGAGTATTGATTACCAGCAACCACAATGTCAGCCTAGTGTTGACCCTAATCCGGCATATTTGTCTGACAACAGGGATTAGCACTTACAATAATCCTCTCAGAGACTTTCAGTTGAGTTTAATGAGGTGCGACATCATTCAACGAACCTTGTTTTGGTCACATGAGCCGAAATCTCTGTGTATAACAAAGTAAATTTAAAACTGACATTCTCACCATAACACCAATGCTAATCTTGTGTCAATGCGACTCGACCCAGATAGATAACGCAAGGCATATGTCATCAGGCTGCAGCCTATACTGGATACTTATATTATCTTTCGACTACTATTAAACCGTTAGTACAAGTCTATAGTTGTCCAATTGAAACTTTGTCCAAACTTGTTTTTTTATGAAGGGCAGGGTAACTATTTCACAACTAGATATGTCCGATACTTGGCGTTTTATTCCGAACCTCACTGGAGGATGTTTGTTTTTACTGACCTGGCCTTGCTTGCACAAAATCCTTGATTGACCAAATGATGATGTCGGTTACCCCCTCTAAAGGCTTCCAGTGTATGATGATATGTTTGCCGTAATCGTTGGTCAGTACAACTTCTGAGGTGCCAGATTACAGTTGTAGAACGTACATACTTGATGAAAGATACACAAAATAACACACACATGTGTTAAACAACTGTGAAGCTGCTTTTTGACCAACGATTACGGCTTGCGCAATTTCGTTAAATTATGATATGGTACTGTAGATCCCCTTCAAGTTGCTCGTGCTAACAGCATTGGCGTATGGTTGTTTCCGGACTCGCTTCTCTCTGAGCCTGTGTAACTCAGTTGGTAGAAAGACGGTCCCGGTATAACCGGAGGTTGTGAGTTCGAACCTCACTACAGGCCGGTTGTTTTTCTAGCCTGCCTTGCTAACATCATTGATCGACAGATTCAGTGAGTCTCCGATGAATTTCGGTGTACTACTTGTGCACCATTTTGTATGAATGTTTTATCGCCGGACATCCCTATTTTTTTCACAGACGCCCAGATACGCGTTATCGTGGAGGGCGCCAAGCAAAACATTACGCGTCTGTCGGGCGAGGCCGAACGCCAGGTTCGCGCTGCGATGAGCGACGAGATACGACGACTGCCGCTGCTGGTCGACGAGTTCCAGCGGCCCTTCCACTCCAACCCGATGGTGCTGCGCGTTTACAAGGCCGAGCTCTACCGGCACGTAGAGGAAGGTATGGAATGATTTTTGGCGTTATTTGGTTAGTTTAGGCCAGAGGTTCTAAACCTTTTGCTAGTCGTGGGTTCGTGGCCTTCTTCTATTGACACCAAATACTCTGTGCCGTGTCCCCCCCTCTTCGCCTAATTATTAAGTGTCAATCAGCGTTGTTGGGCGAGCAAGTAACGCAGTCCTGGGCAAAATAAGTATTTTACCCTTGGGCTTATTGGATTACCACCCCAAATATCAAGTAATATACATATATTTTATCTGTTCTTAATCTGTCACGTCTTCCTTTAAATCCAAATTAAAGTTTTTGTTTTATATCAAATATTGGCAATTTTTCGCGCCTCGCGCGATGTCTCCCCCTTTAAATCGACTTCAGTTGTACATTTTCGCACAACTCCCAACGTAATAAAGAAAGTAAAACAAGTGTTTACACGTAGGCTAAATAAAAGGCTAGTTATTTTTTTAAGCGGGGGCCACGAGCGTTGAGAGCCTTTCAAAGGGGGCCACGAAGCATAAAAGGTTGAGAACCACTGGACTAGTCTATCACTAAACTACTTTAATGCTTAAAATCACCTTAATTATAATACACATTGCTTAGCAAACCAGAATAGTGTTCAGCTGTTATAATGGTTTCGAAAAGCGCAGTTTGTTAAAACTACAAATTACCTAAAACTCCACATTACCTATATTAAAACACTTAACATTAAACTACTCAATTTGAAATGTAGCTCGCAAGCTACATTTTTTTTACGGAAAATTGGCGTTTACGCTGGAAACGCGATTAGTTTAACTCGATTTACACGAATATTTTGACTCGGCATGAATACAACATTCCAAACAGTTACTAAAACCTCACCCGAATACTTGCCACAACAGGGTTGCCACAAAGTATTTGAATCTCTTTGGAAGTCTTGAATTTACGTTTTGAAAAGTCTTGAAAGAACGCTTTTCCGAAATGTTTTTTCCGAAAAGTCCATGAATAGTCTATTATCAATTTATTTAATGTCCAGCTTAAGTTATGTGTTCAGAAAATGCCGTCAACAAAACAATTAAAGTACACTTTTAACTGTGTTGAACATGACATTTATTCCGTTTTGTTTTCGAATTATTTTCAAAAATCAAAAACCGATCCAATTTTAGGTCTTGAAAGCTACAAATTTTCCTTAAAAGTTGTTAATTTTTTTTCTTGTGACAACCCTGCACAAGTATAGAATTCTATCAAAACTACCACTTGGCATCCGGTATCGACCCAATGCTTTCAAACTCTCAACCAAAAAGCCGCGAAAAAACGCAATTTCCAGGCCAGAGTTTTAAAGCAGGGGCACCCGTGAAATTCCGCGGCAAAACCGGCTTCGTTTTCCCGCGCAGGTTTGGGCCGCAACCTTTCGGCTCGCTGCAGCGCCGCACTTCAGCGCCAAATTGACCGCAACAGGGGCGACATGATCGACACGGTCCGGCCCCTGCTCGCATTACAGGACGCGCCGGGCGATGACGACGGTTCAAGCGCCGTGGATGGACTCACGCCTGGCAGAGGTGCGTTTTTTCACGTCTTTTTTTTGTGGATATTTGTGATTTTTTTGGTAAAAAGTTTACATTGCTGTGACACTGCTTTGGTTTTTTGAATTTTTTTCTTTTAGAGGGCGCTTTTACCCTTACTTTTTTGACCATTTTTATTGCCTTTTGCGTCTTTTATGACTCCTTTTGCAAAAATTTAGCTCTACAACTTTAAATAATTTTTTTTTCGAAAAACAAACTGTAAATAATGCTTTTCAAAGGTCATTAACATAATGTTTTTGCTCTCACTGTCAAATTTCCATTTTTTCTCGATTAAATTTTCATCACTTTTTTTGTAGAAAGCATAATACTCCATGCAAATTTGTTGTTTGCTTCTCGAAAAGAAAATCGCTTTTAGTATTTTTAAAAGTCCTGTTTGTGAAAAAAAACGCCATAACGTCGGTTATACTTTCATTTTAGGAACCTAATTTTTTGTCGAACAAACAATAAAACCAATGTTTGCTTACAAATTTTGAACGTATCGAATAACTCTTTATTCATTTTTAATTTTTAGAGTTTTTAATTATTTTTTTCAATCGTCTAGTTCCCTCTGTTTTTAAAACCAAATCGCTATAACGTAATAATACCTTAAACGCAGTAAGCCCCGCAGAAGACCTGGCCCGCTTTCGTTCCCTGGTGCGATCTGCTTCCCAACTGCCCAGCTTCGACATCTCGTACGACATCGACTGCGCGAACTTGTGCGGCGATTTTCAGGAGGACATTGAATTCAAGTTCTCGCTCGGATTCAACCAGCTCGTGTCGAGGTGAAAGTTATTTTTGGTCAAAGCGCCAGAGTACAAATAAATTGGAATTGAAGCTTGTTCAAACAACAGCTCTAAACCAAGGAATTTTTTTAATAAGGACCCCTAAATTTTTTTTTGGCTTGGGTGGACCAAGTTAGGCAAAAATATCAAAACATACGTCATAGATTTACGTCACAACTCACAATAAAAATAGACTTCATAAATCTGCCGATTTTGCTTTAAAATTTGAAAGTGGAACGGAGCCTTCATTCATTCAGTGCAAAACCGCTTTATTTTTAATTAAACTGTTTTCATTAATAAATTGATTACTTCTTAATTACACTAATATTTTCAATCAGGGTTCACGAACGCCGCCGCTTAAATCAATGGTTCCTTACCTTTTTTTAACACAAACCCTCCTAACATTTCGTTTTGGTTCACTTTGACCATAGGGTCGGCAATTTTTAGAGATGACTTCATAAATTAACGTCACAATGCAAGTATACTTAGAAATCCTCGTGTTTACGGTTTACCTGGTGTGAATCCTCGAGGGGTACACGGCCCCCAGTTTAAGAACCCCTGCTTTAAATAAAATGGAATGGAAGCTACGGGTTCCTTTTTAAAATCACGTTACGAAAACTAAGGTTGTCCGATACTTTTTCCGATACCCAATTTGTTCGGCGAAAAGTATCGCGATCCGGTCCGACAAAATATTTAAATGGATTTTTATTTAGAAGGGAAATTTTAAGTCACTAAACACCTTTAACTTAAAAGCAAATTGCGGTATATAAGTCTAGAAACTATACGTTTAAACGTTTTACTTTAATCTTTTTTGCTTGTTTCAGCATATAAATGACGTCACTTAGTACCGGGTCGGATCCGCGATACTTATCGTCACAAATATCGGGTATCGGAATAAAATGTATCGGACATCCCTACCGAGAATCTAAACTCGGTTTTTACTTTATGTTGAAATATTTCCCTGTTAGCGCCATATGTCTCATCGCACCCCACGAAACATTTAAGTTTAATTTCCGAAGATGTGGCGGTTTGTAGCCCACCTGGAAATGGTCTTGGGGCCCACTGCTGGGCCAGGACCCACAGTTTTGGGATTCCAAAGCTATTTTTTATAAACCCTAAATAGTAACTTGTTCAAACGACGGCAATTTTTACCAAAAACACACGAGTAATTATTATTACTATTTCTTATACAGGTTCATAGGTCAAAAAGATGCCCGTCGTGTGCGATTGGGAGGTCTCACCCCCGATTCCACAGCACTTAGACCCCCGACCCCGGCCACCGTATGTAAGTGAAACAAGTTATGTCGGCGTGTGTTGCTTTCATTAAACGCACCACCACGTCTACATTTGTTTGTCCGTTTAAGAAGCCCGAAAAAAATACGCGTAAACACATTTTATAAATTATCTGAAACATGTGAAAATTGTTTTTACATGTTAAAAAAAAAATTTTTTGCAGAGAAAAATTTCTAATTGGACTCATCAAGAAACTGTTTAATTTTTTAAAAACTGCAAATTCAAACCGTTCTTTGTCTCAGATCACCCCGGCCTGCCTTTGGACCACGTGGGCGTGCACGGTCAAGTGGAACCTTACCCCGCTGAGGATTTTCTCTGGTCGTTGGCTTCCGGCTACATGAAGTTCACCCAAGCGCACTCCGCCATGTTTGTTGCCGGGATTGGTAAGCAAGCACTCTATTTTGTTTTGTTGTTGTTAATTCCCGTGGCATTATGCCCTAAACAAGATAAAACAAAATTTGTCGGACACAAAACCAAAATTTTGGGAAAACAATATATTCTCATAATTGAGAGTATGGTTGCCCTTGTTCTAAGGGTGTTGGTACAATTCTTGGGTGTTTTTTCTATATCTGTTGTTGTAGTAAGATTAGAATAACCCTATGAGCATTTTTAACAGAACCTATCGTCATACTACGGTCTTACTCTTTACCAAGGCGATTTCCTATACTTTTCCTATGCTAAAAAAACTTGTCATACTAGGAACCTTACTCTAGCAATGTGTTTACCAAGGATAGCTTCCTACCTGTGTTGGAAAAAATACCTACTCTTTAGCAAGGACCGCTGTGTTAAAACGATTTCCTATTGTTGTCCAACATAATGCCAAGTAACTATTTAATCCAGTGGGTCGCGAAGCATTTCTAAATGTTACAGTTTTCTATTAGATCGGGATGTTATTGCATTAGCATTACGTAACATTTATGCAACAATATCACAAATACGTGAAAATTTGATATTAACTACTTCAGTATGTATGCCAGTAGTAAAGATTCAGGTTTTATGTAACTTTAATCGTTAGAGAATATCTCTTTGTGGGTCGCACAGTAAAACTGGCATTAAAAGTGATTCGCGAACTGAAAAAGGTTGGGAAGCACTGATTTAATCCTTACTCGTTTACAATGATCGCTCTATTCAAAATCTCCAGGAATGGTCCCCTACCTGTTTTGGAAGACTATCGGCTGGCGGGCTGTGGCCTTCGCTGCCGCTTCCTACGGGACTCTCTACGCTTACGAGCGCCTCACGTGGTCGTCTCGCGCCAAGGAGCGCGCCCTCAAGCGGCAGTTCGTCGAGCACGCCACCGACAAGCTGAACTTGGTCATAAGCTTCACCAGCACCAACTGCTCCCACCAAGTAAGTCGCCCAACCGGGAATTCGCTCACTATTCTGCGAAGGAGTTTAAGCCCAACACTTTTTTTCAGCTTTAAAACCACGATAAATGAGCGCTGTTGTTTATTTTTGCGCAAAAGGGGTTTCACGAAACTTGACTTCGCTTACACCTGTTGATTTATTCCTTCTTATACTTGCGTTCACCAAACTGCGGTTAATACTAGTATGGGTGCAAATGTGTAGCTTAACGACAATTTTATCAAGCTGACTGTACGTATTTTGTTGAACATCCATGATGTTTCCTTGTTTTATAATAATAACCAATCGTTATACCTGGCCCGCGACCTTCAAAAACTTACATTTATCCAAATGTTTAGTGACCACTACCTCAGACCACAGGGGTTACCAAACTTTCTGCATAACTGGCCGTGTAAATGTTCGGATTGGCGATTGCTGGCCTGATATAGAATTTGGTGTCGAATTTTATTAACTTGATTATATCGTTAAACTGGTCGAAATGCACCAAAAACTTATTAATTTGTCGTTTAGTACACCGAAAGCCTTTGCAGACTCACCGAGTCTGTTGATCTATGATGCAAGCAGAGCAGACTAGAAAAACAAATAGCCTGCAGTGAGGTTTGAACTCACGACCTCCGGTCAAGCCGGGACCGTCGCTCTACCAACTGAGCTATGCAGGCTCAGAAGGGAACGAGTCGAGAAACAACCATTCGCCAATTTGTCGTTTAGTTTCATAAAATATATGGTTTAAAATTTCATCAAGATTTAGTTTCCAATTGTGCTAACATTTCAAGTGACTCTCATAATAATAAGGAATCGAGCGGGTCGGCAGAATGAACTCTGCGGGTCGTGTCTGACCCGCAGGCCGGTGAATCCTGTGTTAGACCAAACGGTCTTTGCAACTGCCTCTTTGGTTAATGAGCAAAATAACCAAACTATGTCTACCTCTTCTAACCTAGGTTCAACAGGAGCTCTCGGGCACTCTCACGCAACTTTGCAACGACGTCGATTTAGTTTCCGAGGAGCTCAAAAACGAATGCGAGGGCCTCCTCGCGCAGCATAAGCACCTGATCAAGGCGCAGGGCAAGTCTAAAACGCTGCGGAACAAGGCAGGCTGGCTCGCCTCCGAGCTCGACACTTTCTCCAAGACCTACTTGCTACCATCGCCCGTCTATAACGAAAACGGCTCATGATTCTTTTTCTTCAAGCTGTTTGTATCGCGCAGGGAGTGCTATGTATGCGACAACCGTCCACCGTGGCATTTTACACTTTGTTTCAAACTTGTTGCACCTGGCTCGAAAGACCGTTGCAATTTTTCAATCATGGTTCAATCGTAACTCGGCGCTTTTAACATCAATAGAGAAAATAAAGAATAAAATTAAAACAATACCCAAATGCAAGTCATTTAAAATTGTTTACTTCGCCCTTTGCTTATATTGGTGCGTGCTTTTAAGAAACAATGCTTATGTTTATACTGTTTTTCATTCAAGCGCTACACTTTTGTTTTTATGTCCAACCCAGTTACATGCTAAAAGCCAACTTACTTGCGCTATGCTGCTTTGCTATGTTTGAAATACAATGTGGCAACCCTGTTTTTGTCCTTACCGTTTATTTCATTAACAAATGTTGTTCAATAAAATATAATCACTGCTGTGCATAGTCCTTTCTGCCTCTAGCTCAGTGTTTCTTAACCTTTTTCGTGCTCGTACCGTTCGATGGCCGACGAAAGCAGATACAATTTTAATAATAGGAATTAAACTGGATTCCAGCCATAAGACCAAAATAAGAACAACGTCAACGTGGGAATAAACCACACTTCGAAATAAGACTAAAATAGCACTAATACCTAATAGTCGTTATACAAAAAAAATTGGATGAATACCTAAACCCGTCGGAACAACACCTACCTAAATGAACAGAATCAGGCTTATACAACATTTTGGCCTAACTCCCCTAATAATTTTAACCCCACCAATAACCCCCAAATCTGGTGCAAATACAGCGGCGCCATTCAAACTAGGGCGTCAAAACGTCGACACCTAAACGGCAGATGCCAGACCCATGGCCCCCGATCGTCCTATACCCTCTCCGTACAGTTTGAGGCGTTATTTTGGCCTATCAGGCCTTATTCCGATAAATTTAGAGCTTATTCCGACAGGTTTATGTCTTATTCAGACGATTAAGTTCGTATTCTGTTGCAGATATTACAACGTATTTGGCAGTATTATGTCGTTGGTTTTAATACTGTGGTTTTGTAGATTTTCCTGCTTTAGGTATTGTTGCTTTGTAGGTCTTATTGTGTGTTCCCATTAAACTTAGTGTAGTGTATTTATACATTACGTGTTGAATGCATGCATTAAAAACGGGCTTCAACAATCAGTTAATTTACTAATGGCTTTTTTGTTGTTGCTTTTCGTAAATTACGCATTCTTCACAAATATGCCTAAAGAGTGCATAATTTTACACGCATGTCGTACCCCCTGCTTTGGTGCTTCGTACCACCGGGTACACGTACCCCTGGTTAAGAACCCCTGCTCTAGCTCAAACAAACAGGCTGATATTAATTGCACAGTGCGTTTATTATATTACTGTTGCAATAAAATACATAAAAAGCAATTGAAAACAATTAATACGTAAGATTTTTCAATTCATTAGAACTGAGAGGATTTAGGTTGAAACCTTGCACAGCCATTTTGCCTTCGGCATCACGCAGTCGGTTCACTTTAGCGGGAAGATTGTTGCGAAGTTCAGTTATTGTCTTGTTCAGTTCTGCCTGGTCGTCGCGAAGCATCGACTTGGCATTGTTCTATGCAACGAATTAATTTTTTTAGCTAATGTATATGAAAAACAATTCTAGTCTAGAATAAATCTAAAAAACTTTAACGTTATCATAGAAACACAAAATACTAAATACATAGAAAGTAAGTTGCTTAACTTCTATAAAAGAAGGAATCACTAGTATTAAAACCAAGACAGAATAAGACTTGTCTAATTAACTTAAGTCTGCCGGCCATTTTATCATGGGCAAAGTACAGTTGTTGACCAATTAAAAACTTACAGTGAAATGAACAATAAATGGTAAAACTTAAGCAATGTTGTTATTAGTTATACATAGAATCTAACACCTTCTGCTCAAATTGCTTACTAAGAAAACTTCCTTGCTTAAAAAGAACCGGACAAAAATGTGATAGATTTAAAATAGGAATCCATACTGGGTATGTTATTCCGATACTGATACCAGATGTAGTTAACTCAATTGCTAATACGCAATTTTGCTTAAAAAATAACTTTTAAAATGCAAAACCTGGTTTAAGCGTTTAAAATAATTTGAAGTCTCAGGTGATAAACTATACCAACACTTTCATGGGGCAAAACTTGGAGAATTGAATAATCCTAGTTTTCTAATTCATTGAATTAGAGCAAAATTTTAATCTAATTTGTGAATTGTTTCAGTGCTCTAGGACTCCAGCCATAAGAACAACATCAACGTCGGAATAAAACACACTTCGGAATAAGACCAAAATAGCATTAATACCTAATAGTCATAATACAAAAAAACATCGGTTTAAGGCCTAGACCTGTCGGAATAACACCTAAATGGCCAGAATCAGGCCTATACAACATTATATGTCATTGGTTTTAATACTGTGGTTTTATAGGTTTTTCTGCTTTAGGTCTTATTGTGTGTTGTTCCCTTGCTCTAATTCTAGTTTTAAACTAATTTGGATTTTACCAAAAATGCTACTTTGTCCAACGGCATTTTTAGTCTCTTAGTTAAAACACAGAATTTAAATTAAAACTCTTTGGTTGGACTGACTTATATGTAATTTTTAAAGTCTAAAAATCATAAAAATTAGCACACACATATTTACCAGTCACGTTATAATGAGAATAAATTGCGATTAAATTAAATTGATTGAAATAATTAAATGTGATTCTAGTTGAAATTTGAATTTTAGGAATTAGGTAATTCTCATCTAATTTAGGAAAAACTAAACTGCTCTAATTTGAATTCTAATCTAATTTTAAAAAGCTAAATTACTTCTGGCGTTAAATGCTAAAACAACTAGTAAAGAATTATATCTAGCGATTATCGAACGTGTTTTTGTTTTAAGTTAAGATTGTTATTAGTCAAAAATACTGTCTGTATTGACCCATTAAACTATCTTGGAAAAAAACACTTACCATTTCAACCTTTATAAACATTCCTCCAAAATTAACCCATGCTTTATCGCTGGAACTTGGTGGAGCTAATACTTTTTTGTGCAGGGCCGCAAGAGCCTCACGGTTAGTGTTGCGCCTCTTGTCCAGCTGAACAATTTGATTTTTGTCGGCAAGTACATTTTCGGCCAAACTTTCAAGTTCTTCAAGGTACTTCAAAACAAAGCCTGGGTCTCTTGCCATGTCTGGGTGAAGTAAACAGAAGTTTAATGAAATAAACTAATATTGGAAAGATGGAAAATTTTCCAAAACATAACCACATTGTATATATTGTGTATTAGTTTAACCTGTTTAAATTGTAGTTTAGTTGTTAATCGTTGTAGTCTGGAATATCATCAAATGAATAACCAGCGTATCCCATCCAAGCCAAGTAAGCAATGCGCAAATGATAGATGCCAGGAAGAAAGGTCAATATACCCAAAATCAAAACCGGCCAGGTACGATCACTAAAATTGAAAGTTTAATATCACACAAAAGAAGTATATAAATTATGTAGAAAAAATTTTTGGACAATTACAAGTTTATCTACTCAAATATTTGTAATGTGGCTTCAGTATAAAGATAAAACTAATGTAAAAATTGATTTTCAATAGGCATTTAAGTTGTATGATTTGATCTGTTTTAATTTTACACACCATTTTTATATAGAGTAACAGAAATGTTTAATCACGCAAAAACATGTGATGTATAAGATTTTACAGTTAAAAACTTGATTTTATATTTCAGTTTAAAATTGCTTGCAAAAGTCAAATTAGATTAAAAAATCGGAGATCAGGTATAGTTTGTATACACATATTTATATTATTTACATGCTTGATTCCATAATCCATCTAAATTAATTTTTATACCCCTAGAAACCACTGTGGAAATTATGGCAAGTGCACCTGCAAGTTTTTTTTAACAAGCTAACCCTTCACTTTTCAGATTTTTTTCCGCCTTGCACCGACGAGATCTTGTCAAGATCTGCCATAGTTTCCATACTGGCCAAGAAAGTATGCCTATTGGATATTTTTTTAACCTGGTTTGTACACATGCACCCATTCATGAAATTTATGGACTAAAAACTACTTTTGTTTTCTTTGTAAATAGCATTTTACTTAAAAACATAGTTGATTAAGATAGTACTTCGCATAAATAACATGAAACTAACCTGTACTGAGCATCAATATAACCTGTTAACAGCAAAGACCCAATCACTATGAGAGTAGATCCAATTAGAAACAGGGCTGCTGCAATTCCTATTGCCTTCCAAGGAACTTTAGGTTCAGATTTCTGGAACTGCAGAGCAGTGTAAACGTCCCCGTCTGAGCCAGAACCAAACGCCCTAGTTTTGGTGAATTTCTGGTAGCGTACACTAGGAGTGGACATTCTATGGAAATAGATAAAAAAGGAAACTTTGGATATTGCCAGGAGAGTTTATACGCAGCTTAAAACACAACCGTTTTAACAAAGAACCACACGTGACCACGTACAGAAACACTAGGGCTTATACCAAAGAAAGCTCCACAATGGAATATGAAGAACAACAGACAATATTATTATATGACAAATCAAGCAGTTGTTTCTCAAGGTCGTAAGCAAAAACAACGTATCCCTAAAAATTATATTATTTATTTATTGCGAATTGTGATGAGTAATGGTGATCGGAAATAGTTAATTTCTATTTTTATTATTTTATTTTTTAAGGGGGTGGTGAGTCTGAGTACTGAGTGCCATACTCTTAAATTATAACATTTCCTATTGGCTGAAATTTCAAGACGCCATGCATTTTTATTCAGCGCAACTGTACTGCGGTAGGCTACTTGACGAAAAATGATTGGAGGTTCGGAGAGCAAATGGTTACCGTATTGGCGCAACACGCAAAATCATAAGGCGTTCCTTTAAAAAACTATAATTTCCGCGTCGGTAATTGAGAGAAAATTAATTGGCTTATGGGTAAAGACTTTGACACTCTTTTGCATCTTACGCCGTGATAGAAGCGCAAAATATCCAGACCACTGCTCTGATTAACTGAACAAGCATTAGAAGTATAGGTCTCAAAAATATTTGAAGGGTGTTTAAACTTAAGTAATAAGATCCCTAGCCAAACCCAGTTGTGATTTGTTTGTAAGATAAATGCAGACGTGCAAAGCCAAAACAGGCTTACACTTAACTGACAGGCTGCTTGACTGACCGTATGCAACTATGCTTGATATTTGTACCCAACTTGTAACTTCGTTTTGTTGTTATATATTAAACACAGTTAGGTACAGTATATTGTGTTGGACTAAGTAAATAGAACTATATTAGTGTAAAAATCAACTTAACCCACTTAGCAATTGTTAAACACTCCTTAGGCTTAGCTTCGAACCTGTGAAGAGGCTGAGGGATGTCTTAATATGTTTATTTGGGACTAACTCGACAGACCACAAGTATAACGAGAAAGCACATGCGAGAGAGTGGGAGTAAGAAGAGAGAGATAGAGGAGAGAGATAAATCTTATACTGTGCAGCGAGGAATAGAAAAAGGCACACGGCTCTGTTTACGTCACGGCGATAATATACTTAATTAGTTAGATTACGTCACTACACCTGTATATTTCAACAAGGGGAGACGTACATGACCACCGTGCTTCCTGATCCCACTAAATCGAAACTAAACTAACTGCCATTGCATTTCAAAGTGTATATTGTCAGGTCGCGTCTAGATTTATTGTACATTCGAAAAATTTAGCATAGCTCCGCTTTCAATAAAACAACCTAGCCTATACAGCGCAGTAAAGCACGTCTAGTAAGCAAGACGTTTATATCATTGTCTAATTCTGTTTTTTTAGTAGCCGGGTTAAACTTCATAGCACAAACGCGACTGCGTTAGGGATTAGCTGCACCAGTTGCGGTTCTGGATTTGTTGTACAAGCACAAACAGACATGCGTTGATGTTACATACCACATTATAGTAAACCATTATCGATTGTATTTTAACTTTCTAACCGCATTGCCGCGGCACCTTGGCATGTCATTCCCTGTCTGGTATTTTTTCTCGAATGAGAAAATAAATTTCTCACCGAGTATGGTCGGGATTGGTTTCTCAAAATGTCATCTGTGACGTCTTGAAATTTTAGCCAATAGAAAGCGTTCCAATAACGCTTGGATTTGGAACCTCAGAATAAAGGTTTAATAAGTATCTACCCACTTTTGCGTGTGTTTTCACGTGATTAATTGACAAGGGCGGATCTACGATATTTTGTTTTGGGAAAAATATTTTTAACATAAATATTACATCATAAAAAAGTAAATACTGGTAGTATCCTTAAAATTCGGGTGCCAATGTGCAACTGAAATTAAATTTAAACACACGGTTATAGCGAAAAGCGTTTTTACGTTGGCCCTGGGAGAAAAACAACGAGATTTTAATCTCTTTGGAAAAGCAAACGTCTCATTTTTTTCAAAACGAAAATCTCTAGTCCAACCATATATTTGTTAATCGTAATTAACTTCAAAAAATGTTTGTAGCAAAAATAAAACAGACTTTATTTTGCAAAAACTACTACAGAAAGACTAGAAAATCAGAACTTTCGACATGCTGATATGTAAAATAATTTGTTAAGCGGATGGATTATGACGTCACGGAAAAACGGCGAAATGTTTTAACATTTATATGGGTAGAATAGACTTAAAGTGTCGTAGAGGTGTGAAATTACTTAGACTCTAAAATTTAAATCATAGTGTTCCCTGTATATTTTTTTAGCTTGCGGCAAATATTTTATCCGAGAGGGTAATTATAACCTAAAACAATCCTGAACACAGCAATGCGAGGATTTATATTGCTGTCCGTAATCTGAATAATATAGTGTACATTTTAGGGCACATTTGATAATCTCTCATCATAGTTTGAGAATCATTGGAGTATAAATACAAATTTAATAGCTCCGGAGTGAGTACGGCTATACCAGGCTCTTAGCGTAAATATATTGAAGAACAGACTCGGGACTCTAGTAAGACTACATAGTACCTGATTTCGACGTGCGCTTGTGTAGAAGCAAGTTAGAATCCATAAAATGGTCTCACATTCTTACTGTTTTAAAGTAGAATAGAATATAGGGTGGAATGTTACTATGTGGGTATATCAGTTATGACGCCATTGTGAGTCGATTGCTGTTTAACCAGATTATCACCCTATATTTTAGTGATCTGTTTGTGAAAGTCGTAGATAAGTCAGGCTAATATACTTTTCAACTTGATGTTGCAAATAGTTGAAACAAACTAACATTGTTCACCTGCCCGATACTGACAAAACATTTTCTCGCGAGTAATTAAGCACATCCCGTGCCGTGATTTTATTTTCCCGCGTTTTTTTATTCTAGCGGCAAGTACGTCATGACGCGAATAAACTTGTACTCGTATGACGGCATGAACACGTCAGCGTACCCGTCACCGTTGACGTCAGCCAACGCTATTGCGCCAACCGTTCCCTCTGCTTGCTCGTAAATCTGCAAATAGCAAACACTTAGTCGTTATCAGGTTAAGGCCATGTATATAGCAGTGTATAGAGTTTAAAATATAAACCATTCGGTCTGCGCACCCGATCCGTTAGAAATCAGTGCATTTCTAAGCAAAAAGGTCTACGACAATCAGGGCATCCAATGGCAGAAAAGTCTAGACTTTTAGACCTTGAGGTCCTGGCAATGCACTGATTTGAACCTTTAGGTAAACTCCCGGCGAAGATAAATTAAATATATTCATTAAAAGTTCAGAAAAGATAACAAAAAATATGAGATAGGATTAATAACACTTGACCCACCTAAACCCTAACGCTAACCCGAATCCTAACCCAAATAATGTGCGTTATTTTAATAATTCTTTAAATGCTGGGGAAAAAAGCCCAAACTCGGGTGGTTTCTCGTCCATTGTATTTAAGATTATTACGTCACAAATTGAGGTATTGGGGCCTGAAGCGTTATAATTATTAAATTATCGCACATTATTTGGGTTAGGGCGCTGGTTAGCGTTTGGGTTTGGTTGGGTCAAGTATTGTTAAACTTAATCTTCTTATGCACATTTGTTAATGCAAATTAGTGCATTGTCCAAGACCTCAAAGTCTAAAAGTCGGACTTTTTGATCCTTTGAATGCACTGATTGTCGTAGACCTTTTTGCTTAGAACTGCACTGATTTCTGACGGATGGGGTGGTCTGCGTGTATTCATAAATTGTTGCTACCAGGATACTATATCTTAAGAGGAGTTTTTCAGGGCAAATGACTTTGTTGCGAAAACACTTGACAAATTGAGTTATTTACTTAGATTTAATTTTTGTAGAGGATTTTTTGTCGGCAATCTACACTGTTAAAAATATTGGGTACTTCATTGAAAAAGTTTTGGGTAGTGCAACAGTTTACCCCGAAACAGGGCCAAAATATTTGGGTACCCTTAAAACTTACCCAAGTAGAATTGGGTAGCGTGTTTTTCATAAGAAATTTCCCTTTTTTGTTGGGTAAAAAACATGCTACCCAATTGGAAGAAAATGTTTTTTTGGGTAGTAAGATTTCATACCCAATTATTCATGGAACGTTTCTACCCAAAACAGGAAAATTGGGTATTAATCACAAGTACCCAATTCCAATTTCTCGAATTGGGTAATCATAACACCCTAAAAGAATTAGGTATGAGCTTTTATACCCAAAACGCATGTACCCAAAATCGGTGAATTGGGTACGGTTAACAAATACCTAATTAACAAAATGGGTACTCTTAACTTCCTAAAAACAGTGGTTTCAGCTTAGCATAAAACAAGACTCCAAAGCAAATTTTAAAACGTACAGTTTGGTTTATTTACAAAATCAAGTCAACTTAAATACACAAAAATCGGTGAATTGGGTAAAGTTAACAAATACCTAATTAACAAATTGGGTACTTATGACTTCCTAAAAATTAAATACACACAAGCAGACTGTTTCAAGGATTCTAACCTAAATTTTGGACAAACAAATTCCTCAAATGAACCAAATGGGGATACTATACATAAAGGGCGTGGAAAAAAATAATGGTTACTTCATTCAGTTTGGGTAGTACATGAGTTTACCCCGAAAAATGGCAAAATAATTTGGGTACCCTAAAAAACAACCCAAGTAGAATTACTCAATATAATTTTGATTTTTTCTTGGGTAAAAAAACATGCTACCCAATTAAAGAAAAATATATTATTGGGTAGTAGGATTTTATACCCAAATTCAGAGCCGAGATTTGTACCCAAAATAAATAAGTTGGGTATAGTCAACATGCACCCAAATAATATCGGTAGAATGTTGGGTAAGGAATGTTCACATAATTGGGTTTGGGAACTTTGGGTATTCATAGATTTAACCCAAAACAAACTTGGGTAAAGTTTAGCACCGGGTATAAAAAACAAATTAATGGATCATACATTTTATTGTTCATCGTAATGATCAACACAAAACTTGTTCAATAGTGGTTATGTTAGAAATATAACTAGTTATGACAGTGATTAATGCGTCTGTTTTAAGATGAAAAATCGGCGGACCATAACGTCCTATTTCACTTATTGATCTATTAGGCATACCGTTATGAGTTAGTTCAGAAGCTTAGAGCCTAACATACATTAAATACTCCAGTTTGTTATAACGCTTATTAGGTGTACAAATATTTAAATAACGGCAAATTGGTGCGTCGATTTTAAATTTTGAAAGTCGGCGCGAGACGTCACACTCCGTTAAGCGAGAGGCATTCTTTCGCCAAGCGCGCGTCTAAAAACGCCTTTGTCTCGCCAAGCCGCAAGCGCGCGTCTAAAAGTTAATTTGCGAACCACATAAGTTATGTGTATGTGAGAAGTGTGATAAACATCAGCCAGTTGCAGTTATCGTGTTCTCAACTTTAAAAAGATTAGGATAAAAAAGAAAAGGAAGGTGGATATGTCTAGGTCAAGCCTTTTATGGTAAGTTAAAACATTACTGTTTTTATTTAATTTATACGTCAACACTTTTGTTGAAAAAGAAACAAGAAAATATACCCCACTGATATTTACTACTTTACCTTTTTTGGTGATCTTATTGTTGGACCCAGTCAAGTTCACACCAAAAACTTGTAGGTTAAGCAATGTTAATAAATAATTAATATAATACTATTTGACCCACCCTTATCCAAATAAAAAGACAATTTCTCTTTTGTTAAATCATTTATTTTAGTTTTTATTTTCATCTTTCAGCAATCCCAAACTGCAAAAAATGAAGTTGTCTCAGTGGATAAGAGTTACAAAAAGCCATTAGAGGTACAAAATTAATATTTGCAATATTTTGCTATTTTATATGGTAATAATTGTCAATGTTGTTTTTAGATATTACCTTTATTTGTACAAGTGTGCTTTATATAGTAAAATGCTTTACATGAGGCAATTTTGTTTACCTAAATAGTTTTGTAACATTAACTATTGCACTTATTGGAACTATAGGTTACTGATAAACCAAATTCCATTAGTATCGGTACTTCTCATCATATTAATTTATGCACTTTGCCATGTTTTTCAATCCACTGTAGTGTTTTCTAATTTGAAGTTAAATTTCTGAGAAAATTTTACATTAAAAATCACTAAAGAGTCTTTCCTGTAAATGCACTTATAAATTTGTTTTGCTCATTTTAATATAGTAATGACGTAATTTGGTATTGGATCAGATCCCGGTACATTTTGCCTAAATTTTCTTGTATTAGACATTCCTAATTTTAAGTATAAAAACACAAATATGCATGTAGTAAGTGATATTATTTTAAAGTATAGGCACATACAGACTACGGCACTATAATTTGTTTTTAACTTAATGTGTTTTTTTACAGACAAGCAAGGATTATTATCAGCAGTGTCCACTATGCTTAACAACGGACCGTATCTGGCCAGGTGAAGCAAATTAACCAAACGCCATTGAAAAACAAAGAACTGTTCTCCTGGTAAGAAATATGTTTATAGTTCCTGTTAAGTGATAATATACAATAAAATAACTCCAAACAATAAAGACTAATGTTGCCTAAAATTGATACTGTTAACATTACTTATTTTATAATTCATATATGTTTAGATTAGTAGAATATATTTGTCTAATGGCTTTTGAGAAGGAACACAAAACTTAGTTTGCATTAAGTGAAGGACATATTTTGTTTTTGTAGAAAAAGACAACCACATATCATGTTACGAGGGCTGTCCAGGACTCCCAAATAACCATTTATAGCAGTGTTTGTCAGTGCAGAAAAAAACTACTGTTGTAAAAATCTAACCCCACTTCTGTATATACCATTGTGTGTTTAATATGAGTGATGTCCCCACATGTACGTTTAGCCCTTCATTTTTTATAGTCTTTTTGGTGAAACGTTCTTAAATGTTAGTGATACGTTGATTATAATTATTGTTTGCAAAATAATGCTATTTTCATTGTAATTTTAAAGTATTTTTCCTTATGTTGTTTTTTCTTTTGTATTTTTATTTGTCGAGTTCCATTTGTTACAACAGTGTTCTTTCTAATACACTTTCTTATTTGCTTCTTAGAAATTGTGGTGAACGCAAAATTATTTGGGTGAATTATTTTTCTACCCAACAATGTTGAATTTCTCGACAAATGTACCTTGAATATTATGTATGGCACGAACTAAAATTACCCAATATAGCATTTGGGTGGAACAAAGCGATACCAAAAAATAATTATTGGGAATCCCCACGAGCGTACCCAGAAAGGTGAAGTGGGTACAACCTAATATTACCTAAGAATACCATTTGGGTGGAACAATGCGATACCCAAAAATATTTATTGGGAATCCCCACGAGCGTACCCAGGAAATTAAATTAGGTACAGGCTTATGTTACCCATGTAATTTAGGTAAAATAATGTGATACCCAATAATTTAGATTAGGTAGATATCAGTGGTACCAAGGTATTTTGGGTATTAATTACCCAGAAATATTTATTGGGAATCCCCACGAGCGTACCCTGTTTGACAAAAAAGTACCCAATGATTTTGGGTATTGAATACCCAATTTTGCTAACAGTGTAATGTATGTCAAAAACCAGTAGCGGTTAAAATAAGTGCGACTTTCGTTCTAATTTACCCTGTAACACTATATACGGATCTGTTCATAAGTTTAATGGTGAAAATAACGGCCCAAATAGACGTGAGCACGCTTTTAAGCGGCATGCTTTATTTGCTTTTAACGTCTTTTGGGCCGTTATTTTCACCAAGAAACTTACGAACAGATCCGTATATGACAAAGCATGTCGCTTTTAACGTCTATTTGGGCCGTTATTTTCACCATTAATTTACCCTGTATTTTGTAAGTTTTTCGTGATAGGTTGGTTTAGACTTTAGTTGTTAAATCAAACAACGTATTGCCTCAATCTGTGGCCAAATGTCCTGTTTGTTTAAATTGAGTCGTCGTGGGGTGACATTTTGTCGGTGGATGCGGTTAAATTTGGTGTTGCGTTCGCCATATAGCAGTGTCTTAAAGTTGTTTTGAAATAAAGAAATATGTTGTTTGTTTACAGTATATAGCAGTTCCAATTCACCAGTTGCCCAAGCCAATTAGCAGTTCCAGTCATTGCCGTGGCAATAAGTGGATCGTCGCTGGCAACAACATGAGACTTTGATTTCGCATAGCAAGTATTTGAATACCAATCAAGGCAAGCAAATGTTTTTAATATAGAAAATGAGGAATTGCGTTAAGACATAAGGATTTTTTTTTATGATTTTTTTAAGACATATTTTACACCACATAGGAGCGCGACACCTAATAACGTCATTATTATTTTCAATTAGGCAAAGTAAAATAAATAAAAAACTGATAGTTTTAAAGGTTATTTTTTATTTTTTGGGCGCAATTTACGTTGCGAATCTTACTAGCTTCATATACTGTTTGTTTTTATAAATTCACCTTCAAAAGCAGAATCACTGCTTTGGATGGCAAAGGGATTGGACATTAGAACATGGCCCATTAAACAGAATAAGAGTATTTTTGTTTTTTACATTATTTTGTTTAATGCGTCACATTACGACGTAACTCAGTGACGTCATTACTAACAAAAAATGATGCCCTTCCCTCAAACAAAATCCGCCTCTTTTTGCTAGTTATGTTTTACAATTTTGTTTGCAACTAGCTTAAAAGGTCGAGCAACTCAAAATTGCCTCGGGGCCCGTCATTTTCGGACCCTTGTATGTATACCATGGTTGATGTGTAGCTCCAATTAGTTTTGTCTGCATCATCATCAGGAGTCACCACGAAAACTTTGCCATCGTCGTCTCCAGTCACCATTATGTATGGCTTCCTTTTAGAAAGAAAAAGGTGGAATTGCGGTGACGTAAAATTGATACGTCTGATAATATTGCGGGGAAGTTTACAGAAAAAAACAAATTACGATATAAACGGCTGTTTGAGGGTGTTTCAATATTTTTTTACTTACGTATTATTAATTTAAGAAAAATCTACTCATTGCACAGTAACGAAAAAAACTTAATATTTTTTAATCACCGTATATGCGATTTTTATTACAGTCTGCCTTAAATTAGACACAAACATATATATATATATATATTTATTTATTTATTAGTGTCTTTGAACAGTAAAAATGTACAAAAGGGTCATCGAAGGATTTTCGCCTCACTTAGATTGGTAAAAACATACCGGCATAAGAAAAGTTTATTTGTCGTTGTTGGATCATGATTGCCATTTTCTCCACTAAAGGCATCTCGCTTGTAGCCTATATAGTTGTTCATGCATTTTCCATTATTTTTACCGGAAACAAAGCATGCACACTTATAGACTACTACTATTTTTATCGGTCAGGAAATACCATTGCTGTAAATAAGTCCTTTTTGAAATTCCGTAAGTCCACGTCTAGTCAAAAAAATCAAGTTCAGGTCAAGTCATTTTTTATAGAACTTAAGTCTTAAATAATAACAAGTCAAGTTCTTGTCATCAAAACTAAACGTCGAACTAGTAAAATTGGTTAACTAGTCTGAATGAGCACTAACGTAACTCCAAAATAAGACAAAACACAACACATTGCAAGCAAACTTAGCATAAGTAACCCAATTTTACAGTGAATAATGCTTAATGAGGAGAGCACTTTAATTTAACCCAAGTCATTGTCCAAATGACTTAAGTCAAGCCAAGTCAATTGAAAACAGTGACTTATGTATTCATTACAACACTGGTAAGCACTTCATCTTACATTCCTTCGAGTTGCATTGTGACCGTCGGCCAAAAAGCTTGTGCGGTTCCGGGGGAGCCGAAACCTGGAATTCTCCACGACCGGTAGTTGTCCTCCAGAACGTGCCTGAAAACAAGTTCCATATGATTTCGAAATCAACTAAATATTGCTTTTCTAAGTAAAGATGCGCAAAAATTAATGCGTTACAAAACACTCAAACTAACTAGAAAGTTTGGGGATTAAGGTGGCTTAGTCTGGCGCAAGACATACATTTGTGTTTTCCGAAAACTCAGGAAAAATTTCTCGCTACGTAACGCCTCGTTCTGGCAAACTTCGCTGTGGAAATTTGATGTTTGTTGTCGTTAGATTTAAACGATAATGGTGTGCGCACTATGATAGCTTGGTAAAATTCTCCGTCAATTTATATATAAACGAATGGTGACGCATTGACAATTTGAAATTTTATGTAAGACTATCATTTGTGTCATATTGTGTGTACGAGCACATGATGGGCTTACCCTGGATTACCCCGGATTTTCAGATGACTCCTTTCCTGTCTTAGGGCCACGTATACATTTTCAATTTGTAATTACTACAAAATGGCGGGGTTTATAATTTTATAACCTTTTGAGTTTTGCGTCATTAACGAAACGTTATTCATGTTTTAATGCAAAATTTCGTAAACAAACCGCCATTTTAGTAATCGCTGGATCAATATTATCCTATTTTACATGATTTGACTATAGGCTACCATTGATTTTCTGCTTGATTTGTTTTTTTATTGAATTAATCAATGTCGATGTGTCGTTATTATAAAAAAGGTTGAATATATTTTATAATGAGCCACAAAGCATGCCAACACCGGCAATGGGGCCATACCTTGCTTGAAGACTGTCGAATTATTTGATTGAGCGATTCGTTATCAACGTGTCAACTTTTAAATACATATTAACTCTTAATATTCGCGTTTCGTACTAACACAACGAAACAAAAAGCATCGACCGTCAAAAAACAACAAACCAAAAAACCTCGCGCGAAACCATTTGCGATCGGCTGCCTCAACACTCCTTAAAAAGCCTCTGTTTTTAAGCTTTTCGGCGCTTGACTACTATATTTTTAGAATACTCCCTTCTTTTGTTCGCAACATTACCCTGTGTAGGCTATAACTTACATTGGCCACTTTTCGGTCTGCCAATCCTTAGGGATCTCGTAGGCCAAGAGCGCGCCGGGGTCACCAAGCTGACTCCAGGTGGTGCACAGAATGTCCAGCGATCCGTCCATGTTCAAGTCAAAAATCTTAAGAGAAAACAAAATGATGAACATAGATTTCAGCATGCATAGGCCGGATTTGTGTGAAAATGTAAATTCAAATTAGGTGGTTGTATAGCTTTACTAAATTGGATATTGGGAAACATTAAAGGTAGTGTTAGCATGCGTGAGTTTTAAACTGTCAACGGTGTGCGACAGTCTCAAAATGTTATTCAAATTAAGGTGTTTCCGTTAAAGTTGGTAATGCGCATATATATTTAAAAGTCAAAAAATATTAAAAATATAATCCCCATGAATAAGTTCGTTTTTTGTACTGTACAACATATAGCAGCTGCATTTTTGGTCTAAATACCGTTTAAACAACTTGATTGCCCCTTGTAGTTTTGCGTTTAATTTTATCAATATAAACCCATAACCAAAGCAGAGAAGAGTATCATGCGCAAGGATGACACGCAAAATCGTGCAGCGTTCTAAAAAAAAAATTAAAACCCATACTGACCTGCTGAAGCTAATTTTCGAAAAATCTAAAAACGTCTGCACTATTAAGCAGAAGGTAGAAAATTAGCAAGAAAAGGTCAAAGTTATATAAAGATTGTTCTAAATTTTGTTAAAAGCTTGACACGTGTATGAAGCCTAAGAAAAATGAAAAATGTCACCTCCAAGTCAAAGTACCATCCAAAAGTATCGACGACCAAGTACTGTATGGATGACGTATCTTGCCAGTTGTTGGTTGAACTCCAGATAACGGCTAGCTCTTTACTGTATATGCCACATGCGAGTCAAGTATGTTTATTCAAAGCCATTAAATAGGTTTTTAACCGACCAATGTTTTTGCCCCTCCAACGGCATTTAAAGTTACAATTGTAAAGTGGCGACAGAATATTAGTAGTCAGTTTTGGTGTCTATTTTCAACGTCATTCCAAGTAAACACAATTCATTGGTTGGCCAACTGTTAAAACGCAAAAATTGGTTTATTTATTTTAAATTTTTTGTGAAAAAAAAGTTGCTCTTTACGCCTGAGCGTATTGGTGTGCTATGCTAAATTTTGCTGGTATCTTAGCTTTACCGAGTTTTTTAATAATAGCATAATATAGCACTTTGAAAACCGCCATTAGCAAATGCCTTTGCAGCATTACACTTCATGTATACTCACCACCAAAATCCGGTGCTAATTATGACTGGCGATAAGCTGCCGTCTGGCATCTCCATTTTGTGGATACGGAACGCGATGTCCACCTTCCCCTGGTGAATGATGTGCAAGTTCCAGGCTTCCGATAGCGTCTTAAGGCCTGGATTTTCGAGCCAAACAAGCTCAGCCTCTTCTGCGGCCGCTGTAAGTGAAATAAACAGTGCTGTGACCTACGTGTACTTCGGAGATCCTTTTTTAGCCTCTGCCTGTTTTTTTTATATTTGATCGCACACAATAGTTTATGTGTCACCCCACTCTCGTTTTCGCATTTTCTATGTGACGTTTTTTTGTTCGAATCAATAAATCTTTGAAGCCTACTTGTGTGGCCTTTGTATTGCCCTGCGGCTCATTCTTCATAAAATTTTTGTTTAAAAGTGAGTTATAATCTTTCCTTTTTATGCTTTCAGAATGTTTTATTTAATGAATTACACTTGTAAGACATCCTCACCTATTCCTACTATAACCAGCTTAACAAGGATATTTACACCTTCAGTTAATTTAAATGACACATTTGATATTTATATGTACTTCAGATCCTCGTTTAATCCGTATCCAAGATATTTCCTGTTTCTCATGTGCCTTACTCAAAAATAATTGCCTACCCCTTACTGCAGGCGTCGGAACTTTTTTGCAATGCGGACCGGTTTAAAAGAAAAAAAAATTGTCGCGGACCGGCCTTAAAGAACAACAGCAAATGTTCAGTCGAGGAAATTGATTACAAATTTTTTCAATGCGAACTTTAAGCTTGTTTTTCCGCAAAAAAAATGCTCCTAACTAGGAATTATTGAACTTAATAAAACCGACCACTGCCCTACTGTATACATTCGTAAGGCAAGAGTTACAGACAACGAATAAAACGAATTCACATTTCTCACCTCCAGTGCCGTATGCTCTCGCTGTGACTGCATCCAGGTGTCCGTCGCCGTTCATGTCCATCCACTCGACGCGATGGTAAAACCAGTTCTGGTTGTCTTCGAACGGCGAAATGTGCACGGGGTCTGCGGAAAAGTTTGAATTATCCTATAACTCGTGTACGTATAATAGTCAGGAGACTTGCGTAAATTGCCAACCTGTTTTTTTTTTGTTTATAGCGTGCGCACATGGCAAACATTTAACTTAAAGCTATCAAAGGTTTATATAAACGTTGTGTGATCCGAGGCCCGAGTATTTGCGACGGTCCACGAGCCTCAATCGACACAGGTCCAGGTTCACGCCCACAGATTAAAGCAGACCCGGCCCTTAAAGCCAATCCTTTTCCCGAAGTTATAGAGTTCTAATTTGCAGACTTCCTTTAACTAGAGTATTTACTTGGCCAGAGGCTGTTCACCTCGGAGACCTACTGCGAACATGGGTACACCCTCACCTAAGCCAATTGGAGTAGCCTACGTCTTTGCGACTTTATATCCAGATCGTTAAGCACAGTGTAAGCGTATATTTTCTTAAGAAAAACGTATACTGCGCCGAGAACAGCATTTAGGCGTAAAAGCGCAAAACTGTTTAAAACAAATAAAATCACTGAAAAGGGAACTTTGCTTTATTCCAAGTGATTCAGATAAATGTCCAAAAATTGGTAAAATATGCATAATTTAGGAAGGGGCCTTTGCTCTATTTAAAGCCGTCATGGATATTATTAGCTTAAGGTTGGAAACACGTAAAGCAGAACGGTATCAGAGTATAAGCCTGGTTTTCAAAAAGTCAGCACGGAAAATTACTAATCCAAAACGTAAAACGTCACAAAAATAAACAGGACGCTAACTCTTGTGGAAGTGATCACACTGATGAGCCAACGGAACAAAATTGACAAAGGCTCGTAATGCAGGGCCTGGCTCTTCCCCAATTTACAAGGGTAAAATACCGTGGAATGATTGAAAAGGAAAACGAATCTAACTGGGAGTCTATTTTGTAAGTATGAAAGTTGGCTGAGAGAAGGAGAAATGTATCAAACAACAAATCCGATTCTGTTTTTACACTACGTAAAATATTTCTTACCGGTTGAGCCACCCGGAGACATGTCCAGTAACGAGATCGATCCGTTGTCTTTTCCGGGAAGAAAAAATGAGCTGGCCACGGCCCAAGTACGCACATCAAACAAGCCATCTGAAAAAGTACAAGCATTAGTGTCTGAAATGATCATTTTTAAGTGTAACTTTTTCTGAGCGTTTCCAAGCGTTTTTTAAGGCATCGAAAGTTTTCGTACCATTCAATAGTTGGCTTGCTTAACTTCTCCGAATGAAAACATCTGTATCCAGTCGAACAGCCATACACTAAATCAGGAATGCGGTGCGGAGAAGAAAGGTTAAGCGCTTTCTTCAAACTATAATAACTTATACCAACATTATTGTAACCAGATTTAGTAAACTTCCCATTGCTCGGTGCGTCGCAAGTCTAACAAAGTTTTCCAAAATTTTCGCAAGAGAAAAAGGTTTGAGAACCACTCGGGCTAAAAGTTTATTCCTGGTTCACAACGTGGCTCAATTTTTTTGCTGAAAAAAATTATAAAAACAAAAATTAAAAAACTAACTCCCCTCCCCTCAAGTAAATGGCGACAAAGGCTTTAAATTGAGGCTAAATTTCTTATTTAGGCCAGTGTTTCTAAAACTTTTTTAGGTTGCGGCACAATAAAAAAATCTTAAATATTTCGCGCCACACTTTCAACAGAACATTAATATGGTAACTTCACAACTGGCCTTAACACACGACAAGCTATATGTAAATGTCTCAATATTATTAGTTTGTAACGAATAGACCGTATTGAAGTCTAAAATGCGTGCCTGTATGACTTTTTGTGATAGAATTTTTCCCAAAATTGCAAAAAGTTTCGCGGCACACTTGATAATTTCTTAAGGTAGTGTGCCACGGCACACAGTTTGGGAATCACTAATTTAGACTTTAAAATGTCCCGGTGGCATTTACACCATCATGTTAGACTATTACTTCACGGTTTAAATCTGGTGACGTTATCACTTTTTTTCCGCCGCCGTCTTGTTGAACATTTCGTTAGGTAGTTTCCTACTTACCTGGAACCTGGGTGACCTCGTTTGGCCACTGAAGTTCGTCGGTCAACAACTTTGGTTGAAATGAATTTTTGTCCAGAAAGTCGTTCACTCCTTCCACCTGGTAGACCGTGTCTTTACTAGAACTGCGAAATAAGATGCAAATGTCAAGCATCGAAAATATACCAATGCGAATCGATAGGCAGCTAGTCTCAAGGCTATAGTATGAAACCTTATTTAAATCCGTAAGTTTATGAGATGTTTTTTTTTGCAAAATATACAACGCCTTAAAATAATCATTATCAGTATCTTTAAAAAACAACGATTTTTTAATGAAGTGATTGTGGTTTCAGTTCCTAGCTGTTCATCATCCTGGGTATGCAAATTGCAAGAAGATTTAAATTTTAACAAATCTTCAATAGTTTTTGTTTTTGACAAAGCTATGCGAACTCAGAATTAATTAATAATCCCGGGTTTTTGTTTTTACGGCAATTTTTAAAAACATTATTTTTCGCATGTTGACATACGTCGATTATGTTTTTTACGGCTAAATTCCTTAAAAAATCGGCAACTAAATAAAAACTATTAAATATTTCTCAAACGACCGTGAACGTCCAATCCGAACCCTAATTTAAATGTCGGATTATTTAGTCTCGTAAAGCACGCTTTCCAAACTTAAGGTGCAACTTCGCCGTTATCAAACGCATCAGGACAGCTTAAACCAACAAAACAAACTGTAAAATACATATTTTTGTACGTTTTGGAAACTCTACAAATTCATTGGGTTACCGGTCCAAGAAAAAAAAATCGTGAATTGTCGTTACCCGTTCTTCTTTTACTTACGTGTCGCCGGTAAAGGAGGAATATGCAAGATCGATGGACAGCTCTCCGTTTTCACCTCGCTTCTCAACCAAACTGCAAAAGGCCGGTTCGCTCACAAGCTCAATGTCGTACATGAAGGTTGGAAAGGGACTGACCGAGTTGGCAAGCCCGATTCCGAACAGACAAAACGCGACCAACAAGGCAAACATATCTCGCCGGTTGTTATTTTAACGCTTAAAAAAGTCAACTGGAATATACCCAGGCTTTTATTAACAATCACCGTTTAAAGATTAAACGAATTTGCACCATTATACGTGTAAAAACGTAGGCTTGTGGGAGGTGGCTGTTAATTTTAGGTGAGATATTTAGCCCAGGGGTCAATATTACAGGGTTAAATTTAGTTTTGATGATGTTTTAATATTTTTTTATATCTCTGTTCAAGTAAATTAGTTTTTAGGTTTTCCGAAAAAAATGTTTTCTAAATTTAGGCGAGTGTTCCTTATTTGACAAGCCGACAAACGTTTATAAGGTTTGGCACGAGGAGCAAGTAAAATTAAATAAAATCTTCGCCGATCGTCTAAACCTGTAGAGCAGTATAGCGCACTAAGAATATTAAATCAAAATTTCAGAACACTTCCGGCAAACGTAGTTCAAAATCACAAATACTGGCGTTAGCAGATGACGCTACAATTTAGCCTGTCATATAATGGCAAGCTAAACTCGAAAATTGTTTGAGGCACACTGCAATGTAAAATTTGAACATTTGCCTTGGACCGGTGTTGTTTGGCAGGTAAAAGGCCCATGTCATCATATTTTTTATATGTGCGTCTTTAGCCCTCGTTTTTTACACTCGTAACTCGATCGTAATTGCCAAAAAACATTTCAAAGTAAAAGTTTTCCATGCGGTTTAGATAAATAATGAACAGCACGGCATTTTTTTGGTGTTGTACATTTATTTCGTTTCTAAATCGATAAATTATACTTTGTAATTAAACTTATACCTACCGAGAAAAAACAACAATTTATAGCATTAGAAAACTTATTTCCAAAGTACTCGAACTATTCTTAAGTTCGCAACATTAAAGATAGCGGTCAACCAATTTATTAACCTCTTGCAATTTGCACGTGTTGCTGCGTACCTTTTATACCCTAAATGCCACGAGTGATCGGCAAAATAACGCGTGGTAATTTCGGCAGGTTTCGCTTTTCCCACGTAAAAGGTCTGACGAAAGGCAAACTTTAGCAAACGCGCGTTATGTAAGCCTTGACGCGTCATAAAAATTGTGTAATATTACAAAACTTAGTTTAGAAGTTTAACCTATCTTTAAGCCTTTGGTAATTCTTTTTTTATTGAAATCAAAATTAACCTTCCCGGGATTACAATCAGTTAGTTTTAGTCTTTAGTGCCTTTAAGTGTATACAACGTCATTTAATCATTAAATATATCGAAAACATATCTTGGAACAACTGTATTCTGACAATTGTATTTCTGCTTCATTGTTTTGAATCTTTGCAATCACGCTGTATTACAAGGTATTTAATTCAATGCAGACTGCCCTGAGAGGCCAAACTACAGGAAGAGAATATTCCTGGAATCATCAAACATTTACCAACACGGCAATACTTATGACGTCTTAGCAAACATTATTCTTTAAGCTTGCGACACTCTACGCTTAAAAAAAAGGTTGTAATAATTTGTTGTCGTGCAGTTTTTTAACTTGTTTTTGCTGTGGCGCTTTTTTGACACATTTTGTTATTTTCTTTAATGTTTATCGTGCAGTGCACGGTGTAGTGTTCGTGCTTTCAACTTGATTTACCCTGACGTAGTAGTCATCTGTATATAGGGCAGCACCCAAAAAAAGGACATTTTTTGCCAGAAAGTAAAACGAAAGTAGAATTGTTATGTTCGAGTTTGATGGTGTTTTACATCCCTTGGTAGTTGCAGGCAAAACAAAGCAAAAGTAACAAAAACAGACACAAAAACAACACATCAAATTTATTTTTCAGATTCAGTCTATGAATACTTTTTCGCTTAACGTTTTGCCAAATAGCGATTCCCCTAACTTTTGCCAAATAGGAATGATCCTTTTCAACGAGATCGTAAAATTGTTTACACGAAATATCATTGAAATTATATACAACCGTTAAGATGCTCGAAACTGACCCAACTAATATGCTGTCTCTTTCTTTGTATTCAAAGAGAAAAATGCATTTGACATTTGCATTATGGGCCATAATGCTAAAGTAAAATAGCGCAATTTTTAACAGTTTTTTCTGACGCAATGTCTGCAACAATGTTTGCAAACAATATAGGGCTGGTTGGGCAATTTTAACCTTTTTAAAACTAGCAATTTAGCATGCTTCATGGCTACAGTAATTTTCGGGAAATAAATACAACGTCTCACCTATAAAAGTCTTGTTAAAAGTATAAGCAACTAACTTGAAATGCGAAAAAAGAGGACATTTGGGCATTTTTGGGCGTCTTCGGAGGACTATTCAATTTTCTTGAAAAAAAGAGGAAAAATCCTCCTAAAAGAGGACAAATGGGAGTGTAGGGTTGTAATGTCAGCTGGTCAATGCTTTCACACTTATGTTATTACGTCTGTGTTATTTGCAATGTACTGCGTTGTGGCAGATTTATTTGTTATATGCATTCTGCGTCTAAGCAACGCTAACTCTACATCTTAATTAATTGAAATTTTCGTTTCGGATTCATAAATCATCGGGATTGGACAGAGAATCAGTTCCTTTCGGGACTCACAAGGAGTTTCTCTTTAGGACTCACCAGAGTAAAAGGGCTAACTAGTGTATCTTACCTGGGCCCACACAACTTCTTCTTAGCTATCGACTTGTGCTGAATGGCATCTACTATAGCCTATGCTAACTTGTTTCGCCGATCTATAGTTTGAAACTGGTTGTTCGTTCATCAATAAAATTCTAATCACCAAAACGTCTTGTGGCGGTTCGCGAGTTATATACGCAGCTTGAAGTTGGAGTCAGAACGAAAGTGTCAATTAGAACGCTCTTCTGTTGAATAAACTATTATAAGCTCAACAATCTAAACTCGTGCCCCACAGTAGGCCTAGCATAGGACATTGAAACATTGGAGCACAATTATAGGCTAGTTTTTAGAAAAGTTTAATTAGAATTATTACCGTACCCATAGCCGATGTATTTATCTGTTAATTCGTTCACAAACTTCGTAAAACAAGTTATAAGAGGGGCACAGAAATCACGTCAAACGGTTGCGCAAGGATAAAAAAAATCCTACGATTCGTCTATCTTGGTAAACTTTAGCGTCGAAAAGGTGTTACTTTTTTAAATCAACAATGGATGGCGACGTTTGCGGTAGTATCCGTGGCAGGCTGAGTAACCTCCACAAACAGTCTTCAGAAACACACATAACCGAATACCGTATTCAACAGGAGACGCTTTCCATGCCCCTAATTAATTTGCCGCATGTGGATTGAGATTTTACAGCCTTTTGTTACATTGCTGGTTGCAACTAGAAAAAGTGTTGTGAAATTTAAGTTATTTACTGCCGTGCTTTGTATCCAGAGTTGTTAAGGAAAATTCAGCACTTATACGCTGATGGCCTGTAATTTTTTTTTGGGGGGGGGCTCAAGTTTTTAGGGTTACCGTATTGCAAAAAAATGTTTGAAGAATCCCTGCTCTAGTGAACAAAGTCTCTATAAACATCTATGGACTTGGTGAGGTGGTGAAAACACATGCGTATCAATACGTCAGAACTTGGCGTAATGGAGATAACAATGGCAAAACTTTTCTTTTTATTTATTTTATAGCTACATGCTTTTTTTAGCGCTATTATTATATTATCAAATTTATAGGGCTTGTCCATTTTGAAGTAAAATTTTTAAATAGCCATAAGCTCGGCATTTTAATATTTTCTAGAAATATATTATTTTACGGATGACCGCGTTTGTTGTTTTTTTGCCACTATTGCCACCTGATCCACTGTTCTATTTTGGTAGTTCGTCTTGCCAAAAAAATAGTTTTTCGCTGAATTGTATAGATATTGATAAGTTTTAATTCGCTGATGAGGTCTACGTATTCAAGGTACAATATCGTAAGAGCGCATAATGGTCATTATATGACAGTGTCACTGTGTCACACTGTTGAATTTTACCAAACATTTCTTCATTATATTGCTAACATAATTTGGGTTAGGTAAACCATAACATATTTATTCCTTGCTTAAAATTTCAACCTTAAAAACTCGTTTCGTTTGTGGTAAAATGAATTTGGTAGGATTCTATACCAGCGCCCAATTTACTTTGATCTATTAAAGTTCAAAGTTTTCCAATTAATAAGTTATATTTACAATAACAAGTCCTAAGAATAAAATATAAACCATTTTTAAAAATTTAATCCAAAACTGTATGTTGTTTAAACTGTATTCAAAACTATTTTATACTCACCTCACGTCCTCACCATCGTTTCAGAACTATTTATTAAGCTAAATCCTTTTTGTATAGGCTATTTTATATAAAATAAAAATACAAGCACTTTACAATGGAGGATTGGGGCATTGAAGAAGATAAAATGGGTATGACAACTGTTTCGGGAACAGTGAACCTTACAAAAGACTCTCAAAACCTGATTGGGATAAGTATAGGTGGTGGAGCACCTCTATGTCCATGCTTGTACGTCGTTCAGGTGTTCGACAACACACCCGCCTCGAAAAATGCTGCGCTAGCGGCGGGAGACGAAATAGTAAGCATCAACAGCAAGTCTGTAAAAGGTTTGACCAAGGTTCAACTGGCCAAGACCATTCAGGCCATCAAGGGAACTGTCCGGATCAACTATAATAAACTTCATGCCGACCCTAAGCAAGGCAAAACTCTTGACATTATTTTGAAAAAGTTGAAACACAGGCTTGTCGAGCAGATGGATTCTAGCACAGCCGATGCGCTTGGGTTAAGCCGGGCAATCCTGTGCAATGATGTTTTGATAAAGCGCCTGCAAGATCTGCAACGCACCTCGATGGTTTACACTGGTTTAATGCTCCATGTGAAAAAGCTGCTCAAGGCTTACTTTAACCTGTGCAAGACCCACCGAGATTTTGGTGATATTTTCTCTATGATCGGAGTCAGGGAGTCCCAAGCATCTGGGAGCGAAGCTTTTCTTAAGTTTAGCTCAGCCCACCGAGAATTCGAGAAGTCTGGCTTCAAGCTGCTGAAAACCTTAAAGCCGATGATACAAGACCTGAGCACCTATCTCAACAAGGCGATCCCCGATACAAAAATGACCATCAAAAAGTATGCAGACGTCAAGTTTGAGTATCTCTCCTACTGCCTCAAGGTGAAAGAATTGGACGACGAGGAATACAGCTACGCCGCCCTGCAGGAGCCGCTATATCGAGTGGAAACCGGAAATTACGAGTACCGACTGGTGTTGAGATGTCGGCAGGAAGCACGCTCGCACTTTGCCAAGCTTCGCAAAGACGTAATGGAAAAACTGGAGTTATTGGACAACAAGCATGTCCAAGACATTGTTTTCCAGCTGCAGAGGTTTGTGTCAGCCGTCACAGAATATCATGAGTCGTGTCACGAGAGTATGAAGGGTGCTGATGTATTTCCAATCGAAGTCGACCTTGCATCGTCCATCTTCGAGTACCACAAGAAGGACAAGTTCCACGACCCAGAATACGAAGAGGCACTGGAAGAGGCTCAGTACAATTGAGCAAAATTTCCTTCACTGAGAACTCCCCTTTCTTTATTTATGTATATGAATAAAATTTGGTTATCTTCGGTTTTAAAGGGCAGTCTGTTGGATAATGATCTGTCAGGTCTCCATTTGGGTCGTTAAATAAAGGCTTATGTGCTCTGCACAAGCATAAGCATACTTCATTTTGTGGTAATACTAATTGTATATACATAAAAGTTATTTATAATTTCAAAAATGAATTTTTACTGGTGATCATTTATTAAATCAATTGAATTATTTCATAAAGGTTATTATGAGTCTGAAGTCTGAACCACCATGAGCCTACTTCACTTTATGAGCATCTTTATTATCTGTGTCTGATAAAGTATGACTTAAAAATGTATCAAAATAAATTTTGTGACATGGTGATTCCAACATTTTACTGGTTTGTGTTGGTGCTAATCCACACATTTTTTAGTGCAATAGGAAATCAAAAGTAACCAAATTCATTTTTATTATATGAACTTGTACATCTTGTGCAAGATATCAATATTTCTATCAATGTATCTAAATGAGGTGAAGCGCTGTTTATTAATTTAGTGATGTTTATTGTTGTCTTCAATGTATTCTGTATGTTTGTGTATTCGTGATATAGAAAGAAGGCTGCTTTTATTTTGTAAATGTTATAGGCTGCAGTAAAATCTGTAAACTGCAGTAATAAAACACACTAAAAGGACTATACATAATCATGCAGTAAAATTTATATCTCCTTTTTCCATTTGTTTTGTTTGTTTATTTGCACAGAAAAATGTGTTCTTGTCAGTAAGCGCTCCAAAATGTTGAATAACAATACATATCCGAATGTGCTGATGTGCAATGTTTTGTGTATTTCAGGTTAAGGTAACATGTGTGATAAGTTGTTAGGATGCACAACCTTCGTTGCGACGGCTGTGCCTCATGATGAATGCGGAAGTAACGGTCTTCCGGTCACCCCAAACTCCATTAAAATTCTTGGTCTTGCTCAAGGTTTAAAGAAGCTAAGGCACAAGAACGTTTGCGAGTACATAGATTTTCGCTGCACGAAGCACAACCGGATATTTTGTGTGTCGGAATGCTTCAAGTTGAATGTCCTCCAATGGATCGAGCAGCCAACTAACCTTGGCAAAACCGAATGGGATGACCATGCCATTAAAGTCAGCTATGGAATATTGGAAGGACTTGCATACCTCAATGAGAAAGGCTTTGTACACCAAGGCTTGTCATCCAAAAATGTTTTTCTCACAAAAGACTTTGTGCCCAAGTTGAGTGATTACGGGTTGTATCACATGACTGAAGACGGTTCACTTATAGATAGTCCCATCGGTGACCCAAAATACTTGTCTCCAGAGCAAATCTGTGCCATGTACCGCCCAGATCCCAATACCACAGCAAGCATTAAGAGTGATGTTTGGTCTGCCGCCATTATAACCATCGAGATCCTTAACCGCTGTGTTTTGTGGAAAGACGAAACCGTCAAGTCGATTTTGGTAAACATACTCAAGTTAACTGAATGCAAGAGCTCACAAAGCGCCTTGTTCCAATTAGAAGAGAGTCTTCCCAGGAAAGGTGTTATTTTCGAGGAAAACAACAGTTCACCAAAATTTAAATTTATACTTGAAAACTCACTGTGTGCTGATCAGCAAGCCAGGATGACCCCAAACGAAATAATTAAAAATTCAATATTCCAAAGTTTTCACCAGGTTAATGACGTGGACAATAGAGTGCCTCTCAGACAATCGTTAGTCGATACCATCGATTGCGACATTGACCCAATGGATGCCTTTACTATTTCACAACTCTGGCATTTGTGGAACTTAGCTGGTGGCGATATGATGTCATGCGTCCAAAAGACTGACTCGGCCACACCGGCCATACGCACCCTACCCCTGTTTATATCGCTACCAGGCTTGGTACATGGTTTGCACTCGTCCTCCGAAGATTTGTTCGATCCCAGCAACACAGTACTGTCACTTGATGCAGTGCGAAAGCGACTTGACATTGCTGCCACCAACGCAGATCTGTTCTATCCGCTTCTAGAAAGTGAAAGTCCGCTTGAAATGGAACATGCGACAAGTAAGCTACCGATGCTGATAAAGGAAAATGATTTTGAGTACCAGGTTTATCGTCTTACACTGTTCCGTCGCCTCTTGATCGGCTATCCATTTTTAAGGGACAAGCTGTGGAAAGAGTCGCGAGTGGACATCCCTGTGTACTATAGAGGCAGGGTTTGGGGCGGATTGCTGGACGTTGTTGGTGATATTGACGAAGAATATTTGCACATCGACAAGGAAACACCGACCATATCGGACAGGCAGATTGCAGTTGACGTACCCCGCTGTCACCAGTACAATGCAATCCTCTCATCACCAGTTGCTCATGAAAAGTTGAAGAGGGTCCTCAAGGCGTGGCTCTCTTCGCATCCACACCTCTCCTACTGGCAGGGCCTCGACTCGCTCTGCGCAGTTTTTGTCCACCTCAACTTCAACGACGAGCCCCTGGCATACAAGTCCATGTCTCAGTTCATCGACAAGTACCTGTACAACTTCTTCCTCAAAGACAACTCGCCAGTGATCCAGGAGTACCTGGTTGTCTTTGCCCAGCTCGTCTCCTTCCACGACCCGGCGCTTTCCTGCCACATGAACGAGATCGGCTTCATCCCGGACCTGTACGCGATCCCGTGGTTCCTCACCATGTTCGCACACGTTTTCCCGCTGCACAAGATTGTCCACCTCTGGGACACGCTACTCCTTGGCAATTCCTCTTTCCCGCTCTGCATCGGTGTCGCCATCCTCCTGCATGTCCGCGACCAGCTGCTGCACTCGGATTTCAACGAGTGCATCCTGCTCTTCTCCGATCTCCCGGAAGTCAACATCGATAACATCGTCCAGCGCTCAATCCAGATCTTCTGCCACACACCGAAGAGCTCGACCTATCGCGAGCACGCCCAGCATAAAGCCAAAACGCCGCAGAAGAGCGCATCCTATTACTCAGAGGACTACAACGCCCTTCCACGAAACGAGCTTTCGATCACTCCGGTGCCACTTAGCGAGCTGAAAGAGGAAGTTTGCTGCCGGATTTCGGCCGATGATCTCGTCCAGCTTTGCGAACTCGATGGAGCAATGGACTCGAAAACGCCAGCGAAGAATGCCAAGGCTGTAAAGCCGCGCATTGCAGTAATCGACATCCGACAGCCTGAGGAGTTTTCGCATGGCGCCATCCCGTCCAGTTTTAACTTTCCCTTTAACGGTGGCAGGCCGATTGAGCCCTGTCTACAGAAGATAGCTCATTCCAAGTCCAAAGTTGTCGTGATAGTGGGAAACCAAGTAACCCGAGACGATCGGCTTTTCGCCTTTGAGCTACTCAAGGCGGGCGTAAAGGGCGTTTGTGTGTTGCACGGCGGCATTGACATTTTAAAGCCCACCGGCATTTTGGCTATACCATGAGCAAGTGCCTCTTGAACCAATTACGGCGGCTTGAAAGTACGTCGCCGAATGTAGCAGTTTACTAAATTATTGTCGATTGCGTTTGACTGTTTGCCAAATCGCCAGAGTCCTTATATGTTTCCTCGCTAACGTTTCGACAAAAATTCACACAGGACAATACAGCAACAAGCAAAACATACCAACTACATTGGCTGAAAAACCTTCTCAAAATTGCGGTCAAAAGATTTTGGATTCCAAAGTCTTGTCGCTAGTCAACGCTATTCATTTCGGCCGACGCAATTAAAAATTGAGGCAGTCTCTAAGTCTTTTAAAACTGAACAATTTAAACAGAACGACAATTTCATACCAGGGCTCACTATGTTTTTTGCAAAATTTTAATTAACTTTTCCTTCGTTTAACTTAATTCGATACAGAATTTTATATGCCTATGATTGTAGCAAATTTTTCCCGCCTATATGTAGTAATTTACAGTATTGTGAATGTGCCGTATTGTGCAATATCAGAATTGTTATTAGTTCAAAATTTTTCTATTTCGGATTTTCATATGCCTGTTTGATCAGTGGTTGTCAAAATGTTCACTATTCGATTGGCTTTTTCTGTTTTAACGATTTGTTGCGTTTTAAAAAAATTAAAAAAAGTGATTTGTCGCGTAAAGTTTAGTCGCCCCTTCTTGCTAAAATCTGCTTTGCAATCTCATTTATAATGTTGGCTACGACAAACCAAAAACTGTGGTCTGCCTTAATTTGTTGGCGTTTTTCGGTGGCATTTTTCCATTGTAATTGCGTATCCTTCCCGCTTACTTACCGAAAATATGAGAAATCTTGAAGTAGTATTAATTTCTACCCAGTGCTGATTTTCGAAACTTCGTTAAATCGTCATGTAAAATTTCCATTCATGTTCGCTTGATCACATTTCGCCAACTCTTCAAACAGGCTAATTCTTTTACAGGATCAAACATAGAAACTTAGGTATTAAGGACGTGAAATTTTTTTTAGCAACTTAATTCAAAATGCTCTCGGTAATACCCAAAGTAGAGCAGCTCTCGGAGCGAGTGATCCGCATTTTGGGTTGCAACCCGTCGCCCATGACCCTACAAGGCACCAACACCTACCTGGTGGGCACAGGCAACAGCCGGCTGCTGATAGACACCGGCAACCCTTCAGTACCCGATTACATAGCAAGTCTCAAGGGGGTGCTTGAAAGGCACAAAGCTACAATCGGCAGCATCGTACTCACGCACTGGCACCTGGACCACGTAGGGGGAATCCCGGACGTGGAGCGCGATGTTCTGCGCGGCCGCGTAGTCCCGCTTCTCAAGTTCCCGTTGTCGGCGGACGAAAGCGCGCCCGGAAACGGAAAATACACCTTTCTGAAGAACGGCGACCTCGTGAAAACGCAAGGCGCCACTTTAAAAGTGCTGCACACGCCCGGGCACACGCTAGACCACGTGGTCTTGCATCTTCTCGAAGAGGACGTGCTCTTCAGCGGGGACTGCGTACTAGGCGAAGGCACGGCCGTTTTCGAGGACCTCGGCACCTATATGCGCTCTCTGCGGGCTTTGCTCGATCTAAACCCGGCGCTTATCTACCCTGGCCACGGCCCGGTGGTCGAATCGCCGGCCGAAAAGATCCGCTTCTACTTGGACCACCGAGATCAGCGCGAAGCCCAGATAGTTGCGGTGCTGAAAAGTCGATATCCTTCGCGCGTACCCAGCATGACGATCGTTCGCGAGCTGTACGCCGACGTGCCCGAGTTTTTGCACCCGCAGGCCGACAAAAACGTTAACAACCACCTGGACAAACTGCAGCAGGAGGGTCGCGCCAATGAGGCGGCCGGAGAATGGCAGCTCTCCAAGCTGTGAGTTTTCGATAGGAAATCGAAATTGCGCCCTGGGTAATTGCTAAGCAAGTGCTTACGCGTAAACAAGTGAAACTCAAAACTCATTTGAACAAGCCAAAAAAGCGAGAAAAGCACAGCATCAGAAATTTGTTTTAAACAATATATATTTTGACTAGTATAGTGGGATTATAATTTCCTTAATTTGTCGCATAAACCCTGTTCATAAGTGTTATATATTTCTTGCCTTTGGTCGGCATTAAGAAAATTTAAAAGATTGTTTTTATTAAGGTGTACCAAATATTTTGCTTTGTTGGCAGCTTTTAATTTCTATCTTTGTAAATGGCCGTATTTATCTAATTCTAAATAAAGTAATCAGGTGGCACTGTATAAGATAAATTGTAACCGTTAATATTTTATACTTTGACCTGGTGAATCACGGTTGTGCCAAAACTTGTCGAGAATGTAATGCAATTTGTCTTAATATAGCGCCACCTGATTCCTATATTAAAATTCTATGCAACCGTTTATTAATGTGTATTGCTCAGCTTATGCCTTTTTTTTATTTGCCCCACGATAAATTGTTAAATTATAGACGGACATTGGTCTCGATTTTGTGTGCGTTATATATGGTACATCGAGCGTTTCGTACTGAAATTTAAAACACCAACAAAATTTTATCTTACTGACCATATATTTTAAATCAGGGCTGCGGAGTCGGTTAAAAACAACCCCAGTCCGACTCCCGAGTCCGTCACCCCCCAAAAAAAACACCCGAGTCCCCAGACCGACTCCGGCCAAATGTTAGATTTTGTTCGAGTTCCGAGTCCTGCTCCGACTCTACAGCTTGTATTTTACCTATTTACGCAACTAAATTAAGGTGAATTTTCTGCAATCCACTCATATTGATGTCATAATTGATCCACCCGCATTACATGGTTTAAAAATATTTCACATTTGCTATTACACTTTTACAACTTACATTTTGCCGCCTTAACAGTTAAAAAATTTTATACTGCGCATGCCCACGTCGGACTCGGGACTCGGGTAGTTTTACGCGGTCTTACTAGATTCCCGAGTCCGACTCCGGCAAAACAAACCGACACCGTCGAGTCCCGAGTCCGACTCCGACTCCGCAGCCCTGTTTTAAATCATTTCATTTCATCTTTTAGTTTCTTTATAGTGGACAGCCAGTAGTTATTAAGGGTAAACTTGAAACCACTTCTTCTTCTTTCGTGTTGCTTAGATATCTGGGCAGTGGCTTGTGAGCCACTGCGTGGTAGAGGGTTTTGCGGCCAATATCGCTGCCCAACCACCGGGACAGGAAAAGTTTGGACATTCTTCCACAATGTAGTTTGTTTGCCGTTTGTGTGGCTCCGCACTCACATAGTGGGGAAGGGGCAAGGCCCCATTGAAACATAGAGGAGGCAAAACGGCCGACTCCTGTTAATAAGCGGTTGCGTCTCACATTCGCTGTTCTCGACAGCTCTGGGGCGTGGTAGTGAGCCGCCGAGATGGATGCGTGTAGCTTTGTCTTGTTTGTTGACCATTCTTCTTCCCAGGTTTCCTCCTTCCATTCTAACGCAGTTTTGCCATCAAGGATTGCTTTCTTGAATGACTGTGCTGCGGTTACAAAGGAGTGTCGTGACTTCAGTCGCGTTGCCTGCGCACAGCCTGAGATTTTGCTGTGCAGTAGAAGGTCAGGCCACAAGAGTGCCTTGCGCGATTGAGCAAAGGTTGCTCCCTTTCGCCTTATGTCAGTGTTTGAAACCACTGACTGTGTACAAAACCGGAGATAAGGCTCGCTTTTTTTCATTTTGTTTAAATGTATGATCTAGTCTTTAAACTGTCAACAATTGGAGTTGTTTTTTTAAGGTGGGCCTAAGTATACTCAGATAGATTTTTGTACATTGCATAAACGCCGAACTTTCAAAATTCCAGGGCGTTATTTTCTAGCCAGTGCAAGATTGCTTATTAATTATAAAATGTGAGCTCTTAACTTGCATGTTATCACTGAAACAACCGATTTTGCCTTTTATAACATTCTTATAACGCCTTTAAGTTTCCATTAAAATGGGCAAAAAACTAAAACGTATAATTTAAAGGTACTTATTCGCAATTTTATTCTGTTGTTGCAAAATTATTATTCGAGAGAACGTTCCTTAAGGAAGCATTTTGCTCCATTTAATGTTTGTTTTAATTACTGCTTACTGCTCTTTTACTTTTGAAAGTATTGCGGCGATTTGCCACTAGTGTTAGATATTTATTCATTAAAAAAATGAATAATTGCATGCATTGTTATATGTTTTTGTAGTGCGGTAATTCACGCCAAAAGTTGTTTTTTTTTGTCACGATAAAATTTTGCGTCAATACACAGAGATTTAATGTTTATTTGGACAATGTATTAGGAGTCCCGCAACAGGTGCCCTCTGCAAAAAGTTTTAAATTCAGTGCTTCCCAACCAGTGGGTCGCGAAGCATTTCTGAATGTTACAGTGCCGATCCGCGAGTAGTTGGTTACCGGTCTGCAGCAGGGTTGTAAGATTAAAATTTTGTTGAAAAACGAACTTGAATATCCTTATTTTGAGAAGCTGGTAAGAATATAGGAATTGGTAATTATGTTATACCAGTGAAATTTAAGAAAAAAACGTAAATGCCTCAAAGTTTTATTGAAATGAGCCGCGGGCTGGGTTAAACGTTCTTAGTCAAGACTAACTCCATATAACAGGCACTAAACAACCTAATCTTAACCATTTCTTGTAATCTAGTCATCCACTCGGTTGATATTGCTCGTTGAGTATATTTACAAATCTCAGCTATGCACACGGTAACGCGGGGATTCAAGCCGCAAGTGTATAAGACGTGTTAAATAGAATGGCATAAAGTAGAATATTCGCGAAATGATGAAAGCATCAAGGACCGGCTCGGCCCTTGATCACGCCTCACGTCAAAATAGGGAATACCGAGTAATATTGTATGTTAAATGCTACAGAATCTCCCGTCCAATTAACAAACAAGTCAGACGTAGGCAGGGTTGTTCATTAAATTTGGCTTGGGTGCGTTTGAAAAAACTGTTGGACACAAAAATAAACAGCATGCAAAAGGTGACGAGCGATATACATGTTTAGCGTTAAAATAAAATAATATATTTACAACTCAACTGAGCAACGTTTTATGTGTTTTTATAATTTTTTTGGGGGAGAATTGTTAAAAGATTTTTCTTTGCAATAAATGTATATACAAACGATTTAAAGATACAATTCAGGAAGCAATAAAATGTTGGCTAAAGGCTGTCTGTTTTGTAAATAATAAAATATTTTTTGGTTAATCGAATCCTTTTCGACACAAGTAAATGTCAGACGAAGGCCTACATTGATGAAATGCGGTACAGCTACAGCGGTACATCGATACATGGCGATAAATTTCATGCACAATTCGGTAAACCTAGCATTTGCCTTTAAGGTCATTAAGCAAACGTTAAATTTAGGCCTATGTGTAGATATCAGCGTTATCAGACACCGAGTCTGTCAGCGGTATTGCTGCGAACCATGGTGTGTTAGAACGGGGCATGGTAGGGGTAGGGTAATTTTTACTGTGTTGTAAGGGTGCCATGTTTGTGTTTCTTCTAGCAGAATATCGTAGGCGACTTCGCCACCCGGAGAAGCGATTCCGTATGTTCGCCATTCGTTGTTCGAATGGATTGTTTGGGAAACGCTGTTGAAGCCTTTCTTTCAAAGCTGCGATGGTCAATTTCATTCCCCAAATGCATGCTTGGATTACAAGAAGACAAACTATTCCCTGTATCCAAGGGCTTGATATAGAAGATATCATGCTTATTAGCGCGTTGTCTAGAACTTTTGCAAGGTAGCTAAGTTTCGCGCCTGTTCCACCTGACGACGTGGTGTTTGCCAGGTCGAAGAAGTAAGCTGTCATTTCTTCAGCAGTATGACGTGATTCCTCTATGGAATTCCCGAGAGTATTGAGGTCGGTTGAACTCGAAGACATTGAAGCAAAAGTGTGGAGCGTGTCCACGTAGTCTTGTGCTGTGAAGTTCAATGCAATTTTTGCGAAGTGCATAATTAATGGTGTCGGTGGGGCGTTTTCGTATTCCAACGTGTAGTTCTTGAAGATGTAAAGAACTCCTTGTATGACAAATTTGTGTACTCTGTTCGGAACGTAATCTTCTAGGGCTTCCACTTGGTCGTATGCAAAGCCATCGAAACCCATCTGAGCTGTTCGAGTGGTTCCATCGACGTGACGATAACTTATAAGTGGACGCCTCGCAAACCTGCCGTTGTATGTCAAAGAAGTTATCAGTTTCCCTTCTATTGTACGGCATGAAAGTTGGCTGATTGTGTCCGAATTTGATAACCCAGCTGAGTTCGTGTCCTTCATGGTTGATAGAACCTCGCTAGGGTAGATGCGTTGAAGCATCTGGATTGTCATAGTTGCACTTCTTTTGATTTGACACTCGAGCAAATTGAAGTCGCTTATAATTCGTGTAAACTGTGAGTCGACGTTGTCCTGTAGGTCATTGAGAGCTCGACCTACATGAGAGTATCGATCCAGTGTAAAGTTTTGTGGGGACTGGAAATCTTTGGGTGGAATCGTGCAGCGTTGTGGGGCAAAAATTAGTCCGCCCAGGTCGCAAAAAGCTGTAGGGACTCGAAGGCATCTCAATGTGTTTTCATCACACAAGTTCCACGTGTGTAAAGAAATGGCGAGGCTTCGTAATTCCAAACGGAAAAGCTTCTTTTGGGTATTGTAGTGAAGGAGCAATTTTTGTTCTCCTATTGCTGTTAGTGTCGGGCATCCAATATTTTTCGGAACTTCCCATATGAACCGATGTGTTCCAGATAAGCAATTGCCTTTTGCAACGTGGCAATCTTGTAGCGATGCTAGTGTGGTGCTTATGCGCTTCTTTATTGGGTCGTACAAAATTGTCACTTGTGTCAAAATTGCGTTCTGTAGGGTTCCAGTGGATCTTATTGGCCATACATATCGAAAATTTGGTTTGTTGGTTGTTAACCATTGGTTGGGCGTTTCTTGTGTTAGTGGTCCCATTCCGGTCTGTTTTGTTCTTGACCATTCTTGACAAAGATTCCTGCTTGGTGCTGCTTTGTAAGCAGTGTGTTGTTCCTTGGTCTTGGCGCCAAAGAAATATAAGACGGTTGAGTAAGTTGTTGTTGTTTGTTGGCAGCTGTAGGCTGTTAGTGGTTGGAGGTGCAGGTCAGGGTTGTAAACTTTCGCTCAGCAGTGCTTGATTGACGCAGTTTCATGGTAGACGCATGGCTCCGGCGTCTTGATGACGTAATCCTGCGAAACTTGTGCCTTATTGCAGAGGCGTAGATTTGTTAGCTGTACAGAAGTAGCTAACGGCAAAAACGTTGAACGCAATATTAACAGTACGAACGAAAAACGAGTCGTTGAAATGATAATCTGTTTTCTTGTGACGTTAATTACGATATCTGGCTGGAAGGCGACCGTTGCGTCCTCTCGATGTGGTCTGTTCCATCTGAGGAGGGCAGCAGTCTTCATCTTCGGTAACATCTGATAAAACGTCGTCGTTATTTGACGGCTATCTTTAAACAGTTAGCATAGCGTTTAATGAGCCGAAGGCCGGTTTTCGATTTGCGCGAGCTATGCCGTGAGAACCGGATGCGTTTTCGTGTAAGCCAATGATTTGCTTAGCCAAACGCCACAGCGATGCGCTTTATCTGAAGCGACGTCCTTATAATATACAGTTCTTACACACATTTGCAATTCACACCAATGCAATGTTTGAACTAAATATTGCGCAAATTATTATGTTTCTTAGCACTTCACAAAATACTCTTACAAAAATATTCGTCAATTTGTATATTTGAAAATTCGACTTGCGAACGTTCGGTATTTCGCTATATTCGAGTAAAAATGGCATATTTATCTTACTATTTTATAGTTGTGGTGTGAAGAAAATCGAACGTCCTTCTGTCGTTCCCTGGGGACGAGAGATCGTGTACGATGCTGGCTCTGTTCCTGGTAAATCCAAGTGATCCGTTGACTTTTGTCGTTGGGTCGGACGTCGGAAAATGCCGGGGAACGCTGGGGGCTAGCTGAGCTTCAAAGCTGTTCGTGCGAGAGGATCTTCCCTGGGGCTGTTGGTAGGGTGATGTTTCCTCTTCGGGGAGAGATGATTGACTGTCGTCTCTCTGGTTGTCGAATTTTTAGTCCGTTTGCTTTTCTGAGATTTATTTGTTTTTAGCTGCAGTGTTCGGTTCTCCAATACCTTCTGAAAACGAGGTTGCCAACTTAGCGATGAGAGGGCTGTATAGTTACGGGTTAGAAGGCGCTGCCTCTTCAGACGAGAGCAGAAGGCTGCCAAAGCTGCTTCCACGTCCCTTGGCAAGACTGACTCCAGAGAACAGGCGCTAAATAACTTTAACTTCTTGAACCCTAGATAAAGTCACTCCACCGAGTTGATATTGCTCGTTGAACACACATTCACAAATTTCAGAACACACGATATAACAGCACGGTGATTCAGGCCGTATATGTCCATAAGCTGTATAGTAGAATGAATTGTAAAAGGTTAAAAGCTCTCAACTTGACGATTGGTCACGCCTCAGTCAACGACGGTCACGTGCATAGTGACGTCAACACGAAAATACAGTGGAATATTGTATGTTAAGGGCAATACATTATATTTGTTTTTTAAACATGGCCACTCAAACGTAAACGCATTTAGGTCTCGTGTGTAAGAAGCACTTAATCGACTGGCTCAATATGAAAAACAACTACGCTTAATTGTCAGAGAGTACGGTATATTTAACAAAAATCTTCCGACGCAAAATAATATTTCTACACTAGCAACCATTACCAAAAAGCGTATCGGTAAGTAGTCTGTGCAATCTATAAAAAAATAAAGTCGTTTTAGAGTTCATTAGGATAATGTTGTCCCTCTGGTTTAAAACACAATAAGAAAGAAATTGGCAAAGCTTCCTGCGCCTACTGTTGATCTTTTAGAATAGGGTAGGTTTTGACAGAAATCAGTTTCCGACAAGATATCCGGATATTCACCAGGTTTCATAATGTTGTACACTGTACAGCAAGGGTCTCAAACACGAACATTTTGTGCGGCCCGTGTAGAAATTTTGGATTTCCAAGTATTTAACCATATTTAAGAGCCACATATCTTTTTTAGTCAGACTCACCAAACTTCACTGTCATATCACTTTCAAACGCTATCATTTATGCGGTAAAAGATCTGCTATTACGTCACATTGCCTATTCAACTCTGTACAGTTGTCACAATAACGCTGGAAAGTGCGTCAGTCAGGTGTTAGTGTAATTGGTCATCTCATAATGTATAAATTGATTGTCGAGTTGTAGGCTTTGATTGTTCTAGCCTAGTATTGAAATAAATTTCTATAGCTTAAAAAGCTAAATTACACTTGTCTTTTGCTTCAAAAATGAGAAAAATCACTGACCAAAGAAAAGTTTTTCAAGATAAGGGGGAGGAGTTATATTTTGTCACCGCGGTCAGAGGTACTAGTTATTGCCTTATTTGCCGGCAGAAGATCGCTGTTATGAAGAAGTATAACAAGGGTTTGAACTTCGAAACAATGCACCGCGATAAATAATATGCTTACCAGGGCAAAGTAAAAAAATGAAAAGTTGAACCAGCATTTTGCAAAAAAAGAAGTTTCTTTGCCAATATTAGGCAGTCCACATCTGCAAGCAACTCTAAGATTTGTTTCTGCTGACAATTTGAAGCCCAATATCGAGATTCTTGTCCTTAAAAAACGCTGCCAGTAAAGTAGCCAGAACAAATAACTGTAGCCTAAAATCAGCCTGCATGTGTTTATATTATATTGTGTTCTTATTTATTGTGAATTGCGGCCCTTGGGCATTTTACACGTCCTCATTTGGCCCTCAGAGCAATTTGAGTTTGAGACCCTTGCTGTACAGAATGTTACACTCAAGAAAAATAATAAAAAATCAAACGCCGTAATACAACATAATTATAGAATAAAAAATGCCTGGGCAACACTTTGTAAAGCTCAACTTCCCAAAAAGAAACAATGAGCAAATTGAATAGTAATTTGGTGTTCTTTTATTACAAAGTAGTTATTAAGGAATAAATTGCTGTTAATGGGCTGAATTTCAATAGTATAAAACTATTCTTATGATCCCTAAATGCAAATAACAAATGATATTAACATGTACATCAAAGACAAAACACCAATCAAGAGTCAAGTCATATATCATAAATAAACACCGTTACAATATAGCAGTTCAACTCCACGTTGAGACAAGATTTATATGCACATAAAAAACAGTAATATTAAACATTTAAAGATATTGTTTTCAAAATTTTTAATAATATCATTTCACCGAGCCTACAATACATGGATGGCCCATTTGATCAGCTTATTTTGTTTACACATCTTTTTTTAACCTGCAGATTGTTTATTTACCTTTTTAAAAACATTTTTGAAAAGCTTTTTACTCAAACTGTGTCCCAAAATCCTTGTAAACAGCCTAACAATAACAACAATCACTGTTTTTACTACGTTCATAATCACTTTTAGCCATTTTACTCATGGTTTTACTAAATTTGCTAAAGCGACTGCTCGAATGTATGTCAATGTTTTACTTCTTTATCAAAATTAATGTATCAGCTTTTTTCGTTACATTCTGTGCCAAAAGTAAAATACATAATGTTTTTTTTTATCTGATTTGGGCAGCACTAGAATCTATAATCATATATTAAAAATCATAAGAAATGCAACTTCCGGATAGTCATTATTTTCAAAATGGCTACCAAGATGGCCGCCAAAACCAACTTAAAATATATAAAATTACCATAACTCGGTTATTTCTAATCCTAACTTTATTTATGTTTCTTTCAGGTCTGACGATGGTTGAATCTAGCAACCCATACTCTTGCCACAGCTGTAAAGACGACATGGATAATGGCAGTAAAGTATCTACAATAGGTCAGAAAGGTGCCAATGGGATCAATGCAGCAAGTCATCAAAGAATTGATCGCATCGTTGAGGCTGGAGTTAAGGTGCACACAGATTGCATTAAACGCTATACAAACCCACAGCAAATGGAAAGAAAACTGAGTGCCAACCCTCCCATCAGTCCAGCTAAGAAGCGTACTAAAGATGTTACAGATCTTTGCAACAACAAGACTGATTGCTTTTTTGTGGAGTTACTATCCAGCCAGAAAGTTCGGGCTACAGCAATTTGAAGACCGACACATTTGCAGACAGCATGTTAAAATGTTGTGATGATCGTTCCGATGATTGGGTGTCGCAGATTAGATCGGGACACAATCCCCAAAGTAGCTGCTAAGGATTAGGAATGACTTTACGTTCTCGAAGAAGACCTTTATTGGACAGTACGACAATCAGTATAAGGCAAACCCATGCACACCAAGTGCTCGCATAAGGCTAAAGCTTGTCCCTAAAAGCAAATTGCCGTGCCGATAACGCAAATGAACTTAGCAGCTGTACCTTTGCAAAGTTCGTTGACATTGCAGGAATCAGTATCACAACAGCACCAAAAGTGCAACAAAATAATATTTTTGTTGCATCTATTGCTGAACGCGGTCCCCAATTCTGGCAGAACAAAAAATAATAAAATTAGATTATCTTTGTTTATATTTGCTTTAGTAACCACCAGCTGTGTATAGCAATTATAAAAATTTTGGTAGGTTGTAAATAACAGTTTTCTTATCAAGACAAGTTAAAAATGCTATTAAATTCCAACAATTATATTTTTTTCTTATTATTTCTATTCAGAAAATGCGAAAGTGAACTTGTTCCTCAATATACAATGGGCATAGAGACATGAAGATACCAACTAAAACAAGCACATTTTTTTATTCACCTGCGTACCCAAAGCAAATCTCGTTAATATATTTTATTTTTTTCTAAAAATTGTATTTAAAAATATTGTCATTTTTTTCGCAAATATTTTTGCAAACGCCAACTTATTATGACCATGAAAGGGCAAGGGTACGTAGGAGTCATGAAGCATCTTATCCTCTGGATAATAATAATTTTTACTATACTTTATTAATCTATTTCACTGAGCAAAACATGTTCTTTCTTTTTGATTTTTTTTGCATAATTATTTTAAATGATACACCTTTCAAAAAACATATATTCTGATTATGTCCATATTTGTAAGCGACGTGTTAATTCCTATTTAGCGACACGCTTAAAAGCTTTGAAACAAAATCTAACCATTAATAATAAAACACTGTAGGCATTTCCGATAATAATCTGCTAGTCCTGTATAGGTCAGTTACAGTCAGGCGTTTCGCAATGGAACTACTTATAACCACAGTTCTTGTTGACACTAATTCATTCTGCGAGTTGAAGTCTTGGTTGCAAACAGATAAAAGTAATGGACAACAATTTTAAAAGAATTACCAAATGTTTGTTTCGCATCAGTTTTAGGTTGTTTTCGTATTTAATAGTGTTAAAAATTTAACTGTATTGTTAGTGTTCTCCATTTAGCTGATAGGCCTAAGCAAGCAATCTTTAAAATGAACGATAGCGGAAATGCTTCGTTTGCGTCTATCAAGAATGCAGAATGTCGCGGTGTCAAAGCAACAAAGCCTCCCGACAGTTCAATGGCGCTCGCCATTCTTGCAGTTATGGCAATCATAATCATCTACTTTGCAATTGCAACGGTTGTTTATCAGCTAAAACAAGCCGCAAAGCCACCCCTGAAACTCATCAACGCTCTGTGCAGTCTTGGAGCAGTCTCAGCCGTCTTAGCGGTCATCTGGATGATGTTGTCTGTCAGATTTAAACACCATAACATGGGGATTTGCAAATCTACTGCCCCTGTGGGCATACTGTTGCACGGCGCCAGCGGCTTGTTCTATTACACTGCTATTTGGTTTCGACAGAAATCCGTACAGGACAAGTTTTACTTTCAGACATGGTTCAGACAACGTTTGGCCTTGGCCAGTAAAACAACTTTGGCAGGACTAGTTTTTTTTTTCTTTCTTACTGTTGCCCATTCCTTTTTGGTAAAATCAAGTCTTTCGCTGGAATTCGGATGCTGCATTGAAATGAAGTACGGCTTTATTCCTGCCTTAAGTTTTGTATGTTCTACGTTATGTATTTTAAGCCTGTGCGCCTTGACTGTGATTCCGGTGCGACTTCTTAACTCATATAACGATAGAGAACTGCGTTTTACCAGTTACAAGTTAGTGTCCTGTTCCGTTGCAACTTTGGTTAGCGATCTTATTGCAGCAATGATCAGATTTATGCAATTCGAGCCTAGCGTGGCTACTTGGCTGTTTTCGTTTGCACTTTCCGTAAACAGTATTCTCAAGTCATTGTTCCTTCTTGTTTCGTTCGGTGACTTCAGGTTAAGGTTGTTTCCCTTTCTTGCGAAGCACAAATTATATTCAGCCAACAATGCACCGACGAAGAATCTCTCAAAAACAACAAAGTCCAATTCTGGCGGGCTGATGTACAACAGAAGTCGCAATAGCGATTCAAATCGTTGTGGTGATTCTATAATTTATACAATAATATCAATAGTATGAGCACAGCCACCGGCAACGAATCTACTAATGAAAAGCAACCCAACCTGCTCGTAATTGATATTTCATGTCAACTATCTAACATGCCAGAAAACGAGAGAGAAAGTAATAAAACTCAACTTCCTCCGATAAAGGTTGCGTGGAAATGAATTAAAAGACAACACGTTTATGTGTAGTGTAATCTCGACGTCCTAATGTGTTTTACGCTGTTTATACTGTTGTTCTTGCAGTAAATTGAGAGTTTCTAGTAACCGTAATGAATATGTCTAACATGAATCAACGTGTTTAAAGTCACACATTCTTCAAAAGGGCCATTTAAGCGAGCCAGTAAATTATACTAAGTAAATTTGCGGTAACGGTTGAACGTTTGACCGAATCTGTTTATATACGAATTGTGAATATAAAAAAAATGTGAAATAGAAAATTTCGCTTTCTCCAGTGTAACCATTGTGCCACCACTACCTATGGCGCTACTCGATTAAAGTTTACTAGCTTACTTGTGGCCAGGGCGAATGTAACACGTCAAGCTTGGAAACAGCAACTTAGATAGGACGTTGTGTGAAAGGCCTTTTGATCACGGCGTCTTAATTTTGTTTACCCATGGGTCCGTTTCGGTCCCCCAAAACACCTTAAAAAAAACAACGCTCTCGCTTATACAAGTTGAGAATTTGCATGAAAAAAAAGGCGACACGGAAATATAACATTATACAGCGGCCTACTTCTCAAAAGGTTAATCGCCAGGTCAAACATCCTCACCTTTTGAGAAGTAAGCCGCTGTATAATGTTATATTTCCGTGTCGCCTTTTTGTTCATGCAAATTCTCAACTTGTATAAGCGAGAGCGTTATATGAATATACCCAGTCATATCTAGTGAATACACCGTTGTGGCTTGCTGCTAAGCTTGCTGGCTTTCATGCCAACGAATCAGTGCGGTAACATATCAGAAATACGAAGCAGCCAGATGAACAGTTTCTTGACGAATGCAGTTTCTACCTTGAAGTAGTAAGGTTAATTCACCTAGGCAAAAGACATTAATCATTCTTATAATTAACCCGCTTGCTTCAAATGAAACAGATTCTGCCAAAGGAGTGTTTTGGAACGCCAGACGCGAGTATTCTAATACTTACTGCCGAAACTTAAACAAACTCCCTTCAATCGGCTGCGGTATTTGCAATTATTAAAACTGTCCAATCAGTTTTATACGCCTTTAGATTTTTTTTTTTTATTAATGTATTAGGCAAAACGAAGTATACCCATTTTTTATGTGTCATGTCATGTCACTCTGAAAGTATGTGTGCGATTTAACTATTGTTTTAATAGACCAGGGGTCGGCCACCTACGGCCCGCGAGCCGGATCCGGCCCGCCGCCTCTTTGACAAACTTAGACAAGTCCATTTCACATATACTTTTTGACTATTTTTACTACGTAATTGCGAAAAATATTCGCGCTACGCGCGAATGTTCATTCTACGTCCGGTTTGTTTAGTTTTGATGCTGCTTTTCAACTAGATCAGGGCTTCTTTACCGTTGCGCCGTGGAAGGCTGCCAAGGGCGTCGCGAACAAACGGAAAACGTATTCAAAAATATTAGACATATATTTTTTAACATTTTTTATTTTTGGCAATAATAAAAACTTGCAAGAAAATTAAAAGAAATACCGGTATACCAAAAAAAAAATCGCGCTCGCTTCGCTCGCCAGGTGAGCCTTGACTTAAAACGGTTAACAAATACAGACCTAGATTAACTTTAAATGTCATCGCGTTCCCTCAAAGTAGATTTATTACACTTTTCATTAGTAGTGTGGATGACGACGTGTGAACTTTAATTTTAAACCAAACAAACGTTTTTTTCGCCCTTTGCGCAACACTTTACTGCCTCTGTAAATGTAATTAAACACGTCTTTAAGTGCAAAAAATATCCAAGGCCCGCCTGATTCACAGTTGTTCTAACATTTCAAAAAAACAATTCTTAGTTATCATTTTGTGCGGTCCGCAGAGACCTTTCTGAGTTTGGTTTTGGCCCGCGACTAGAAAAAAGGTTGCCGACCCCTAATAGACAAACACATATTAAAGAATATAACGGCCCTACGGATTCTACATTAAAATCTAATTTTTTGTAACCTTGTAGGCCTAGTATGAGTTAGCTCGTTTTAAGGAAATCGTTGTGCGATTCTATAACGTTTTTCCAAAACCATTGTATCTCATGCAGTCCTCTGTAACAAACTTGTCCATTCTGATTAAAAAATTAAATTAGGGCAATAAGTGGAAATGGATTTTTAAATGTAAAAATAATATCAGCATAATATGACGAGTCGCGGATTACTGCGACTACTGCTTCATACTTGCAGTCATGGGAGATTAGGAAAATCAATTTTAAAATAAAACGGCAATTTATCAGCGTCGTTCATGCATTATGTAACAGGTGAGTTTATTTTTTTTTTTTTACAAAATTTGAGTTTAGGAATTTTTTAAATTAGTTTGCATTTTGTGTAAAAACAGACATTTCTGTAAACTTTAGCAACTGTATGTTGTGCAATGCACCAACTTTTCTAAACGCGTCGCATTTTAAGGATTTATAAAGTGTTCGCGTACAAATTATAGTTCGAAATTAACATAAATACACAATTAGCAGTAAGTTAAATATATTTAACAAACATCAGTGGTTTATTGTGTGCGGCATTCGGAAATACGCAAATAATAATTTTGTGACCCCATATGCTGACAATCTTGAATACTCTGGCTTCATCCAGCACAACTATAAGAGAACCCAAGTGGTAGTATCGGAACTGTCGAAACAGTCGGGCGCACAAACGTTCGAATTCTATATCGAGCTGCAGTCTGGGGGAGTTTCTATTGCTCTGTCTGTTACGGGATGAAATACTCTTCGAAAACGTTCGTGCAACTGATGGCCTGGCCGCACAGCGTGCATGGAAACACAGACACCGTGTTACGCAATCTGATTTCTGCATATTGTCGCGTACAAACTGCAGTGATGTGATTCAAGTGACCTCCAACGCAGACTGACAGGGGAACAAAAATACGTAAAGAATAGTGAAACATACTAAACGAAGGGAATTAGTCTATCGGTACGCTTAATGAAAACCAGAAGCTTTTACGCGCTTGCTATTACACAAAAAAACTTTATTTATTGCTACACTACCATGAAAATCGAAATTCTTCGCAAGAATTAGGAAGAACGAAAATCTTGAAATTTAACTGGAGAAATGAATTACACAAAAATAGCAAAACGTTTCGTTTGCAAAAGCTAAGCATACTGGACAATTATAAACGAAATTCAGTCTACGAATATATTGCCACAATTATTTTGTGGTCTTGGAAAATTCGTTAAGCACCTACAGGTTTAACGACGAAACCTGGTGAATATCAGCCCCTGTAATAAACAAGTCCCAACGAAACAGAACCTACTTAACGGGTTGGACCTGTGTTCTCGTTTTCAAAGAACTAAACAAGTTTGCCGTTATCTTACAAGTGGAGAATGCACTAAATGTTCTATGAATGTAACTACAAAGCAAAAACATTTCACCTTTAGCCAAAATACACGCTTTAAAGAAACATTACAATCTCCTTTACTGGATTAATCTAATGTAAAAGCTTAGAATAATTTACGTCAAAAGTCAAATATTGAAGCTTTTGGCGTCAAGTGCCAGTTTGTCACTGTCTCATAGAATTGTTTTTCTGTATTGAGAGGTCAAAAATCACAATATATTTAAAGTGAATATTGTGACTGCAAAATTATTATAATCCATTAATTTCCGTAGTCTTTACCAAACTAACGTAAATGAAAATGAACCCCTTGACAAACTACACCTTTCGCATCTAAGTCATAAGTTGGGGCGAGAGGTTTTCGGTCCATATCTGCTTTTGCTTGCAGAAACAATTAGCTAAGGACACTATGGTACATGCAAAATATAACCCACAAATCAAAGTCAAACGCTATTTATAATGGCCCACTGACACTTCAAAACCACCCATAAAAACCATCCTTTGAAAATATACCCCCTGACAATTAAGAAAAAACGCAAACCCGTTTAATTAGCCCTAGTTTGGTTTTATTCCGAACTGTGTTTTATTCCGACATTGATGTTGTTCTTAGTTTATAGCTGGAAAACATTCTCACATTTATATAATATATCAATTCTAGGCTACATCGAAGTATACCACATCCCACTTTGATACTAGACACTGAAATTTTTTTTTTAGTAATCAATTCTGGCTACCTTGATCTCTTTTGGAACAATCCGCAGAATCACTTGGGTTACGCAAAAACAAAATGGATAACATACAGGAATAGCAAACTAAAGATTTTTGTACTACCGGGTCACGCCGGCAGACAAACACTATAGCGATGAGAATCGTAAACAGTGGTTTATATGACTTTTAAACAATGTAATTTTGGCATCTTTAAATTAAATACATGACTTTTATACAGGGGTCATAAACGAGATGCAACATAAGCCAAAATAAATAAAAAGGTACACAATAGATGTTATCTTGACGATGTCGTTTGTGGTAACGCTACTGACCTTGGCGTAACCAAATAAATGGACGATAGCCATTTCCCCGAGGCAGTATAAACACTGAACAGTGCTTGTGATGAATATCAACTTATGATTAAACGTGCTGAGGCAGAAACGAATTAATAAAACGCGATAAGACGTTCTTTCATATATGGTTGAAGAACAATGTTATTTTAAACAAGTTCAGTTTTAGATAATTGGTATTTAAAAATTACAAGTCTTGACTTTCAAGAAGGGTTATATACTCGTCAAAATGTTTGATTTGTTTCTACCTGAGCTGACGTGTAGCTTCGGCAAATCAGCGTTGCATTGTTGGTGACAATATTGTGCAAAGCGAAGTAAAAAGCATTTAAGGTATAACGAAGCAAGTGAGGGTAACAAAAGCTTGAAAATTGGTAGGCTATAAGTTTTGCTGTTATATAATTAGGATGAACAGAAGATTAAAGCTTTGACCGAGTGTTAAACAGAAAATCGCTTATTTCAGCTCACAGAGTGAAGTAACATTAAATTTAGAGCTGGAGGGTCAGAATTGGAGCCGTACTCGGGCTATAATTGCAAAGTCCGTTTACTCGACGACACTTTTTGGAATTTGCACCAATCTATACAATCTTCGCAATATGGCCATTGTATTGCATTAAACACGCCTATATCTTTTAAAACTTGAGATAAACGCCGCTATTTTGCGCCTTATAAGCTTTACGTGCTTTCTGCACAACCTTACATATGTGAACTTAATGGCCCCAATAATGTTCTTTTAAAGCACCTTGATAAACACAATTGTATCGAGCAAGTCTTTTCTAAACTGAATCTATTTAAACAAATAAAAGCACTTTTTTCAGGCCTGACGCGCGAGTTTGCTCGAGAACAGTGTTGTTTTGTAATCACTAACTTGTTTCATGACATAGCAAAAGTGCCGTTTGAAATGTTTGATTCCGTTTTCTTTCAATTTGTTGGGTTACATCTTACCAGTAATGTTTTATTGGTATTTCTATTTTACGTATAGCTACAGCGTTTCAGCCCAACAAAAGAATTCCCATTAAAATGCAATCCGCTAGTATGTCAGTGGTGAAAAGTTTTCTTAAAGGAAAGGGGGTTGAAGTCCTTCCTGGTCTGGCTTGTAGACTTCTAAACAAAACAAACTTGAAGCAAATTAACGAACTGATAGCGAGCCATTACACCTACGAGTACCCTGCAAGACGGATATTCAAACTCAAAGAAGAAGACATCGGCGATTTTGACGTGAGGGCCACCATAGAAAACTTAAAAAGCAACGCTTCTATTGGAACGTTCGTGAAAACGACCGGCGAACTGGTGGCGGTTGAGATGCACACAATTCACGACATCACAGAAGGCGACAAATTCAAGCAGCACCCTGCCACCAGCGAACGCAATGCTGCCGAGCTTCGTTTGGTCCAACACTTATTAGGTGACGTATTCGCCGATTTGAACACCCGGCGCTTCATGCGAGGCAGAATGGGCTGTCTGAAGTCGGAATACCAGGCCACAGGACTACTTCGAAGCCTGGAGGAACATAGAATTGGAATTGCAAGGGAAAGAGGCTGTGAGTACTTGGTGGCTGTTATTACCTCGCTGTATGGAATAAGGGCAGCTAAACGCGAGGGATACTCAGTTTTAAGGGAGGTGTCGTTCCGCGACTACGTGGACCCCAAGACTGGCGAGAAACCAGATCTGAAGCTGTTGCCAATCCACACCGTTTCCCAGGCGGTTTATAAGAAGGTTCCAACTTAACTTGTTTATCGATCAGTAAACTTATGTTTCATTGGTGTTAGCCTTGCTGGTGCAGATATAATAGCTGTTTTATTTCGACCTGTATATTTTAACTCAATTATATCGTGTCGCTGTTTGACCAGAATTACTTCGGGTAAAAATATTAACGTCTATACCTCTTTGTTTATTAATGTCTACCTCTTTATTACTAGGACAATAAAAGGCCAAAAACAAAACTTACTTTTTTATCTAAATTATTTTACTGGTACTTACTTGTTTCTGGTTTATTGTTTATTAGGCTATAGTTTATTGTTAAAAAGCTTGCCCGAAAAATGTAGGCTAAGGGCGCTGTTCTATCCAACGCAGTTAGCTCACATAGACTAACAGCACAGAAGGTCAGACAAATATCCTAAATAGCCTACCTTTCGAAATCAAGATAAACAAAAAGTGACACATATACCATTTAAAAGCTTTTAACAATAGCACTTTCAGAATTTTATTGCTTCGTATAACTAAATCAGTTTTCATAGACACTATTTTGATTTACCATCTTTGAATACTAGATACTCAGCCTTCTGTTAAGATAGGACTGATCAACGTGCATTTAATCAGTTAGGTTGACCATTCGTATAGTACATTTTCGCTTACAAGATGTGTATTTTGATTAACGCTTAGCTTAATATTACTCTAAAGTTGGCACTGTCATGTACCAATTATTGTAAAATGAAAATGTAGTGTTACGGATAACATAACTCTTCGTAAGATGGCTATATATAGGTATATTGCAAAAATTGTTTTTCAATTGCCATAATACCTTTCGGTAATTAAAAATTTTGCTCCGCAATCTTTTTTTCGTTTGCGGCACACCAACAGAGCTCAAACAATTTGACGACACACCTACAAAATATATGCCAAAATCGATAGTAGAAAACATCAGAAATATATATCCTAGCAGGCAAGGAGGAAAGAAGCGATTTATGGTAAACGGCGCCGAAATTTTGACGTAATATACACTCCTTTGTAGTAAGATTTTGCTGTTTTGCAGATTTCCTAGAATTTCTGAACCTGGTCAAAGTCCTAAAAATTGTAGGCTACCCCCCATGCAATACTGTATGGTTAGAGAACAGAGGGCTTTTAATAGCATTCAAAAGAAGAAACCTGACCTTGGCGCTTTTCGCGCAAAATAAAAATGCGTTTATTTGTTTTAAATAGGCAAAACTCTATTGTAGATGCGTGACGAATGAGGTAGCCTGCCTACATAAAACGTTTTAAATAATGTTGGAAATAACGGCATTAGCCTAATAGTCTAATTTAACTAAGATGGAACTTTTTATGAATCAAACGGCGCAGCAGACCACATGCATGGGCCGAATAGTTTTCATTCAAACGATTAATAGCTCGCGCCAAGCGCGAAAGTAGATTGAACTCATATAGTTACACTTGGCTAAAAATACAGTTTGGGGGTGCATGACCTGGTGGCCTAAGGACCAAACCATAACCAATTTAAAAAATGTTAGACAAAATAACTTGTTAAATTCCGTGCAATAAATGGACAACTATCACGCGTCCACAAAATATTAAAACTAAAATAATGATAAATACCTTAAACCCAGGGCTGCGGAGTCGGCTAAAAATACACGGAATCCTACTCCGGCCCCCCAAAAAATAAACCAGAGTCCAGCTCCGGCCTAATGTGCGATTTTTTTGAGTCTGCCTTTACAGCCTGTATTTTACCCAAAGAGATTATAATCTCTTTGATTTTACCCATTCACGTAACTTAGTTAAGGTGGACGTTTAGCAATCCACTCATAGGGGTGTATCATAATTAGTCCACTCACAACACATGGTTGAAAATATTCAACCATATATTCTCTTCCACCTTTACAATTTACAGATTGCGGCAATATCAGTATTGAAATTTCGTACTGCGCATGCGCACGTCGGTTTCGGGTAGTCTTACTAGAGTCCCGAGTCCGACTCCAGCAGAACAAACCGACTCCGAAGCCCTGCTTAAAGCCCATTCAAATAGACAAATAGCCCACATTTGGGCCGCGGCCCACAGTTTGCTTACTACTGCCCTTGGAAAAGATTTTGTTAGAAATATTTTTCTTTAATTTTAAAGTACTAAAAGTTTACCGTTCGTAACTGCTGTAATTCAATAAAAACGATCGCCATTTAACTGTTTGTCTTTCGTTTAAATTACCGGGTCACTTATCCAGAGATTTATCGAACATAACAAAACGTAGTAGGTATACGGTATTTTTTTGGTTTAATGCAGGGGTTCTTAAACTGGGGTCTATGAACCCCTTGGGGGTCCGTGAACTCGTTTTAGGGGGTTCATGAAGGCCTTGTTTAAATATTAGTGTATGTTTAAGAAGTTTCCATATTTTCAAAGAAAACAGTTTAATTGAAAATAAAACGGATTTGTACTGTATGTGTTTAGACTCCATTTCACTTTCACATTTTTTGACCGAAATCAGCAGATTTATTAAGTTTATTTGTATTGTGACGTCAATTTATGACGTCATTTTTGAATGTTTTTCCTACTGTGGTCCACGCAAGGCCCAAAAAAATGTTTAGGGGTCCGCGGTAAAAAAAGTTTAAGAACCCCTGGTTTAATGGTATGTCAAAAACCAGAAATAGGGCACCAGCTAGATTTGGTCAGGTCAGGCAAACTGGAGAACCGTCTACAACACTCTTTTTTGGAAAGTTAACGCTGTGCTTAATTTAAGCCAAGAATTGAGGGGAATTTACACATACAAATTATTTTCAGGACAATAAACTTGCAACCTCACAGAAAATACCATCAGGTTGTCGTCTTCTTAATAGAGTTGTGCGCAACAGAATTATTTAACTAGCTCGATTGACGGATATAGGGTCTCTCTTTTTGCCGATTTTAGCTCTCTTATTTTTTTAGGCACTGTTCAGTGTTTGTAAAATAACTTCCATTTTGCCAAGAAAAGACCAATTTGAACACTGCATTTACTTAGAAAACGATATGGAACAGAAAATAAAGTGTGTTAATTGCACACAAAAATGTAACACAATAAGAAATGAAGCCTTGGTTATAACAAGTATTAAGTCATGAATAATTGCTCACTTGAAGGACCTTTTGGAACGATCGATAAAAACTTTTTCAACGGAACATATTACGATATGACACATGGGTTGGGCCGCTGTTTGGCCAGAAAGACACTCTAGTTATAATAAATACACGAAACATTGTGTTTTAATGGTATGCGTCCGCTGTAACAGAACAAGAAATAAATACCTGGTTAGGCTATTAATTGTCAAGTCAAAAACTATAGACTTAAGGAAAAAAGTAAACCTTAAACCAAATGGGTAGAAAAACAATAGCACGTGAACGGTAAGCATCGATTGACAACAGACTTGGACAACTAGATTTATTTTAGCTTTGTAAAATTAGATTAGAATTAAAATTAGAGCATTTTAGTTTTTCTAAATTAGATTAGAATTAGATTGTTTTAAGTTTTTTTAAATCAGATTAGAATTACCGAATTCCTAAAAAAACAAATTTCAACTAGAATCACATTTAATTAATCCAAAAAGAACGTGAATGGTAAATATGTGTTGGCTAACTTTTAAGACTTTTTATGCTTTTTAGACTGGAAAAATTACATACAAGTTGTTCCAACCAAAGAGTTTTAATTAAAATTCTGTGTTTCAACTGAGTCACTAAAAATGCGTTGGACAAAGCAGCATTTTTGAAAAATCCGAATTAGATTAGAACTAGAATTGGAGCACACAGGCAATTCATAAATTAGATTAGAATTAGCCGCATTTTACTCTAATTCAATGAATTAGAAAACTAGAATTATCTAGTTGTCCAAGTCTGATTGACAACACTTGGAAATGCAAGGGTGGTGACATTGCGCGAGTTTAATCGTTGTCCCAATCCGATTCAGTGTCGTGTTTATGAAATTCGTTGGAATTTGGTGATGGACTCCAATCAAAAGCATCCTCCATTCTGTTAAGTAGTTGTGACACAAATGTTAGTTAGCTATACACTATTTAAAATAAGTTAAAATGTATCCTACTTCAGAAAAATTATATTTATACATATAAGTAATTTTAGTCGTCTGTAAGTATTTATTACAAAACACTATTTATAATTTTGTATATAATAGTCAATTTTAAGCAGTAGGTACTACTTTTCTTTTAGTTTTCTATACAGTGTTTAATACTTTATAGTACAATCTTAACACAATTTCAAAAAACATATGTAGCTAAGCAAAGAGAGATTTAGATTGTAATTAGAGCGTATGTCAGTGTCACATCTTTTCGATAAATGATCATAGGTAACATTAAAAGGGATGTTTTCTTACTCATCATCTGTTGAATGATCCTCACAGGTGTCAAGGAAATAATCATTTGCCACCAGCACATGTTTCTCATCCTGGGTTAGGCTTACTCCATTTACGTAATGGTTTCGAAGTAACAATCTAAGAAAATGCAATTGACTGTCTGTTGGAAAAAAACGTTGGAAATTTGGTGTAAACTAAATTTAAGGTTAGACAATGTTTAAGGGATTCAAGACAAATGTAATTTTTATGCATTGCAATTACTGAATCAAGACATTTAAAAGAAACTTACAATAAATCTGCCTTGCCATGTTCAAACATGAAGAATTTTTCAAAGAGTGATAGTGGAACAGTTGTTAGATTCTTCGTGAAGCATACCAAACTAGGCTTGTATATTAATCCTTTATCGGTTAACAAAAGTAAGAAATTGTGTCTGCCAACTGGAATGTGTTTTTTGGCCATGCAGGAAACGTGGTTTTCTGCAGAGAAATTATTAAAAGGAATTGTTTTGTCTTCGGTGTCGCAATCAAATTGCCCAACGCAAGAACTAAATTGTTTGTAATGTTTTTCAAAGTTTGACGTCGACAAATTTTTATATGGTAGTCGAACATGACCGTAGAAGTTAAATTGCTTCAGGTCACGAACACATGGCACCAAATTATCATCTTCATTTAAAAATTGGTCAAAGACATTAGAAAAAATTTTTTTTATGAAAAAACGTACTGATGTTTTATTGTTATTTCTTTCATTGTGCATATCATGAATCAGCACACTTTTTATAGTCCTTTTCTCACTTTCTTTCTGACATGAGTCAATAAATTCTTTGATTACTGTAAACATATTCGATCGAATTGTTTCGGCAAATTTATCGAACGCCGTCCTAAAAGGGTAGCTCACACTCCATACCAAGCTGTAGTTGAAAGAGTTTTGACAAATAGGAATGCAACTGTTGCTTTTCTTTACAAAGACAGCACCTTGCGAACAATAACCTAAATGTCTTTGGTCAACCGGAGCTTCCCCTACGCCTATAAAATCAACAGTGTAGCCATATTTCAAACAAATGATTTTACACCATGATTTAAACTCTGCTCTGGACCACTCAAACTTGTGATCCCAATGCCGTAGTCTATTCTTGGAGTTAAACAGTACGTTAAAATCAGCATTTGGAGTTGTGATAACAACTAGATTTGGTGCAATAAAACCAAAAATATTTCTTGAAAACCGATGAAGATTTGCAGGGTAGATGTGTTCTATTAACTCAATGCAGACAACAGCATCGACGAGTGAAAGCCTTGTATCCCTTTCATGAACAGATCCCTACCAAGGAGTAAGATAGTCAAAAAAACTTCCAACTGCAAATATTATTCAAACAGATGCTTTTACTATAATTTTAAAACAACTTTTGATCAAATAAATGTTTGTCACATATATACTGTTACTTAAAGTTTTCTATGTCTGGCTTCTTGACACAAAAAATAAACAGCTTAAAAAAATTGAGATTACAATCACCTTATATTTCAGTTTATAAGTAAACAAATTTATATATTTTAAAATAACACATTTTTTCAAATAAAAAACAATTGACAGCATTATTAATGCTGTTATACAAAGAATGAAAAAAGCATATATGTATACCGTTTGAACGAAAATAGGTAATTATTTTATTGAGACAACAACTTCTATCAACAGAACACGAATATGTTAATTTTTGGATTGGTAACACATAAATACCTCATAGACTTTACTGATTAACACCAAGATATTAACTTACTTGATACAGTCCAACTTTGAGGGGTCGCACCCTGGGTACAAGAAAATCTGCTGTCAAAGGCTCCAGTCTATGGTGAGAAGACGAAAGCAACTCAGCACAGATGTCGACTCCGTACAATTCCTCAATATAAGGCTCGTGAAGGGCTAACTGCAGAAACTTGCACTCCGCGCAACCGAAATCGACAACCTAAAAAGGAGATTTTTTCCACTGTATTTGTTAAAACTGCATAGATGTTGTGTCAAGTGATATTTGCGACAGACATGCCCTTTGAATACCTGGGTTCGAAAGCTGTCAAAACATTGGTAATTGAATTGAATTTGCCTTTTTTGTATATTTTTTTAATTGGTTAAACTCTTGTCCTCAACCATCAATGTGGGATAACAATTGTAAAAGCACATGACCGTGAAAATCACACAACTATTAAAAAATTAGGATGTGCTTCCAGAGGACAGAAAAGAGTGAATTTCAAGAAAATATTTAATGTTGAGGTTTTTATGAGCTTGATTTTTTACACCATCGATAAAAGTACTTGATTAAAAAAAGGTTAAGATTAGGAACGGAACCTTTTTTGGGCGAAATGTTGATAGGACTTCAAGAACTTTCACATATCTCTGGTGATATAATGGAGGTGAAAATAATATGGAAGCATCTTGGTCTGGTTCCATAGAAATCCTTAATTTCCTTAACCGAATTTTGTAAAAGAGAACAGAATATTATTAGATATAACACCAAACTAAGAAAGATAAAATCTACAAAAAGTCATTACCGCTTCTTTGTGTGTAAACCATATCAAGTCACAAAGTATATTAAATCTGTCCTTTTTGGACAGGAGATAGATAACTTATTTGAAAATCAAAAATAGGAATCAAAATACCATTAGGTTATATAGAACCTTTTTATCTAAAAATCTTAACCTATTTTAATATCTTTCTTAATATTGTAAACTCTTGTTTGTTTTCAAAAGTAAACAACTTTCGTAACCCAGGTTACTTGTAGGTGTCATATTTTGTGCAATAAAGAAAAGATAAAGCATATGTAACTTTAAAAGTCAGGGCTGGCAATTTTTATATTTAGATAAAGTCATGCTTTCTGCATAATTAAACTCTTTTATGATAATACAGTAATAGTAGAGTAAATGCATAAATGCAAAATTTCTTTACAACAGAAAGACCAATAACTATGGTTAGAAATTAAAATAGGATGTAGCCTAGTTTTTTGAACCATCATACAGCATTGCTGCCTTGCATTAAAAAAAAAACGGATTGCGCATGCGTTGAATAATTTCTAACACCTCGGCATACCTGATTGAATAACAGTTCGGCATTATTTGCTGGGTCATAAGACTATAGACCGAAGCATGACAACAAAACTAATATACGCTTTTTAGGCTTGCAAAACATATTACATCTTACTAATTTTATAATATTGGCAAAATGTTTTGGTTCGGGTTGTTTCTAGAAAGGCGCATAAAACGAATTGACATTGTTATTTTCGGGTGGGTTAATTTGTTCAACTTCTTGTGTTGGCTTATTAAGCTTGTCCAGCGTACTTGCAATTTTTATAACAAGAATCTATGAGAGACAACTGACAAGAGTATGTCTTCAATCTACATTTAATTTTCCCGCCAATAAGTTAAAACGTCAACTCGAAACAAGGCAGCCAATACGAGTATAGCGTTTTTTTTTCGCTGTTACGAACATTTGTCATCTATCATTCGAATAGGTCAGGGGTAGCCACTAGCCAACACGTCGATCGCCACATTTTACCTGGTCGATCGCGTCGAATATGTGTTACGTCATTACAGTAGCTGTCGCACACATGCGGAACTTTATTAAAATGTCCAAATTGTTGTCTGGACAAGCCTAATAAAGCGTTCTTTGACGTAACAAATTAATCTCCTTCGCTCGCTTGGAATGAAATTAACGCTTAAAATGCCTAATAAAATTGTTCTTGTTACTATTTTCTTGAACCAGTCGATCGCAATCAAGAATAAGTTGGCTACACCGGGAATCTAGGTACGGCAAAATGTTTAAGTTCACTTCAGTTCAAAATTTTGTGAGGGTAATTTAGATTCTTAATCGCTCTCTGGATGTAATCTAATAGTAACTTTCCAAACAGGACGAGATCGAGTGATACTCATACACCGTGCAGATAACATGGCGAGCTTAAAGAGGTTTTTCGAGTGTATAATCTCCGACAGTCCTGCCCCTATTCAGTTGCACTTGTTATTCGTACCATGTATTTGATTGAGCAGTCCAACAAACACCCTTTAAAAATGAATATTTAGCAATATTCGCTTTAAACTGTCGAGTCAACAAGTCCACATTTCAACGATATAAACCAGCGGACACCCTCTTCGAAAAGAACCGTTGTTCGGGTTTAAATTCATTTGGAAGAGATGTTAAGTTGCAGTCAAAAACATCTCTCGAGTGCAATAAGTTTCCAATCTTGAGTGTGCACACTAACTCTATTGTTTTATGACGCGCAAGGCTGGAGTGACGACCAAATGAAGGCTAGTTTAAACTGGGCTACTTCTTAGCATACACAGACTAGCCTATACATTTCTCTTTAAATCATTTGGCTAAAAATATAGATCTTCGACATGCTAAACGAGGAATGAATGAATTGTTTGATTCACAGTTCTACGTCAAGTTTGAATAACTTATTTTACAGTTATCTTTTCCCTGTGCAATATTTGGTAAACGAGGAATGAATAAATTGCTTGATTCAAATTTCTACGTCAATTTTGAATAAGTTTTTTTACAGATATATTTTTCCTGGGTAATTTTTCGTCTCGTTTCACCTGTTCTGTTTTAGTTAACCGTGATGCACGGCTATTGTTAAATACAATATTTTTTTGCTCTTAATTCAGCCAATTTGCTCTACAGTGCGTCAACTAATTTTTCGAACAACCGAAATCTGTAGTATGCGCTAAAATAACACCCGCAAAATCTACTACAGTCAAATTTATTGTATATAGTAGGTAAAGACTGCATTTCTGCCATACAAGTTCGACATCCCTTAAGCATGAAATTTGTCGGTTACGCCGAGTAGAAACATACACAGTTAATCATACTTCGGCGAAAACCACGAAAAAACTTTCAAAAATGCTGCAATAAAGCTAAAATACGCCATCATTTCAGGGCCAATTTTAAACGGAATGTTGGTGTGAAGTTAAAACAGTTCTAATAAACAAGGATTTACTGTCAAAACACAATAGGTAATAAATTAAGTACGTTCTGGGCTATTATATATTGGCGACCAAATGAAACAATTAGACATATAATTCTGTAAGAAACAGAAAAAAAAAACTACAAGATACAGCACAAATTCTTAACGGGTGTTAAAAAAGCAAAAACATCAGCGGCGAGATAGGTACCTAGAATATGATAAGGTTTAGCTAATAAAGGGACATTTTTAGGTTTTGATTCCGCATGAGGTTCGCCGTTAGTTTTGCGATTTTAAAGCAATAAAAATAATATTTTAAGGTTTTTGAAATGTTAAAGTTTTCAAAAAGGTTGCGCCAGTTAGTTAAGTGCAAACTAAAAACAAAGAGTAATAAATATTTTAATTGCCCTAATAGACATATAATTAGGCTATATGCGTGTATTACGGTATTGCACGTACTCAAACAATAATTCTACAACACACGGCATGTAAGTTTGTGCAGCCTGTACGTACGTGCAAGAGTAGACGGTATAAATATGTGTAAGGGGCATGTATATTTGTAGCGTAACAACAGAGCGGGAGTGCAAAAAATATATAACGCGATTTCGAGGACGGTGTTCAATCGACAATTCAATATATTGCTACACTGTTTTAAAACACATAACAACGGTTACCAACAAACTCCTACTATTTTAAGCGACATTCATTTGGCGACAATTGACTATTTATTTCAAAGCATAAATTAAACGTTTCTGTTCAGCTCCGCCATGTAATTAGTTTTATGAGAAATTTTCGTTGTCACCAATTCAATTGGCCATTCTAGTCTACTTATTAACACTGAGTACTAAGTAAGTCGATATATGAGTTTATCAATAATATCGGCCGAGGTTCAACTCAAACTAATAAATCGGAATCAATTTGAAGCAATCTTTTACCATAAAAGTTATAAAAAAGCGTTTAATAAAAATAAAGTTCTAATTTTTTTGAAATATAATATTTTGTTTTCAATTCCATTTATGTGTTTTTCTTACTGTGTTTATCATCATGAAAAGTATGCAAAAAAAAGTTGCACAATTAAATGTAGTTAAACTGAATGTCATTTGTACTAATTGTTCAAATACTTAAAGTTATTACTGTTTCTTAGGTAGAGAAAAAATCGGAATCGGTCCAAAAACGTGAAACGGTCCACGTTTAATGTATTTTGAAAAATTTAGTGAAATTTGTTTTACGCGTGTTTATCTAAGATACAAGGGGGGAGCCTAAAATGTGTCCGTAGAAAAAAAGGTTAGAAGTCACGGAAATAGAAAGATGCACTACGTTACTACTAAAAAACAAAAACACCAAAAACTTGATCGAATGCAGTGCGTCGGAAATACTGTGTATGGGATTTGTTTTCAGTTCCCAGCGTCTATTTGAGCCATTGGCATTTCTCCAGTGGTCTTTTTGTTAGAGTCCTGAAAGACAAACACGTTATACTTGGCTGTAAAGTAATTTTCGGGACTGAATTATATAAAGGCAAGAAAATCCGAGATTTATAGATTCTTCATCCACCATAAACTGGTAGCATTTCTAGTTACAATAAATCTACCAAAACGAAAACAACTTAATTGATCATAAAGTAAATCGCAGTGTCGACTTTTATTGCTTACTGAAATCAGTTTGCCTGACCAGGTTTGTCGTGCAAGCAAAAGGCTCGAAAAATTTAGCTTTCAATTAGGGTTCTATTCAGGATCTTAGTCAAACCAGGACCGTCACATTAAAACCTACTGCTCTACGTAGGCTCAGTGGGAGATAGTTGAGAACGACTATTACAATGATGAAGTAGTGGCCCTTGGCCAACGATTTCGACATACTTATATAATTGTACATCGCGGAACTATGTCAGTTTCACGCCATTGTCGTGAAAAAATCCTAGGAGACCACCACAGCACTTTAATACTAATGCGTATCGATTGGTAGCTTTGAAACGCAATTGCTGTGCATTTTGTTCTCGCACCAAAAGCATTTTGCCATTTGAAAGGTTACCTTTTGTCCCGAGGCCAAGCAATTCATTCGGGCCAAAAATTAACATAAATAAAGTTTTTTTAATTATTGCATAATTTCTGTAAGTTTAAAAACCGCTACATAGCGTACCAGAATCAACGATATATCACAAAACTGGTTTCCGGGATTAATTTGAAAAAGAGTTTTGGGCCAGATTTAGACTTTTCGACAATGTTCCAAATTCCAACAACCTTAAAGTTAATTACGTCAAATTTAGCATCCTTCAGCTAGACCGTAAGCCCCAAGGTCAAAGATCCACCTGCTCCTAGTTCAGGAGTAGGCAACCTACGACCCGGCACTGTAAATCAACCGACTGGTTGCAAACTTTTAACGTTTTAGGCGTATATGTAAACCTTGCCATGGTAGGCAATTTTTTGGGGGGCATAGTTTCGTATATGGAGTATATAAATTAGACAATTATGGCTATCCACAAGGATTAATTACGAAATATAACCGTCTGTTTACCTGCATTGACCTGCCCTTTGTTTCGATTGGCAGCAGAAGACAGGCAAGCGCGGCAAGCAGACTCACAACTGCGTATATCGACACCGCAGCCGGCTCCGATGAGCGAAGCAGGACCTGGGTGAACAAAAGAAGCCACGTGTTGGTAAAGTTTTGTTTAGAAAATAGCGAAGTGCATTCTGCCGAATGTGGTTTATATAAATATATAGCGAAGCTCTTCTGTTTGTTTTTACAGTCGTTTCGAAGCCTAGAGCAGCGGTACTTTAAATTATATTTGGTCCGCGCTAGATTTTACATTCATCTTTTTATGAATGCGTACAACAGCCCAGTTTATAGGGCTATAATGTTGTCTCAATTGAGAAATCGTATTTTTTATTTTCGTTGTTTATATATTTAATCTGCACACTTGAAAGGCTCTAAAAAAAACATGTTCTGTCGAATCTTAACTAAACCATTACCCATTACAATTGGCTAGAACACTTATGGAGATATTTCTTTTTTTAAACTAAAACAGCGTATTTGGCGAACCAATCAAGATTTGTGTATAATTTCTCTATTATAAGAAATCAGTCTAAAATGTTTTAGACTGTATATCCAAGAAATAATACCTAAATTTATAAAAGATATTGTTAGCTACGAGTTTCGCTACCCATTAACAATGCCCGTAGTCCGCTCGAAAACCCAAATGATGCATAACTCGTTTGTTTGCAAGTCAATTCGACTCTGGAATAGTCTCCCGGCGAAATTACGGGCTGTATCTTCAGTTTCAATATTTAAAAAAAATATTGAACGTCATTTTTTCTATAAATCGACCAATACACACCACCTTTACGGAAAGAATCCTAAAATTACTGCTGTTCTTTGCATGTTGAGATTAGGCCACAGTCCACTGAATATAACATATACGTTTCGTACTTGTATTTGCGGAGCTTCTGAAACTCCAATACATTTGTTTTTTGAGTGTCCACTATTAACCGCCGAAAGGTCCGTTTTAATGAGCGCAATTTGTTCTCTGTTTGTCGATAATTCTGTAATGTCACCGACTGCGTTGTTTTCCTTGTCTAATACTACTTTGTTGAATTACATTCTGTTTGGACATCCTGATTTAATTTGCTCTGAATCTCTCATTTTATTTAACGCTGTACATGACTTTTTGTTAGCTTCTCGTAGATTTTGATGCAATTTCTTTCCAGTGTCCAGTATTAATTTATTACGTGTTGTTCCTTAAAATTGTTTGTTACTCGCTGTAATTGGTGTCCGCGACAAAAGGTTTTCTTCAGTCGTAAGACTGCCACCTGATTGTCGTTAAATCAATAAAAAAAAAATAATAATAATTGGTTTTGAAACAAGTCTAAGTTTCCCAACGTGAGTAAAACTCGGGCTCAATTTTGTGTTTTGCTCTTAACAACAATTGAAAAGCGGATCGGCAGTCAGATACCATGGCTTAAAACGATTCCACAAAGAAGCCTCATATACAAGAAGGTAAATAAACATTTTGCAACTTCTTGAAAAGTTAACTGCTTTACCTGCGCTATAAAGGGCGTGATGATGGCTCCCAGCCTTGCTACTCCACTGCACGATCCGAGTCCTATCGCTCTCACATTGGTCGGGTAAACCTGAAACGACGTTGGATTGCGAAATGTTAGCGGGTGCTTGTGGTGCTTGCGCTGCTTTACTTGGTTACAGCAAGGGTGGCACAATACTGAAATTGCTAATGTTTATAAATGCGGTATGGTAAAATGGTCGAATTCCTATTCGAGTCAAGCACAAGCTAGTTTAACAAATACCAAGTCCGTGTCTAAGTCCACGTGTTTACCTACTAATACCTACTTCCAGTCTACGTGATTGGTTATAGCTTGTAAGGCCCCAAGTTAATTCATTAGCATCACAATACTTAAAATAAAATAAAACAAATTGATTACCCCGTTCTATCACATTTGCAATGATAAATTGACGTAACAGCCAGCAAAACAAAAAAATAGAAATCAAACTGTTTAAGGCAAAAAGGAAGTCAATAATTCACCTTTACTACAAATGTTTTTATTTATGACACTTGGAAGTTATCCAAGCCTTTCGCAAAATTCACTTAAGTCCAAGTCAAAACTTTACATCATTTATTCAGACAAATTACTTCAGTTGGGCTTAATGTAAAGTATCTACACGAATGGAATGCACTTCGGTATTTTTCTGTATTCCTTTTTTTGTGAAATTGGCCTAATTTTTAGATTTTACGCACAATTTGCACATAAAGCAGTAGGCTTTTTAATTTTTTCAGTTTTTAAGATAACACTGGCAAATTTGAAATTAAATCTTATACATTTTTATATGCAAGTTGATTAAAACAAGAAGCTGAGTTAAAAGAGTTGCCTTAAAGTTATCACGCCAAAGTAAGTGTTCTAAATGTCAAAGATGAAAACTAAGAACTGACTGCAAATCGGGCGAACCCGAAATTTTTCGAGCGTACAAATGGTTATCAGGAAAAAATCCAATTTGTTATTGCGTAAGTTAATTTCCACCTTCTACAGTTTTACCTCTGGGGTGTAGACGTAGGCTGCTTGAAATGCCCCAGAAATAAAAGCCCGAGCAGAAAAAATGAACCCAATCATTGCGGTCCTGAAACAAAGTAACACATTTCAGTGGTCAATTTAAATCCTAATCTATTGTTACTGTCATTGCGAACATTACTTGGTTAAGCAATTCAATTGATACCACTTTTGACAGGAATTTACGCCTTAGAGCCTGGGTGTAAATTTCGTAAGCAAGAGATTTCTTATATTTTTATTGAAACCTTGTAGTTTTTGAAAGGCTATGTTTTCGGTCAAACAAATGTTTTTTATTTTATAACTTTTCAAGCCCCCGAAAATACTAAATTTGTTATTTAGCCAATTGTCAAAAAATACTAAATAGTTTATTTATCCAAAAGTCAAAAAAATACTAAATGTGTTATACAACCAATTGCCATTGTTTACAGTATAAAAAAATCGCGGCAATCACGAAAACTAACAATTACTTCAGATATCAACCAGGAGACAGCTGACTCGATATACGGTCTTTCGCTGTCTCCTGGGAATGTCAAATATTGCTAAACGTTTTGATTTCGACCATTTTTTTGTTTTTTGATGTTCCAAATAAAATCATATCTATCTATCTGTTATAACATTTTACTGTAGCGGAAGCTAGCATTCACATAGTTATATAGCTTGGTGTGAAGAAACAACAAGCAAAAGTCAGCTCACCGACGGATTCTAAGATGCTGCAATGCGCATTGCTACCAGCACACAGCTTAAGGCCATTTTATTTTCAAAATTTCAATTTATTTCTTGATGGTTTGCTTGAAAACAAATATTGACCACCGATTTGGTACGCTGAAAGTAACTCAAAAAAAAAAACGGTCTACAAATACCGCATACCGCAAAGTACATTCAATGTAATAAAATTGACCCATCCACACCCAAACGCTAACTCGCACCCTAACCAAATTAATGTGAGTTGCGGTATGTTTGAGTTGGACCACCTGGTTTATATTATATTTTTTGGTTCATGAGAGCAACAACTAGTGTACAGACTCTCGGAGTTGGGGGGCTAACATTAGGGTCTCAGGCTACTTACCTTGAGGTACACATTAGAAGGAGAAAGCTGAACAGTGTGAAACCGAATAGATCGACAGCCATTGTGATTTTGCGACCCGCGTACTCGATAATGGCAACCGTGATTAAAATACCTGACGCAAGTGTAAAAAAGCGGCTTTAATTTCACAAAAGCTAAAACTTTTAAAGTACTGATATCGACGATTTTTTATGTTTTGAAATGCGATACTGGTAGAAGATGCTTTGATTGAGGTCTTTCGAGAAAAAGGTTTGTTCTGATAACAAATTTATTTGATCCTGGAAAAAGTAGCTAACATTACGCACAGTTCATTTTAAACAGGTGTTAGCAATTGGGCCTCCAGCCGTCTATATAAAAAATTACTAAAGTTAAACATCATCAGATAGTTTACATGTCTAACACCAATTCAATAATCGGTTAAAAAACATCATTGGGATCCTTTTGGGCGACATTATCGGATATTTCTAAGATGAACCGGGTTAAACATGACATTTTCCCAAGCGTTAACTACTATTTCAGAAAACTTAGCAGAAACATTCATGTTAAAAACTTAAATGATTAACAAGTAAAATAATCTGTTGAAATTCACTTTTCTTAAAACCATTCCAAGGGATTACAATTACAATTTTCGGGGGTAATGTAGGCTAATTGACAAGAATTGTTCAAACCTGGGAATTCCGCCAGAGTTGTCCACATAAGATCGACGTAATCTTTTTGTGTCAACGTCTTGCAAACCATGTTGCAGTCGCTTGTAGAGTTGCTCGATACACCTGGAACATTTTTTAGGAACATGACTCAGTTGAAAGGATGTTACAGTCAAAAGTGTTAATTTGGTTTCGACCAAGGTTTAGTTTAACGAGTATCAATTTAAAAGTGAAAAAAAAAAAAAAAACGAATTTCCTGTTTTAATTAACCCGTGTTATCTGATTAATTTGTTGTGATTTAATCTTACTTTTAACCTAATTGGTTTATTGATATCCTCGCCCATAACGGGTTAATCATTTTTTTTTAAATTATATTTGTTCAGAGGGTAACAAAGTCTGTTCATTTTGGATAAAAGTCTTGTTCAATAATTTATAATCCAGAAAATATTAAAAATCGGATTTGTAAGATTCATTGACCCTTGTTATTTGATTCATTTCTTGTGCTTGCTATATTATCTTATCATATTTGAATTTTATTTCTTTATTGATAGCCCCGCCCTGAATTTATAAATCCATCTATTATTTTCGATTCTATTTTTACTCGTTTAGATTCCAAAGAGTAGACAAACGTTCGCTATTATTTACAGCTCCCTCTGCTGGTTTTAGTTACATAAAACAGTCTTTATCGAAAAACAATGTTGGACAGTGGTATAGAAAAAAACTCACTAAAACACTGGTCGCTGGGCAACATATTTTTCCAGTTCAGAGGCTGCCACTAACAAAGTGTGTTTTTCGGATAAAAGTCTTGTTCAATAAATTGTAATTAAAAAAATAATAAAAATCGGATTCCTTAAGTTTCTTTAGCCCATGTCATCTGATTCATTTGTTGCGCTCGTGATTTATCTTTCATTAGTTTTTTTTTGCTCGTTAATAGCCTCGCCCCAAATGTTCTAATCCATTAATTAATTTAAATAGTATTTTTTCTCGTTTATATTCCCTAGTAGACAAACGCACGATTCTGTTATGTACAGCAACCCTCCTCTGGGTTTCATTACGTAACACAGTCTTTCTCGAAATTAACCTATTCGGCCGAGGTAGACGAAAGTTAACTCACTAAAACAATGGCCGCCGTCGGAAGCCTGCACTTGAAACAGCTCGGTTGTCATCAGAACTAACCCGTAGTAAGCAAAGGCACAGTTAAACCTGGAAAGAACATAAGTTGGTAACATCGGTTTTCAAAACATCCTGCTTATGAAGTTATTGACAGCTGCCGAGATACATGTGAATTCGTAATAAAAGTATCTTACCAAATAATCCAAAGAAGAACCGTGGTCTTTCCGATTTGCTTATTCTCAAACAAGTCCTGAATCCGGCCTCTTTTTTTCTAAAAAGAAAAACAATAGGCAAAGTCGTGATGTGCGCGGGCTTTGAGCAAACTTCATTACCATCGGTTTTAGACATACAGTATATTGGGTATACACAGTTTTTCGTTTGTATATATATATAAGTATATTTACCAATACATTAGCATACTTTTAACAGTACAACGAAGTTATCCTAAACTTCCAAATGCCTGGGAAAACCACAGCCTCACAAGCAGACTTGGACAACTCAATTTTTTCCGCCTAACAAATCAGATTAGAAATAGCATTACCGAATTCACGAGCATTTTTAATGCAAATACAAATTATGTTCCCTGTGATTGGGAATATCAATGACACTGATTTGTTTCGCCCACATTGAGAAGTTTGTTAACCTAAATAATTACAATAAGTGATTTAAAGCCTGTTCGAACAAAACGCCGTTTGGTAAAAAGCATTTCCAGTCCAATTGCGCAACTTAAGATATTTTACAAACGATTTGACTTGGACTTCAGTTATTTTACAAACGACTTGACTTGGACTTGGGGTATATTACAAACGATTTAACTTGGACTTCAGTTATTTTACAAACGACTTGACTTGGACTTCAGTTATTTTACAAACGATTTGACTTGGACTTCAGTTATTTTACAAACGACTTGACTTGGACTTCAGTTATTTTACAAACGACTTGACTTGGACTTCAGTTATTTTACAAACGACTGGACTTGGACTTCAGTTATTTTACAAACGACTTGACTTGGACTTTACTGGGACTTCAGTCCTTTCAAATGACTTGATTACAACAGTGGTACCTGCTGACAGCAAACGAGTTTTCCCAGGGGCATTGCGGCGTTATTCTCCAAGGCGATCCGCTTAAGCGTTTCGTAGGCTTTTTCCGGCTGGCCAGAAAGCACGTGGAATCGTGGACTCTCCGGTATCCACTGAAATTACAAAAGAAAACTTAGCAAATACCACACTCATTTTTGTGCTAAACATGAACAAAAAAAAAGTTTCGACTTTAAGACGTCCTAGTTTCAACAGTAAATGATCACTTACTATAATAGGTGACTAAAAATAACTGTTACGACCGCTAAAGGCGAAAGGATTGTTAACTACAATAGCTTCTACAACTAAAATTTGTAGTTTTGATTATCATAATAATAATGATGCGTGCACTCTTAACTGGACAGTATAATTAGGTCTTGGCATGGCAGTGCCACAAGCCAACGCCAATGTAAAAATTTACGCCTTACTACAATGATTAAAATCATTGATTTTGTGTAATACACTGCTACATGAAACATGTTTGTAAAAATTAACAAATTGTTGGTCACATTTTTTCGAAATGCAATCACATTCCATTATGTATTGCAGTTTTCAAGTCACTGTACGTACAAATATCACAATCACTACAAATCCAAGCTACATTACATATAGACATATCCAAAATCATTATACATATTGAAATGATCAAAGCATTCTTTCGAATAACAAAATCTGCCTGAATCCGAATGGTGAAAACAAACGATTCTGGTAGCACATCAATGATAAAGAACATATTGAAATGATAATAAAATCAGAGCGAATGTGAAAAACAACGCGTTAATAGCTTTACCTTGCAAGCAAGTGCGAATAGGAACAAGGGAATCGCACTCAGCGCCAACAGCCAGCGCCATCCAAGCGTGGGCATCACCAGTATTGCGAGAAGAACCTCAAAACAAGTTCCGACAGCCCAAAATACCTGCCGAGCAATTCAATTATTACAAATTATTGTCAAGCAAGTAAATTGTTACGCTGTATTGCAGTGGTTCCCAAACTTTTTTGTTGCCTTTGAAAACGTTTGTTAGGCTTGTGAGTTGCGACTAACCCAGTGATGGGAGTTTTAATACTTTTTTGTTTGCTTGTTTGTTTATAACACAAACTTAAAATTAATCGCTTTTGTTTTCTGTAACAATTGCTTCGAATGTACATGTTAGGCTAAAATATTATCTTTAAAAGCATTTCATCAAAAAAATTCAGTTTAAACAAAACTGAATCGTTGTGCTATGCCGTTGAAATTTAAACGACGAACTGATTTAGGTGGTTTGAGACTCTTTTAATACCAATTTTGTTTTTGGTATAATATTTATTTTTTATTTTTCGTGCTAACATATTTTTAACTATTGTTTTATCAAAATCATAGTATCTAATAGAAAAGGATTTAGTCACTCTTATCAAACATTAGCTTATATAAACAATTCAAATAATTCAGTCAAAATATGATTTGTCATTTAATTGTGTTTGTTCGTTATACAAAAATGCTCTCACCTCAATCAACATAATGCAAGCTGCCCTTGATTTGACTGGTAGAAACTCGGCATACAAAGTGACCCTATAAAAAACATCTTTGTTACTGCTTTCGTAAGCCCGGAGTAGCAAGGCCAGAATAACTACAGAAACATAAAACTTCAGGTATCTTAAAACAATGATATTGGAGTTAAAACAAAACTGTGCGTGACTACATAACGTTTAAATTGACTTATGAACAGGATACATTTCCTGCATTACAGTGTTTTAGCTCGATAGTAAAATATCTGGGAAGTAGTAAACAAAACAAAAAACAAATTATAATTGAACTTCCACTTACGACTGGGGCACGCCACCGACTCCGAAGCCGACCAAACCACGCAGAAGCAAAACCCAAGTTAAAGTTGGGGAGAATGCACTAAGAAGTCCCATGTAGAATGTCCACACAACACACATGATCAGACCCTAGAAGTAAGTTATAATAATCAGAGCTGCAAAGTCACTTAAAAATAACCCGAGGTTGTCTCCAGGCAAAAAAAATAACCAAAGTTTGCCGACGGCCAAATGTGAGATTTTGTTGATTCCTGAGTCCGGCTCTTAGAAATTTAAATAACTAAACTAAGGTTGACATTCAGCAATTTACTTATAGTGGTGTCATATAACTCATTTACCCGCAGTACATGGTTGGAAAACAATTTATGCAATACAAATCAGTGTCACTAAAAGACATGTTGCCTTTTTTACAGTTAGCATAGTTTGGCATCAAATAAGGCAACTCTAAGCACAATTTTTTGGCAGCCAAAAATTGAGACCAGGAAAATTGAGAACAAGAATGTTAACTTACAGCACCGTATCCTTTCCTACCAACTTAGGTGTTATTTAGGACAGTTAAACTTTATTTCTTATTCATTTAAACAGGTTGAAAGGTCTTATTCGGGTAAATATTGGTCTTACTTCGGTGAGTTTATGTCATGTGTTATTTTATAATAGATATTAACAGGTATATTTCCTTAATATGTCTTTAGTGTTAATACTATAGCACTATATATAATAACAGTTTAGATATGGTTGCTGTTATAGGTCTTATTTGGGTTTCCCACGACAAAATAACATTTCTGATGGACCCAAATTTAAAACGAGACTGGGATATAATTCGGGTACAAAAACTTACAGTTCTTCTTCCATATTTATCGCAAATGTTGCCCCACATCGAAGAGCTGCACATCATTCCAATAAAAACAACCTTAAAACAAAGTTTTTAATGAATTCAGGAATTTTGCTTCATTTTAAAAACAAAAAATCATATGTGGCACATTAATGTTTTTTCATGTTATCTCAACACCACAAACCATAGGTTGGTAATGTACTTTGATCAACAATTACTGTATCTATAGAGATTATTCAGATGCAGTCAGCTATTTAAGAGGAGAAGTGTTACATGGTTACACAGTCTACAACTGTAAACTGGTTCAATCAATTATGTAGGAGTCATTTAACACTTTCACTAGCTTTTAGGCAATCTATTTCTTGATTAGTTCCACATGATTGGAACCCACTATGGCATAGTTTTGTATGCTTACTCAACTAGAAAGTTTCACCAGGCATCTGTAAGTCTACAAAAAAATCAGTTCAAACCAATTCACCAAGAACGAAAAAAAATTAAAGTTTTGTTAATATAATTTTATAAAAAACGATACCAAAATTAAGTACTTTTAATAAGTTTAATGTTAATGTTATAATTACAAATTTTCTTTGAAATAATGGAACAACACTTTTTATTTAAAAACAATAATGTGTGAAACTTATATTTACTATTTAAGTTTAATTCCAGTATTTGGCAGGTAGCATGATTTCGTACAAATCTATCGACTTACAGTGGTAATTAGTGCCTCCTGCCAACCATACAATCTCCAGTCACACTTCAGTTGAGGAGAAATGATGCTCAATATCATCAACTCCATTGCATCGGCCATCTTAAAATCATAATAAAAATACTATCAGAAGAAATGAAATAGTTTATTTGGCTTTATTTTGATTAAAAAAAATAATTTATTAGAATACCTTACTGCTTTGCTTGCATCATTGATCGACAGATTTGGTGAGTCTGCAATTTCGGTTCACTTAAAATGGCATATTACATTAGTGGCTTTGGCTAAAAGCAGTGGTTCCCAACTCGAGTTCGCAACCCCATTAGGGAGGTTGTCTGGGGTGTCGTTAGTAGTAATTTCTTTGATAAAGTAAACATTGAGAAGGAAAATCAATATGCAACTAAAGAAGGAGCAAAAGCAACTTCCAGTCTAAAGATTGTGTGTAAGTAGTTTTTGCTGCGATGACTCATAACCACTCTGGAAAGTATGGCAAGTGCAGCCGCAAAGTTTTTTTCAATCTTTCAAAAGTGCACCCCGAAAAAAATCTGAACTCCACCCCAAATATGTGAAACGCTAGTGCGGCATACCTTTACAGTGCAATGTATGCAGCACAGAGTACATCAGAAAATTGAAAAGTGTACCCGGAAATTTGAAAGTGTACCAGAGGTGCAATTTTTTTTACCTTTGTTGCACCCGGGCACCCAGATTTTTTCAGCCGTGCACCCGCAAGATCTCGTCAAGATCTGTCATACTTTCTAGACTGTGACTCTGAGACATGTTTACAATGTCACCATTCTGCTTGTTTTTTATGAACAAACCTAAAAATGGTAATGTCATGAAAAGAGCAATCAAAACTTTCTATAGCTAGTATAATTTATATACTTTTGCCGTTAATCCAGATATTTTAACCAAAAACATTCGGGCCAGAAATGGAACCATTTTGATCTAATTTAAATGTTATTCTAATTAACTTCATGGTTTATGTATTACCGATTTATACTCTAAAATTGGGGGATCGCATAAGATTAGGAAAACTGAAAAGGGGGTCACGAACCACTGAGTTAGAGTCTTCCCATAATATTTCACAAAAATATTGAAGGCTCAAGAATAAGCATTCAGCAGAGCATTTTGTCAGGAGTTAAATACCACCATGTTTATCTTGCTCATGCAAATAACATATAACAACCTCTAACCCACTTTGGAATGTATGGCAAATGCACTTGCGAGTTTTTTTCAACCTTTCAAAAGTGCACCCCCAAAACTTTTACAGTGCGATGTATGCAAATGCAAAACAGAGTCTGTCAGAAAATCATAAAAAGCACCCGGAAATTTGAAAGTGCATCTGAGGTGCACTCTTTTGACCCTTGTTGCACCCACAAGATCTTGTCGAGTTCTGCAATACTTTCAAGATTGGCCTCTAACAGAAACATTTACTCACCCAGGCACAACCAGTTAATACAGAAAGTTTCCATTGAAATTTTCCAAAGCCGATTGCCTCCACTGCATCTTCAACAGTAAATGTATCTGAAACAGGGTTGATATTGAATTAATTCAAAGGGTTCAAATCAGCACTGGCCCGAAGTGAATTGCGCCCACATTGTTGAGTAGCCGTTGTGCATAATTTCAACCAATTTTTTTAATCAAATCATTGCTGAAGGACACTATCCCCAAAAATAAGTTTCAATGCTATTCATGTTAAAGCATTGTGAAATGTATTTAGGAGAGATTACCCTGAGTTATTATAGTTAAACTGGGGCTGGCCTAGAATCCTACTGCATTTTCATCTAAGGTTTATATTGCTAACATTACTTGGGTTAGGGTGAGAGTTAGAGATAAGTATTATTATTATATTTATTCGGCGCTCTTTCACTTATGTAAAAATAATAATAATACTGCATACCACAACGCATATTGTTTGGGTTAGGGTGCGGGTTAGCGTTTGGGTGAGGGTGGGTCAAGTAATATTACGTTTATTATTAATAATAACTTGACTCACCCTCAACCAAACGCTAACCCGCACCCTAACCCAAACAATATGTGTTGTGGTATGCGGCATTTAAAGAAAGTTTTTTTTTATTAATTTTTACGTACAATAGTGAAAGAGCGCCATTTATTCTTACATATTTATGCCTTACTTGCTATTGCAACTTTGCCAATTCTCCTTTCACCAGTAAATATTTATTCACAGAGACCAGTAAATATTTATTCACACCTGCTGTTAGATCGTTGATATGGTTGTAGGTGCTGTTTGCGCCATTTTGATTGTTCGCCGTTTGTTTAGCTTCTGATTCGGCTGCGGCAGGTTCATCATTTTCCATTTTGAGGCAAGATTCGAAGGATTTTTGAACAATAAAGTGGCGCCCAATTAACGAAAACGCCTTACATTAAATTGAACTACAGGTTAAGTTGCTAAACGCTTTTACTGCGCGCCGTTGTGTTTTTCTACTGATTCATTTTATTTAACTTCACAGCTTTGGCTCACTGACACTCTGACAGTACCATGGAAGACTGATAAAATATATTTTTCTGCAACAATAGAAAAATAAATATATTAGTATTCGATGACCTGGTCAATCTTTGCATCATATTCGATAATAAAGTGCAATTCAGTGTAATATATACAGCTTATAAGCAGTTTGTTTGTACAGTTTAATGAACGTTACTTCTGTATAGTATGTTTAACAGCTGACGTTTTAATATGCTATACAGTATGAATTAAGACATAGTTAAAAGTTACAAATGCGGCAAGATTTACAGTAGTAGGTCTAACTACTAAAGTTAAACCTACTATACCCAAAGACATTTACTTTTCGCTTCCAAATTTAACAAACATCTAGGGGCAACAAACGTGACTTCATTTCGCTCAGCCATTTGCAGTGTTGTAAACTAGTCTTTTTTAAATGACGTAAGTCCCAGTCAAGTCATTGCAAAAAAACAATAAGTAAAGTCCAAGTCAATTCCCTGTAACGTCATTATTAAAGCAAGTCAACTTCAAGTCAAGTTATTGACATAAAATAAAACATTTAACTGGTATAATTGGTAAAGCCGTCCGTGTACCTTTTCTCAACTAACCAATGACGAAAATGCAACATAGGCTACACAGCAAGCGAATTGTTTTATGTGCAAAATTTAGATAAGTGAGCTAACTCAGTTTTACTGAAAAAATATTTTATGAAAACACTAAATTTAGAACCAAAGTATTTGACACTAAAACTTAATGCAAGTCAATTGTTCGAAATATTTGAGTCAAGCCATTGACCCAAAATACTTAAGTTAAGTAATTAGAAAACAGTAAGTCAAGTCCTTCCAACACTGGCAATTTGCCTGGAAGTTTTTAAGAACGTCTTTTCCTGCACTTAATCTGGTTTGCAATTACTTGACTTGGACTGTAGTGACTTCGAAGTAAATCGTGTACAGTACTGGCCATTTTACTGAATATTCTTTAACCAGAAAGGCCTTCGTTTAAGTCAACTAACTATATAAATTGAGTGATATTTAGTCAACTAAAAAGTTGACTCAAATTCACTACAACTGGTTTCCTCGAAAAACCTGATAAACAGAAGATTGTCCACATCTTAAAACAAAACAATATTGCGCTTGTAACACACGTTGAATCCAATTTATTAACCGAAGTAACAACTCACAGTCAAATGATCGATACATCTACTGCGTTGTAAAATATTAAACACTGGGTTGCCAGGCGATTTTCATGCTAAACAGAATACAAAACGTTGGAATGGCGAACGCGATAAGGCACTAAAGGCGAGAGAGAGATAGGATATATCATATTCACAGGTTACATTTCAATTAGTACAAAAACTTTAGGCCTATATATATATATATTGCACGAATTACTTGTCGGAGTGAAGTAATAATAATAAAAGGGATGTGTGACAGTAAAAGCGAAATTACACTTCTGGCAAAAACAGTAAAAGGAGCAGTGGAAAAAGAAGGTAGGCCTTGTGGTAGAGTGCTGAAAGCTATAAAACGGCGATCTGAAAAACAAATACCCGCAGTCCCTGAAACAAGAATAAACCTGCATTTACAAACATGCAAAAACATACGACCGTCGACCACATTCTTGCGGCTCAAAAAATACATTTGGCTTTTTTTTCATGCAAGGTTTTCACATTTTACTACGAACACTGGAGGTTTGCAACCCAAACGTTTTGGAAGCAAGCTTGTTTATTAGTGAACTATTTTGACAACAATTTCATTGCCAATGAGTTTTTATAAAATGTTAGCAACAGACAACTATTTTAACTTTAAGCTAAACAACTTTACTTAACAACAATCGAATTAAAAACGTGATGCAATTTAATCCTAAATTTAAAAACTTGGTAAAAAAATTGAATGTTTTCAGCAGCGGATTTCTCACAAACTGAACTGGCGAGCTGATGGTTGTCAAACTGATGAGACAAAACTAGAGCTACCCACCTTTTCGAACTGTTAACATCAGCGCTTTACGTGATCATAAACATAATCATCTTCTTTCTTGTAACTGAAACAAGACAACATAAAAAAGGTTAGTTAAGATATAACGTAAGATATGACACAACTTAAAATTGTAAAAAAATCGGATCTAGAACTACACTTGAATCAAATTAAGTTCAAGTTATTTCTTCTTTGAAAAGAACGAATTCGTATAAATCTCAAATTCGATTAGGTAAAACAATAGGGAAATGTAACTAACTTACAACTCAGAATTAATTAATAGCACAAAATCAAAAGTATTTTTTCCCCAAAGAACATTCCCCAAAAACTCTCCCACATTTTTTTTCTCAATCTGTCAAAATTAAAAACGCCTGGCGAAGCCCATAAAAACAATTTGTGGCAGGAAATTACGAAACACTACAAAACCTTTTCAGCTATCAAAAAATAAAACTATCCCGAAAAAAGAATAAAAATAGGAAAAAAAATTACAAAATGGCACAAACCAAAAAAAATGGTAAGATTAAGCCTACCTAGCTGTCAAAAACTAAAAAACAAGAAAACTACCTGTCTAAGCTAAAAAAGACAAAACTGCCGAAATCATTGATTAAAATGACAAACAAATCCCAAAATATCGAAACAAATGCTAAGTTAAAAAATGGAAAAACTACCAGCTTGTCTACAAATGGACAAAAGCTTCACACAAAAAAAAACATCAAAATTAAAAAAAAAACACACAGCGAGATACAAAACAAAAAAACTAACCTATCCGGGAAGTTGCTTGCAGTGGCGTAGGTGCTCTCCGGGTCCTCACTGGAAGCGGCGGAACCGGCAGCATTTGCTCCCCACTTGTCCCGGTAAGAGATCGAGTCGTAGTCATTCTGGTCTGTGTTGCCGATGTTCAGCTGGCTGTAGGTGCCCGACGGGTCGTCGTCGGCGCCCGGGCCGCCTGGGGTTTCCCCGTACTGGGCCTCAGCCACCATCTGGCGCGCCGGCTTTGGTGGTCCCTCCAACGGCGCCTTGTTCTTCTTCATGAAGTTGACCTTCTTGCCTGCGAAGAAACGGCGACGTTAAAAGCAGGACTGCGGAGTCGGACTTGGGACTCGAGTAAGAGCACGTAAAAACTAGAGTCCCGAGTCCGACGTGCGCTTGCGGAGTAACACATTTTGAAACTCATATGGCCGCCAACTGAAATTATGAAGGCGGAATAGTATATGGTGGATATTTTCCATCCAATATTATACGACAACCCTATAAGTGGATTGCTGAATATATACCTTTTTCATTACGTAAATTTGCGAAATACACGAAATCTCACATTTCGGGACTCGGGTTTATGTTTTTGGTCGAAGTCGGTTCGGGCTATTTTTAACCGAAAAAAAAAAAAAAAAAGTGAAAAAATCACCAACAAATTAAGACACCTTCAAAAACACTATGCGTCTACTTATAAAAGTTTATGAGCGAACCCGGGAAATTATCTGTGAACCACAGAGGTTTGTTCCTATTCCCTCGCTTACTACTGTATGAATAAAATCTTCAAAACATACTAAAACCTTAACTTAGAACTAGGACTAATAAAGCAGAATGCTAAAAAATCAGCAAGGATGTTGTTGCCTATTGAGGGTGGCAATTCCCGTTCATACGCGAAAACATATACATCGCATCGAAGCGGAATTAGCTTACAGCGAAACAGAGCCGAAAACCGGTGCCAAGTAGTTACACGATACTAGGGTGGTATCGGTGCTAATCTTATAAAAAAAACTAACATAGGCAATTTAGCCTTGAGATGCGATTCAATTAACGGTGCGCCTGTTACTCGCAGTTTTAATTTATCAGATACAAAATTAACAACTTAAGGTTATAAACAATTTAACATTTAAAAAAGCTTTCTTAGGCTATAGTAAATTTTGACCGTATAATCGAAAAAAATGAAGGTATAGTTCTAAAAAATGACGTGTTTAACCCTGTTAATAACATCATTTGGTATCGGTTCTCACGGCCGTATTTTTTGTCATAAATGATAGGGTAACCAAAAGATGTATATCCTAGAACTGACCCTTGGACTTTGTGTTTTTCGGCGGCGTCTGCAAACTGATGGGCTCGCTGTAGGTCGGGTCGGCATCGATCGCTTTCGACTTCTTCTTGGCGTCGAAGGGGTCCTCGTACACAGACGACGAGGGGACACTGGGTGAAGGGGGCGCCAGGGACTCTGGAGAGTGCGGGTGCTTGAACGAGGGGTAGGACTTGGACGCGCCGGTGCTCGAGGTACCTGAGTGACAAAAAGCGATTAAGTTTATTTTTGGATACGACAAGGTTCAAACTTTTTTTCATAAACAGCACTATTACTATAACTATAAGGCAGTTTTGTAAACAAGTGACTTTAAAATGACTTAAGTCCCAGTCAAGTCATTTGTGAAAAAACTTAAGCCCAAGTCAAGTCTTTTAAAAAAATAGTAAGTCAAATTCCCAGTCCTAGTCATAAACTATTAAAATTGGTAAACTCCAATTATGAGCAATATTTCAACTAACAAAACAACAACAAAAAACATTTAGCGATCTAATGTTTTTTCGTGCAAAACTTGAGATAACTAAGTGGAAAGACTTAATTTCAAACCAAGTCATTTGACTCAATGACTCAATTCCAAGTCAAGTCATTTGAAAAGATTGACTTAAGTGCGCTTAAGTCAAGTCAATAATTTAAGTCATTTCAACACTGCTGTAAAACTATTGGTTCACTTTGTCGTGCAATTTTACCAACACGCTACTAAAATTTCGAAATATTTTATCGTGAGATTTTAGCATCACGAAATAACTATTGTGTGAGACCTCGACTTTGAGCATAACAAAATCATTTTTTTACTCTTTGGTGAGATTCATATGATAAAATCGCTTTCACGCGAGATTTTAGTATCGCGAAATCACAATCGTTGTGACATATAAACGTAATGTAATAGATTGAAATTAGTTTTTTGAAATACGAAATCACTTAAGCGTAAGATCTATTGCCACAAAACAACCTTGGATTTAACATAACCAAATCAGTTTAGTGAGAGTTTGAAAACACGAAACAAATTCAGTTTGACATTTTAGGATAACAAAAAAATAACCTTTGTCTGAGTTATTTGCTGGATCGGAGTGCCACGATATACTTAGGTGTGATATTTAAGTGTCACGAAATCTCTTCACGACGTGAGACTTTTAGTGTGATGAAGACAAGAATGATTTACGAGCATACGTGATCTATTGCAGTTTAATTAAATTAGGGTTTGGGCAGAATTCGACCTCAGTATATTACAACGATTAGCAAATGGGAATCGAAAAATGTGAGCTATTTATTAGGTATAATAAAATAGAAAACTATAAGCGCCAAAAGCTAAAGAAAAAAAAACTTTTGACAGCTAGGCATGATTCACTACTTCATTACTAAGCGAATTTTGGTAACTTCAAAGAGGTTAACCTCAGTATATATCGACCTCAGTATATTACAACGATTAGCAAATGGGAATCGAAAAATGTGAGCTATTTATTAGGTATAATAAAATAGAAAACTATAAGCGCCAAAAGCTAAAGAAAAAAAAACTTTTGACAGCTAGGCATGATTCACTACTTCATTACTAAGCGAATTTTGGTAACTTCAAAGAGGTTATTGTGTGGTTGTAGATTTTGCAGCCTACTCTTTAAACACATTAGAAACGCCACACAGTAGTGATGCAACGCTCCATACAGAAAATCAAAACAATATTTATAGTTGTTTATAACCTGCAGTCTACTACGGCCAATGCTGTGGTTTGCCCAAGTTTAATTTTTATTTCGACACCACGCGAAATACAGTTTAGACCCCTGGAACCTAGCAGTATCCAGCCTTTTAAATGTTAAAATTTGGTATTTTACTTTAATAGCACATTGCTGAACTATTCTGGTGTGGTTTGTTTATTGATAAGATTATAGGTCACACATTTGGGCTTTTAAAAAGGGGGTTTGGGAAAGCCACTGTCCTTCTCAGGATAACGACAGTTAAAAGGTTAATACACATTGATTTAGGAAACGGTTGTATATATCGACATTGCCAAACGCTTTAGTTAAAAAAAATCCTGTGAGGCCAAAATTTAGAAATCCATGAAGTTCTTCCAAGGGTAACGAGCGACAAAAGTAAGATGAATACACACTGATTTAGGTCTTAGGAAATGTTTGCAGATATAAAATTAAAAAAATGTTCACCGTTTTAGCTAAAAAAATCCTGCGGGGCCCAAATTTCAAAAGCATGCTTGATTGCCTGTGCTGACCAAAGTGGAGTGCAATAAAATGAATCGCACTTACTTTGTGCACGACTTCGCGATGCCAGGCATTTGACATTCCTTTCGACTTCCTGGAATATTGCGTTGTACTTGTCGGTGATGAAATAGAACATCCCTAAGAACACAAGACACAACACTTGGTTAGCGCAGCGGAAAGATTGAAGAGATTAAAGTGGCAATAACGCTGGTGGAAGTTGCGAGTTCATATACCAAGGCAGGATGGTCCAAACCCAGGCCCGCGGGCCGACATCATTTTTTGTGGCCCGCGAAGCACTATTGAATTATTGTAATAGGTAAAGTTGACGGTTTAATCAAAGAAATATAACTTAGCAACGAACAGCAAGCATATTGCAATTGTTTGGTTAAAGGCATAGTTACATTATTAAATAAATTAACTGGTTTACTATCGCCCATCAAGTTTTAATCCAGGGGTGGCAAGAACGCCTAATAATTTATGTGTTAGACCGGTTTGAAAGTCGCAGTACGTCCTTTATGGAACTTTATAAAATGGCTGTTTTGCGAACTTGTAGGTTATATTTGCGTTTTGTTTTACGTCTTTTTAATGGACCGATAAGCATAACATAAAAAGTACGACCCGATATAAATTACTATGTTTGCCACTTTAAGGTAAATGAACGATGAAATATATAGCGCTTCGGGAAAGTATTGTTTACATGATTTCACTGTGGCTAAAGGTTATTCTAGCCAAATATATCTAGAAAAAAACATTCTACGCTTAAATGCAGCATTCTGTTTTGTCAAATACGCAGTTTTTTCGCTTCGCGCGCACCATTTTGCCACCAGTGTAATTATCACATTACTTTTTGACGATGCTTTTTGCCATTTCATGACCCGACCTAATGAAAATCGTTAATCGCTCCAGGCACGCATGTCGCATAAATAGCCTGCTTTATGTGGCCCGCGAAGTAGATCAACGAAATATTGTGGCCCGCGATGCTGTCAACCTTGGACCACCCTGTACTAAGGGAAGCATTAAACAACACTAACCTTTGTAAACGATATGTTGAATTCTAAATAGATGAATCAGGTGGCACTATATAAAGACAAACTGTATTGAATTCCCAACAAGTTTTCGCACAACAGTTCTTCATCAGGTCACAGTGTCTTATTGTATAGGTATTTCACTTTGGCCTGCTGACGGTTGTTCGAAAGCTTGTCGAGAATTCATTACAGTTTGTCTTTATATAGTGCCACCTGATTCATCTGGCAATAATAACGTATGTTTACAACTGATACAAGTGACACTGAAGTAGCAACAAGATTATAAATATTGTGCATTATTTCACTATTACATTTTTAATATTACACAACTTTATAATGGTTTCTAACTAAACATTAATATTGTGGTATAACACCTAAGGGACCTTGTATAAAACCAAAGGGACATTTAAATAAAATAAGCATTATTGTTTTTCTTGGAGGCTAACAAGAATATTAATTCATGTTGAATAAACGTAAAAATACTAAAAATATACACAATTTTCATTATGGTGTTTTTCATGAGACATAGTTATTGGAAGTTGGAACGCGTCGTTCTTAGTTCTAAAATACTGGTGATAAACGTGCTTTTGGGCCAAAAAAATTCCAGCCATGCCTGGCCAAGATAAAAAAGTTTATACTACCTTTAAAGGCATTTAATGGTCCACCACAATGTTATTTCCCATGCAAAAGCATTTTTCTAGGTTTTTTAATGGCATCAGACTTTTTATTAACATGTATATAGGCCACCATTTAATTAAAAGACTAAAACATAATTCACATTTTTAAAAAGCAAACGAAAAGTAAATACTGGTTGACGCAACAATCAAAACACTACAAGGGGTTTTCAATTGTTAGAGGCAATTTGTGATGTGGCAAATAAATACAGTACCTTCTCCTGAAGGGCATCTTCTTCCCGCTTCGAGTGAAAATTCTTGCTTGTCACGACCATATCTAATTAAAAAATAAATAAAATAATTATATATATATATATATAAAACAACAGGTGGCAACAGCAGAATAATCTAACAAAGCTAGCAATTCAGGTCAGACACTATTAAAAGATCAAGATATATAACATATATATTGCGCCAGCCATGGCATCGTCAGCATATTTTAATTCAATGGATACCATTCATTCGCAATTAAGATATACTGAGGAATGGTGATGCCATTGCTGGCGAAATATCTATATATATGTCTATTTTAAGATCTTTCAATTTTTAATAATGTCTGACCTGAAATGCTAGCTTTGCTAGATTATTCTGCTGTTACTCATCAGGATAAAGGTCGACATTTATCTTGGAAGGGTCAAGGTGATTCCTATTATCACATGTCAGTGCAACAGGTGGTATGTAGAGGCTTATGGCGCAAGAATTTAAAAACCACAGAATTTAAAAAATACATTCATAGACAAACAGTATAGACTTTCTTGTCTCAGTCAAAATCAGTCACTATAGGTTCTAGTTTATAAAAGAGAAATATATTTCGCCAATCACGGCATCATCAGTCTCTAAAAAACGAATTTTGTATTCATTTCTCTTTTATAAACTAGAACCTATAGTGACTGATTTTGACTGAGACAAGAAAGTCTATACTGTTTTGCTACCATTCGAAGTCATTGTCGTCACTAACGTGCATTAGGGCGAGGAGATATCTTCATTTTCAAATATTCGGTTTACATTCAAAGTCTTTTTAAAACACAAAATTGGATTGCTAGGTAGTTTTCAGAAAATAATTATCAAATAAAACAGTGCAATAATAACAAGCAGAAACACATAACTTAATCTGGACGTAAAGTAAATTTAAAGACTTTTAGAAAAATATAGGGTTTCCAAAGAATTTTCTTGTACATAAATCAATTCAAAGACTTTTCAAAAATTTGACCTTTGTGGAAACCCTGGGTTTGAGTTTTTATGTTGGGCTGATACTAGATATCAGATTTAACACTTGAATACTAGAATGTAATCGGTGACAATATAGAAGAAAATTGATGTAGAAAATTTGGCAATGATTTGTTATCCAATGCAAATGTTGTTACCTGGGCTAAACTGAAGCAATTTCGGCCTGTTCACCCTTAAAATCTATGCACCATTAATCTATTTAAGAACACGTATCATGTCAGTTAGTTTTGGATTGATTCAAATGAAAATTTTTTAATAATATTGGGTTTTTCAACCTTAGATAAACAGCAAAGTACCAGACATTAGAAATAGTGTCCCAAAATATGTTTGTAAGGCGAAGATAACATCGACCAACATCAAAACTGGTAAAAAACTTCTGTAACACATTTACCTTAAAACGTATGCAAGTTCTAATACATGGGCATAGGCTCCATAGTTGCTTATACTGAAGGATAAATGATCTAAGCTGACAAGAAAAGTAAAAAAATAAAAAAAAAGCATGTTTAGCACTTTAGGATATATTTTTCAATCATGGCAACAATTAAAATTGCTTATATTTATGATGAATTGATCTGTTGCACTGACCTATTAAGAAACCAATTGCATCTAACAATAAATATATTTTAACTAATAGTATTTAATCAAAATAGGGTTAAACGTCTTAGTGAGCCAATTAAATAAAGCAAACTGAATAGGAGAATAGTCAGGGCACATATTGGAGCAATTATTATTATGCAAATTTTAAATGTATTTTTAACTTCAGAACAAAGATGGGAAACCTGCAGTATACTTAAAAGCTTACAATGACTTGCATTAGAATTGAAATTATAAAACCACAAAGTATAAAACACAGCAACAAAATATTTTCAACATTATTCACTTGATATGGCTTTGCCATTATTGAAAACCTTAAACCAATGAAGTTACCTCCGCTTTATATACGCCTTTAAGTAACATATATTTTGATTTTGGAAGTTGTCTGATGTCTTAAAGTTTTTAGATGTTTATGTAAAATTTTAAAAATCAATTTTTGAAGCTTGTCTGTAATGTTGCGCAAATTTTGCGGCCAACAATACCAAATAGGTTGTCTATTACTGGATAAAAAAACAGTGTCACTAAAATGATGAAACATACAACGTGATAGGTATATAAACCAAATATTATATAAATTAGTTTACAAATAGATACAGTTATGTGTAAAATGTGTGTTTGTGTAAAATGTGTGTATATATTTATAGATTAAACTTCTGATCTCTAAAGATAGGGAGGTAAACCATTTTCTGTTATATGTACATTTGCAAGAACGCTTATTAATTACAATTGTTTTAAAAGCCACCACTAACAGGTAACCTTAAGCCGTTGAAAGTTTAGAACGATTGAACACAACCTTAATAGGAAAAGGGGCAACAAACGATTTACAAATATAAAAAGTTACAACATTCAGCTGGAGAGATGAGGCCAGTAGCAGGAACTAGTAACTGGCAATAGCAGGGCTTTTTGCTGCCGACACTTCCTACATTATGACAGCGGCAAAATGACAGCAGTGACTCATGAACAAAGGTCCTGTTTCTACCTTGCTGCAACTTCAGTGACTAAAACGGGACATATGAGGTCTTTTGGAATGCTTGGTTTTACAAGGTTGTAAAGATTTATTTAAATCTAATCTCGAAAAACAAGATGAGATTTTTTTTTCGCAAAATAAGCACCAGTTTTCCGATAACTTTTTGCTTAACAGACAATTTGACTATTGGAGATACATACAAACATTTATTTTCAATTTAAAGTTTAGACAACTTAATAAATATCCATGACATTTTAATAATTTTGCAAATTTTGTAATAAAGCATATAATTTGTGGTTTGTGGGTAATTATAATTTGTGGTTTGTGGGTATATATATATACATGTTGTTTTGTGTTTGAAAAAGGATCACACCAAAAAAGGTTTGTCAAACATGACAAAACACAACCAAGTGAACCAACCTAGAGAAAAATAATGATTATATTCAGATGGAGCAATACTAACAAACCAAACACTATATATAACCCTATTGAATGCAAATCTAAAAACAAAATAACTTTTTATAAATACTTAGATATATATATATCTATAGAAGGCTGAAGTGACAACCAATAGAGAGCTATAAATCATCCGGGCTAACTGAAAATATAGATACATGCTAACCATTGAAAGACGGTTCTATTTACTTACTTCCTTAATAGCTGCAAAGGCCATTTTATCATTGGCTGTCTTGTTTCTTTACTGAGCAGCTCAATGTCTTCGGATGAAACATTCAGCAGATAAGTGCCGGACAAGTTAAACTTGGCAGTGACGTCGGTCTCTCGTATTTCTACTTCGAAAAACACTGCACAGAAACAGAAAAGAAAACATGAAACCCTAATATACATGTTCTATTTTCAGAACATACTTATTGACAAGAAAATCTCATATACCTGCACTTGTCATTCAACGTAAAAAAGCAAAAAAGGAGATGCTTCTCCTAGCAAATCATTTAATCCAAAAAATCAGCCATTCACATATAGCATTTTTTTCATTAATATTATATATTAAAAAGTTCTTTTTTAGGACATCGTTAAAATATTTTTTACACCTATGTCCAGCATTTTATATAAAAAATGGTATATCCTACATAGATAATAGGTATCTCAGAAACTACTAAAGTTGAACATATGGCTTTTTATGTGTTACTTTAGAAAAAAGCTCATTTGACACTTTTTGACAAAAATAACCTTATTAAGGTTGATTGACCATACTCTCATAACAGTAAAACGATTTTATAAACACTGAATAAAAGGTGTATTTTTATTTTTCAAAATAAACACAGAAATCCAGATTAATACCGGTAGCTAATACAGCTGTTTAGAGGTATCATAAATGTTTGCAATATTTAAAAGGAAACTAGTATTCAGATATGTTTGTTTTAGTGTTTTTCAATATTTGTGGTCTTTGGAGCAGTGTAGGGTTGTAACAGGACCACAGTTCAAACATTAATCTATTAATATTGGTCTTGTTTAAACAACACCACCGAAAGTAAAATTTCATGCAAACATATTATAAGGTACCTTCGTTTAACATATCCGGTCCTGGGTAGGTACTTTTTCCCGACAGGGCCAAGTTTATGGCTTTTGTCCATGCTTCAAGGTCATCCTCACTGGTTGAGGACAAAAACTGGAAAAAAACTTCATGGTTGAAAAACTCTGAAACTGTAATTGATATGTTTTAAAATGTAAGAAAAAAGTTGGCACTTGTTATGTGTTTGGATCAATTGCATTAAATTGCCTTTAAAATAGTGCAATTTTTGATACAAATCCAAACATTGCCAGAACAAATTACACATGACAAGTGCAAAGTATTGCCTTAAAAATATACTTTTGGTAATAAGTTTTGGTTGTCCTAAAGGTTCCAAATCAGCATTTTAAACAGAGAAAAAAAATTTATAAGCAGATTTTCTTATAATGTGTGATGTAGGTATAAAAAATATAAAATGCCCTATAAAAAGTTTTACAATTTAAGTTACTTAATGAATCAAAAAAAAACTTGTGTCAATAATTATATGATATTATTCTATTTTGATCTATAAATTTTATTTAGGACTTATATATCTATAAGCAATAAATTGGCAAAGAAAATGGTTCTACAGACAGGCAACACTTTTAATAAATGTATTTATTGATGAGAATTCATAGTAAATATTAAAAGCTTTATACTTTTATTTAGACATATTTAGCAAGTTCCTATTGCTTATTCAGTGTAATGATATAAGGTAATTAAACAAACCAATGCTAATAACCTCCAGGCTTGTAATTGTTATTCTGGCATTCTATTTTTTTTAATATAAAATCAGTTCCAAGGTTAGTGTTCATGGGTACTTTAATAAGCATAGTAGCTTTTTTACAAGATTTACAGTACATATATATATAATATAGTTTTCCAACGCAATCAGCTGACAAAATTTTATACACAAATAAGCATTTTTCAAGAATTATACATACATGGCTTTTTTCGTCGGAGAAAGTTAGTTCTAGCTGCTCGCCCTTCTTGCCTTCTTTCGCATGTTCCAACTTAACCTTTGTGCATTTTTCTAAACTGATAACGTTCTGTCAAAACAATGTATGTAAATAGAGACAAATTTAAACTAAATTGCAGTAATATAAAATTCATAAATAGATATTTTAAACTTGTTTACACAGCATGTGCATTTAGTTTTAAAAGTGTAATACAATCAAAGTAGTAATTACACATACGTGGAACTAATTGCTTGCCCAAATTTTAGTAATCGGCTATTTATTTGCTACTATATTACAAAGGTCAACTACGGTTTGTAAAAATCATAAAAAAGCAAGTGACTTTTTTTAAGTTTTGTCGTTGGGGTAGCATTCAACAGTTTATTATATGAATATTACCAAATGAAGTGTGGCAAACCTTTTTTGAGGACTTGTGTTTTTCATCTTTGGAATCATAAATTTCAATGCGAGCTGCTTTATCTCCAACTTTAGGATAAAGTATCGCCAACTTCTTATTCCACTTCTGAAAAGTAATTGGGACAAAGTCCTGTTATAACTAGCGTGGAATATCCTAAAACAATTACAAAAACAGCTAAATATTTAGTTGGAAAGTTGAGCAAATAAAAAGTATCCAAGAATGGATTGACAGTTAATATGGATGAAATGAAAATAAAGACATTTTTCGAAAAAAAAGCTCATTAAAGAAAATAAAGGTGTACCTTTTGACCTTTTGTGTAATTTATAACTCCAGTTAATAGCTCCTCACCCATACTTTCTTAATATTTACAGAAAAGTGACCATGGAAATAAATCCACTGGGTGTTTTCCTGGTCTGGGTTATTATGTAGTCACCAAACAATAAAACGTTTTGGTTTTACAAACAGGAAGTTATGCAACAACAATATTGCAACCCTAATACTCTGCAAAATATATAAAACAGTATTTGTTATAAGCTGAATTTAATACAGTATACACTACTTGTTTTAAAGTTAAGCTGTTATCATGGGATTTTGCAATATATATAATATAGCTTACCTAACTGCTAATTACAAACTTACTTCAATAATTTTTTTTAAACTGCACAAAAAATTAAAATTGCAATTTTTTTTACACACCTTAGGTTTGAAATCCTACCACAATTTAGCTAATTGTCGAATTTCAAGTGTGCAATATAGCAATTCATGTGTGCACATAAAATTTATTTAGGAAAAATATTGGGTGTGTACTAAATACCTGCCATAGAATGAAGACTGGTCTGTGTGCTTGCTTTTGATTGATGTAAATAAAAAATGCAAATTGAAATCACTAGTTGGGCTTTGATTAACTAAATGCAATCAAGCAATTTCACAAAATAATATTGCAGGATGTGACTATTTTATAAGGAAATGAAATAGTTAGGTAAAATTGTTAAAAATGAACAAAAGCTCTTTAAGAAATTTAGTTTTATGTACCAAAGGGAAGTACGCAGCACGAAATTATTTGCGTATATCTCCAGAAGTAAACAAGATATTTTTTTTTGTGTTTACCCATTTTTTAAGATACTTCACTAGGCTTAACCGAATGTATGCCAGTGAATACGATACACACGTTTGGCTATCTTTAAACCTCTAAATGCAGGATCAAATCTTCACCAAACTAAAATAATTGACGTTGTTTGTACCTACCAACACGCTTGGTTTTCCGCTAAAATCACATTTTAATCAGAATTTGACCACGTTTTATTTTTTGTCATGCAAACGAAACAGCAACTTTGGTGTTAGTCAAACAAAACTCCTTGCAATTGTTCATATCATACGAATGTAAAAAACGAAAGATATGCTCGCAAACACGAAACCATTAGGAATTACTTCTTTGCAAATATTACTCTGCTTTTATTTTACTTTTATTTTCAACGCCTAACCTTTATATAAGAAATCTTAAAATAGCATTTCCCGTTGTTTTACATGTTACGCCTGAATGGCCAGCGTACTTTTAAGAATTAATTTCAACATAAAGTTATGACTTAATAAAGAAACTGCTACATTGGCAATCATAGTAATTAAAGAGATGCTCTTTGGGATTAAAAAGCAAAAAACAACTTTCTTTTAATTGTAAGATTTTTAAATACAATACACGGAAACTTACCCGGGGTCAGTTGTGTACAACAGACGAAATAGGCAGTAAGTTTTCTAATTTGAATTAGTAAATTTTTTTCGCTTAGTAGGAATTGAATTTTGCTCCCTAATATGTTGAACTAAAGAATTGTTCTTGAATCTCTTTTAGTTCTCTCTAGTTGGCCAAAGCGATGTGGCCACGTTGCAGTGTTTGAAATTATAGTTTGTTAACCTATCTAGTTCTAGAATTCAGGGGTGTCCAACCTTTCAACTCTTGACGGCCGCATTGACAGTTCTATTTTCCTCACGGCCGCAAGTTAAATTTTTTTAGGGATGACTCAAAAAGTTGTCAAATCGTGACGTCACAACATAATTAATCTTAAAAAGACGTTTTGTTGTCTAATGAACTCGTGGTAAAATATGGAACCTAAATGCAGATTATCGCGCGAAGCGCGAAAATAAATGCGTTTATTACGTTTAGATTTGGCAAAACTTTTAATTTAATCGAAATGAGCTATGCCACAATATGCCATGATATAAATAGCACTTTTGATATTATTGCTCAATTGCTTCCTCCAAATGGCCACTGCCACCACAATATTAACGGATTTACTTCAAAGGGACTAAAATACAATAAAGATAGATAGAAGAAGTTCGCGCAAAGCGCGAAAAAGTAGCGTTTGCATTAAAATTTGTCAAAAATAATATTTTTAGGGGGCATGGTCAGGTGCCCTCTCTGGATCCACCCCTTCTCTAATGCTATTAGCCAATCTAATGACCAGCAATGGTAGACGAATGTCTGGCAGGCCTATAACATAAAAAACCCTGTTTAATTTTAGACCTGCCTCAAAGTTTCAAATTCAGCATTTTTTTTATACTTGTATTTGTTTTAAATTTCGTGCAAGTTTTATTACATTGCCACAAATTAAAAACAAATTAAAAATATATGCCCAATATTTTTGAATACGGTTTCCGTTTGTTCGCAACACACTTGTCAGCCTTTTACTGTTCAACGTTAAAGACGCGCTGATCTAGTTCAAAAGACAGCCTCAAAACGTAAACGAACCGGACGTCCAAATATGATTCGCGCGAAGCGCGAAAAATTTTACGCACTTGCCTAGTTAAAATAGTCAAATAGTATTTGTAAATAACTCGTGTCTATAATTTGTCCAAAGAAGCCGCGGGCCGGATAAATTACATTGGCGAGCCGATCCGGTCGGTTGCCTACCCCTGTCGTACACTGATTTCTTTGTGCATCAATCAATCAATAAAATCAAGTTTTTTAGCGCACATAAGGAATCTCTTCCCTGAGAATGTAGCGAAAGAGCTTAGCTCACTGATTTAACTGCAATCCCTAAAGTTATTTTTTTCAAAACATGCAACTTGAACAATTAAAACACTGTCCTTTCCGTCGTTAAGTGACTTGATTTGAAATGTAATGCTCTGATTTACAATTTCAGCTATATTATAGTGTCTCGTGTTGTCCTGTTCGTTTTAGAAATGACGAAAGTATATATAGACCTTAATTGTAATCAGCATGTTTTATTGATAACCGTAAATCAGTATTCCAGTATGAACAACAAATACACATTATAAGTCAAGAGTAATTACAGGTGACATAAGTCAGTAACGGGTTTAAAGAACTTTGTTAAGCAGTGCATTAAGTTTTTAGGGGTATACCGTTACATGCAGTAAATTTATAAAACAAATAGTGTGGCAAGTTTAGGCGAGGTAACAATCGTCGGGTAAAAAGCGCAACGAGTTTTTGTGGATAATAATTTAAACAAAATTCTGTCATTTTGTGACGTTTTTAATTGTCTAGTGCCCAGGGTTTCGGCTTCTCACATCTAGGGTAGCCAAACAGTTTAAAGCGTTATACCCAAGTCGCGGTAAAAATATCGCCTAGATTTAATCTATTTCTATAAGGGTTCTTGTTACGCCACGGTTTTAGGTAATGTAGAAAACATTTCTGCTGGTTGAAAAACGAAATGGTGTCCGGGACTGGATAACAATATTCAAACACAGTAAAGTGTGAGTAAGGTTTTAGGTTAAAACGTGTGCCTGACTGGTGGAAGGTCAAGGGTCATCAAGGAGCATTGTATTACCGTACTTGACATTATCTGTGAGACAGATAACAGCTTTCCAGCTCGAAATAAAACACCAAGAAAATACATTATGCTCGCAATAGATTTGAACACAAAAATCGAAACTGGATAACTTATGATTAGGGCGATTATTTTTTGATCTAAAAAACAGGAAATTTTGACCTAAAAATAATTTATTTTGAAAAAAATTTGACCTGTTAGAAATACAGTGATTTAAATAACCTAGGCGTCGTTAATCACGCGTTTTTTATACCGTATTTTTCTCTAATAAAGATATAATACGGTTAAAATGACTTTGATCATAAATCAAAACTATTTTTTTTTGATAAAATGGAACTATACATTTTAAAACAACTGAACGACGAATTTCAAAAAGCTGACTATAGTTTTTTTTTTAATTTTGTAAACGATTTTGTGCATTTTTATTCGATTTTAATTGGAAAATTTTTGATAAATTTTGACCTAACGTGTAAATGTTGACAAATAGTCAAAAAAAATCGCCCTACTTATGATACATCCGTGCAAAAGAACAACGGGTCACCCAGAACGGCAACGGAGTCAAGGCGAACGAAAAATTGTATCTTTACGAAATTGTCAAAAAATATTCTTCATCAGCTTTAATTTTTCCAAAAAGCGAAAATATTTTAAAAATATTATTGTACTGTATATTTTGTAAGCGCAGAGGGCTAGGACAACCACCCATAAACACGGCCAGGCCGGTATAATTTGTCCGCAGCTATTCCACTTTTACCCGATACATATAAATGGATGTTCGGTACTTGATGTTTTAATCAGTGGCCGATAACTTGTATTTTACGCTAAAACTATGACCAACCCGACATCAAATGACTGTTCTGTTGGCCAACGTTTTTTTCTCAACTAAAGAGTGTAATAAAAAGTGCTAAAATAGGCAAAATTTAAATTAGCTTTAGCGGTACCGGTAGCTGAAATTTACTTCAAAAGGTAGAAAACACTGCAATTGAGCTCAAAAATGGCTAAAATACCGTAATTAAGTCGTATCGGATAAGTGATAATACCAGCACTATTTTACATCGAATATCGACTCCGACCCGATATTATCGGGCAACCCTAGAATTCCATTAGAGTATTATCATCGCTATACAGGCGAAATTACTGTATGCGTTTCTAGATAAAGAGGCAAAGATGCTACAGAAGTAAAGTACAAGCGGAACTGGCATTCACAGCAGGAAGCAATCCTCATATGAACGAAAGGTAATGAGTAGATACATACCGTATGCTACAAGCTTTTTACCCCGGCTATCCGTTTGGTTGAATGTTTTGGCATGACAAGAAAAGGGGGCGTAGCAATAAACCAATGCTGTAATGACTTGACTTGGCTCAAGTCTTCTGGACAATGAATTGGGTTAAAAGCCAAAACAATTCAAAAACATGTCTCTACGCTCCAGTTTCCTGGGTCTGTTGGTTGATCGGCATCGTTTCCATTGAGAGCTTAACTTGCCGCGGACGCTTTGGTCTAAAAATCAGCTTCACTTTATCTCGCACGGTCGGGTTGAGAGCGCAGTAGAAGTAGAAGACAGCGACACCTTGCAGTCCGTTCACCAGCGTGTGAATGTACAGGAATGCCAGAGAACTTGTAGCGTCGTTTATACCTAACAACGTTCAGCGTACTTATTATAGAAGTCGGCTAACATTTCAAAACAGTCATATCTAAAGAAGAGTGCGATAACATCCGATCAGAGCCAATGATTGATGCCAAGTAATAGCATATATGTGCCGATTCTAGGTGTTAAGTGTAGTAGTTTATTTTTTAATCAGTCAAAATTAGGTAAAACAAAGCTGTGTTATAAAGTTTATTCAACAAAAAATGTAAAAACACATTTGGTGATACATATTTGACGCCACATTTTGACATAAATTTGTTCGGTTATCTCTAAAAGTTTTATCTTGACCATCCCAAACAAATATCCTGGATTTGCGCCTGGTATCGCTACCGGTTAGTGATAAATTTTAACTCGATTTGCGCTCTAACGAAGCATTTCAATTTAAAGAACTAATAAAACGACCATGCTTTTTGCACAAAATAAGGATATAAATAAATCAAATATCGAGAAATACCTAAATTTGACCACTTTACGTAACAAAGCTGCATGAGTATCACTCTGCGCGACGCTCAGCAGGATTAGTACGAAAATTGGGAAACTTGCGATTTAGACTGTGACTAATTTTTGTAAATTACTTGACTTAGACTTTTTTAAAGTGATTTGTAGGAGGGCTGCGGACTCGGGGCTCGAGTAAGATCCCCTAAAACTAACCAAGTACCGTACCGAGTCTGACGTGTGCATGTGCAGTACCAAATTTTAAAACTGATATTACCGTCAACTGTAGATAGTAAAGGCGGAATAGAACATGGTAGATATAGTCCAACCATGTATTGTGTTTGTGGATGTATTATATGACCCCTCTATGAGTTAATTGAGGAATATCTACCGTATTTAGTTACGTAAATAGACTGGATACAGGCTGTAGGGTCTGAGCCGGACTCGGTACTCAGGAGTTAGACGCGGGTTTATTTTTTTAGGTCGCAATCAGACTCGGGTTAGTTTTAACCGATTCCGCAGCCCTGCACAACGTCACTACTTTGCCGCACCTGTAAAAAATCCCAAAATCCAGGTGCCGCCGAGAACGATGAGCAGAAAAAAGAACTTGGTGGCGGTGTCGCGTCTGTCGCGCAAGTAGTCGACCGGCACCCCGGGCTTCTGGCGCATTAGGACAGAGGCCGACTTCAGGGCGAAGAACAGGTTCGCGCCCAAAACAATCCCGACCGGCAGGACCACCAAGAGAAGGAAAAGATTGGTGCCGGGAGTCAGCCAGCATCTGTGGTTTAATATACACACACATATTTGGGTTTAATAACAACTGTGAAGCCGGTCGGAAGCTGCATCAAGCCGGTCGGAAGCTGATCTTTAACCAACGATTACGGCTTACGTAGTACACCGAAAGCAGTGGTGGGATTCAGTCGGTTCGCATCGGTGCTATAGAACCGTCTCACGAAATTTTATGAGATGAGCGAACCGGTTAGCATTACCGGTTAGTGTCAATGGATTTTTGCATCTTATTCCATAAGATTCAAGTAGCTCACGTGATTGTTTTGTTTTGTTTTTCAAGGTCGCACGCAACAGTCATACATTGTGTTAATTGTTATAATTGTACTATTTTTCCTTTTGTGATTGTTTGTCTAAAAATTGAATTGTTGCGTCATAAGTACAAGCCGTGAGACGAGAGCTACTGTTTAGTGTGGCTGTAGCAGTGATGACTGATGGGATTCAGCCGGTTCCCACCATTCGCCCGAACCCGGAGTTGCATCCTGTTCTTGCAAGTACTTTAATTATTTTCCGGAAAATATGACTTTTGTGATAGAAACCGACTGACATCAAATTTGAATCCCACGACTGACCGAAAGTCATCGCAGACTCACAGAATCTGTCGATCAATTATGCAAGTAAGGCAGGCTAAATAAACAACTAGTCTGTAATAGGATTCCAACTCAAGACATTCGGCCATACTGACTTGATTTTATATGTTAGTTTTGTGTGTCTAATTTAAAATCGTCAATGGCTTAACTTGGGCATGGCAGTGTTTCGGACAAGGACTTTGCAAAAATAACTTAACTTGGACGTAAGGTATTCAAACGCGATTACAACAGTACACCGAACCCCATCGCAGACAAACCGAATCTGTCGATCAATGATGCAAGCAGGGCAGGCTAGTAAAACAACTTGCCTGCAGTGTGGTTCGAACTCCGACCTCCGGCCATATCAGGACCGTATCTGTACCGTAGGTCGTTCGAGAACCTCACTGTAGGCAAATTGTTTTTCTAGCCTGCCTTTCTCGCATGATTGATTGACAGATTCGGCGAGTCCGCGATGACTTTTCAAAGTACTAGCACCTGTTATGCTCGCGAATCCGGTCGTCTATGTAGTGACAAAGCGTGAAATGGTCGCTCTTCTTCAGTTAGATGTCAAAGTACAAGCCCAGGCCGAGGGCCAGGGCAGTTATAAAACAACTTGCCTGCAGTGTGGTTCGAACCCCGACCTCCGGCCATATCAGGACCGTATTCATACCGAAGGTCGTGAGTTCGAACCTCACTGCAGGCTATATCTAGCCTGCATTGCTTGTATCATTGATCGACAGATTCGGTTAGTCTGCGATGGCTTTTCGGTGTACCAGTACCTGTTGTACTCGCGAATCTGGTCGTCCCTGTGGTGGCAAAGCGTGTAATGGTCGCTCCTCTTCAGGTAGATGTCAAAGTACAAGCCCAGGCCGAGGGCCAGGGCAGTTATAAGGGCCGGAACCGACCAGCCACAAATCAGAAACCCTGCGGACCGCTTCGAGCTGTCTTGGACCCTGAACTTCAGTGGGAAGCGAGTGGCCATGAACAGGCGGATGCCGTCCAGAAGAAACCAGCAAACTAAAATAAACATATTTATAATATTAACTTGATTGTAGAAAGAATTTCAAGTGTTGAAACAGTTCCTTTTTTTAAGGAATTATATTTTATCCTTTGAGCTTCCTGCGTACCGTGGCACCGGATCTACTATATAATTTAACGTTTAGTTTAGTCAATTTACACTGTACAAATTAATATTGTTTCGATCTTTGGGCAGCATTTTTACATGAACCTAACATCCAAATATAAGCGACCCTATTAAATTATTTAGCGGTTCGGTATAAAGTTTTGTTATGTAGACTGGCGCGCGTTGTAAATTCGATCTCATTCCCAAATGCAGTTTCCGCCAAATAAATTTTCGTAATACATTTTCTTTTTCGGTTTGCGCCAAAGTGTACGCCTTCGCAATTATGCCATTATATCGTAAGAAAAAAAAACAATCTTACATAACAACACACAATATGCACGTTTGCGTATCAAGCGCACTTAATCGGTGCATGGTTCTTGGAGAAAATGGTCCACACAAATTAATTGCAAAAATCATCTCGATTAAAGCTAATGAGTTGAGTCATGCGCTAAACTTTGCTGAAGGCATAACTTCTACTTTTAAATGAAAAGGATTCTAATATAAACTGAATAGATTTTAACGCTTTGCCCTATATCTGCTGGATTGATTCAGATTTGATTTCAGTTTCATATTAGCGAGTTACTTCGACCCAGAATTACACGTTTCTTATGGTTACTTACAATAATATATCACGTTGTGAGTAGGGATACCCCATAAAAACGGATTGCAGCCAATACCCAATGACAAGTGGTATTATAGGCTGACATCAGTGCCGGTCTGATACCTAATTAAGTTACGCTAAAGAAAAAGATTGTAGGCTACGCTAAAGAAAAGATTGGCCTTAAAAGAACGCCTTTTAAACGTTATAGTTTTTATTTTGTTTGTTTTGTTATCTATTTTCCTTGTTTTAGCAAATGTAATGGCTTCATTTGGTATCGGATCGAATCGCGACACTTTTTGTCTAAAACATCGGGTTTATATGTTTTTAACATGGTTTTGCCCACTTTAATACTATCTTGACATTTAACAAGCGTTCAACACTTAAAAAAACTTTTGTCAAAACGGTGTTCGGACCAAGGGCCGGGGATAGAATAATAAAAACAGTGGCATACCCGTGGCCATCAGAAAAAAGTGTGTGCTCGCCGCTAGGGCGACACATGCGGTCGGGTTCTCTACCGCCCACCGGTGGGCGATATTGCTGACGTGGAGAAGGAGAAGGGCGAGCGAGAGGTTTATCTGCAGAATGGTGCGGTCGCTCCGGATGTCTCTTTTGCAGATTCCGAGAAGAGCGAGGGAAAGAAGTAGAAATGCGATTGAGAGCGACTCGCACACGTACGAAAGCACCTGCGAAGCGGTTCGTTTACGCTATATAATGCGTGGAAATACAAAGGTAAATCGAGTGGAACCAACAGTGTTGTAATGATTTAAGTCAAGTCAGCTATTTATCCAAATTTTTGAACATAAAACAATTTGGTTGCTCTATGTTGCGCTTTATTTTTATTTTTTATTTAGTTATTGCTTATAATTTTACGTTTTTAAAAATTGCAATAGTTGAACGTTTTATTTTATGAAAAGGACGTGACTTGAAGTTGACTTGCTGTAATTATGACTTGCCTGGAACTTGACTTGCCCAACTGATGACTTGGACTGGGATTTGACTTGTTATTTATTCAAAAAGACTTGGCTTGGACTTCAGTTATTTTACAAATGACTTGACTGGAACTTGTTCACAACACAAGGTCACGAAGCAGGCCTTTTATGGGGTATCAATCACTAATCAATTATTTCAGAGTATAATAAAAATGTGAAAACAAATTAAAAAAATCGTGTTTTGTGTGTTAACTTAAAATCCATGTGTTAATTTACACTTACAATTTAATACACATGTGTAGCTACAGTTCTCTGAAGCATATAATAATCAATCGCTCGTGTTATTTAGTATAATTTTTACTTCGAAAAAGAAACGCGGATCGCACGTAAATCCAAGTTTCATTTTATTAAAGATTTCGTTGATTTATTTAAATTGGGGTAAATAATAAAAAAATGTAATTAATAGCAGGGTTGGAGACCACTGGGTTAGATGACAAAAAAGCAAAACGCAAACCGTAACGCCTGCTGGAATGGACACCATCCTGACAGCCAGCAAAACCGAAAAAACGGTAAAGTGGTTGCATCTGCAGATCACCCGATCACCGCTCGTCTCACTCGAGCATCCCACCGTTGAAGAATTGCCAGTCGATGGGTCGATGAAGGCGCAAGTCTCTCGTACGCTTTCGATAATGGTTTGTTTCTCGCGGTGCCCAAGGCTTGAATTCGAACTGAGCCAAGCGCACACGACGTCTTCGCGTGTTGTAACGTTCCTACGCAGGGTTATGCTACCTTTTAGTGGGCGGTGCGCGGATGACGTTCCATACGCGCTCACGCTCGTGTATACAGTGCGGTTGGGACGCAGGTAAACATACGAGCCGCTTTCGACGTCGCCTTGTTCCATCGCCAGAGGTGAAGCGTGTGCCGAAAGCGGCACTTCGGTCTCGTAAGTGGCCGCGATAAACTCGCCGCCTCCTTCGGTTTGAACCTTCAAGTCCAGCTGTGTGTTTTGCAGCTCGACTGCTGCTGGCGGCTTATTCCCTGTTGGCGAGAGTTTCGCGATGTAGATTTGGGTTCGCGCGTTTGATAGGCTGATTGTTGAATTTGTACCGACCAGAGGCAGCAGTTGACGCAGGTAGCCTTCCAGTTTCAGCAAATTACGGTTGAGCGCCGTCGGGTCGTTCAGAATTTGTCCAGCGGCAACCGGCGGCGCTTTCACTGCGAAAAAGATTTGGAGTTTTTAAACGTTTAAAAAAATTAAAATGTACTAATCGAGAAGAACTTCCCGCGTTTGCACCTTTTTTATTTGAAAACACTATAACAACCTTCATGTTTACCATTTCGAGAGTTAAATAAAACGAACGAAAACTGTTTTCCGGCTCCAAAAAGTCATAACAAACTGCAAACGCTCAAATACAGCTATATTGAAAGCAACGATTTACAACAAGGATGTTTGACGCTTTGTACTTTTCATGATACCCTGTATTATAAGCAAAAAAATCCGATCTGATCGAATACCATTGCTGTGGTCAACTTAGCTAAAATAATCGAATAAAACCGCGAAACTCTGTTTTCCCGTTTGGCAAGCGAAAGATGCTTTAGCGCGAGGAACTTCATTTGTTAGTATGTTATTTATTGAAATAAAAAAGTCACATTCCGAAGCTAAAATGCTGAAATTTCCTGAAAACGGATCGCCACCACCACCAAGCTACATTATATAAAACTAGTACCAACATTGCCGCCTTGTATCGGGTATCGGAAACGATCCGATATTATCGGACATCCCAACTTGTAAAAATCACTAAATGAAGTCGCAAATATCTAACCTTCAACGTAGCATGTTGGAGAGTGTGTGAGTGTGCATTCGACGTTGTTCCACTGCTGCTTATCGTTCTTTATCTCCGCACAAAACTCATCTCTTCTAAGGTTGTTAGGTTCTTGCCGGTCCCAGTTGTCCAGTTTCACTTTTGACCCGTCTTGCCAAATCCAATTGGCTTTGTCTTGAACGGTAGGTTGTTGGTTGTATTTTAAACCTGTGTCAAGCAGTTTGGTCATCAGTAAATCTGATCAGATGATCATGTAACCTAAAGTTTTGGTTAACTAAACCAAAGCCTAGGAATTTGTTGATGGGAACAGATAACTTATTTAAAATAATCTACGTTTTAACAGAACTCCAGAAACATGCAATATGTTTTTTTTTTGATAAAAAACACGCCATCAATGATATAGGTTTTCGGTTTGTGGGGGGCCTGGCACTATTTTGGTTGGACATAGATGTTTAGTTTGAACATCAGCTTACTAATAGTTGATTATATTGTAAATCCAATACACTTGCGACAACAAAGATAGTAATAAATTGGCCCTTTTAGTGTCAAGTAAAATTTCGTTTAAAAATGGTCCGAAAGGGGTTCTCAAACCGAGGTCCGGTGACCGATTGAAGCTATGTGGATTAGTGTTAGTTGTCCACGATGTCCGAGATAAAAAGAAGTATTCGTCGATTTTATTTTAAAAGAGAGATTTAAGAGATTTAAAAAAAACGCTTTGTCACCTTTTTCCTAAATATTTTTGGATTTTATTTCTTTCAAACTTCATTGACCGAAAACATCAGGTTTCTAAGGTCCAATTGTTTTATGACATCAAATTATGACGTAATCTCCCGAAATATTTATGTTTAACCTGGTCTAGGCCAACCAAAACTATTTTTTGGGGGTGCGCATTAAAAAAAGTTTAAGAACCGTCTTCATACCTATGCCAACTCGATGGAAAGTTGCGAAAGTGTTTTTCGTGACGCACGCCAAAAGTTCAACTTCAAGTTTGGAATCGAGCTTTGAAAGGTGACCACCCGGTGTTTGACTGCAGAACATCTCTTGCCAGTCAAAGTTTCCAGTTTGCCTATCCGTCCAGTAAAACTTGCGTGTCGGAAACTTGAAACCTGATAGTTGAAAGCGTGTAAAATTGTAATTTTATTTATGTGTATTATTATTTGAAAACAAAAAAACAGACTTTTGTAAAAAAAAAAACTCTAGCTAACGAGCTTGGTATTTTATAATAAGCTCATTGGTCTTACGAACAAGCCTATAGGGTTCCGACAGGTAAGACCTTTTATAGACATGACGTCACAGAATGAAACAAGATATTTGAAAAGGCGCTTAAATAGGAGAATAACGTTTTTTAACATTGACATAAATATATACCTTTTGCAAATCGACTGTAAATCAAAATAGGGCGTTAACTGTCAAATACCCTATTTTTAGTTAATAGAATAAAAGTTTACGTACCAACGGAAAACAGATATATTTGAAGAACTGGACTGGCGAGGAACGCTACGCAATCTTTGATGTATGCAGCCTGATCTGCAGCTGGAGAAAAAAAAAATTTTTTTTTTAAATAGGTTCTGATAATTTAGGTTCAATCACAAGGCAACACCTTAAATTTGATGTTTTAGTTAACCGTTCGTGATACAGGCTGGTTGTATATCGATGTAATATTATTGTTTTGCTCTTTTGCTAAACAATGAATTATTTGCTATTCATGGCATACAGAAAAAACAAAAATTGCTGCGTTTTCTTTTAAAATGAATACACATGTTAACAGCCATAGCCAATGGTATGCAGTGTCTAACACTAAAATATAACAGAATTTCGATCATTATCTTTTCGATCATTATACTAACATTTTAAAGGTTTAAAAATATCTCGGCCTCATGGAAACCATAATATAACCTCACTATCTGCTTTTATTGTTTGCATATCAAATGGCATAAACTAATTTAAATGTAAAAGTTTAAATAAAATTGACGTGATTCTACTAATTTTTACGCCACTCTGTAGGATCACAATCCCAAATTTGCCAGTACAAAGCATGGAATTTAGGCTTTCTGAAGCGCGAAAATCGTCTTGATCGGGGGCTTATCTAAGTTTTACATCTCTTGTTTTGTAAGGTCGTCCGCTCTTGCGCCAAAAACCGCACACGCTTGACTTAAGAAACAGCTTGCAGCTTGTCGATTGAAAACTGCAGTGCTATGTTCTGGCGTAGGGCTTCATTGGATGTTTATGTCAGTACTAATTTGAACTGGCCGTGACCACACTTGTTCTTTTATTAAGTTACCAACAATACCTTCGCGGTGTACGCCTATGTCAACAGTAAGCAGTACAGCAAAAAAAACTATGCTCAAAACTTTGCAGTTAAAGTGGCATAAAAAAAGCATGAAAGGCATAAAAAAGTAAAGCGCAGTGGTTATCAAACTGTTTTACTTTCTCAAAATATTCGTGGGCCCAGTCAATTTTCATAAAAAATAAAACTAAAAAAAATCACGGTACAAAAATTACTGTAATAAGTAAGCATCCATGCAAACTACAAAGAGGCTGTTGAAAAGTATTTATGAAAAGCATAGTGGAAAAGAAATGCTCCGGCTTGACAGTCTATGAGTTACTGAATTTAAAAACTTTGGGCTCTTCAAACTCCCTCGCGAGACAATTTCTTTCAGGCCTTCTTTACTCTTATCTCACCTTGGAGATCGCATTTCTGTTGCAAACTTGCCTCTTGAAAGGCGGACCGGACCTGTTTTTGCTTGTCTTGCGGGGTTCCCGCCGCTTCCATGGAGCACTGGAGATACTCGCGACACAAAGCACCTCCGCATGATCTCGCCTCTGTTTTTACCGAAAACATTTGGTCAGGGTTTTGTGCACGACCAAGGGCTTTCGCCAGGGCTGCAAAGTCGGTTTAAAATAACCCGAGTCCGACTCCCGAGTCCCCAGTACGGTTGTAAAATTCTTTAACTCACAACACATGGTTGGAAAATTTAATTTTGTACTGCGCATGCGCATGTCGGACTCGGGTAGTTTTACGTGGTCTTCCTCGAGTCCCGATCGTCCGGCTCCGCAGCCCTGGCTTTCGCCATTTTTCTTATTTCAAAATGTAATACAAATTTGGAGGTTTAGGTTTTTTGCCAAATTAGAGTTGGCACAATAACCTCAAACCTATAAACAAGACTAGGTATATATTTATTGATAACGGCTTTTTGCAAATAATATTGAATTACAATTTTTGCTCTAACTAGGGGACTTAGGCAACTAAGATTGCCTGCGCATTGTAAAAGACCATTTATAGGCCAGTTCTATAAAAGTGTGAACAAGTATTTTCAACTGACATGACGGTTTGTTTACTTGCGATGGAAATATACACAACGAGACCCAACTCTCAACACAAGGCTTAGCGCCAAAGTACATACAACCGTTAAAGCATTCTTGGGGTTCTTGATTGCGACTCCCCCCTTTATACTCCCTTCTACAGCAATGGTAGTTTTTCTAAATCAGGGTTAAACACTCATTTTTGTTTTAGCTGGCCGTATTGCAAACTTTAGGTTGCATTTTGCCGAAAAGTTTTCCGAATTATTTACATGTTTATTAAATGTTTAAATGTTTAATATCCTAATTAATTCATTCAAATCGTTTTTGTTAAGTTTACTTTCAAGGTCGCATAAATACTTATCAACGGCATAGAGCTCCAGTTTAAATGCGTCGCTGGTATATGCTTCAACAAGCAATTTGCACCTTTTTAACAATACACTCCAAGCCTAAAAGGAATTACCACGCGATACTAAATATTTCAACATAACACTTACCGACAGTGGCTTCTTTCAACAGGAAGAGCATAACAGCAATCAGGATCTCCACTTTCAAATTCATGGTCTGACAACTCACCTTGGTTGCAGCAAACAACCTCAAGAAATTCTCTAACTAAGTTGCTGGAAAATATTTTAAAGCCTGTTTTCGGCCTTTGGCTTAGGTAATCGTTGAGCCGCGAATTCGGGCTACCGAAGTAAGGGGATATTTTGCACCCATCAAAGCATGATACTTGGAATTTACTTGTTCGTGACGGCTGAACCTTGCTGTTTGAGTTAGAGTCAACACTTGGGCCGTTAACAAAAAAGCATGGGGTAATATAGCAAACAGTTAGTATGTTATCGTTCAACGCAATGGTTTCCAACCTTTTCAATGCTGCGGACCATAAAATATTTAAAAAAATACTAAATATTAAAAAAAAATGTGACCATTGAGGGGAATACTTTCTAATTTCATTTAATACAAAGTTTTTGATTAAATTTAACTTATTCACACAGTTAACTTACCATACAGTTACACCAAACACAAACGTCTAATATTCGGATATTTTTCAACGCATGAAGAAGTTATTGAAGCAAAAATGATTTACAAATTTTAAACCAACGCTTGGTTGGTTTCTGACAATTTGTCCTTTTAACGGCGATCCAGGATAAAAATGTAGGCTATAATATAAAAGCAGTTTATTATGAGTTTGGGCCGGACGACTAAATTTGGTCGATAAGACGTTGCAACCCAACGTTACGTTTATGAATAAAAGTGTCGATTCCAAGCGACGTAAATGAGACGTTGGAAACTACATTGCGCAACTACTTTATGTACACGCTTTTCGAACGGCTTGAAAACGATTTGAGACGCCATTGATACGCTAACTTGAACGTCATTTATGCACTTCTAAACGTTTTTGGAGCACGCGGCGCCCACAAATATAAATTTCAAAACCTCTGCGATTTCTAGCGCAATATGTTGCTACAGCGGTCTTTTTAAATTCGTGCTAGCTCGTCTCGCTAGAGTTCTATTGACTATCTGGACTGTTCAATATGCTGTAATGAGTAGGTTATACGTTTTCAAAGTTGCGTTGAAAAAGTTAAAAAGATGCGATAAAATAAAGAAATGTCTATATTTCCTTCTAAAGGTTGATTGGTTTAAAACATGGCTGATTGTTGATTGGTTGTCACCTGCTCAATCCATAAGGCTAAGGTTCACATAAGGTTCACGCTTGTTTTTTTCCCGCATTTAAAATTACAATAAAGTGAACATCTCACGCTATCCGGAAATCTCGTTTTCGAGCATATTAACATACAATGCATCGTGTGGCAGCTAGGAAAGGTAAAAGACGCGTCGCTCGCGGAAAACAATGCCTGGCCTCGGTTTACCTGGGAAGCGGTGAACTTACTCATTTTTAAAATTCACCTATTTATCAAGATGAAAAGCACACTGCGTTAGTTCTGAGTTGCGCAACAAAATCACATATACTTTAATACCAACTTCAGGAACAGTAATCTAGTCATCGACGTTCCCTTCCGTATAGAGGCTAATTTCTCTCCAGAAGTTACTTAAAGCGTTTAGAAATCAATCCCAATCATTTTTGTATTGATTGAAATGTACAAACATTACAAAAGCGAGTAAAAATATTAAAATTGACAGAAATCTTTGTTAAATGTAATTGCTTTTTTTTTGTTTAAATATAATTTCTGTTTTAATTAAGTGTTTTGCTAAATTCCTATTAATCTATCATGAAAAAAGGCCCTTAAGGGCCTAAATTTAAATTGAACTCTAAACGAGTTTAGACAAACCCCCAAAACAAGTGAATCAGATTTAGGAGCGAATAGTACCGGTCATCGGACACTCTCTAATTCTAAACCTATAAAGAAACAACGAACGCTGCAAGATATTAGTATTGGTACTCGGTAGTACAGTTTTATGTTTCATTTTTTTTGCTGTGTTGTTTGATACAATTACCGCCAGGTGATGATAGAGAAGTAGAAATTTATCAAGTACGGCGCTACACAAATTAAATTTACAACAAATTTCAACACGTTTTTTTAATTTATAATTTTATTGAAGTTTTCCCATAATGTAATATGGTTAAGAAGCGTTTAACTAGTTTAAAAAATAACAGAAACAAATATTAATTGTTTAACTTCTCTAAAGTAACCGATAGTATTCTATGCCATTATGCAGCGATTTTGAAGTTTCAACAAAAAGAACGTTTTTAACATATTTTAACGTAATGTTTTTACCTCAGCGTAAGGGTAACACTAATTTACGGAATGATAAATGGTCGGAATGGTCGGAACGAACACAGTATTATTATTAAATATAATACCATAATACCACTTGACGCACCCACACCCGAACGCTAACCCCCACCCTAACTCAAATATTGTGCGTTGGTTTAATAATAGTTTTAACGGGGTAACACTTAAATTAGTGAGCGTTCCGATCATTCCGACAATCCATTATTCCGTAAACTAGTATTACCCCAGCGTAAGCATCATTATTAAAATATTGTTTTGCGAGTTACGACATATGCCGAAAACGATTTTTACAAATTATTCAGGAACTTACCAAACGTATTCATTTAAAACTGAGTTAAGACTTAAGATCACAATTTGAGTATTGACGTATTATTTTAAGCTTTTTTTTTGTGAAGTAAATGTCGCCCTACATTATTATACTATAAGGTAAGGCATGACTTTTTGAGGTATGCCCCCCTCCGAAAAAAAAGAAAACACACGGTAAATTTTTGCTCCGTGTGAAAAATATAGCAAATTTAAAAAATACAAAATTAGCAAATTCATGTTGATTTTCCTCTAATCCAGTTTGAATACTGGATAGTATATTGTGACACATTTCATTGGTAAAAAAATGAGTTTCCAGGTGCAACAAAGTTCCAAAGTGCACCCACTAATACAAATATTTTTAGGGCGAACATGAGCACTGGTCTACCATCCTACCACAATGCACATTCTTTGGTTAGGGAGCGGTTGAGTGTTTGGTTGGGTCAGGGTCTGGCAATGAATATAACAATATTTGACTCACCCAAATATTGTGCATTAATTTAATAATTGTTTAAACTGTGTGGTAGAATTCTAGGCCAGCTCCCGAACATGTTTGGTTTGTTATGTCACACTTTCCATAGTGGCTGACAACCAAGTTACACTTTTTAAACTTTGAGTCACCCACACTTCAGACTGGGATTCATGGCTCCTTTTGAAGAGTCGAGTTGCAGGTATCACCCTATATGAGTCACTATTGGCACACTTGAATTTAAAAGCCAAATATCCATTGGTGCCCGGCTAAAAAATTTGGGTGACCGCCACTGCTGGAAAGTATGGCAGATCTTGACGAAAAAATCCGGGTGACCGGGTGCGACAAAAGTAAAAAAGTGCACCTCGGGTCCGATTTTCCGATGCATTCTGTATTGCATACATTGCACTGTAAACGTATTCTGCACAAGTGTTTTACATATTTCGGGTGCAGTTCAGATTTTTTTGGGTGCACTTTTGAAAGGTTGAAAAATCTTGCGGGTGCACTTGCCATACTTTCCAGAGAGGGTGACCAGGTGCACTTATAATTTTTCAGGTGCACTTAATGACCTTCTGATGTACTCTGTATTGCGCTATAAACATATTCGGAGATATTACATGTAATGAAATGTTGATCTGCGTGCATCCCTTTGGTGATTATGCTACTCTATTCACATTACAAAAAATATCTTCCCAGAAAAGTTAAGTTTAATTGTTTGTTTTTTAGGATTTTAAGTTTGTAAATCTAACGAAATAGACATGCCTATTGAAAACCTTGAAGAGGAGGGCTTGCCGAAAATTCCAAACCTTCACATCGCAAATTTGGTATTCAGGATAACCTTAGATAGCGGCAATGAATGTCTCTGGAATGAGCTGATGGACCTAATTAAAAAAGACAGTGAGTGGCAATTTTTTATTAAAATGTTTCTAATATTTTTGAAAGCATACAAAGCTGATATATACTCACTTACATGCTATGATATTCCATATCAGTGTTTTGGTGGTGCTGCAATAAACAACTTATACTTTATGGACTCAAGATACCGTTTATTTTGATCAGATATGTCACCATACTATGAAAAAGTCATGGCTGACTTTGGAAAGCCAGTGGATGCTAAGCTTCTGAAAACTATGAAGGCAGAAAATGAAAAGGAATTAAAAACTTTGGACGAAAAGATTGCTGAGGAAGTAGAATATGAGTCCGATGAAAAAGATGCCCTTCTTTCAAAAGCAGAATACCTATGCAAAATAGGAGATAAGGTATTTGAATGCAGTTTATCAAAAAATATTTCGTGTAAAAGAGACCTAATATGACTTTTACCCTTTCCCTTTTGCTACCCTAACCCTTACCGATGCAATGTTTCAAAACTGGTCAGAAGTGGAACCTACTTAAATTATTCTTTACGAATTGCAGGAAGAAGCTTTGGCTGTTTTCCGCAAAGCTTACGACAAAACAATTGCACTTGGACACAAGTTGGACATTATTTTCAACCTGATTCGTATCGGCCTGTTCTATATGGATCACGATTTGATTACAAGGAATATTGACAAGGCCAAACAGTAGGTCTTTTTGAACATCATTTAATTATTCTTGTGTAAATTTAGTGTTTGTACATAATTTTGGCGCAACACAATCCGTGAATTTTCACTGGTGTTTGTTAAAGTACATTCCTAATGAGAGGTTGTTTAGGTTGTCGGTCAAAGTTTAGAACACAATACACAGGTTTTTTTGTGAAACGTCTGTAAACTGCGAAATGTTGATTTTATCGAATATAATGACTTTAATATTTTGTTACAGTGTTTCTTAAGATCAACAATTCAACAAATTACAAAACATTAATTTTTTGGTAAATGAAAAATCTCTTCAGGCTTCGTTCTTCCTTATATTTCAGGCTTATTGAAGAAGGGGGTGATTGGGACCGCAGAAACAGACTGAAAGTTTACCAGGGTCTTTACTCGATTGCAATCCGCGACTTCAAAGCGGCAGCCACGCTCTTTCTCGAAACGGTTTCCACTTTTACTTCGTACGAACTAATGGACTACCGTACCTTCGTCACCTACACTGTTTATGTTTCCATGATGGCATTGGACCGACCCCAACTGAGGGATAAGGTTATTGATTTCACCTTCTGTAAATTATAAACATGTCATGACCAATTCATATTGTAATTGTCTCGCTAACACATCGTTATTATAATTATAGTGCCAGTAGCTTTTCACCTTTTCGAACTTTATTTTTCATTTATTCATGGACCTAAGTTAAGGAATTCCTCGTATACCTCTTCTTGGTAGCCTTACAATATAAACTTAATTACTATATGTATCATATGTATGTTTTTATTGCAATTATGAAACTGGGATTGTGTAAGAATTCTCACCTATTTATTCTTTTTATTTGTCGTCATAGGTCGTCAAAGGTTCTGAGATTTTGGAAGTTTTATTTGAAGAGAAAAATGTCAAGAACTACATGTTGTCCTTGTACGATTGCCACTACTCGCAATTTTTTCTGAGTCTAGGTAAGTGGCTTTTATAGGGTAATTCAGTTATATACTTACGGCAAGACTTTGGTTAATATAACCAATTTAGAAACTTTCAATTTTAGTCTAATAAATTGTGGCTACACTAGTGGATAATACATGCTAAAATTGCCACTCAAAAACACACAGTGACATTTCCCTATGGATTCATTTGAAACAACATAGTTTTATTCTGGAAATCAGATGGTACTGTTTAACAACAAATTGTACTAAAATCTTGACAAGCTTTGGCCAACCGTGCTTAATCGTGGTCAAAGTAGAAATCAACTCAGTTTTACACTGAAAAAAGTTGTGTGAACCACATAATTTATGCCTTTTTTTCGCACTTTTTCAGCCGAAGTGGAAACGCAGATGAAGCGAGATAGGTACTTCAACCCGCACTATCGCTTCTACGTGCGCGAGATGCGAGTCCTGGCCTACACCCAACTTCTCGAATCTTACCGCAGTCTGACGCTCGACTACATGGCCCAAGCCTTTGGAGTTACCGTCGACTTCATTGACCAGTGAGTTAATCGAGAGATTGGGCGTGTTCTAGTGCGGGGTTTAAGTAAATTTAGCAGAAAAAAAAGTGTTTGGCCTGATTATATCAACCTACCGCGGTGTCATACAAAAGTGGTTGTCTGTGTGGCATCTGAAGCCAAGTAGCAGACTTTCTTGCATCGGTCGTTATTGCTCCGACGACTAAAAGAGTTTACAATAACGAATAAAATCAAACTCTGAATAAACGTCTAATTCCTTTAAAAAATCAAATTTTTGTTAAGTTACAATTGGTTAATAAGTTTTGCTAATAATACAGCGATTTAACCGGACACCTGGCAATTTTAGCAGAAAAAAGGGCCGAGAAATCTTATGTGATTTTAACCCATGGGTTATTACCATTTAAGCGGGTAATTTGACGATTACACGGGGTCCTAAAAAGGTTAGGAAACACTGATTTAGACAACAGGAAATTCATTATCTTTAAACGTTAAATTACACAAATTAGTATTTTTCGACTTGTTGTAAATAAATGTTTCGTTTAATGCAATTTATTAGTCCGTTATGCGGTTGTTTATCCGCTCGGCCAAAACGTTTAAAAAAAAACAACAACATGTAATTGGGACGCATTATAAGGTTGAAAATCAGTGCTCTTACAAAAATAAAAAAATCATTTTCCAAAACCTTGTCACAGAGAGTTGTCACGGTTTATCGCCGTCGGTCGTCTTCATTGCAAGATCGACAAAGTTGGTGGAGTTGTGGAGACCAACAGGCCCGACAGCAAAAACTGGCAATACCAAGAGACCATCAAGAAGGGAGACCTGCTGCTCAATCGCATACAGAAGCTATCCCGGGTCATCAACTTATAGTGAACCTTGTTTTTTGCGGGTTCACCAATTGCTGCTTGATCCGCCAAAAATGCACCTTTAACGTTATAGGAAAAGATAAAAGTTCGCGTTTTTTTCACTTTTTTCACATATTGTTTAGCGGCTATTGCATGCGACCTTTTTGGAAGGCAATCTTTCTTGACTGGTGGTAAGCGTTTAACGACCAAACGATTTGAGCCCGTATCGGCAGTTTTCCTTTAAAATAAATAAAACCGAAACACCTTTTGTGCTGTGTTTGACATTTCAAGAGCAAAATGACACGTCATTGTCTGTTACAAGATTGGTTATTCTATTTGAACTAGCAGCGATCCTGGTTAACAAGCGGATTGCGTTAACAAGAGGATTTACAAATATTTTTTAACAAATTATACATTTTTAATTATTAACCATAGAGCGAATAGTTATACTTTCAATCATACTGAACATCTAAGCTAGAACAACTCAGCTGCTTGGAGCTAATCGCAAATTAATGATTTTAAGACATAGATTTCAGTTTTTCAACAAAGATCAGGCTTCGTGGCTCAGCAGTATATGATAACTTTGATCGGTAACAAGGTTAACATAACCTTTATACATATTTAAAATAGGTTCCTCTGGCATATATTTCTTTAACCAACGTTTCGGCTTACTATCCAGCAAGCCTTTGTCAGTGACTGACACACAAAGCCAACAGGACGCAAAGTAAAATGACACACAAAAAAAGGAGATAAAAATGTGCGAGACGCGTTCAAAATATAGTTGTTTTATCGCTGTATATTTTGAACGCGTCTCGCACATTTTTTAGTCCCTGACGAAAACTTGCCGGATAGTAAGCCGAAACGTTGGTTAAAGAAATATATGCCAGAGGAACCTATTTTAAATATACTATGCCTGGTAGCAACAGCATATTTATAACCTTTATACGGAGTCCAGCCGTAAGACCGAGATAAGAACAACACCAACGTCAGAATAAAACACAACTCGGAATAAGGCCAAAATAGGGCTAATACCTTTTAGTACCGTCTAAATTGGAATAAGTAATGTTCTGCCTGTAGCATTGCGTTTAAATGCATACATGACGTAGCTCCAAATCTACAAGGTTCGATTAGCTGAAAGCATGAAAAGCTTTCTTCCCCTTCATAGAGTGTTGTAAACAAGTCATTTTAAAATGAGTCCATTCATTTGAAAAACCTGACTAAAGTCAAGGCAATAACTGAAGTCATTACAACATTGCCTACACACAACTAACAGGTGACAAAGACCGATCTGACAGGCCTAATGGAACTATAAACCCCCGTTGAACATGGAGAACACGAATTTTTTTTGCTAAAGCTTATTAGAAAAGTATTTTTAAATATCTTTATAACAAAATTATTTTCAGGTTTAGTGCAATGATTTCGGACTAAAAAAATCAAATTTAGGCTTCTACATTTTAATTCTAAAAATAATTGTTGACTGATACGCCTCTTCAGTTGTGAGTTACGAAATTCCGTCACGGATCAACTAAACATTTAAGTAACCTGAACCAAAGTAAAAGCATTCGTGCTATAATCACGACTGTTGCTGTGTAACGTCTTCAGCAGTGTTGTGAACAAGTCATTTTGATAGGACTAAGTCCCAGTCCAAGTCATCGGTTGCCCAAGTCAAGTCATTGTCTTAAAAATAAAACTTTAAACTATTTAAAGTGGTACTCGTCCGATTACTCCAGTAAAAAACAAGATAAATTCAACATAAAGCAAGCAAATTGTTGTATGTGCAAAGAATAAGATAAATAACCCAATCGCAGTTGTTTAAAAAATTAGCTCCGGCTCCGATGTATTAACGGCTGAATTTACATAGTTTAACAGCAACCCTTCACAAAATTAAGAATTATTGCCTCTTTGGCGCCAACTTTTCTATATTTTTTTTAATGTGGTGTTTTGTTTGTGTTTATTTTGAAATGCTAGGTGCTGCAAATTAAGCGTTCATCGTTAAACCTCAGTTTTTGGCGTACTGGAGCTGGAGCAATTTGACATTTACGCCTGCTCCAAAGCCCTGTGGCAATAGACTTTAGTCAAGTCAGTGTAACACTGGTCTTCAGGAATGTCATCAAAACAGTATGTATGTACCACATTAGAAGTGAACCAAACAACCTGCTAAGCCGAAAACAGAAAGCGAGTCCAAGAAAAAGACAACAGTTTACTTTTAACGAAAGGCAAAATGGTAGAAAAAACGAAACGCGTCGCGCGTAGACAATACGAGTAGAAAACAATAGCGCGGTAAGAGTAAAACGCAAGAAAGCAAAAGCACGCGTGACTGAAATGTAGATTTCTTGAACTTTCAGCGTGAAAAAATCGACAAGGAAATTTAAAAGGCGCATATAAGGGCTCCAAGGGCTTTACAAGAAGCAGAGATAAGTTTTTTTGTAAATAGGTTTTGTTTAACGTTTGCCACGACAAAACAAAGCTGTAAAGCTGGGGTTCTTAAACTGGTCCACGAACCCCTTAGGGGCACGTAAACTAGTTGCAGGGGGTCCATGAAGGCTCTCTGAAATGTTTTTTTTAAGAAGGAATAAATTTTTCATGAAGAGAGTTTAATTAAAAATAAAACGTTTTATCACTCAATGGATTTTGATTCCATTTCACATTTTTTGGACCGAAGTCAGCAGACTTCTGAAGTTTATTTGTACTTTGACAATTTAAGACGTCATCTCTGAAATTTTTTTCCTACTGTGGTCCACACGAAGTAAAAAAATAAATTAGGGGTCTGCGGTAAAAAAAAGTTTAAGAACACCTGCTTTAAAGCAACTGTGATTTCCAAAAAGATTCGTTTTTTCTTGTCGTATCAAACTACCTTTGTAAAGGGCTGCAAAAATGCAACCTGTCCGCGCAAAAGCCTCTAAGTATTTCCGCACGTTTTAAGCAAAACAATTCAAGTACGATACACTGCAAGGTGCGCAAACCGTCGCGAACGTAAGTCCAATATACACGCCTGGTCCTGTCTTGGGTAGACGGGAAAATAAAATAAGTGGCACCAGCAAATGCGAGAAAGGTTAAGAGCGACTCTGGCAATAATAAAAGCACGGCAAATAAAAGCACCGACAACGAAACGAATAGGACACAATTTACAGTTTTTAGCGTATCACATATATGCTGAACCGCTCGGCTAGGTCTATGTATACTATAGGTAAGCAGGAGTGGCCAAAAAGACGTTGATTTTTGCCGAAAAAGTCAATTTCCAAAAGCACGCTGGCGAGCACACCGCTTTAAAGACGCCAGATTATCGGTATCGAGAAAAAGGGAAATAAAAAAGAGAAGCAATATGAAATGACGCGATGGTGTGAAAAGAGAACATTCAGCAAGAATAGCGATTTCCGCGGGCGAAACACAATTAGAACAAAAACAGAAAAGAAGACGGCGAAACTCGTTTCTGTACAACATGCGACGACTCTATAATCTCTATAAACTTTCTTTTTCTGCGCGAACCCGATTTTACAAAAACAGACTACCCGATAAAAAAAAAAGCGGTACGTGACTCCAAATGTTGCGACATTACGACGATTTTTTCCTTTTTTATAATCGGCATATCTCATTGCGCCGGGTGTTTCGAGTAACCGGCTATGTAATACGTGCCCTTTTAAGACCGGCAATAAAATACAGGTAATACTAAACACGCCGTCGCACACACACTCACACATGCACCTATGCAAAAGGAAATATAAAGTTTGCGCGACGAAAAATCCCTAATGATTTGTTAAATAATCCATTGGTGTTATTTTTTTATAAAAATTGCCACCTTAAACAGTGACCACGCGTCCACCGCGTGACTTAAACACCCATATCCTATATGCATGGGTAATCAGGGCTACGGAATCGTTAAAAATAATCCGAGTCCGACTCCGGCCAAATGTGCGATTTAGTCAAGTCCTGGGTCCGGCTCCTACTCTATAGCCCGTATTTCACCCATTTACGCAACTATATTAACGTGGGTACAGCAATCCACTTATAAGGGTGTCATATTATTTATTCGTCGATAAAACGTAGTTAGAAAATATTCCACCATATCCTGTTCTGCCTTTACTATTGAAGTTTACGGCCTATCAGTTTCGAAACCTGGTACTGCGCATGCGCACGTCGGAATCGGGACTTGGGTAGTTTTAGGCTGTTAAACAAAATTAAAAAGTTGGTTATTTAATGTCCTGGAAAGCTATTGCGAATAGAGACAGCTATCAGGGTAAGAATTCAAAAAAACCCAACAACGTCTTCCATGTGTAGGTTGGGTTGTAACTTTAAAGTTTTTTGTGTTCTTTTGCAATGGTCATTGCTTGGTCAGTATATATACGTGGTCAGTTTTAAAACAAGCTGGGTTCATACATTTTGTGGCATTTTCGCATGGTTGGGTTTTGGGCTTGATTTTTGGGCTCGATAAAAAACTCTTTCCGGTTCAACATGTCACACTCACGTAGGAATTCCGAAGTGACCGAATTTGTTTTTGTAAAGTGACAAACGTAAGTGTCTTTAGACACAAATCTGATCTTTTACACAAAATCGGCATTTTTTCATACATTTTGTGGCATTTTCGCATGGTTAGGTTTTAGGGTTAAAAAAAACTTTTTCCGGTTGAACGTCTCATAACAAAAAAGAAAAAATGAAGGTTAAAAAACTGTTTTCGGTCGATCATCTCACGCCTCCGGACTCTCGGACATCTCCTGGCACGGCTCGTCCAGCACGCTCATCTCGGTCTTGTCGGATTGCTGCGGTGAAGAGGAGTCTCCCTCTTCTTCTTCTTCTTCCTCCTCGATGAGCAACCTCCGCTGCTCCGAGTGGCTCCCGGGATCGCTGCTGCAGATGCTCTGCCTCTTGGAGGAGGGAGCGGTTCGGAGGAGCTCTGTTCCTCCGGAGGAAACGATCTTGATGGTGGAGTTTGTGGTGGAAGTCTCCGAAGAGGGAAGCGGGTCTTTGGCGCTCTGCACCTGCGCACGTGTAAATTGGTTGTAATAGGGTCAAAAGGGGCGTTTATATAAAGATGGGCTATTTTTACACAAGCAATATTCAGACACGAATCTCTTTATGAACCCACCAGCCCGTATGCAATATGTGATTTTAGAAATCAGCCTGACCCTTGCAAGATAAATGGCGACCTTAATTTCTGATCAGTAACAGTAGAATACATAATTCAGGTCAGAAACTAGTAAAATATCCAATGTTGCACTGGATATATGATCATAGAAATCACCTTGATACATTAACCGATTCATACTTAGTTTTTAAGCGTGCAAACGTAGACTAAAAAATGTTGCTGGGCTTTTTTTACTTAATTTAAAATCTTCCTAGGTCCGATAAAAGTCGTAGTACCGGTACTAGTTCACTGCAACATCGCTGCTGATCGGATGTGTTCGATTCAAGACTGCGTTGCTTCCTAACCTTAGGGCAAATCTTTGCCTAAATAACGAAAAAACACGCTTTTTACGTTTTATTTGTTTTTCTTGTTTTACCATAGTAATTAGATTGTTTGGTATTATACAGGACGCCGGGTATCGGTATTGGAATACACAGCATAAAAAATTAAACCTTTAGACATCAAACATCAGATTTCCAACCAACATTTAATAAAAAAAACTAAAAACGGGCATTTTGAACTCATATGGAGTTAAAAAGCCTTCGCATAAGAACTAAAAACAAAAAACATTTATTATTATCGAACTCGAAAACTAGAGCCAATTTTCACTCGAAAAAATAACTCGAAAACTAGAGCCAATTTTAACAAACTAAAGGCATTTATTTTCCTTAATTTTGTGGCAAAAACAATGCGTTGGCGTGTAAATAAACTCAACTTACTTCGAGAAGCACGGCCTCGTAGAGAAACTTGAGGTGCGCCGGAGATGTGAACACGCGAGGGCGCATCTGGCAGGCGAGCATGGCCGATTGGTAGACGTCGACCGTGTCCTCGCTAACCAGCTGGGAGTGCAGGAGATGCCAGCAGGCGAACTGGATCGCAGATGTAGAGCCGTTTCTGTACAGATACCAGAAGTAAGTTAAAACCTGCTTTTAATTTTGCCTTTCAGTTGATTAATGGCTTTGTGTCGGTTTAAGCCTACCTAGAGTACCTATATGGTCTTGCGTTAAGTTTTTTTGTGTTTTTTTATATTAGTGCGTTGTACAATATTAACGGCTTTGAGATTTTTATTATTATTTTTGAATTCATTAATTTTAATTTTGGAGATGAAAAAAAATCCGAGTAATGTCTATTAAATTTATTTTGAAAACATAAGAACAGTAATAGCGAAACCGAGATATTTCATTTTCTGGTGAGGGTTAAAGGGTAAATATCCCCCAAAATTGAAGAATCAACATATTCTCAAGTTAAAAAGCCCTAGGAAACAAAGAACAGTCCATATAATCAAAACTAGAAGTATAATTAAAAGAAACAAACTTTTTTTAACTGCTGTTAAAAAAATGATTATGATGAGTAAAAACACTGCTGGCACTGAAAACTAGGCCCATGTGTTAGTTTCTTTTTTAACACATAATACGTCATTACCGCTAGTGTCAGCACAACGATTTGCTATACCTGTCCTGCAGCACCGTGGTGCCTTCCTTGAGAGCTGTGTGCTTGTAGATAAGCTTGAGCGCTTCGAACTGACTCTTGGTTGGATGTTCGTTCGGCCAGGCGCTCAACTCAAACTGACGCACCTCCAGCACGTAATCGTCCTTTACACACATTTACATACATATTATTGTAGCGATAGGAAGTAGTTTTCCCTATTTTACCCACCGCAGTGTTTCTCAGCCTTTTATGGCTAGCGGCACTCCTCAGAAATAATAAATAGATTGCTGCACCCCTTCAAGATTTTTTCGTAGGTAATTAATTATAATGTCGCAATAAACGGAACTGGAACAACACACATCAACTCTAAATAACGTAGGTGAAGTTATAATTGAATTCATTCCACTCCAATCTAACACAAAAGTTGTAAGAGTTAAGAAAAAATAATCTTGGCACCCTTGAGCATTTGAAATATCACCCAAGGGTGCCGCGGCACCCCGGTAGAGAACTACTGCCCTACTGCGTTGCCAACTTGACGTCACTATACACGTGACCAGTGTCAACTGACGTGTGACCAACGTCCGAGCGAGTGGTCTTGGCGTTTCGCGATTTTATTCTACTTTATGCGATTCGATTGGATGGGATTTCGATTGGAAAGTTATACGGACAGGTATTTTAGTGTCCTTCTCCTTGGGAGTCTGGTGTATACAAGGAAAGTGTAAGAGATTAGCCAGCGCCTTACTTAGCCGTAGAAACCAGCAATGCTAAAAGTATATACCATTGTTTATTGACAGTAAATCATATAGCGCCGATGTTTTTTTTACTTTTAACATTAATCGTTATTTTTTATATTCATCTCTTTTTGTTTTCGAATTCTTTTTGGTTTTGTTAAAATTGCCCCTTTTTTTCAAATTTCTATAATTTATTCCAATATTAATGAACTGCTTGTTAAAATATATTTGTTCGAATATCACTGTTTCAAAATTAGACATTTCCATTTTCAAAAACGAATTGTTTAGATTTTTCAGTTTCAGATACATAACTATCGGGCAGGGTAAGATGTTTGATTTTGCAAACAATACAACAACGGCACGCAGTTTGTGGACTTGTGCGTCATGCAAACAAATTTAGCTTTTACTGTGGCTCAATAGCCTTCGCAAGTCGGCAAAGTTGTCCAAAAAAGCGCCAGAAACAAACAAGAAAAAGTCCTAAACTGTACAATATCCTAAAGACTACTAAATGCATGTTTATTTTGATGACTATTTCGGTAAAAACAGCAACAAAAAGGCGCCAAACTAACCTTGGTTGCTTCCAGAATGAAATCGCGCTGCAATAAGGTGCATCCACCGTCGGAAGAAACTTCGAGCGGTTTCTCCGAAGCGTAGCTGACGTTAAAAGCCGGACAATGAGTGGCGTGGCTCGCACTAGGCCAATAAACGTCCGTTGAATCGTTCTAAAAAGGCGAAAATATTATTTGTTCAAGTCGTTGCCGAGGTAAGTGGGGCATTTTTTGACCAATCTGCAAAATTGGTAACTTTGCGTCTATAAAAATACGCAAGAATTCAGAGCCATATGGATAAATAAGTTTCAGAAAAGCTGCTCCTGATTTAACAAAACGAATAATATTTTAGCATGAAAACAGGGCAGATTTATGAAATACATTAAAGGTTTTAGCCAAAGCGTAGAGGTAAATTACAATTTCTACATGTTTTTTTATAGGTTTGCGTTCGTAACACTTTGTTTCGCAACAAGCTAAAGATGCTGTTTCTTGCTGCGCAGGAAGTTTTGTTTTAAGGCTACAATGCTGAGTAGTGCCTTTCTTTACCTTGTTCATAGACGAATAACAAAGTATTTTGAAAGAAAAATAGGCGTTTTAAACTCTTCCAACTCATGTAATAGCTATATCAAAAAACACTATAAACTATAGGTGCTATATAAATAGAAAGCTACTTTCACTTTATGCGCTTGACGTTGAACAGCCGAGTTTATCATTTAAACGAAGGGTTCTAAAACGTTTTTATACACAGACCCCTAAATTTTTTTTGCCTTGCGTAGACCACGGTCGGCAAAAAAAAATCTAAAATGACATCATAAATTGACGTCACAGTACAAATAAACTTCATAAATAGGCTGAGTTTGGTACAAAAGTGTGAAAGTGAAATGGAGTCTAAATAGGATTCAGTGCAAAACCGTTTTATTTTTTATCAAGCTGTTTTCTTTAAAACAAGATTACTTATTTTATATACACTTATAAGTATAGGCCTTCATGGACCCCCTAAAACTAGTTCGCGGAACCCTTCAGTTTAAGAACCCTTGATTTAAACTATCGGTAAAGTCGTATAAATACAGTTGCTTTTCACAGACGAATAACAGTACCCTTTAAAAATACTACACTATTGCACGGGCCTGCGCAACGCAGCCAAACAGATATAAAGGCAATCCCTATGCGGCCTACCCATTCCTTGTCCTTGAGTGTTACGATGGTGGGTACGTTGTGGTCCCAGATGAGCTGCCAGAAGTCCTTGCGAGTGTTGCTGAGTGGAAGCTGCGTGACCACGAACTCATGGCTGCTTCTGTAGCCCTGGATAGCCGAGAGAAACGAGAGTTGAATAGTTTAATCGTGCCCTTATTACCATGGTAGGCAGACTTGGACAACTAGATTTATTTTAGCTTTTGAAAATCAGATTAGAACTAAAATTAGAGCATTTTAGTTTTTTCCAAATTAGATTAGAAATACGTAATAAGAATATCAAAGCCCATACAGAAGTAGGTATCATTTTGGACGTTTCGAATAACTCTTTATTCTTTGATATTCTTATTACATCTTACTACAACCTCCAACCATTATGCTCCAAAGATTAGAAATAGAATTACCGAATTCTTAAAACAACGAATTTAAACTAGATTTACATTACAATTTGTTATGCCTTTTAGCACAACATATGCTGTTTAGAATGTACAAATCAACAACAAGTCGTTCCGACCAAAGAGTTTTATGAAACTAAAAGTGCCGTTGGACAAATTAGCATTTTTGGTGAAATCCAAATTAGATTAGAATTAGAATTATAGCACACATGCAATTTACAAACTAGGATAGAATTAGAATTAGAATTAGCCGCATTTTGCTCTAATTCATTGAATTAAAAAACTAGAATTACCTAGTACCTAGTTGTCCTAGTCTGATGGTAGGATGTGTTTAAGAACTTTTTGTAAGAACCACTTGATTATACACACCTGTACGAAGGATGCGTTGATGTAGTCCGAGCCCTCCGCACTTGTCCTGGTTCGCAGCAGAACGCGGGACCTAAACACGGGAAGCACGGAGCCGGGGCGGTTCTTGCGTTCGTTCACAGCTCGGGTGGCAAAATCGTAGTCGAGGGTGTCCAGGCGAGAGTAGACGATTTTCTGCGTTGATGGGAAAATGGTTCGTTGTTTGTTTTTCATTGCCTATACAGGTCTGCGGAGTCGGACTCAGGAGGAATAACTACCCGAATTTTAAAAGTGATAAGGCGCAGTCTGTAAATTGTAAAGGTTGAACAGCATTTGGTGGAATATTTTCCAATCACGTTTTATGGGTTGATGAATTATACGACACTCCTACGAGTGGATTGGTAAATATCCACCTTTGTTTAGTTTCGTAAATGGGTTAAATACAGGTTGTAGTTGGAGTCGGATTCGTGACTTGACGAAATCACACATTTGCATCGAGCCGGACTCGGGTAATTTGTAACTCCGCGGCACTAATTTGTAACTCCGCGGCCAATAGTATTTTCGAGAAGTTTTTTTTTTTCAGAAAGTCACATTTTCTTTTTTGCATAGCTACAAGGTTTTGGAACTTGGTGGATAGGTGTAAGGGGAAACAATTTACGTCCCTTCAAGATTTTTATAGCAATAATGATGAAGAAAGATTGGTATTTTTTTCTTTCCATGCTTACTTTTAAAAATATCTTCACGAATAGGTATACATCGGCGAAGTTTGAAATTTTAGTTCAACCATAAATTTTAGCAGAAATTGAATCTATTGTCATGCCTTCTTTGCTGCATAGTCAGAAAAAGGAGGTCGAATTATTTGAGAATCGCAAGAAATTTAGGTTGCACACAGAAAGCAGCATAGAATAACAAGATCAATTCTGTCCAATAACTCCCCAACCAGAGCAAAAAATTTTGAAGTCTCTTCTGTTTGGTTCTAAACACGTGTGTTAAAATACTCTAACACTACCAGAAGCCCTTGGATACTTGTTTAAGCACCGTAGGTCCGCAAAACATAGCAAGACGCGCTCCAAAAAACGAAGCGCCCTCTAACCATGAACTGTTTTTCCAGCGGCGACCGGAAGGTGGCGCTGCCGACCTCTCCCTTGTCCTTGGCCGGGTTCGGTTCGAGTCGCTTCTCTCCGGCTTTGGTTGTGCTGATCAACTTGGTGAAGTAGAGGGAAAGGTCGTGAGACGAGCACTCCGTGATACCGCTCGTGATGTACTCGAGCAGGGCGTCGTGAACGAACACGTACTGGTCCTGAGATGATAAAATGCAGCAGATGGAGAGATATGTTATTTTACGGCATTTTGAAAAAAAAAAACTGTTTTGCTTTTACTTTTTTTGCGAACGAAATTTAAAAATCATACTTCCCAGAATTGGAATGCTTTCATAATGTCGTGTTATTTCGTTGGAGGACATTTGTGAGCAAAAGTGGATTCTGGCTTTTAATTGGGAGTAAACTTAAAATATACAGTTATATCGGAACAAATCAAGCGCTGTAAGTCTTCAACTCTATAGGCTACCCCATATCCCCAAACATTTGCATACACATACAATGGTGACGCATTATTGTTTAAAGAGGATGAAAATAAATTTAATGTAAAATTTGGCATCGGTTAAAGCAGGGCTGCTGGTGAAGACGTGTTTTTCTTTGCCTTTCAAAGACTGTTCTGTTCTCTTTTTGGGCAAGCCAATTCATTTTTTCCGAAAAAATTATGCTGGATACTATCACGTTTTGTTAAGCCGTGTTTCTTACGATGGCGTACATATTTGGGCAAATTGGTTCTGTTTTCTTATACAAAGGGTGTTGTTTTAAATTCCAGCAAATTTAAATACTTAAGGACAAATCGAGGCTGTTTAAGTGTCCAGAGGCCCTTATGATTCTAATTACTGTAATGCATTATGCATACGCATATAACTGTTAAAAAGTATAGAAGGTGACCATTAAAAGCACACAGATTAGTAAAATGAATAAAAAAGGTCGGCAGGGATACTACAAAAAGCAAAATTTTATACCATTTTTTTAGTTTCAATTAAGATGCGCCACTCAAATTTTAACTTTTTTTCAAGCGTTTAAAAAAGACTTGGAATATGTGACAGATATATATGTATATTTATATACCACAATAAAACTTATCCTTAAGTTACTTTAATTTCGTTCTAATTTTTTCTCGCAAATCTTACACTATTATTACCGCGAGCAGGCATGTTTTTTAAAACACCGATACCTCACTTGATATCGGGCATCGGTTCCGATCCGATACTATCAAACTTTTCCATGTTATACCGATTTATTTGTACAACCCATAACGCAGAACGGCACAAGTTCTCACCTCTGTCTGCACGAGATGGTTCCGCTGCATTCTGATGTGGTGCAGAAAGCCGATGATGCTGACCTTGCCCGTCTTGCGTAGCATCTGCATCATGCTGTGGATCACAATGTACGTGCCCGTACGTCCCACACCAGCGCTGCAAGAAAAAAATGTATTATTATAAAATGCAATAAAACTCAAAAGTTTAAAAACCCGAATGATTAAGTTGAATTAAGGAACGTGCCCGAAAGGCCTACACGGGTGCTGCAAGGAAAATTGCAACGAAGATCGATTATTACGGATGTTCGATAATATCGGATCGGAGCCGATACCCAATGCCAAGTTCAGTTGATTTGTTTGTTTGAGCACATTAATGACGTCATGTAGTATCGGGCCGCGATACTTCAGCAAACTACAAGCCCCATGCGAGAAATATCTACGATAGTGCATTTTAAGAAATTAAAAAGGGTGCATGGAGTTCTATTGATAAACGCAGTGACCTACTAAGGTGGCGCTTGTATTTTACGCAGACGCGTAATCACAAGCATAGAAACTTTACCCTTACCTGCAGTGCACAACGATTGGCGCGCTGCTGTTTCCGTTGGCTAGTGACGAACGCCGAATAAATGTGAGAACTGGCAGGAGATATTCCGGCGTGCCATGGTCCGGCCACTGGCTGAAGTGGAACTGAACTACTTTCCTTTCGTTGCCCTGGCAACAACAAAAACAAACGTTATTTTGAATTTCGCGTGCTGGAAAAATAGTCTCATAACAAGAGAGATGTTCAAAACTGTCGAATCGGAGCCGATACACGATGGCAAGTTGTAGTATCCACACCCGTCTAAAACTATAGGGTGGTGCCGATGCGATATCAAATTATTATTGAAACTTTAGCCATGAATTGCGATCCAGCCCAGCAATTCTACCCTGGCATGTAAATTAATTAAAATAGTAGGTTAACAACTGGTGGTAACTAAACTTAAAGCTAAATCACAGTTTGATTCAATAACCTGTGTAGAACCACTTCGAACGTTTTTATTTCAGGATTTGCGATGCAACGTAGCGATTCAAACTTGAAAGGTAATTTATCGAAAAATAATATGGGTTAATAATTGAAGGTAACTCAACATATTAATCCTAAACCAAATGTTGGCCTAATAACCTGGGAAAAGTGCCTTTGAATGTTTAAATTTCACTTATATTGCTTGTTGGAACAAAGCAATGACGTCATTTGGCATCGAATTGGATCGCGATATTTTTATCTAAAATAAATATGTCGATTTTATCAAATGTTTTGACTTCACTGTTTCACTACAATTGCCTTACAAACTTAACTTAGAGGCGTGTTATGTTAAAAAAAGTGAGAAAGTTCGTAAAAAACAACCTTTAACTTCTAAAAGAAAAAATGACACGTTTTTTGAAACGGCTTCGGTGCGCTCAGACACTCACGTTTCGTCTCCCGAGCTTGGTATTCTTCACCGAGAAACTGCGAATGATGTAGTTGGCGTAGGTCTTGGTTTGCTTGAGGGTTACTGTGACGTGTTTGTACTGCTCCTTTCCCTCCTGAGGCCAGTACTGGTCGCATTTGCGCTGAAACGAAACAGGCCAAGGGTTACAAGGGGTGTGAGAAAAACAACTCAATTTGTGCTTCTCAACCATTTTTACGCCTCGCAACACTTTTTTCAACACATCTCTTTTTTACCTTGTGGTCTAATTTTACAAGGATTTTTTTGCCGAGCCGCTTTTAAGAGCGGTTTTTAACAAGTATCTCATTTAGAAACATTTTTTTTTGCATCGCGGCCAACTTTTACTTTCTGCATACATTTTCCAACGTTTTTCATAATTCGAAATCCAAATAATATATTACCAATCACCATGGTGCAAATAATAAAAATAACAGTTACACATTAAAACAAATTCGATTTACTACAGCACTTAAAGAGAACATAAATTAAGCTGCTCATAAACTAAATTCAAAGACTCAAAGGCTTTGTGGCAACCCTGAAACTGCAGCAGGTCATGGGCCTCCATTAAACTATACTTTTGGTACACTTTTACTACGTAAATACAATTCTTATGGCGAACTTTCCTTATTTATCAACGTTGTCCAATCAAGAGAAATAGTTTCAGCCAAAACCGTCGCGCGGCCGCGTAAACTCAGACACGATACTAATTGCCATTTCTGCATAATCTATAAATGCCAATTAATCTACACGCGAATGTCTTTCATGATTGTGCAATGTGCATGTACAAAGGGGCGCTCGAGTACAGCTAAATTTTGAATATTTATTGTAAGGCGCCACGTTACAGCAGTGGGGGTCGCAAGGGGCTGTCTGGGGGGTCACCGTGTAGTATTTGATAAAAAAGAACTTTATAAGAAATAATTACTAACATTTGGCAGTATATAAGGAGCAAAAGCAACCCCAGTCCCAAAAATGAATCAAGCGTAGCATCATTTAAAGTTTTAAACGATGTCTAATAAAAATGCATGAACGCACAAACCGTAACTTTGCTTTGTTGTGCATACTTAAATCTGGTCACTTTAGTCGAATTTCGATACAATCCGTTTAAATTTTACCCCTTTTCGAATTTTGCCATTTTTTAAATGTGTTTTTTTTACTCTGGTTTATGTATCCATGCACTATATTGGGGGGGTCGCGCAAATGATGCAGGATGCGCCCTTAAACGTTTAGCACCTTTCTGTGTAATCCAGATGTTGTCGAACTGTGCGTCACGACGCCCCGGGCCTCGGGTGCAACTTTCCAAGCGAATCGCAGTAGAAATTTGTTTGTAGAAAATCGTTTTAAATCAAGGTTGAAGCGTTAAAATTGGACGCCATAATTTAGCTTGCTTGGCCGGTAATGAATGTTGTGCAGAAAGTGTTTTCAACATTTAGAGCTCTGGCACGTTTGGCAAATACCTTAAGCTGGTTAATGAGAATCAACTCAAATGTCCCTGTATATTCTAGCTTAAAATTTTCAGCGCAGTTTAGCCAAGCTGTACTAATTTTGTTTTAACAATTTCCTCAGCTAAATGATTGCCACCGCTGAAATGTAAAAGGAAGGAAGACACTAAGCGTTACTCTGGAATACAAACTTAAAGCAGATTGTTGAAGTAAAGGTCTAAACTGCTGAACATATGACCAAGGACTAGGCAGTGCAATAAAAGTGTAAAAACTTATACAGTGATATTAGTTCAGTTCAATTGGGGACAAAAACATCTAAGTTACATAAATTTGATACATTAGGCACAGTAAATCGTGTTTTATTTGGTGTTTTTATGTTAAACACGCCTAATTAAAGAAGTGTATTATGACATAGATTAGTTACGGTATTAACGTAACCGAAACAGTGCCATGTTTTGACAGAAGTGCACCATAGTGCTTTGTAAAGTATTATATTATATTTATATAACTGCTTTTAACAGAGATTAAAAGACAGGTAAGTATGCTGATTTCAAAAAGGCTGTTTATATGTTTTACTTACAAAAATAAGCACTGCAGAATAAATCTGTTAACGCATTTTAGAAGAATTTTGTTAGATCCCCTATTTTTAACTCATAAATCTCCCAACCCAATCAATTAAAGTTGTGTACAAATTTATCTACTCAAACATTAAAAGACACAAAACGTTGCTTAACAATTTTTTCTTAGATTTATTTTCCATATGTCTGTAACCCAGTTTTAATAATTCGTCTGATCACCTTGATTCATTAGCAGAACTTTCATAGGACATCAGCTTTAGTTATGTCAAACAACTCAAACTTGATATGGCAATGGACCAACCAGGAAAATGTCACAAGTTCTGATAACGATTCCGACAGCGAAATAACGGAACTATATCTCAGAAATAATCGTCTTTGCGACCTGGCATTTTTGCAGTACGCGTCGGCCGAATCAAACTACTTAAAGGCATTAGAAAGTCAAAATCTGTCTGACGACACCTTGTCAAGTAACAAAAACAAACTATGCAGTAAGAAATATACGGAAACTATTCTTCAGAGTGATTTTCAAACAGTCACGGCAAAGACAACAGTTGAAATCGTCAAAACACAGGACAAGAAATCTAGCCATAATGAAAGCGTAGAAAGTGGACAGCATAGTTCGGTAAACAAGGAAATACTACAGAAGACAGAAATTTTAGGTTGCCAATCCCATTTCAATTTAAACAAATCTACTCCAGCGAGCAATATGCCAAGTCAATTCACTTGTGAAATTGGCGTTGCTTCAACAAATGGTAGTGAGTCAAAAGAAAATGAAAAGGAAAAAGATCCATGTGAGCATATTGTGGAAGATAACACTATACTGTCTCCAAAGGCAGGCAATGAGTCTTCCAGTGCTGGATTTTCTGCGCCTTGTGGTGCCTGCGCATTGTGCGGCAATCACGGGCACCATAAAACAATGGTCGAGGCTATTACCGCACTAAAAACACCAATGGGAAACATCAAACTGCATCAGCAGCTAACCTGCAGCAGCTATGGAATATACGTGGTCACTTGCATAGTTTGCAAACAGCAGTACGTTGGAAAAACGGCCTTACGATTTTCAACAAAGTGGAATTTGCATCGCTGGTCCTGGAGAGCACAGCGTGGTCACAGTAAAAAAACTCTTTTGAAGCATTACTTACGAAGTCATGGTGACATTCTGAAACGTAAGAGTGACATTGCCGACTGCTACAGTTTGGCGTTCGTGGAGCAACCGCCGAAAGATGAGCTTAGTTTGTTTCGCGACAAATGGATAAAGAGGATACGAGCAAAAAAGTGTAACTAAACGTGAAATTTGATGGTATATGTTTGGTATACATATTTTATGCGGAATCTTCAAAGGACCAACTAGAAGATTGGCTTTTTATTTCGGCAAAGCAATAAATTGAATACAAGGAAAAACGTGTAATTAAATGTAAAGTTTTATGTTTTGTCTTTTATCTAAACATTTTAAGTCGTTTCAGAGTAACTGACCCTGACCAACGTTGCTTAAGGATTGCTCGAAAAAAAAAAGCTATCAGTTTATTAGCTATATGAAGAGTTTTAAAATTTGTTTTAAAAATGAGTAACTGTCTTAGCTGCGCTACTACTAAATGTGGTTACTTTAATTAGCCAATTTTTTTACCAAACATGATTTCCGTAAATTAATCAACACTCACCTGACAAACGTTTTTTGACTTACTAAAGGTTTGCAACAGATGGTCTATTCAAGTGGTTCGCAAAAATGGTTGTTTATTTTATGGTTTAGAGACCAAAAAACAAAGATGCATTCAAAGTCATAAAAGTTTTGCCTGCAATTGGATGCCTGTGCTCTTAGCTCTGTTTGGAACTTTTATTTAAAAATTATAATTAAACCTTCTGGTGTTTATTACTTTAAGAACCTGTTGTATTTTACATCACTCAACTAGTACTTCAACTCATGGAATTATATATATTACTTTTTTTTCTTATCTGATAATAGACTTAAGAAATGCCAACTCCAAAACTTCCAACGTAAAAAGGTGGGACTTAAAATCGAATTAAAAACTGATGCCTGTGGTTTTGATTTTCCAACTTGGGTTAGGATTAACAGTCATGCAGCATTAAGGAATAAAGTCAAAATTCCTACCCTTCCTTTTTCCATTAGGTTGGTAATCATCACAATCACCACAATGTTGTTCTCCCAAATCATTTTCCAAAAGTCATTGAAGGTTGACGGCATGGGACCCTAAAAAAATGCATTAAACTTTATATGATAATATCAAAAAACTTTGGGAGTCTGAAGTGCATTTCAATTCAACTAGGAGCAAATTGTTTAAACAGGTTAAATTGCAAGATAAACAATGATTAATTGCAGTTTTGTTTGGGTTGTTCAACAGTACACTTACATCAAATTTTATTAAGATCAGATATGAACAAATATTTACCAGTAGAATAAAAATAGTTAAGCTGATTTTATTATATAAGCTTTTATAGACAATTTACATAATTTAAAATGAACAAGTTAAAATACTTATTCATTAAAACCAGGGGTTTCTGAACTTTTTAGGCAGCACACAAAACCCAAAATAATTATTTAAACATTTCACAGTAACAAAAAGTCATACTTTTACATTTAATCTAGAATAATCTGCAATAATCTACAGAAAGCGTTTAAAGATTAATGTGAACTGAGCCAAGACAGTGAAACAGACGCTAAAATGGGATATTTCCAGTGAATATGTCGCCCCTGTTACCAAAACCACAAAACACTTGGGGTGGGTGGACGGCGCAAAATTTAAAGAGTTTGAATGCTTCAGTTGTTAAATTAACACTAAAAAAAATAAAAAACACAATGCCTTATTTAATATGTGGATTAACTGTGGAATTTGGCAATTTAAAAGTTAAAAAATATAGTGCGTTAGAAGCTAAAGGAAAGCAACCCTTCATGGCATGCAATGTATGCTAAAAAAATAATAAACGCAATGCCCTATTAAATCTGTGGAATTGTAAAATAATGTGACTTAAAAGTTGAAAAATATAGTGCTTTAGAGGCTTAGAACAAAGCAACCTTACCTGGCATGCGATGTATGCTTTTGGCTTCTCATAGCTTGAAACATAGTTTGCGTTTATGTAATCAGAGCCACGGTGAATGTTGTGCTTGGTTTTGTTTTGGTGCAGACGAACCCTGGTATGGTCATCTATTTAAAAATAAAATAAACGTAACCAAAAACATACTTAAAAAAAACTATGCAGCGTAGATAGGACGTTAAAAATTGTTGAAGTGGTTTATAAATGTTGATGGCAAAAACGTTTGGCAAAAATGTACAAAAAACTTTAAGGTTAACTCCTTTTTAGACAGGTACACTGACACAACAATGTACAGTCAAAACGTTTTTGTCCATTTTAACAAAGTTACTGCAAAACTTGGGGTACCCTATGCAATGATCTGTAATGTAGCTTGATAAAATAAATTGCAAAGCCAAAAAATTGCTTTGATTTACTTCTTTGTGACATTAACTTACGATGACACAGGTTCATATCGAATAGTCTTAATCAAGATAATGTCAATTTACTTGACATTTTTGGCTTTACAATTCATTATCAAGCTAAATTGCAAAACTATTGATGCAAATTTGCAAGTTGGTTCTTCAAAAATTTAGTCATAACTTACAGGCAACTATATTGGTGTATCGATTCTTGTCTTTGTTTTCTGACTGTGAGGAGGCTTCACATGAAGGCCGTGACTGGGTGCAGTTTTGGATTTCCTGTTTAAAAACATCGTTTAAACAAGCAAACAGATATTGCCCAACTTGCATGGTTTAATTAAAATGGTCATGTACTATTGTCTATAAAGTGATACTAAATGCAGCAGCATAAATGCTTGCAATATTAAAAATGATTTCATTGCAAAATGAGACTACTATTTCAGACAATCAGACATGGTTTGTGAGCAAATCAACATTCTATGCCTGGGATGGTTAAGTTTTCAGATAATAACTTGATGAACTAGACTTGTTACTGCATATAAATTATGATTGGTTAATTTTGAAATAGGACCTGGACAGTGTTAATTAGAATGTCTAACTAACACTGTCCAGGTCCTATTTCAAAATTAACCAATTTCCTTATTTTGCCGAATTGCTCCCTCAGAATTAATTAATAAGACATTGCTGTTTGACCAGAAATAGGTAATCGGTATTGAAATAAAGTGCAGAGTATCATACAACCCTGATTGTAAATCACATCACATTATTTGCAATCAATACTGTAAACCAGAGGAGCTTCAATAATGTAAGCCATGTTAGTAAAACAAAATACTGAAATGCACTGTTAGAGAAAAAACATTAACCCAAAGTCCCAAACTATGGTGACATATTGGGATGTCTGAAACCAAAATTTTATTACGTATACCTGATATTTTAGGAAAAAGGACTGGCGATTCAATATTAAATGTCATTCATGTTTTTAAAGCAAGATAAGCCAATTTTATCAAATAACCATTGAAATATATTGCTTTTGAGTTGTTAAGCAAAAAAATACCTGTTTATCATTAAAATACTTCTATAACAAAAAAACTAAAAAATGATTAGTTAGGTAGCAAATCTTGGCTAAAGTGATAAAATTATTTTTTATTAAATTGACAGCGATAAGACATGAGTATCAAAATCTAATCCCAGCGAACATCCCTAGTTGCGTTCATAGTTGCCGCACAATTTTATGTAAAATTCAAAAACATTTAAAAGTTTTCCAATAAAATATGCTTTTAAAAGAACTAAAATTAAATCGCTTGACATTTTAAATAAATATTTTCGAAAACAAAATAAATGCGATGGTTAACACAATAAAATAAGTTTAACAAATATTTTGCAACAGCAATTTGAAAACACTTATCTCAAGCTTCACTTTTAAAAAACATAGGGTTTTAAAAGACTTTTTAATAGGCAAAATCAATTGACTTTTGAAGATTCAGAGACTTGCTGGTAACCCTTTGCACATCAGTAATAGTTACCTCAAACTCTTCATTAAATCTCTGGTCGTTGTTATGATGATGCAGAGCGACATATTGAGAAAAGTCCTCAGCGTCAATTGCCTCACTCATCAAATTAACTAAAATATAACGAAAATAAGATTTTACTATACATATTTTGGTTTACCAGTTACTTTTAATTCACAACAAACCCTATATTGATCATAAAAAGGGAATTTTAAAGTTTTTAAAGAAAATCTGCATAATACTCTCATAGTACTTTAAACTTGTATTTTAAAAGGGTGTACTTTGTTGACAATTAAATGACCCAACAATAGTGATTTTGATTACTATTTTTGTTGAAATTCTACACCACAGCACTAAAAGTGGCTTGAAAACTTTATATCAATGTAAATTATATATAACAGTCAAACCTCATAGACATGTAAGAAATTGCAAAGCAAACACCAGAACTTACTTTGTTTTCCAAAAAGAACACACATTTTTAACCATCTCACTAAGCTTTCGTGAAACTAACCTGGCTGCACAGATACAGGTTTGTAACTGTTTTCAAGCACAACGCTCTGATTTCCCAGCAAAGCTTCATTGGTACCCTTCCACTTCCTGAGTAAAAACACAACAAACCGTTCGTCAAACACTGAATCAAATATAATCAGAAAGTGCCGGTCGTTTGAAACAAAGGCCAGTGAAATACCATACCCTGTCACTTGATATCTCATAAAAGAGCTAGGAGATATTAAAACAGTCTACTTGGTAACATCCTACAGAAAAGAAGTTTTACCTCAAACATGTAAACCATACTCAGTATTGACAATTGGTAAACTAATAGAGTAACATTATTATAGCTCGGTAGCTCCTATCGTTTTCAAGATATGTCTGATCATTTTCATCAAAGACAAAGTTGCCACATAAATGAAAAAAAGTCTTTGACAAAGTTGCCACATAAATGAAAAAAAGTCAATTACATTAAAAGACTTTTCAATTTGTAGGTATCCTGAAATTGTGTCGCTCAACGATTTTTTAATATAATTCAAACAAAACAATATAAATGCCACAACACTATTATGTTGAAAGACTTTTGAAAAAACAGAGGGTTTAACACGTTTCAATATATTAATCAATTTACAGACATTCAACGACTTTGAAAGATTTAAAAAATTTGTGGCAATCCTGTTTAACCAGCCAGGGAAAATATTGTTTGCAGCAAACAAGTGGCACACTTGCAACACACCTCCAAATGCACCAGGCAGAAATACACACTAGCAGTAGTGCAATAAGACCTCCCATCAGGCCTGGAAGTGTGTTGTCCACCTTGTTGTTTCCAGGTGTAAGCTGTTTCGAGCCAAGAGTGGTAGAACTAGGCACTGGTATGATCACTGTGAAATAAAACATGAATTTCAATGCACTTTTTTGGTTGACAAGACATTATGAACAACAAAATAGTTAGTTGGGAAATAATAGCTGTAAAAAGAGAACTGTGGGCATTAAGCCATTGGTAATCCTAATGAGAAATTCAAACTATTTAGCGAAATTGTTTTGCCATGTTTTTATTGGTGAGTATTAAAGTTAAAATATCTAAACATTTATATGCATTTTCCACAAAAAAACTAAACAACACAAACTTTCATTTTGCTTAAAAGCTACATAATTGTACTTTACTATAATGTTCAAACAACATGTAAATTTGTATTTAAAAATAAGTCTGAAAAATATAATACAAAGATTTTTTTAATTTTTTAATCAAAAAATATATATAAATATTAATACAGATTATTTCATGGGCAATAATTATTTTATTTAAAAAATAAAATACACAATTTAGTAAAAACCATAAAAGTGTAAATTTTTAACCTAAAACAGCTACAGCACCTGTGTGATTATGCATTATGCAGACCGGTAATCCTGGGGCCCATGTTCCATTTTTGGTGCAGTTGATTCGTCCGCTATTGACAAACTTGTATCTTGTGTAGCAAGTGAATATGATTGTTTCACCCGGTCCGAATGGGTACTTGCGGTACCGAATGTCCGGTATTCTTCTTGCATTGGCAACCATTCCAGGATCAGGACAATATCGACCTTCATCTGTATGACACAGTTTTAAATTAATATATACAGACATAGGCACAGAACTTTCGAAATTCCAAAACTTAATTTTCTAGACAGGGCAATATTGCTTATTAATTAGAAAAAAATTGATTGATGTTTGTTATAACCAAGTTTTCATTGACAAATTAGGGCATAAATCGCTTACTATGCTTGTCTGCGCAACTACAACAACGAATTTACTAAACTCACCACATGTGGCAAAGTCAAAATCTTTTCGTAAACCAGTAAATGGTAAATCTCTCTTTTGCTAAGCATTTGTTCTGATATTTAAGATGCTGAATCAGAAAAAAAACATCCAAAAAAATTGAAGTGTGTCCTTTGGTCAGGAATAGTGGTAGTTGGTGGATATCTGCCCGATTGTTTGGTGGAAATTTTAGTTGAATATTTACCCTGTTTTCACAAATTTTTGCTCTTTGGAGTTGGGACTACTGCAATCTTATTTAAGTAAACAAAAAATATCAATCTGCAGAGCAATTAGGTAAGCATAAATCAGTGCTGCGCTGTAATCTTATACACCTCTGGCCCAGATTCTGGCCTGATAGATAGTAGTTAACAATTTTTTAAAACCCTAGTTCTTTGTGAAAGCCATTTTTTAAATCGCTGTGTTTGTATATAGTAAAAACACCAAAAAAAGTGGTAATAAGCTTGTTAACTGGGGGCAATCAATGTAAAATATACTATAAATATTCATAAATTTGTAGCAGTTTTGGTGTACAATTTACAATAATAACTAAGTTGCACGGTATTGATCAATAATAAAAAAAAAAACATAAAAAGACAGCCTATTCTAAATTACTTGAAATGCCTCAAGTAACTAACCTACTTGATAGTTCATTATATGATGATAAATATATGCAACTTCATGATTAAACCAATATTAACTGAAATACTCACTGGTGTTGTCCTGACAAACTGGTCCTTTGCAGCATCGAAAGCCCTTGAAAAAAGTGGGATCTGGTACGCAGAACTTCGTTGCAGAGCAGTAGTGCTTCTCTGTCTGGCAAATGTTGCTAACAAAAGCGGTAGTTGCTAAAAAAAAACAAAGAAGGTTTTCAGTTAAACCACAAAAGGGGATTTTTGTGCTCATTTTTGCAAGAGGCTATTCCTGACAATTTAAATTGGGAATTTTTATGAGTGTTTAAGTTTGCAAAGAAAACTAAAAACATGTTGGCAAGCGTTCTACAAAACAATTTTAAAATTATATAATATATGTTACATAAAAAGGCAATATATAGAAATTAGAGATCGACCAATATCACTTTTTCAGACTGATAGCAATTTTTATGTTTTTGCCTACCAATACCCGATACCGATTTCTTATATACCTAGATATGCAAAACAGTATAGACTTTCTTGTCTCAGTCAAAATCAGTCACTATAGGTTATAGTTTATAAAAGAAAAATATATTTCGCCAATCACGGCATCATCAGTCTCTAAAAAACAAATACAAAATAATGTAAACACTTAAACCATGGTGGTAGAAATTAAAAATCATAGGAAAATAATCATAGAACCAAGAGCAACAAACTACGCGACCAGGTTAAAAATGTATAAGATAAAAGTTATAGGTATAGGGCTATAGAAAACCGGACCAACCTGCTACCCAAGTCTTGGGAAAAACAACAACAAGCTGTGTTCGTAAAGCGAAAAGAAAAAAAGGGTGGCAAGAGGTGATGATTTTGCCATCAAACCAACGCAGAGTTATGGATTTCGATCTTCTCTTAATTCAACAACAGAGGAAAATTACAAGGAACCTAAAGCAACTCTACCAAACTTGGGTAGCAGGTTGGTCCGGTTTTCTATAGCCCTATACCTATAACTTTTATCTTATACATTTTTAACCTGGTCGCATAGTTTGTTGCTCTTGGTTTTATGATTATTTTCCTATGATTTTTAATTTTTAATTTCTACCACCATGGTTTAAGTGTTTACATTATTTTGTATTCGTTTTTTTAGAGACTGATGATGCCGTGATTGGCGAAATATATTTCTCTTTTATAAACTAGAACCTATAGTGACTGATTTTGACTGAGACAAGAAAGTCTATACTGTTGTGCAACCATTCGAAGTCATTGTCGTCATAAACGTGCATTAGGACGAGGAGATATCTTCATTTTTACATATTAAGTTTGCACATTCCTGGATATGGTAATAAATTAAATTCCAAATGGCATTTCAGTTGTTTATCTAGCCTTCCTATAATTATTTAACCCTTATTTTGCATATTAACACTGCATGATGCTGAACTAATTTTCTTTGGCAAAAAATAAGAAATTTATTAGTTTTTTAGGAAAAGTTAAAAATATTGCTAGTAGCGAAATATCGGTTTATCCCTAATAGAAATTATATCATTTTAGCTATATAATGAATGTAAAATTACTACAGGTCGTTTGTAATACAAAAGTTTTTATTTCAAAGTTACAATGTTAAAGGTTTATATAGCAATGGTGTGATGATATATTTATAAAGTTAACATCTAGCACTTTTTATTTCCAAATGTTAGCAATGTACATTTTAATAATCACAAACTGAATAAACATTATGTTGTTCATAGTTACACAAATGAGATTTACACATTCAAAGACTGTCATAAAATTATATAAATTAACAGAAAATAATGCAAACATACTCAAAGGTACAGTTGAAGATTCAGTTGTTTGATTTTGTTGAACGATCTGACCTAGAGAGACAAATTTCAGTGAAATAAAAGTTTAAGTTACAACAATTGGAAACAAATAATGGTAACAGTTTTTATGTTTGTTATCAAGGAAGATTTTTTTAATTGAGAGTAATAACATTTAAACTGTGAAATGAGAAAGGTTTACAGAGATTACCAGTAGATTTTAAACAATGCTGGATTTATTTGCTTACATTAATAGCAATAAGTAAGCCAAGTCGTGATCGAAATACGTGTTTATCTTGCTTTGCGTTTAATTTACAAGGTGGGCTAAGTGTAAGCACATGTTTACTTTGCATCCTCAGCACCCTGTTATACAAGATGTAAAACCATATTGGCAAGTGATAAGATTTGACTTGAAACCTTCAATGCTGCAATGTTTAATACATGTCCTAATTTGTAGCCACTGAGTCAGTAAATACAACTATTTTATCTCATTTTATAAACATTTCAAAGTATACATAAGAATTGAGTAAAAATTGCAAACCAAAAAACTCTACAAGTGCAAAGCCTCAATTCGGCATAAAGTTGTAGTAAAACAAGATATACCTAAAATAGACTAATGTTTTTTTAACCAACCTATTGCTAATCAGTAGATTAACCAATATTATTTTAACAGCAAAACAATCACTGAAACAATCACATTATTAAACTAACTTTTGTTTTCAAATAAATACTAAAAAAGTTAGGACAAATAAAAATGAAAACTCTTATTTTCCAATTTGACATATGGCAAGTTTGATATCACCTGAAAAGGTATTTTCTTGTGCAACAAGAATTTTTTATCTAAAAAGATTGTAACTATATTTTTTTATTTCATAAACTCAAGACCAGTATCAAGATGATTTCATTTGGTGGCTTTTTTTGGTAAAATTAGTGATTAAAAAAGTATATTAAATATTGCAACAGTTGGTATTTCATCTAATATACCAGTTCATTATTTTCATTTAACATCAAAGTAGATATTTGGGCGCTGGTCTAGAATCCCATCACAACAAATATTATCCGGGTTAGGGTGTGGGTTAACGTTTGGGTAGGTTGAGCAATATTTTTAAATAGTATTATTTGAGGACCCACACCCAAACACTAACCCGCAAATATTGTGCGTTGCGTTAATAATTGTTTTAATGCTGTGGTAGGATTCTAGACCAGCGCCGATAGTTGTAAAACAATTGTGTTTATAATATTATTTCATTTAACCTTGACACAACAAACCTGAAATTTTGTAGGAACACACACCCGCAGTCAGCAAAACAAGAAAAATACTATTCATGTGCAATCCCATGTCAACTGAAATAAATATAATTATTATAGTTAGTGTGCATATTAAATCGAAAAATGTATGGTAAATTAAAAGCTTGGTACTGTAAAAGATGATGAGGATATTAAATACATTGAAAAACACATGACATTAATCATATTTTTAGAATTACAATTATTGGCTGGGTTAAATAAACAATTATATATAATCAAAGTTGATTTACAGAAAATATGTCCTGCAAACAACTCATCAGATTAATTATAGCAAAACGACAGGCATTTGTATAAAAAGGTGTCTACCTGTTGAGTGTTGATTAAGACAAGCTCCTATAGCGTTCTTTTTGGCGCTGGTCTAGAATCCTACCACAGTTCTAAAATCAACGCACAAAATTTGAGTTAGGTTGCGGGTTAGCGTTTGGGTGTGGGTGGGTCAAGTATTATTATATTCTTGATTTAATAATAATACTTGACCCACCTTAACCCAAACGCTAACCCGCACCCTAACCCAAATGGTGTTTCGTTGTGGTAGGATTCTAGACCAGCGCCTTCTTTTTAATTATGATAACGAAAAATGTAAAATTTAATGGTACTTATAATTAAATAAATATAAGCGTTTAAATATAAATGCCTAAAAGTAGTAATATAACTCACCAAGAACGGCGAACCAGAACGTATCTTCCAACTTTACTTTTTTTTTGTTTATTGTTTTGTAAAGCCAAGAAAGATATTTCTGATCTTGGCCTTCCAAAATGTCTACGCACTTTTACACCCAAATAGCCGCGCAGTAATGTCAACCTTAAAATATTTATATGCTAAATAATGCCATACATTACTAAAATTTTCCTTCTTTTTTCAATAAAATTACGTTTATTAGCTGGCATTGCTTTAAACTAATTGAATAATTTTGTAAAACCAACTGTTTATGAGATCAACACTCAACATGATGTGTTAAAGTAGGAAATCTAGACTAGGATAAAATTACCACGGTCTGTCGATTGCGGTTAAACATCCGGTGTCCTAAGAATTGGGCTTGTCAACTTGCCATTCTCATACGTGTACTAGTCCTAAGTAAATAATTGTTTTGCAGGAAAAGCGCTAAGAAATTGTTTATTTTTTAGGCCGAAATGTGCCAATAATAAAGATTTCTTATTGAATAGCAGTATCGCAAAACGTTTTAGGTTTGCACAAAGTCATAACAATTTTTTGTCTTAAAATGAGACAATCGTAGTATATTAAACAAAACTTTGTGTTTATTCCGATATGTAGTACAGAAATTTTAAGGTGAAAAGATGATTTCTTTTCAAAATAAAAGTCAAATATCGGGCATTATGTACTATAATATTCGCTTATCACGTTATCACTAGGGCGATTATTTTTTGACCTAAAAAATGAAAAACTGTGACATTACAATTGAAAATTTTAACAAATTTTGACCTAAAAATTTTTTTTTTTTGACAAAGCTTTGACCTATTAAAAACAAGCGTCGTCAACCACACGTTTTGAAAATGTTGTGTAAACAGTTGAAATAGGCCTACAACGTAAAAATAATTTCAAAAAATTAACAAGGATCGAAATAGGAAATGGGATAATTGCAAATCACAAGCGAAAAATACAGCAAATACTGTTCGAAACATTTGTCCAAATCAGAGAGATAAACAAGTATAATGCAAAAACAAAGTTCTAGAAAAGCCTAATGCGATAAACTAGGGCTGTGTGTGGGTGGTTAATACTGCAAGCTCGCGTATACCGCATATTGCTATAATGAAGACTTGATACAGTTAAAATGTCGTTAAATATAACTCAAAACAAAGTTCTCTTGCTAACATTTTAAAAGAACGATAGTTTCCACAAGCTGGCTAGAGTTTTTTTTAATTTTGTAAACGGTCTATGTGCATTTTTTATCGATTTTGACAAATCTTGACCTAACGTGTAATTTAACCAAATTTTGACTTTTTTTGAAAGGTCAAAAAAATATCGCCCTATATTTATCACCTATGTGTGAGGCACAGAAATACGCTTTCCAGTGGTCCCATGGATTGCCGGTGGCCGTCTACACGAATTAGGATACCTAAGTCCGTATCCGGCGTAGAAAATTAAGTCAAGTCCCGAGTCCGGCTTCGAAATCTGTTTAGTAACCCCCGTAATCAAACTAAAGTGTTAGATATCATTCCTCCGTGTGCGAGTCTCAGGGTTTGCATACCGTGCTTATTTGTAAGATTTGTGCTTATTTTCGGTTGTAGTGTCTTATAAAATATTAATGTGCTTATTTTTGAATAGGCTAATATTTTCTTCGTTTAACGACCATCAAGTTAATAAAGCTCAACAAAAGGTATTATGGCCTACCTGGCCCACAAACTTTAATCCTGACAATTATCCGATGGCCAGGTCTTACAATTATCTGGCCTTTTGTGGTGTTCAGATTATTTGTTTTCAAATGCCCCCCGAAAAAAAAAATCCTGGATGCACACCGAGTGATCGGTAGAGTCTTAGCAGGTGGTAACTCTGGCTATTCCACCTTTAAAAATGACAGCGTCTGTGCAAGTGCATGTCGGAAATTAGAACTAGTAGCCCCACTACAGAAAAATAAAAGAGTCCCGAATCCGACTTTGCAGCTGTGATTCCAGGAGTGAAAGCTAAAAAGGCATCACGAAAGTTGTTTGAAATTTTCAGCTTGTTAACACAACACTTTCACAAGAAAAGCAAGGAATTAAAATTTCTCTGACGATAATATACAGGACAGAAAATTAAAAACAAAAAAGCAAAAGAACAAAAACCTCTCGGTACGCGACAAACAATAAAGGAAAGCGGAACAGTGACAAACACAGAAATTGCAGCAGTTAAACACTTTCACAAGAACAGCAGCTTCACACGTTGATTAGACTTATAAGGGGCAGCACTTGACTATACTGTCATTACTTTCAAAAGCAAACGCTTACTAGTTAACACGACAAATTTACATATTCCCCATAGTTTTTTATGGTAATTCAAGTCGGATAGCGGTTAGCGGCTATTTTTCTGTTGATAACAAGAACAAACACTGATGGAAAAGGAGCAGGCAAACGCAGCACGTTACTACAGTATAAGGGTCAGGGTATTTGAATTAGGGTCGGGTTTAGAACAGTGGTTCTTAAACTTAGGTGCGTGGAGCTCTATCGATTCGCGCAGTATCTTTTTTGTATACATTGACTGATAATTAATTCATAAATGCAAAAGAGTTACTTAGCGTACATTAAAAGTTATTTCTAGGCTATGGATTGAATAAGTTGTTATCAAAGCCTTGTGACTTTTTTTAAACACTGATTGGCTGAAATTCTCTGCACATTTGTGAGACATATTCAATAGCTGTACTGTTTTACAGCGAGCAAGGTAAACCAAAAATAAAACAATATATGTAGCATATTAAATCGTCATTTACTTTAAAATAATACAGAAACAAATTGCAGTTTTGTTAACAGTACAATATAATCGACAAAGTGTGGCTTTTTCTCACTAGGCTACTTCGTCTGTTACAGTAACCTAGCAATAACAAACTTAAGGTAATCCGGAACTATAAATCAATGTGGTTTTCAAATAAGATTGTGACGCACAACGGCGTTTGCTACGTCACTAAACATTCTAGAAAGTTCAATAGATACAACGACCGCTGGATGGTAAGCAGGTCAAAAGTAGGCTTTTAAAGTCTTCAAACGAACTTTTTCTGTTTAAAAAGTAGCGGGTACTAATTTAGGTAAAGTCATGTTAACGAAGAAGAAGGTAATTTTTACCTCTGATTGCATTATTCCGCTATATTATGGTGAAATGATTTTAAGCTACGGCAAAGCAAAATAATAAAAAAAGGATTGGTAAAAGTAAAATTGTTGGTAATTTTGCGTGATATATTCAACCATGATTTAAAAAAATTCATAACAAGTAAGAGCCTGGTTGTTAGTGGATTAATTAGGCTGGCAAAGGTTCTCAGGAATCGCCAATGAAAACATCTGAAAAAAGAACTAAGAAGAAACTAGTTACAACCCAAGGCATGACATCCTTGGATAGAAAAAGCGTTCGACGTCGTGTGGGGCGGCAAGATCCTAGGGTTGTGGGTTCGATCCTTCTGCTAGCTGTGGGTTTAGATCACTGAATCATTTCGTTTCACTTGCTCGACGAATTTCTGAGCGCCCGGAATGGATTCCCGTTCGAGGACACCTAGAGCATTGTCCAACTCGTATTGCAGGGACTCCTGACAAAAACACAAGGGGGTTTAGGTAAACTTGACACATCGAAAAATGTTAGGTTAGTTTATAAATCTTTAAAAAGGACAAAACGCCAAAGGTTAATGTAAAAGTTGAACATGAGAAAAAAGCTTAAAACTTTTCAGACGGGCGCAATTCGATTTTTGATGCCAACCACTGGCTTTAAATAGATAACAACCACTAAAAGACTTTAGTGGACAGCCACATCGGATAGCGTTACTGGTATAACATTCTTAAAAAAAGGTAAAAAAATATACCTTCTCAAAAAGATATAAAAAAGTTTCCAAAAAACCTTGTGTTAAAGCAAAATGCTATACACTGAAAAACATATAAAATAACTTTTAAAAAAAGAGGTTTTAACATTTATCATTGCATTGAGTCTAAATTAATCCGAGCATTCCTTAACGAACTAATCGACAAACTTTAAGGGACAACGCAACACACTTAAAAAGACGGGAAATGACCAGTTTGATTGTGGTGAAACAGATTTACCAGCTGGAGTTAAAATAAAGTTTGTTTAACACTGTGTATATGAACCAGCCACTGATTTTTGTGTTTCAGCTGACACCATTGCTAGTCGACAAACTTTAAGCGACAACGCAACACACTAAAAAAGACGGGAAATGACTATTTTGATTGTGGTGAAACAGATTTACCAGCTACAGTTAAAATAAAGTTTGTTTAACACTGTGTATGGACCAGCCAATGATTTTTGTGTTTCAGCTGACACCATTGCATTAAATTAAAACTAACATAATTCTTCAAATGGCCCTGGTATCACATCTTCAGCATATAAAGGCCTATCTACTTTTAAGACTTTTTTCTCTCCTTTTACTTGGTTTTAATTTAACAGCTTTTGTTTTGAGTTTTATAGTTTTTGTTTTACTTGTTTTTTGATACTAATTATGCATGTCCCTGCAATTGAAATGTGCTTAACATTTTCAAGTTTGATCATTCCAATGAGGCGATTTTTAGACACAACAAAACAGTTAAGTCAAAAGTTAACTTTTAGGGCAAAATAGGTCATTACTAAGGCCAAAAAATAACCGCCCTTGTTTTTAGCGTTAAATCGGGCATGGCATATTTTTCGCATCCCATATACTGTGCAAGGTTTTGCAGTTTTGAGCGAAAGTCAATGTTAAAAAACCCAACAGATGTTGTTTACAGTACAAAACGGTGTCGTACATAGATTTCAATCTGTTTTGCCATGGCAACCGGCAAGCGTCATTCTATCAGCCTTTCGGCACGGGACATGTGCGTGCCGTTTGTAGACATTGGCAAATTGCGAGATCAATCTGTTGGCGCCAAAGCGATATTCTGGTTAAATAAAAACGATCTGAAATTCAGTAAACGCGCCTTTCATATTTTAAGGTTTAGCAATAAAAAAAGAATCCTGGCAATTGGGCACGACATAAACGTTACAGGATCAGCTTTAAAATGCTAGGCCTAAATTGGAGTCCAATTTTGGGGTGGAAATACCGAACTTTGAGGGTGGAAATTTGTAAAAGTGTGGTTATTTCCACCTTTTAACTGATGTTGAAAAAATCGAACAACCTCAGTGATAGAATTTACCATGCTCCGTGTTTTGTTCAAGCCCACCAAAGGATGAAAATTAACATGTTTTAATTTTCTTTTCCGTAAAATGCATTTTTTAAGAACAGCATATAAGGTATAAGGTAAATTACCCAAATCCTTCCTTTCTCTTCAAAAACACAAAATGTAATAACAATAAATCAGGTGACGTTGATTGTGCCGTCGCAATGTATACACTTAAACATAATACGTGTTTAAAGTGTACGTTAATTTTACACCGAAATCAAGGGCCTGCTTGCATCATTGATCGTCAGATTCAGTGAGTCTGCGATGGCTTTCGGTGTACTATTTATACGCAAGCCGTAATCGTTGGCCAAAAAGCAGCTTCAGAAGGGCTAGATCACAGTTGTAAACACACATATGTGTGTGCATGCTTCATTGTATTAATTTGGTTGTTACTGCCTTACTATTACTGGACACATTACTTTGTTTGGTACCTTATTAAAACGAATTTTGTCTGGGTACCTATAGGCAAAAAACGTCACTATACGTATAAAGCGACGAATCACCGCCGACGTAAAACACGACTAGCAACAAACCTGTTACAGGATTTGGTGGGTCAAAAGACGTTAGTTCGATACGTAATGCAATTACTATCAACAACAAGCAGACTATACGACGCAACTTCGTATTGTCAAAACGATTTGCGCCTCTCACGCGGTAATTACTAATCGTAGGGAAAACGTGGTGAGCATCAATAATGCATTACTCTTGCGCTTCGATTTTTGAGTCTGCTTCGTAACCCGATCGAAATCACACGCGTGGACAAACGACGGGACGATTGTATTGGTAATTAGAAAAGTCCGTTAATTTCAAATCGGGGAGAATATCCCGCTACCAAGTTATGGTACTGACAAATTTGGCCTAATACCTTGATTGCCTAAAGTTTCGGATATCGGTATCGGAATATAATAGAAGTTTCGTTAACCATAATTGGTAATTAAAAACTTAGGATCTTCAACGGGATATGTTTAAAAATGATAAAGGATGGCGTTTTGATAAGCTGCAAAAAACAGGACAGCCCCGATTGTTTAAATGCTCTTATTAAAAACATTAGTAAGAAAAAAAGCATATTGCTACGTCGGTCGTATCTCTCCAATACATACCTGAAGTGATGGCGAGCCGTACACGGCGTTGTAGGTCGACCTTCTGTCAGCCCGCAAGCATAACTGAGGATGGCGAGAAATCTCGTTGGCCAACTCGACGGCAACTGTTAAAGCTGCGAAAAAATATATAAACGTTTTCTGTGTGTTCTTGTTCAATATTAATTATCACGAATGACGGGTAAGATCGAAAAGAAAAGGGAAATCTGTCAGGTTCGGTTTGATCATTTCAATGTTCGGAGAAGAATTAAAAGAGCTTCAAAAATTAATTTATGTTTCAAAATAAATTTGCAATGTTTGCAGCACCTTTGATTCTTGTTGGTGTCACACTTTTCTATCAAAAATATCCCATTATCTAAGCGAAAAACGTGAAGCGACCGGCGGAGTCCTAAAATCGCAAAAACCTAAAATTGGTTTCGGATTACAAAAAGACATAACCCCAAATTAGGACGCAAAATTTTAGGCCGTATTCGTGGCATATACAATTTCGAATGTGGTTATTACGAGTGAGCGGGACCATGCTAAACAGGGCACTTCCTGAGGCTATTTAGAAATGAACAAATTAGAAAAATCAGAAAAAGTTGGGGAAAAAATGAAAAATGAAATAATACCAACATCAACCCAAACGCTGGCCTGACCCTAACCCAAATCAATATATAATCGTTGCATACCCGAGCGATCCGGAAAACTATAGCCACTTTATATAAATCAAACATATTCCAATTGACACATGTTTATCGTAGAAACCATTTGGCATTTTAAAGAAAAAACAGTTTTCTACAAAAGGAAAAATGATTTGTTAAAATAAGGAAGTGAAGTTGTTTTCAAAAGAATGGAGGTAGTTGTTTAACGCCTCTTGAATTGCTATTTAAAATTTTTTTAACGACGCGTGAAGTTAGTAAATATAGCACCCACCAGCTATCAAAGCTTTATCGTAAAAACTTTTAGGTATTTCGAAAAGCAGACGTTTTGTCGAAAATTTAAAGTGGTTTTATTGTTACTCCTGGACATTTTGCGCCCACCGTGGTTCAATATGTTCATTTTAAAAGATTTCACTACTGTGAAATTCTGTTCATGACGAAGAACGACAGAAATTTAATGGCAATTTATGTTACTAGAAAACGCACTACTTAAACAACTCCGGTGTAGTAAACAGGGTTTTAAGTTCGCGCAGTTGCGCAAATCCTTTCTTTACTTTTCACCCGCAAATATACTGGCGTAATTAGAATTTCATCAAAATATCAAAACAAAGCAGTTATATATATCCGAAGCAATTCCTGCAGTTTAATTGACATTCAGACGAGTTTAGTTACAAAGAACAATACCTTCAGATAAATTTAGCAACCGAACAGCAATAGAGGGTAAGCTCGTTTTCAAGGCAAAATCGAACAAATTACGTTTCTTTTGAAAATCACAAATTGCTTTCAGAAAAAAACAATCCCCACGTTGCGTTGCAACGTTATTGTGCAATTTAACATGGGCGTACGTCACAATAAGGGTATGCGCAAACGTCACAATGAAGTGCTGCATTGTTTTTTCTGACGTGAGGCCGTGTGACTAAATATCGAACAGTTAAAAAATCACTGCGTCAAAATTACGTTTCTCTACATAAGTCTTTGCCATCATGCAGATGACTATTTAGAAACAAAACGGACCTCATTCAAATACTATACACGAATAAATTCTAAAGTGCCATGTCCATTAGGGTTGTTCAAAAAAACACTTTTTTGTCAAATTTCAGTGGGGACCCCCTGGAATTGTTAGGTTGCGTCTGAAAACCCCACAAACCAAATCTGAGCACGTTTGGTTCAGTATTGACTGTGCTACGTCAATTTGAAAATCCAGATTTGGGCTAAAATTTTGAAAAAAATTTATTGTCCTACCCCTAAAAAAAAATTTTTTCTTCTTTTTTTGCATTGCTTTGCAATTGAATAGCCATAAATTATCCTGTTTTGCAGTAAAAAAGTGAGTAGTCATGGTACAAATGTCACATTTCAACAACATTTGTTGACTGTTTTGTACAAAAAATGGCTTTTTAGCACATTTTTTAAACTTTAGATAAGTAATTGATATAATTGAATTAGGATACCTAAGTCCGTATCCGGCGTAGAAAATTAAGTCAAGTCCCGAGTCCGGCTTCGAAATCTGTTTAGTAACCCCCGTAATCAAACTAAAGTGTTAGATATCATTCCTCCGTGTGCGAGTCTCAGGGTTTGCATACCGTGCTTATTTGTAAGATTTGTGCTTATTTTCGGTTGTAGTGTCTTATAAAATATTAATGTGCTTATTTTTGAATAGGCTAATATTTTCTTCGTTTAACGACCATCAAGTTAATAAAGCTCAACAAAAGGTATTATGGCCTACCTGGCCCACAAACTTTAATCCTGACAATTATCCGATGGCCAGGTCTTACAATTATCTGGCCTTTTGTGGTGTTCAGATTATTTGTTTTCAAATGCCCCCCGAAAAAAAAAATCCTGGATGCACACCGAGTGATCGGTAGAGTCTTAGCAGGTGGTAACCCTGGCTATTCCACCTTTAAAAATGACAGCGTCTGTGCAAGTGCATGTCGGAAATTAGAACTAGTAGCCCCACTACAGAAAAATAAAAGAGTCCCGAATCCGACTTTGCAGCTGTGATTCCAGGAGTGAAAGCTAAAAAGGCATCACGAAAGTTGTTTGAAATTTTCAGCTTGTTAACACAACACTTTCACAAGAAAAGCAAGGAATTAAAATTTCTCTGACGATAATATACAGGACAGAAAATTAAAAACAAAAAAGCAAAAGAACAAAAACCTCTCGGTACGCGACAAACAATAAAGGAAAGCGGAACAGTGACAAACACAGAAATTGCAGCAGTTAAACACTTTCACAAGAACAGCAGCTTCACACGTTGATTAGACTTATAAGGGGCAGCACTTGACTATACTGTCATTACTTTCAAAAGCAAACGCTTACTAGTTAACACGACAAATTTACATATTCCCCATAGTTTTTTATGGTAATTCAAGTCGGATAGCGGTTAGCGGCTATTTTTCTGTTGATAACAAGAACAAACACTGATGGAAAAGGAGCAGGCAAACGCAGCACGTTACTACAGTATAAGGGTCAGGGTATTTGAATTAGGGTCGGGTTTAGAACAGTGGTTCTTAAACTTAGGTGCGTGGAGCTCTATCGATTCGCGCAGTATCTTTTTTGTATACATTGACTGATAATTAATTCATAAATGCAAAAGAGTTACTTAGCGTACATTAAAAGTTATTTCTAGGCTATGGATTGAATAAGTTGTTATCAAAGCCTTGTGACTTTTTTTAAACACTGATTGGCTGAAATTCTCTGCACATTTGTGAGACATATTCAATAGCTGTACTGTTTTACAGCGAGCAAGGTAAACCAAAAATAAAACAATATATGTAGCATATTAAATCGTCATTTACTTTAAAATAATACAGAAACAAATTGCAGTTTTGTTAACAGTACAATATAATCGACAAAGTGTGGCTTTTTCTCACTAGGCTACTTCGTCTGTTACAGTAACCTAGCAATAACAAACTTAAGGTAATCCGGAACTATAAATCAATGTGGTTTTCAAATAAGATTGTGACGCACAACGGCGTTTGCTACGTCACTAAACATTCTAGAAAGTTCAATAGATACAACGACCGCTGGATGGTAAGCAGGTCAAAAGTAGGCTTTTAAAGTCTTCAAACGAACTTTTTCTGTTTAAAAAGTAGCGGGTACTAATTTAGGTAAAGTCATGTTAACGAAGAAGAAGGTAATTTTTACCTCTGATTGCATTATTCCGCTATATTATGGTGAAATGATTTTAAGCTACGGCAAAGCAAAATAATAAAAAAAGGATTGGTAAAAGTAAAATTGTTGGTAATTTTGCGTGATATATTCAACCATGATTTAAAAAAATTCATAACAAGTAAGAGCCTGGTTGTTAGTGGATTAATTAGGCTGGCAAAGGTTCTCAGGAATCGCCAATGAAAACATCTGAAAAAAGAACTAAGAAGAAACTAGTTACAACCCAAGGCATGACATCCTTGGATAGAAAAAGCGTTCGACGTCGTGTGGGGCGGCAAGATCCTAGGGTTGTGGGTTCGATCCTTCTGCTAGCTGTGGGTTTAGATCACTGAATCATTTCGTTTCACTTGCTCGACGAATTTCTGAGCGCCCGGAATGGATTCCCGTTCGAGGACACCTAGAGCATTGTCCAACTCGTATTGCAGGGACTCCTGACAAAAACACAAGGGGGTTTAGGTAAACTTGACACATCGAAAAATGTTAGGTTAGTTTATAAATCTTTAAAAAGGACAAAACGCCAAAGGTTAATGTAAAAGTTGAACATGAGAAAAAAGCTTAAAACTTTTCAGACGGGCGCAATTCGATTTTTGATGCCAACCACTGGCTTTAAATAGATAACAACCACTAAAAGACTTTAGTGGACAGCCACATCGGATAGCGTTACTGGTATAACATTCTTAAAAAAAGGTAAAAAAATATACCTTCTCAAAAAGATATAAAAAAGTTTCCAAAAAACCTTGTGTTAAAGCAAAATGCTATACACTGAAAAACATATAAAATAACTTTTAAAAAAAGAGGTTTTAACATTTATCATTGCATTGAGTCTAAATTAATCCGAGCATTCCTTAACGAACTAATCGACAAACTTTAAGGGACAACGCAACACACTTAAAAAGACGGGAAATGACCAGTTTGATTGTGGTGAAACAGATTTACCAGCTGGAGTTAAAATAAAGTTTGTTTAACACTGTGTATATGAACCAGCCACTGATTTTTGTGTTTCAGCTGACACCATTGCTAGTCGACAAACTTTAAGCGACAACGCAACACACTAAAAAAGACGGGAAATGACTATTTTGATTGTGGTGAAACAGATTTACCAGCTACAGTTAAAATAAAGTTTGTTTAACACTGTGTATGGACCAGCCAATGATTTTTGTGTTTCAGCTGACACCATTGCATTAAATTAAAACTAACATAATTCTTCAAATGGCCCTGGTATCACATCTTCAGCATATAAAGGCCTATCTACTTTTAAGACTTTTTTCTCTCCTTTTACTTGGTTTTAATTTAACAGCTTTTGTTTTGAGTTTTATAGTTTTTGTTTTACTTGTTTTTTGATACTAATTATGCATGTCCCTGCAATTGAAATGTGCTTAACATTTTCAAGTTTGATCATTCCAATGAGGCGATTTTTAGACACAACAAAACAGTTAAGTCAAAAGTTAACTTTTAGGGCAAAATAGGTCATTACTAAGGCCAAAAAATAACCGCCCTTGTTTTTAGCGTTAAATCGGGCATGGCATATTTTTCGCATCCCATATACTGTGCAAGGTTTTGCAGTTTTGAGCGAAAGTCAATGTTAAAAAACCCAACAGATGTTGTTTACAGTACAAAACGGTGTCGTACATAGATTTCAATCTGTTTTGCCATGGCAACCGGCAAGCGTCATTCTATCAGCCTTTCGGCACGGGACATGTGCGTGCCGTTTGTAGACATTGGCAAATTGCGAGATCAATCTGTTGGCGCCAAAGCGATATTCTGGTTAAATAAAAACGATCTGAAATTCAGTAAACGCGCCTTTCATATTTTAAGGTTTAGCAATAAAAAAAGAATCCTGGCAATTGGGCACGACATAAACGTTACAGGATCAGCTTTAAAATGCTAGGCCTAAATTGGAGTCCAATTTTGGGGTGGAAATACCGAACTTTGAGGGTGGAAATTTGTAAAAGTGTGGTTATTTCCACCTTTTAACTGATGTTGAAAAAATCGAACAACCTCAGTGATAGAATTTACCATGCTCCGTGTTTTGTTCAAGCCCACCAAAGGATGAAAATTAACATGTTTTAATTTTCTTTTCCGTAAAATGCATTTTTTAAGAACAGCATATAAGGTATAAGGTAAATTACCCAAATCCTTCCTTTCTCTTCAAAAACACAAAATGTAATAACAATAAATCAGGTGACGTTGATTGTGCCGTCGCAATGTATACACTTAAACATAATACGTGTTTAAAGTGTACGTTAATTTTACACCGAAATCAAGGGCCTGCTTGCATCATTGATCGTCAGATTCAGTGAGTCTGCGATGGCTTTCGGTGTACTATTTATACGCAAGCCGTAATCGTTGGCCAAAAAGCAGCTTCAGAAGGGCTAGATCACAGTTGTAAACACACATATGTGTGTGCATGCTTCATTGTATTAATTTGGTTGTTACTGCCTTACTATTACTGGACACATTACTTTGTTTGGTACCTTATTAAAACGAATTTTGTCTGGGTACCTATAGGCAAAAAACGTCACTATACGTATAAAGCGACGAATCACCGCCGACGTAAAACACGACTAGCAACAAACCTGTTACAGGATTTGGTGGGTCAAAAGACGTTAGTTCGATACGTAATGCAATTACTATCAACAACAAGCAGACTATACGACGCAACTTCGTATTGTCAAAACGATTTGCGCCTCTCACGCGGTAATTACTAATCGTAGGGAAAACGTGGTGAGCATCAATAATGCATTACTCTTGCGCTTCGATTTTTGAGTCTGCTTCGTAACCCGATCGAAATCACACGCGTGGACAAACGACGGGACGATTGTATTGGTAATTAGAAAAGTCCGTTAATTTCAAATCGGGGAGAATATCCCGCTACCAAGTTATGGTACTGACAAATTTGGCCTAATACCTTGATTGCCTAAAGTTTCGGATATCGGTATCGGAATATAATAGAAGTTTCGTTAACCATAATTGGTAATTAAAAACTTAGGATCTTCAACGGGATATGTTTAAAAATGATAAAGGATGGCGTTTTGATAAGCTGCAAAAAACAGGACAGCCCCGATTGTTTAAATGCTCTTATTAAAAACATTAGTAAGAAAAAAAGCATATTGCTACGTCGGTCGTATCTCTCCAATACATACCTGAAGTGATGGCGAGCCGTACACGGCGTTGTAGGTCGACCTTCTGTCAGCCCGCAAGCATAACTGAGGATGGCGAGAAATCTCGTTGGCCAACTCGACGGCAACTGTTAAAGCTGCGAAAAAATATATAAACGTTTTCTGTGTGTTCTTGTTCAATATTAATTATCACGAATGACGGGTAAGATCGAAAAGAAAAGGGAAATCTGTCAGGTTCGGTTTGATCATTTCAATGTTCGGAGAAGAATTAAAAGAGCTTCAAAAATTAATTTATGTTTCAAAATAAATTTGCAATGTTTGCAGCACCTTTGATTCTTGTTGGTGTCACACTTTTCTATCAAAAATATCCCATTATCTAAGCGAAAAACGTGAAGCGACCGGCGGAGTCCTAAAATCGCAAAAACCTAAAATTGGTTTCGGATTACAAAAAGACATAACCCCAAATTAGGACGCAAAATTTTAGGCCGTATTCGTGGCATATACAATTTCGAATGTGGTTATTACGAGTGAGCGGGACCATGCTAAACAGGGCACTTCCTGAGGCTATTTAGAAATGAACAAATTAGAAAAATCAGAAAAAGTTGGGGAAAAAATGAAAAATGAAATAATACCAACATCAACCCAAACGCTGGCCTGACCCTAACCCAAATCAATATATAATCGTTGCATACCCGAGCGATCCGGAAAACTATAGCCACTTTATATAAATCAAACATATTCCAATTGACACATGTTTATCGTAGAAACCATTTGGCATTTTAAAGAAAAAACAGTTTTCTACAAAAGGAAAAATGATTTGTTAAAATAAGGAAGTGAAGTTGTTTTCAAAAGAATGGAGGTAGTTGTTTAACGCCTCTTGAATTGCTATTTAAAATTTTTTTAACGACGCGTGAAGTTAGTAAATATAGCACCCACCAGCTATCAAAGCTTTATCGTAAAAACTTTTAGGTATTTCGAAAAGCAGACGTTTTGTCGAAAATTTAAAGTGGTTTTATTGTTACTCCTGGACATTTTGCGCCCACCGTGGTTCAATATGTTCATTTTAAAAGATTTCACTACTGTGAAATTCTGTTCATGACGAAGAACGACAGAAATTTAATGGCAATTTATGTTACTAGAAAACGCACTACTTAAACAACTCCGGTGTAGTAAACAGGGTTTTAAGTTCGCGCAGTTGCGCAAATCCTTTCTTTACTTTTCACCCGCAAATATACTGGCGTAATTAGAATTTCATCAAAATATCAAAACAAAGCAGTTATATATATCCGAAGCAATTCCTGCAGTTTAATTGACATTCAGACGAGTTTAGTTACAAAGAACAATACCTTCAGATAAATTTAGCAACCGAACAGCAATAGAGGGTAAGCTCGTTTTCAAGGCAAAATCGAACAAATTACGTTTCTTTTGAAAATCACAAATTGCTTTCAGAAAAAAACAATCCCCACGTTGCGTTGCAACGTTATTGTGCAATTTAACATGGGCGTACGTCACAATAAGGGTATGCGCAAACGTCACAATGAAGTGCTGCATTGTTTTTTCTGACGTGAGGCCGTGTGACTAAATATCGAACAGTTAAAAAATCACTGCGTCAAAATTACGTTTCTCTACATAAGTCTTTGCCATCATGCAGATGACTATTTAGAAACAAAACGGACCTCATTCAAATACTATACACGAATAAATTCTAAAGTGCCATGTCCATTAGGGTTGTTCAAAAAAACACTTTTTTGTCAAATTTCAGTGGGGACCCCCTGGAATTGTTAGGTTGCGTCTGAAAACCCCACAAACCAAATCTGAGCACGTTTGGTTCAGTATTGACTGTGCTACGTCAATTTGAAAATCCAGATTTGGGCTAAAATTTTGAAAAAAATTTATTGTCCTACCCCTAAAAAAAAATTTTTTCTTCTTTTTTTGCATTGCTTTGCAATTGAATAGCCATAAATTATCCTGTTTTGCAGTAAAAAAGTGAGTAGTCATGGTACAAATGTCACATTTCAACAACATTTGTTGACTGTTTTGTACAAAAAATGGCTTTTTAGCACATTTTTTAAACTTTAGATAAGTAATTGATATAATTGTGTGAATTACTAAATGCACCATTATGTTAATGTTAATTGGATGTCATGTTTGCTGCATCTACTTTATTTTAAAATTTTAAGCCAATTTTCATACATAACAGCCTAACAAATATTGTTGAAATGTGACATTTGTACCATGACTACTCACTTTTTTACTGCAAAACAGGTTAATTTATGGCTATTCACTTGCAAAGCAATGCAAAAAAAAAAAAGAAAACAAATTATTTAGGGGGAGGACAATTTATTTTTTTTTAAATATCAGCCAAAATCTGAATTTTCAAATTGACGTAGCACGGTCAATACTGAACCAAACGTGCTCAGATTTGGTTTGTGGGTTTTTTTAGACGCAACCTAACAATTCCAGGGGGTCCCCACTGAAATTTTACAAAAAAGTGTTTTTTTGAACAACCCTAATGTCCATATTAAGTGTTTAGTAACACCAACATGACTAGAACTTAATAAGATAGAAAAACTCTAATCTATTAGTGCGCAAATCACTTGCTAAAGCAGCCTGTTTATAACGAAATGTTCAAGCACACTAATATGGCAAGAAATAAACTGGGAACAGAAACTCAATAAATCGATTAAGTTAGAAATAGCAGATTTGGAATTCAAATGTTTATATTTTATAACGAACACAAAGATGAAAGATCATGGACCGGATATAATATCATGCAGTGACCTAATTTGACTAAGCGAAGGAAACGCACACACAAAAACTCTGTATGAAGTATATAGTAAGCTTTTTAAATTGTCATTTGGTTTAACATTTTATAAAAATTCGTTAGTTTTGAAACACTAAGCACGGATCTGTTCATAATCTTCAGTAGAAAGCGAGTGGCCCAAATAATAGATTTTATCACCGTTACTTCGCGACTTCTTTTTTTCTGTTTATATAGCGTTCTAAAACGTCCGAGCGTCTAATGACTCGTTTTTATCTTAGCCTCACTTACCGCACTGATGATGGCAAAAAGAACTTGCCGAAACGTTCGTTAGTTTTCATTTAACAAAAATTTCCGAGAATAAAAACTATTAAAAAACATCTGCGGGCCTTAAGAATTTAAATGACGGCCCGGATTTGGCCCGCGACCGAAATTAATTGACCCCTGCTATAGAGCATACAGAGCACTGTTTTACAAATAAGTGTTTAAATAAAGTTTGTCGCACGGACTTTGCGCCTAGGTATAAGTATGTTATAGTTGCGTCTAGGGATGTCCGATAATAACGGTTTGGAGCCGATATCCGATGCCAGGTGATAATATCGGTTCTCGTCCGGTACTGAGACCAAACTATAATATAGGTATTTTAGCCATGAATTGCAATGCAACATAGCGACTCAATCTTAAAAGCAGATTTATTTGAAAAGGTAGGTTAACAACTGTTGGTAATTAAACGTGTTTTAACGCCAAAAAGCACTTCATTAATATCGGATTAGATCGCGACACTTACTCTAAATTATTGGGTATCGGTATGGGATTTAAATGTCAAGTAACGGAAATCCCAGCTTGCGTCTGCTTTTCAGAAGTAGATGTTTTTAACGAAGGCTTGTGCGCGATGTTTTTTCGTAGTAAGATTGCTCCATATGCTGCATGGAGTGCTGAAACTGAGCGGCGGAAAGGGAAATCGCGTGGTCCCGTCCTTAGTTTAAAGTCCCACAGCTGATCACAGTATAAATAAGCCATTATCTATATGCGCTCCAAACTTTAGCAATAAAACTGAAATTAGAATGGCACATCGTTGGAATGAAACACTCTTCGAAATAATATTAAAATTGAACTTATAGCTTATAGTCCTAATAAATTCTAAATCGGAAATAGACCTAAACCGACAAAATACTTAAATAGGCAGTGTAAAATCTGAACAACCTTTAAATCAGTGGTTCTCAACCTGTTTTCTTTCGTGGCCCATTTACGTTGCAGAAAAATTATTCGGCTGTAAAATAGCTTTAGAACACTGATTTCACTGTAAAATAGCTTTAAACAAAACTTACCAGAACATATTTCAAAACAAATTATTTATTTAACCGTGCATCAGTGCGATACTTGCGGCTGAATAATAAATTTACATTCCCTTTTAATTCCTCCCAAAGCCATTATCCTTGTAAAATTAAATATAATAACACAAATGAAACTAAATCTAGCTTTTTAAATTGGTCTGTGGCCCACCTCAAATGTTCTTATGGCCCACCAGTGAGCCATGGCCCACTGGTTGAGAACCGCTGCTTTAAATGATCAAATTCAACCACGAGTTGCCTCACTAATTCTACTAAAATTTCAACCCTAACCCAAATTCTAATAGTCTACTATAGGCCGTTCAAATCTTATTCCGATGGATTTAGGGCATATTCCGACGGGTTTATGCCTTATTCCGACGAGGTTAGCTCTTTATGCCGTAGATGTTACTATACGTATTCGGTTGTATTATGTTGTTGGTCCTACTGCTATTATACGATAATATTAATAGATAATTTTGCCTTAGATATCATTCTCCTATAGTGTTAGCTGTTAGGTCGTATTACGGGTTCACACAAACAACCTTGTCTAAACCACCGCAATAACAACTAACATTAATATACGGTTTAAATCTGGTGTAAAAACACGTGGAATTTCTAGCGAAAATGCTTGGGAGTGCGACAAAGCCTGTTTTTAACAAAGAAATTGTCAACTTAGAGTTGTATAGATACCTCATCTTTTTCGGTCAGAGCCCGTTACCGATACCTGATAACGGGTGATAGTAACAGTACACGTTTTTTCTTCTTTCAATTTACATTTCTTTAAAAACGGTGAATTTTGAACAGTCGAAGGGAAACTATAGGCTTTATCAACCCAAAGAAACGTTAGCCTGGTTACCTGGGAAACATCACCTTAATTGGTACATTTGACACTGATGGCAATGTTTGCTATTAGCTTAAGCGGGAGCAATTTTAGCCCGAAAGATCAGAAATCGGTATCAGAAAGCGAGCTTAGTAATTCGTACACGAAAGAAGCCAACGTCACTGAACGAATGTGACGTCATGGCGCTGTACCCACCTTCACCGTCGCGGGCGATCCGATTGGCCAGCCCGATGCGCTGGGCCTCTTCGGACTCGACGATTCTTCCGGTCAGTATGAGGTCAAGGGCAGTGGACAGGCCCACCAAACTCGGTAGCCGCGCCTGACGAGGAAAAATGAATTAAAAAAAGAAAATAAGTCACTTAAACTTATTTATTAGTTATTGTGTATAGAATTTGTAGCCTTGGTCATATATGGAAGGTCACTTTTTTACGGATTGTCTTAAGTTACATTGGAACACAAGTGTATTTTTACGCTGATGATGGCATGGGGTAGTGCCGAAACGTTTGTAATAGCAAAATGTAGATTTTATCGAATTTACTGGCTTATTATTGATAATAACTGGAATATTTATATATATATTTTTTATTTTTACTGGAATATTTTTATTGATATACTTAAGTTACAATATTTGTAAATGGCCGTACGTCTTATTCTAAATAGAGGAATCATGTGGCACTAAATAAAGACAAATTGTATTGAATTCTAGACAAGCTTTTGCACAACCGTGTTTCATCAGGTCAAAGTATCTTATGTTACAGATTTTATTACGAAATATTTTACAACAGGGACGGCAAATTTGTTTCACAAGGGCCGGGTAACTATAGGGACTGAAGTGCGCTGATATAAAATGTTGTTTGATCATGGCTTCACTAATGTTATTAAAAAATAGAAACGTTAAAAATAATTACAGAAATATTGAGTGAGCGTTTCAAAATGATCATTCAGCCTAAAATTCAATAAAAATTGAGTTAATGTTTTCATTTGAAAAATTGTTCAGTTAATAAACTTTTTGAAATCAGCTGTCGGCAGCTAACACAAGATTTACCCCGTTCGCAAAGAAATAAAGGAAAAATACGATATTATCGATTAACCGATATACCGTTCTAGCTTGTTTACAAGAAATACATATTTCGCCAAGGCGGAATTATCGGTTCTAGTAAAAAAGTAATTACCAACGTCGAGGTAGCAAGGGCTTATCCAGGGGTAGTCGTCTAACAACAACGTTTATGACGTTTGTTTCAGCGTACAAACTTGTTTATAATGTCACCATTGAGTTTGTGGCAATGGTCTTTGTGAGGAAATGGAAATGATTGTAATTCTACGACCGGTGCATACCCGTTTCGTAACACTGGCTAACACAATTTTGTTACGCGACTGTATTCTCTGAAAAAACGACATATTTCCCACATAATTCGTTAAGAAAAAAGTATATTCGAGTATCGACTCTGATCCGATATTATTGGACATAAATACAGCACTCACAGTTTTGCAACACGGGGTAAGAATTTTGTTACGCAATTAAATTCTTTGAAGCGACATACTTCTTAAGTATTACGTTAAGAAAAAAATATTCCGGTATCGACTCCGATCTGATATTATCAGACATCCCTACAGTACTTACGGTTCCGCCGTCGATAAGAGGCACTCCGAACCTCCGACTGAGCACACCGACGCGAGCCGACTCCTCGAAAACGCGCAGGTCGCACATTAGCGCCAGTTCGAGACCTCCGGCCACACCAAAACCGTTCACCGCCGCTATCACTGGCTTCTCGATCTGCAGGCGCGTCGGACCCTGGGCGAAAAAACACAAAAAGTAAAGTTTTTTTAAAATTTTGAGAATTCGAGTTTAAAGGTTTTTAATTTTCACTTTGGTTTACGTTCTTCTTTTGTGGCACAGATATACTATGTATTACTTTTGGTTCCAGCTACCGACAAGGATTAGAAAAAAAATATCGAATTTATAATAAACGCTAAATAGCTTGCAAACAACTCGGACAAAACCACAGCGAAAAACTTCACAAACAAAAAATACTGGTTTCTTTTCGACATCACAAAAACTAAATAGAAATCTGGGTGCTTTCAAAAACGCAGCTATACCGAAATCAGTCGGCCTATTTCAAGCATGCAGCAAGACATGGCCAGAATATATTAGCCCGTGGTGAGATTTGAACTCGCGATCGAGGCCATAAGAGATCATCGCTATACAAGTGTACATTACACATGTCTAGCGAACAAGGTACCTTATAGACAGGGTCGTACGTGATTAATGAACCTAATTAAATTACGGGATTTCGGCAAGTGGTGATATTTCGCCGTGACAAGTGCTGATTGGCAGAAACTGGCTCGATTGGAGAATACAAATTTAATTTAATTATCAAGCTGAAACTTTGTTGTGGCGTTATCGTTAGTTTCACAATTTGTGCTTTCGCGGATTGATTTTTAAGGTTAACGCCAATCGCTATGTTATCTGTTTTGTGTGTTTCGCTACAAGTTAGTAATTGCAAAATGACCTTTTGCCTAAAGCAAGTGAATTTGTACAAACAGTAGCACTGATAGTGTAAACAAAAATTAATATTTTATGTTTTAAAGGACTTGTAATAACGGCTGTAGTTTATTTAGGTTAACAAAACACGCCCATTACCCAAACTTGTTTTTTTTAAGACGGTTTTTAAGAACTGACACTTAACCCAAAACAGTTTCCAACAAAATGTAAAAACAAAACATCTAAAACCAACTTAGGCCGCACTAGGTTAATGCAGTAGCTCAAAGAATATCACTAATGCAAAAACAAATTCAGAATACTAAACGAATTGCAAAAAAGAAATAAAAAGTTTTTCCCATAAGGTAAACTAGTCAAGGTCGTTTTAAATTTATGATTTTGGTTCATCGATTTAGCATTAACGTTATTCCTAAGATTACTTTAAAAACAAGTTTAGAGACTGATGAAAATTGGAATTTAAATTGAAATATTTATTGATCTAATATAATATGCTACTAATGTAAGACCTTAGTAAGAACAGCTTGGAGTTAACACAACTACACATATAATAATAATTATCCATATGGTCCAAAGGGATTTAAAAAGGCCCCAAAGGACTTATATTACATTAGTAAACCAACTTAGTCTAGGATTAAGCACAGTGCAACAAATTATGGAATTTTTAACAACTGAATGGCCTAATATTACAATTTGCTAATTATTTATCATAATGTAAGCCTGTAGAAGCAGAATACAGAGATTAATAGGTAAAGCTAGTTGATTATTTACCACCAAACGCCCCGAACAGTTGAAATAATTAGATTTTAATTTGTAGCAAAATGAATGAACTAAACATGTCAAAACACTAATTCATCAGTCAAAAAACATGCCATTTAGAAAATTAAATATATGCAGCATATTTTAAAATATAAAAGCGATTGTCAATAACAGGGTTGCCACTCAATTTTATAAAAAAAAATCAATGATATCGAAAGACTATGGAAATAATTATTCGGTTTTTAGAAAAAAACATTAGTAGGTTTTAAAAAAAAACATTAGTAGCTTAAGACTTTTTTTAATACATTAAGGTTTAAGCAATTCATAGACGTTCAGAGAATTTGTGGAAATCTTGAATAAACATATATGCATTATTATATATATATATATTAAAATATATAGACATCCCTACATTAAAATATATAATATTATATAAAATATTATATAAATATATAATATTATTAAAATATATATATTATATAAAACAAATAAAAAGGTGCTAAATTTCCCTTTCCAAAAAAAACAACACACATGACAGGATAAAATAAAAACATTCCTTGTTGCACCAACTATCTTCACTAACCTTTATACAAAGCTGAATTTGATCAAACATAAAACTCTTTGAAGGCTGTTTAAATTACAAGGTGGTGTTTAAAGCGAATTAAGTTTTAAAGTTTGGTCAAACAAACTTTTTTACTATTAACTTTGCAAAACAAGCTAACATAAGTTGAAAAAAATATATATATTATAAATTGCAAAGCCAAAATTATCGAGTAGATCAACATCATCTTGATTAAGACGTTTTGATACTAACTGGGACACTCCATCTTATATAAGTGATGCTGGAATTACTACTTCTCAGGTCACATTAACTAAAGATAATACAAGCTTGTATCAAAACGTCTTATTTAATATGATGTCGATCTACTTGACCTTTTTGGGTTTGTAATTCATTCAAGCTACATTTCAGATCCATGCATAGTGTACCCAAATATAATATTTATATATATATATATACTATAGTGAAATTTCAAATTTCAATACCATTGCGCCATAGGTCTTCATGTGATTTTTTACTTCTTCGCTGAGCAAATTGTTTGAAGCCGCCAGTTCCTTCATATCATATCCAGCACAAAAGTGGTTTCCTGTGATAATATATTAAAGGAAAAACAACTAAATCATAAATATTAGCAAAACGTCAAAGCCCACTAACATCTTTATTAGCGTAGTTCATTAATGTATGATTTAAATACTTTTTATCTCCAAATATGAATTAACAGTTTTAATATAAAAACAATATTTGTAGTATAAGATATTTAAATCGAGATTTACAATCTTTGTAAAATCCTAAGGTACAAGCAGTAACCTCCTACAAAAACTCTCAGTAAATAACAAAATGATAATATGTAAAATCATTAAAACAATTAAAATGTTTAACAGGCAAAAATCAGCGGAAATATGAATGGTAACAAAACAAAAAAATCTTGTTCCACGTCAAGTGATTCTGATTAAACTCCTCAGTAAAATAAATTAGTCATTAGTAGAGCGATTATGTTTTGACTTGTCAAAAAGAGTCAAAATTTACACATTAGGTCAAAATTTGTCAAAATTGTTTCAAGTTATAATCGACTAAAATGCATATAAATCGATTACAAAATTAAAAAAAAAAATATAGTCAGCTTTTAAAAATATCATTCAGTTTTATTTTTTTAATTCTTCATTCAATTTTTGAAAAAAAATTAGCTTTGATTTATATTCAATGGTATGTTAACTGTAATCTTGATTAGAGCAAAATACGGTATACGCTAGCAGAATTAACCACCGATGCCTCTCTGATTCGGACAAATGTATTGAACAGTATTTGCTGTGTTTTATCGCTTGTGATTTGCAATTATCCCAATTCCATTTCGATATCTTGGTCTTTGTTAGTTTTCTGCAATTATTTTTACGTTGTATTTTAACTGTTTACACCACAATTTTTTAATTCAGCATTTTTTAGATTTGTCTTTTTGAAATGACAAAAAATATCAACTATATATGCATTTTTATGAGTTTTGCATTAACCCGAAAAAAATAACTGATTGTTGTGTTCGATTTGTAGTCGGTAAAACATCAAAAATGTGTGGTTGACCACGCCAAGACACTAATTCAGTACTTTAAACAACAATATGTAGTTTAAACCAATGTATTTCTAACAGGTCGAAATTTTGTTAAAATAAATTATTTTTTGGTCAAAACTTCCTATTTTTTAGGTCAAAAAATAATCGCCCTAGTCATTAGTAAATGAAAATATATTTGTTTAGATAAATATATACTACTTATATAAGAGCATTATATTAGTATGCAACAACACAACAAAAGACATAATTAAGGAGCAAAATAGAAAATAGAACCCTAAACCTGTGTTCTAGCAAGTGGTACAGTACCAAAGCCACAAGTGCTTCAACTGGATTAATATTCATTTAGTAAAAAAAATACCATGCACCACCACCCACTAAAATCAAAAAAAGTGATAAACATGCGACTAAGTGAAACAAATAAAAAATAAGATAAGTTAAATAAAACCCTTTTTTTCACGCTAAATATTTCATATTTTATTTATTTATCTTTCTAAATTGTTGAGGGTTTTTGGTAATGGCACAAACAATGTATGTCGATATTACGCACCAACGCCATGCAAAACAGCGACGTTGCTTTTTGTGTCATTTTCGAATGCTTCAAAAGCGACGCTCAGTTGGCGAGCCATGTCTTGGTTTACTGCGTTACGCGATCCAGGACGGTTGAGTCCAATTAAAGTGATTTTGCCCCTCTTGTCAATCGTGACCGGGTCCACAGCCGGTTCTACAAAGTTGTACAGAATTAAACATGAAAAATATTCAATTACTACAGGATAGAGTATAAGAATAGTATACAAGTATATAATTGAATTAACTATTATTCAAAAAAATATGTAATATTAACATCATGATAGTAATACAAAGATAATACAAGTGAGGTAAAAAACAACTTAACAATGTTTAACAATATTATATATGTATTCAAGCTCAAACAAATTCTTTGTATTTCATCAAAATCAAAAGTTTGCATTTTATAATAAACTATTGTACTAAAGTAAATAAGTAATAGTTTTACCTGATTCCATATCAAGTGAGATATTTCGAACAGCATTGTGCCATGGAACCGAGCACACTTTTCCACCAACGATGACATTTTTTGAAAACTGAGAGGCAATCATTCCAACTGTCCTAAAAAGTGTGCGCTCCATGTTTTATATTTTATTTCAGATTTTTCTTAAGGAGAGAAACATATTTATTATCAGTAATTATAAACAGAGATGGTAATAAATACAGCCCGTACAGGTTTACAAATTTAAACCATGCAAATAGACTAAACTCCTGTCAAATTATCTAGTTCAAATACATTGACTATTGACTAGGAATTTGCTACATATAATTAATTTTTATTGCACAGTTATATGTAAAAATGACCAAAAGTCAGAATTGACTCAAACAAGTCATTACATCTCTGACGATAAGTTGTATGAAATGACGATAAGTTGTATGAAATGACGATAAGTTGTATGAAAAGCTATAGTGTGTCCATTTATTGTGATAAAATCTCTAAAATCTCACTGCCTATGATAACTCAGAGCTTAATTTTTTTTTATTGGATAACATTTAATTCAAAATACATAACTGCACTTCTGCACAAGTAAATCTGCTTTTACCTATTTTGGTTGATACTTCGGAATTTGCTTGCATTTGTGACGACAATTAAACACGTATAATATTCTCCTGATTCTTATAAGATACCATTCACAAAAACCGAGATAAATAACGGCTGTTCGACTGTTCGTGTTCTTAAATAACGGCAAACTAATATTTGTTTGGGCGCTCTTTCACTATTGTACGTAAAAATTAATAAAAAATGTTTTTCTTTAAATGCCGCATACCACAACGCATATTGTTTGGGTTAGGGTGCGGGTTAGCGTTTGGTTGAGGGTGGGTTAAGTTATTATTAATAATAAACATAATATTACTTGACTCAAACGCTAACCCGCACCCTAACCCAAACAATATGCGTTGTGGTAAGCGGTATTATTATTGTTTTTTTTTTGCATAACTTTTCACGTACAATAGTGAAAGAGCGCCTTTGTTTGGTACAACCCACTCAGAAATAAGAAACTGTTGCCCAATATTCTTTGAATCATAAAAAATAGTGCATTTCTGATAAAAATACCAAGAGTGAAAGAACCTATTTCACACTAAGCACCGACACACTTCCATTAGCGGCTAGACTGCACGACTAAAGCCTTTCTGCAAAGTAATCACGTACGCACCAGCTGTTTCAAAACTACAGGCTACGAACCATTGCGTTAAATTTACGAGGAGGTACAACTTTCTTTTAATCAGCAGGATCAATTTAAATTTATACCTGTATGCCTTATCTTACAATTTAACATTTAATATTTTATACATAAGTGTAAACTGTTTTTTTGCTGGCTATTGTGATCAATAGGCAAATATTACAATCGTATTGCAATTGCTTTAGGATTGTGACGTACAACCATGTCAACAAATACAACCGCTATGGGAAATCCCCTTATGTGCAATTCCAAGCACTGATCTCTATGATGGAAATTAGTAATTTGAAATCTGGGTGTAGTAAATCTAAATAAAATACATTGTACAAAAAATGAAATGTACAGGGTCGAATAGCCCGCACCTCTCCAGTGTCTTATTCGTTTGATTAGAACATGTTCCTAAACAAAATAACCACATATAAATTGTAAGGATTCTAATATTTTGTTATTTAGTTATAAGCAGAGTCGGATCCAGGATTTTTGGTTTGGGCCTTGGGAATTTTCAGAGATGACGTCTAAAAGTTATGCCACATAACGCAATATATTGCAACACATGTTGTACTTGTACATTTAAACGGGGGGATATTGGCCACCGTTCTATGTTATCTAACCTTCTTCACTGAATCGAAACTAAGCAAACCTCCATGGTATTTCAAGTGCATATTGTCAGGTAGCTATATATTTATTTTACATTCGAAAATTTCAGCATAGCTCCACTTTAGTATTCCGACAAATGGTTGAGTATTTCGAAAGCAGTGAAGTGAATATATTATAACGGGAAAATGACTGCGTTAAGGATTAAGCTAGCCTGTTGCTGGCTGGATTAGCCAGACCGACCAGCAAAGTAAGAGGAAATGCAGGGGAAACATTTAACACTTGCATCAATCGAATACACTGGAATCATTATGTAAAACCTTTGTGAAACAGACTAAATGCGCGCTATAAGAAAACTTTATTTAATCAGACAAACAAATTCGTTTTGAGTTTTGCGCGATTAGATTGCTTTTTAGCTACATACTTGTGCAAAACTAAATCGATCGAGAATCAACTTCAGAATATGAGACTCGAGAAGAATTTATTTCCTAACTTTATACTACTTAAATTTAACTTGCAGTTCAAGTCAATTTGATTGCATATGAAGTCATTGACATGTCGGTAATAAAATAAAACGTTAAAAATTAAAGTGGGTAAATCGCGTGATCGCGTGAGCAATATATAGATAGGAAAACAACAAAAGGCAACACATAGCAATATCAATTCTTTTCTTTTAATCATCTCGCGTTGATGTATTTTTGTTTACTTGAATATAACTTGTCAAACTGTACAAATTGAATTGTTTATTTTAAAAGTGTAGACAAGGAAATGTCGTAAAAAAGCAAATATCATGGCAAGCAGATTCACAAATCGTTCAAAGAGTAAAAGCAAACGCCAACTGATACAGCCGCACACGTTTTTACGTTAATAGTGAATAACAGTATTAAAAATGGTAGTGATTTTAGAAAAGGATATCAATTTTGGGGGGTTTCAAAATTTTGGGGGTCACTAAAACAAGCGCTATAATGACAAACAAAAGTTGAGATCTATAAATACTAATCGGCCCGTCGCTTATTATTGCGGCCAAAGCATAACCACTGAAAAGCATTTGACCAAAAAAATGCACATGACATCGTACACGAAAATAGTTACCAACAAAATACAAACAACGACAAACAAAGTATAATCCACGTCGAGGGCTTTCGTATGGAAGCGTGTGACAATTCTGCAAAACAAAACGCTTTTTAATGGCTTTAAATTTAAAAAATGTTTTTTTATTAGTAGAATTTAAAATTAGGTTTATGTGCCTAACAAAGGAGAATTTGTAGGAAGCTAGTTTTATGTTGTTGTTTTTTTCAGAAGGGTTGATAAATGTATAACAAATCTATAGTGTTAAGAGGTAGAATATTATAAATAAATCTATGACTGTTTCTATTAACGGAGAATGTATGTTCTATTTATTTTGAACATTTAGATCAAACCAAAAATATTCAAGTTAAACCACGAGATTGGGTGTGTTAAATTTTAGAAACTTGTCGACTGAACTTAAAGAATATAGAATTAAAAAATGAAGTTTTGGTAACTTTTGTTAAAACATTCTGTATACATTGTTAACTTCGAGTTAGCAAAATCATGCGAAACCTCGAATTTCTCAGGCAGTTCACGTCCGGGAAAAATTTAAATTGCGTTTGAAAATATCATTGTGGTCATATTTTTGTAGAATGGCGAGGTAATATCATTTAAAAAAAATAGTAAGGCCGAAAACTCACGGTATCTAGAAATGACGACTTCGTTGCCGGTAGGAATGAATATTTCCACGTTTCCGTCCCCATCTACATCACCTACTGCCGGAATACCAATGGGTTTAGTGAACGCAGATATCTGTAACAAAAGCATTTACAGACTGATGACAATTGCGTCCAACCTTTTATAAGTGATGCTTGAATTGCTTCTCAGTCACATTAACTGAAGATGATACAAGCTCGTATTTAGAAAACTAATCCGCGGGCCGGATTAAATTGCCTGGCGGGCCGTATGTTGCCCAGGTCTGTGCTAAAGTAATGTCAACTTACGGTTTGCAAGCTGTAACCCCAGATCATTGGACTCCAGGAGTTAGGAGAAAGAACGTAGACGGTTCCGCGGTCGGCTCCACTGACCAGAATGTGTGGCTTTTTGCTGAGAATGAGAACGCAAAGTTTTAGGTTTGACTATAAATGTTGGTTATACGGGGACAATAAGTGGTTACCTATTCGGAATAGGTTAAATTATTAACACATTTCTGACAGTCGCACTGAAGCAATCTATAGAGCGGTACCCATTTACCCAAAACGCGGTAAACATAGTTGGTTGTATGTTTTCAAACGAGTGAGCCAAATTTTGAACATATTGGCTGAAGGTCGAAGTTAGATGTAGAAATAATATTTAATTCATGCAGACGTATAGGTGCGTTTTGTAAGCGTTACGAATAGATATGTTGAAAATGAAAAACAAATTTGTTGTATTCTTGATCAGAGCAGTGAAGTAATAGGCAATGAAACAAAACCAACCATGGTTTAAGTAGCAAAGAAATCATTAAGCATAGCAGCACAATAGCACTGTAATCCAGCACAAGAATGCGAATAACGTAATTAGGCCGCAGGGCGCGAAACGACTACAATACATGGCTCAAAATGCGTAATACTTAACAAAATTATTATTCGAAACGTTCACAAATGCCTACTTCTACGGGCAGTGATATTTATTCTAAGCCAGATAGAATTTCAGTAACTTGTCAAAAGTGATAAACGTTAACCGTGAGCTATGGCAAGCCTACTTTTTAACAAAACAAAACTATATAAACATCTACTACGTACTTAACCTATTTTATGTTAATTATATTACAACCATATGTAGTCCATCTTACATATTATAAAGATTAACTAATGCTGTAGGAGGTGGTGCATCTGGTATTATATACAGTGGGCCAAAAAGTAGGCTTACAGTTATTTCACAGCGTTGGCTTGAAAGAAGAGGTAGCATTGAATGGCCACCACGCTCACCTGACCTGACACCAATGGATTTCTTTTTTTGGGTGTTGTAAAGAACAAGGTGTATGAGAAGAACCCCAAACCAATAAATTTACTTTTAGACCCAAACCCCACGTTTTATAACTGTAAGCCTACTTTTGGCCCACTCTGTATATATAAATATAGGTGTCCTAAGTCCTACTAGCAAACTAACAAGCGATCAACCCAGTCACTGGACCTATTACATGCTATAGTGAGGTGACAACTACGTTCACATTTAACGCAAGGAAATAAAACGCACATCAGGTAACAAAGTTTATCAAGTTGGACAGATCAAAAACAGTAAACTTATATCCGTGTGGTGCATGAAAAATGTTGGGAACATTTCGGTAATTCATCGGGACGGTGAGACATAGCTTGAAAAAAACGGCTGTCTTGCCTAAATCGGGACTTATATGGTAAGCCTACGTATTAATACAACATACGTGGACTGTCGGTTGTAGCTGGAGACGTGAAACTTGAAGGTGGGTCCCGGGAAGACGCTGTAGAAGTTGGTGTGCTTCATCGGCCATTCCATCAGGGTGCGTCGCCTCCACACCAGTTTGGGGTCGAAACCGCCCTTGGGAACTTGAAAAGCCACCACTTGTCCTATGATGACGTAGTGTTGTAAATGGCGTAAGTAACAGATTTGATGAAAGAGCACTTCAGTCACTATACAGTACTTTTATATTACTTGAATTAAATTTAGTGATTTGGACAAATCGCTTGACTGGGATTGACTTGGAATTAAGTTGTTTACTTACACTTAGACTTAAATCAATCTTAAGTTTTAATTGAAATTATTGTCGTAAAAACTTGGTTGTTTAACAGAAACATAAAAAAATGCTTTATGTTTATTTTTTGTGATGGCAAATTGATGACAAAAACAATACATCTAAGACATAATAGAAATGGAAAACAGATTTGCGCATTGGCAATTTTTTTGCATTTGCGTAGTTTAAAAAGGCAAAAAAAGGTATTTTTTAGGTGGCCGGGTGAACATGACCAGGGGATCTGCCCCTGGTAATGACATTATTTGGTATTGGATTTAACGTCCATGATAAGGTTTCACTGCAAAACGGTATCGGTATATGAATAAATGATTACGCATCGATAGTCCAGTTCACACTTGAACATGCATTGTTTGCAAGGTTTACTTACGTCAAAGTTTACATCGAAAATACTAAAATAAAGAGGTTAGCAAGTAAAAGGATAATTTCTTATATAAACGGGTAATGTCTTGTAGTTTTTAAAATGATAAAGTTAGTGACCATTTATCTAGTATAGAGACCATTGCTCTATTGCAGTTTTGCTTAATTATATTGTTATTAAATTGTCGCCTGTTTCAATGTACGTTTGCTTTTCTTAAAACAGGAATACGAAGTAATAAAAGGCACAAGTAATTTTTATTTTAAAAGTCGTGCTACGTATATAATAATGCGTGATGGGCCCTTGATCGACACTTAAACTCGTAGGCGTTTGTATATACTAGATTTGTGACGGTATATAAGCTCGCGGGCATAACAACCGAATGATTAAGGATTATAATGTGGAAATTCTTAGATACGTGGAAGCCTACAGTATGTTGATTCATTACCGCATACCTTAATTTCTCTTGTTGTCTGTCCAAGTAACCTATGAACAACCATTTACGTATTTGCTGATGAGAAACTGATTGTTTGTTATGACAAATAAGCACACAACACAGTTATCTGTTTGGCGGTTTTGGTCTAATTAAAGATGGCAAAGCTTAGACCTAAAATAAAGCTTTAGTGAAATATGTAATTTTGATAATTTAATTTTGTGTGTTTATATTGCTAATAAGTGCTCGGAATGGTACGGGGTTTACCCATTTCAAAATTGACTTATTAAGTTTGATATTGATAAGTCAATCAATATATTTACTTTGACTATGAAAATATTAGTTGTTTTTTGTAAATCAATATAACTGATTGCGCAATGGAAGCCGATTACCGCTGTGCTTTCCCTAAAAGCGGTTGTATCCAACGTGGTAACTAATATAGGCGTTTTATCAGCGCAATTGTGCTTGAGTACGAAAAGGAAACATTTTGCTACGCCTTTTAGGAGCACTAGAACGTCGCGATGCACAGTTTGGTAACCTCTGTTGTACATTGACGTATTTCATTCAAAAAAAAACTAGCGATCCTTTAAAAACTGCTTTTCGGGCCTCATAACTGTCATTTGTTAGAATAGCTGCAGGTATTGTTAACTGGAGAAGTTTTCAGAAAAAAAACAGGAAATCGTAAGAAAGTCGACCAATTTTAACCCTAAACCCAATTAAAAGTAGGCAAATGGGATAAAGCAGGGGTGGGCAAACTGCCGCTCGCGAGCCGCATGTGGCTCGCCGGCATGTTTTTTGTGGCTTTTCTAGTCGAATAGCAAATTCCCCAAAAAAGGGAAAGGCTGCCAAGAGTAGCGTTTATGAACGTTTTCTCTTTTTTTTTTCTTTATTTAGGCCAGCATTTTGTTTATTACGTAACACTAGACATAGAATCCGAAGAGTTATACTTAGAAGCGAGTCCACGCAATTTTATTTGCTAGTTTTGAGGCTCTTTAAAGATTGTATTTTCTGAAAATGGCTCTTCCATTGAACACATTTGCCCACCCCTGGGATAAAGTATAGAAACTGAACAACAAGTCCTAAAATTTGTTATGATTTTGTCGCTACGTTCAAACAGGTGATTTGTACAACGAACTTCTTGGCGTGTGAATCTCTATTATTCACATCCTTAAGAAAACAAACCGCTAAGTAGCCAGCATCTTCCGAAGTGTAGGATTTGTAATTGTAATAGTTTGGATTTTTATTTAGTTTCTAGTTTTCGAGTTCGAATTCTCTATTTTCTTATTAAATTTCTAAAATCCTAAACAAATATATATTGTCCAAGTGTGGCCGAAAGTGTGGTGTTACGTGCCTTTTAGGAGTGCATAAAGCGTAACCATGCTTAAGCAATCGCTGTAATAAACGAACCGGCCAACACACATACCAGGGTCTCCCTGGGTAGCGGCTATCAGCAACATGATAAGGTGTTTTGTAGCTTTGTTAACATTTCTGCTTCTTTAATGTTTGCGCAGATCTTAATATTCCTTTAATTCTAATTAATGTAAATTAATTCGTCTCAATAACTATGAGTTAATTTAAAGGATAATGTGATTATCTGTAGAGAAGATGCAGTTGCAAGTGTCGCACTAATATTAGCACGTAATATACGCTTGGGTATTTTCATTGATTAATGTCTTGTTGGTTCGCCATCCCTGGTCTAAGGGAAGGCTGAACCATGCTTGAGACCCGCTGTATTATACGAACCGCCAACATACATACCGGGACCTCCCTGGGTAGCGGCTATCGACGTCAGAACCTCGGGGATGCCGTCCCCGTTCAAATCAACGATCTCGACGCTGACGAACGACTCGGGTGTCTGGCGCGCCCGACTTCCAGAAATGTCGGTGCTTCTCAGGCGTGACGTCAGAGTCCAATCGTTGTCCGGGTCTGTGGCGGCAAAAATGGCATAATGTTATTAGTGCGGCCGAGACGTCAGTAGGATGTACATCAGAGGTTCTAAAAACTTTTTATTTTTGATTCAACTCATTTCAAAATTTTGATTACTTTTTAAATATAAACTAGCATTTCAATCTGACTTACTCGAAGAACTTTGGTGAAAATTAAAAAAGTCTAAGTTAAGGCATTTATCCCAAAGATTGGGTCAAGTTTGAAACTGTGTTAAAATGCTGGTCGGTGTAGCACCTTCGATGTTAAATAATTCACGAGCGCACGTCACCTAAACACGTGATCGAATGGGACAATCAACAAATTGTAAACAAGTCACTTTAAAATGACCCAAGTCCCAGTCAAGTCATTTGTGAAATAACTTTATAAATAGCTCAATTTTATAATAAAATGTAAAATGAAAACACTTAATCTCAACCCAAGTCATTTAACTTAATGACATAAGTCCGAGATAAGCCATTTGACTAAAATACTTAAGTCAAGTCAAGTCATTTAAACAGTGACTTAAGTGCAGTGAAGATAAGCCATTGACTTAAGTCAATGCAACAGTGCAAATCAAACCATAACACATAAAATTAACCATGCGTAGAATACTTGACCTAATGACTTAAGTCCGACTCAAGTCATTTTACCAGATCGACTTAAGTCAAGTCAAGTCATTTGAAAACAGTGACTTAAGTACTCAAGTCACTACAACCCTGCAAATCAAAACGTAACACATGAAATTACCCATGCGTAGAATACTTCAAGCATGAACACCTGATATTACAAGCCTAAATAAAGCACAAAACGTACCATCGACCCAGTGTGCCGTGAGCATGCCGCTCCTCTTGCCGGCCACGATGATCAGCATTATCTTCTTGTTCTTGCTCTTGGCCCGAACCACCCTCATCACCCGGAAGTCAGTGCCCCCCACATCGGTGCCGTTCGAGATGGGATTGGGAGTCCACGCACCCCCTTCTGTGGTCGGCTGCTTCAGCCAAAGCAACTGGGCGTCTGCGAAAGATAAAATACTTTTTACTGATGTTACACGCCTTTGTTGAAATGCTTGACTTGGACAACAAGATAATTCTAGGGTACACTATGCTTTAGTTAATGTGGCATTAATCAATTTTGTCGACCTTCTTGGCTTGGCAATTTTTTTATCAAGATAATTCTAGGTGTTTAATTCAACGAATTAGAGCGGTGGTTCTCAACCGGGGTGCCGCGGCACTCTCGTGTGCCATTTCTAACGCTCAACGGTGCCGAGAGATATTTTAAATTCATTAGGATTCGAACTTTTGCTCTATTGGTAAGCTTCTTGATACAATTTTATGCGTACGATAAAAGTGCAAAAAATAAAAAAAAGGCTTTTCAACCTTGTTGCACAGTTAATGTGCTGTTTCAATCTCGGTTATTGTAACGTTACAGTTAACCACGCAGCAAATACATGACCAAGGGTGCCGCGAACTACTTAGAATTTCTGTAGGGTGCCGCAAGCCTAAAAAGGTTGCGAAACACTGAATTAAAGCAAAATGCGGCCAATTCTATTTTACCAAAAATTCTACTTTGTCCAACGACATATTCAGTTTCTCAGTCAAAACAAAGACTTTTATTACTGAACTTGTATTTTTTTGGGCAGTCCGAAAAGCATACGCTAACAGTGTGCAGTTGACTCGATGTACCTTACGGTCCTTGTACGGCCTTTTGTTATATCCTGGAAATAACAACTGTAATTTTCTTTGCGAACTTTGTACTGCTGCGTTCTAGTTGCGGTTGCAAAAAGATAAAATCTATCTAAAATGTATTTAGGCTTAAACGTATCAACACTTGTACAAGAGTATTCGGCATTTTTATTCCTATAAATTTCGATTTAAACTAAATTAATTGCGGATAATAATTAAATACAATTCTAGTTGATATTCTGTTTTTTATAAATTCAGTAATTCTAATTGTAATCGCATTCAAGGAAAGGTAATTGATGTTATTCTTCTAATTTTATTTTATTTAGAAAAAATGAAATGCTCTTATTTCAATTCTAATCTAACTTTAAAGTATACAAATCTAGTTGTCCAAGTCTGCTTGCAGTTAACGCTATCAGGGTTGCCATGTATCTTGTACTTTATTGCGGCCGATACAAACATATTTTAGGTAAAGAGTATTGGCGATCGGATCCGTTAGCCAATTACGTTATTAGTACGTCAATAGTATGCATTACTACGCGGGACTGACGCTGGTCAAATAAGTAAGTCTTGAATTGAAACGCACAAATGTTTTTTCGGTTATTAAGCGAAAAACAAACAAAAACACACTTTTGGTGGAAAACCTTATTTGAATCGCCAACTCTAAATTTGATATCGTTTCGGCACCGATCACACATTCGTATCGGACGAGGACCGATAAAATCATTTGTCACAGGATGTCGGCATCTATCACTACAACCGTGTTTGCGAATGCAAGGGGATGCGAAAGTATACTCAACCTTATCCAACAGTTTTATGTGTCTCATGAAAACTATCGTACGCTGTCAGTGCATATCAACAAAACAAGAAAAAGCAAAGAAAAATACGTGTAAATGTTATTTTTAAACTTTCCAACTCACTGTTTGCACTCCCTTTCACAGTGATGCAGTCGCGATGCTTGTCAAGGTCCATGTCAACCCATTCTGTGTGGTGGAAACCGACTCCAGCCTCCGTGTAGATCGGTACGGGAGCTGTAACAACACAAATTCGGTCAATGTTTTATTATTAGGTTTCGCAAAACGATACTGTATGGTTCCCCAGAATTCCAAACGCTTGTTTTTCATAGTGGAATTTTGCTTTAATTGCAGGAGTGGGGGCGATAGTTACAGCTGAGATGCAAAGTTGCCAAACAAGTAATGCTATAAATATATATTACAGATCGGCCAATATGTTTTTTTTGTTTGTTTTAAATTACCATACGATATATAGACACCAATAACTGTTTTTGTTGACTGATGAAATCTAGGCAATGGTTCTGACGTACAGTGACTTCTGTAATTTGACGTACAGTGACCTCCGCTTCAAAATGTTTTTTGCAATTAAGTAAAAAGCTGGATCGATTACCTATTTTCCCAAGTTTATGTCTAATTTTATTTCAAACAATATTTTTTCAGTCCAAACACCGTGATTTCATGAAAACCTGCATGGAGGTAATTTCGACTGTTACTATTCAACAACCTCAAGATAGATGTGCCTATAGTCTCACAAGAAAAATGCTAATATTATTGCAGAGAGATCGCCGTATCCATAAAATTTCACATCAGCTGTAAACATTTGCGTATCTCATCAGGAACCATAAAGACAAAGCGAGCCCCAACCGAAACTTTATGGACCGGTTTTTGGTCGATTTTCCCTAACTGTAACCGAAGCTGAGTTTAAGAAGCTGGACCGGAATTGAAATGAATATTTCCAAAGAACCTAAACCTTAAACGAACCCGAACCTGTCAAAAATTCAGCTCACTCCATATGACGTCATTACTAAATTACAGAGTCTAGTTATGCCATTTTCAAAATTTTATAAACACAAATGGATATTCATTAAAAACATTTCTTATTCATTTTTTAAATATTTAAAAAACAATAAGCTGCTACTTTTTATTACGTCACGAAACTTAGATTAAATACGAGTTAAAATGCAATATTATTCTCTATATTTATTGGCCCACATATTTCGGTGCAACGCAACGCATGTTGTATCCGAACCGGAACTTTTAAACCGGTTTTGAATTAAATTTATTTCAACTTTTGAATAGCAAACTGAATATGTAAATCTCCTCGCCCTTACAAGTAAATGACGATAATGACTTTAAGTTGTATCAATATTCCTTAGAATTTCTTGTCTTAGTCAGTCATTTATAAGTTCTAGTCATTTAAGAGAAATATATTTCGCCATAAAAACGGAAAATAGAATCTACTTGAATATGAGATTGATGAGCGTATTTATGTCGAAATATATTTCTCTAAAAATTACCAGAACTTATATATGACTGACCTGACTAAAACAAGATGGACTAAAGAATATTAATATAACTTTGAATAGGTCCGAAGCGAAACCGGAGCTGAACCGGATTCCGAAAAAAAACCTTGAACCCGAACGGAACCTGAACCGGAAAATCCGAACGGTCCGACTCCCTGTTAGAAACTCACCCCACTTGGTTGCGACCATGTCCATGAGGAAAATGCCCCCAACGTTGGAGTTGAATCCGGATGCCAAGCCGAATATGCCGGATGCAATCCACCACACGTATTTCGGCTGCTTGTCGATCGTGTTGGGGGGCAGAGTACCCACGCTGTTGGGGTACTTGATGGTTGTCTCGTCCGTTACCGTTTTCGTGGATTGCGACATTTCCTATAATTCAAGAAAGTAGTTAGATGGCAAAAAATATATATATATATAAAAAGAGAGGCAGAAGACAGAAGAGAGAAGACAACGCTGTGTTTTGGGGTTAATCTTCTATACAGGGAATTAGATTTACTACTTCAATATTTTCGTTGTTAAAAAAAAAACAAATAAAAAACGGCTTGTATTGTACTATATGTCTTATAAACTAACCAACTTTGACCACATGTCAGAACAGTTTATGTTTCTAATTTACTTGCAAGTGCAAAGGAAACGTCAAGGCTGCGGCCTAGATATCATTCGTGGCCACACAGAAGCCTGCACGAGTGTTCGCTAAACATTTGTTGCACTTTTCAGCATTCTGTCCACATGTGCTGTGTTTTCGTGGTATAACAAATAAATAACAGGCGAGCACTGTACAAAATTTTCTATTCCTACACGAATAGAATACGTTTCGGAATCGTTGCGGAAATTAATGTACCCCGTCAGATAAAAATGTAGCTTTTAGTTATGGTGGCGCGATTAAAGGCGTGGCATATGAAAAGCAACACACAAGGATCCCATCGCTAACGAAGTCGTGACAGCGAATAAAATTAGGTTGCAAACACGGTTCGGCAAGTGTTTTTTTGGAGTACGCAGACGTGTCTGCTGAATTTATTTAATGTTTTTTAAGCACAGAATTTATTATTTAGTTTTCGCATTTAAGGAGCTTATAAACATTTTTAATAGCTTCGGTACTTTAGTGGTAGGTACAATAACTAACCTTACAAAGTGGACTAAATTTGCCAAAATATTGCACCATTCTGAATTTAAGGTAAAAGCAAGCAGAATTTCGAAGAACGAATCAAGTAGTGTCAATACATATTTGCTGTAAAACTTTTGCGTTAATTGTCTTTACCAGCCAACAACAAAACATATTACAGTAGATGTGAACGAGACGCTTTCACAAACCTGAGAAATATTTCTAAAACATTAGGAGGGCCGCATACCTTGTATATGTTGATTATCCGGCCGACAGATGCAACGCGTTGTATACTGCTAGTCGGTTCATACGACATCCACACGAGATCGTAAATTGGCCTGGTTGTGCTGCTTTCAATTGGATTTCTAACCAGCTAAAAGTAAAGGATTAATTAGACGTATGACTCAATTTGCGGCCGATATTCAGCAAGGCTGTTTTTTGAGAAAATTGTAAGGCAAAAATATGTTGGAAGGTTGATAGAGTTCTCCCCAAAGCACTGATCGTAAGCTTTGTTCGGGCCTAAAGTTCGGTTTACAAGAATTTTCGGTTTACGAACATATCAAGATGTATTCATTACTATACTGCGTCAACAGGACTCTTTTTAGACTGTTACAATAAATAAAAAATAAATAAAAAAGTTAATCAAATAAAAAGGTAACAGCATTTCTAAATTAAGGTATGTGTTTTTGATACAATTAAGAAAACAAAATATATATATGTTGATTATTTTCAGACGAAAAATCGGCTCGGTTATGAGGTGTGTCGTTAATGGAGACGTATCCTCTTTTCTAATTAAAAATGCGTGGTCTTCTGAGGATCATAAGTACGGGTTTTGATATTCTTACTTATAGTCTTATTAAAGGTTACGTTTCTTGCAACAAAATAATGGACCTCTTTCTAAAATCAGGACTCATTTAAACCCCCTTATACTATAATACTGGACTACGCTCACCTGTACAGACGTGGGATTCATACCAATGCTTGCCATGCTGTACAAAGTCGTTGCTCTGTAGCGCACCCTGGTGTTTTGATTGTTGTTTTTCCTTAGACTCAAGTCGACCTGGGCTTCGCTCAGGCGAGCGGCGAAGCAAACTTGTAACAACAACAGTGCTAGCCGTTGCATCTTGTCTAGTCTATTAACGAAATAAGCAAGTATACGCGTGTTAAATAGTACCCGACAAAAATATTTTGATCTATTTATTTGACAAAACAAACAAAAAACGGAGGTTTCAATTTGTGTATGCCAATTAAAATTTGAAACACAAGATCAAACAAACTGACATATACAAGTGGAGTATTTTATTACAGTGTGTTTTCATACAAAACATGCGGTGTTTGCATTTTTGTCTCAATATTGAAGTGATTGAAAATTGGTGCAGAGCAAAGAAGAACTACGATTTTTCGGTTGTACAAGTACGATGAAAAGAGTAACAAGTCGTTACCGGTAGCTCGCGTGAAAAGTATATTTGATACTTTCGTTCAAGTTTCTAAATAAGCAAAGTATGACGTTGTGACTTAACTTTGTGACGTAATCTCTAAAAATACTAATAGATTTTCCTAATTGGACGCTAAGCAAAATTTAGGGTTCAACGAAATGGAGCATATCATATTAGTTCGACAGGTTAGCAAAGGTTAAGATGCACTGATCTAGTAGAACTTCTTTCTAACAATCTTTCCTAAGTTATCGGTTTACCTGGTCAAGTAAAAAAAAACGGTGGTTCTTAATGTTTTTTACCGCGCACCCTTAATTTTTTTTGCTTCATTTGGACCACGGTAGGTAAGAAAATTTTCAGAGATGGCGTCATATATTGACGTCACACTATCAATACATTTTAGAAATCTGCTGATTTCATGCCGAAAAAATCGAAAAGTTATTCTAAATACATTCAGTGCAAAACCGTTATATTTTTAATTAAACCATTTTTTTTTAATTGATGACTTTTCAAATACACAGTAAAATTTCAATTAAGCCTCCAAAGACCCCCTAAAATAAGTTCACGAACCCCCAAGGGGTAGACCCCAGTTTAAGAACCCCTAGTTTAGACCGTACAGGGGCTCCTAAAGTTTGTGTGCAGGACCTATCTTGACACAATTTTTTTTGTAACTCACACCCCTTTTGTGATTAATGTGTTTTGTAGACGCAATGCATTACGCAGGCAGCGTTTTCAAATAAACAGAAACATCGAAATTGCGAAGAGCGCTTAAATATAAAACTGGCAAATTATGCGAAAGCTGTTTAATATACTTGTGCCTTATTTAGGTTAACGTTAATTAGGCAAGCTAATTATCTAACGCACGTTAGAGTTGTTTATTATGTCACAGTTACGAACTGAAGAAAGGTGAGTTGCAGATTGCAGGTGAAAAGTCATTGCCATTTCAGAAAATATGATTTTACAGAACACAACAAATACTACATTAAGAAAAACGTCAGGGCGAAGCGCGAAATGTTTTTGGATTTGTATGATAGTAAATAGTCAAAAAATATAGTTTGTGGAAAACTCCTGGTAGAAATTCTATTAAAAACGCTAAGCAGTGTGTTAAATACAAGGAGAAGAAAAAACCCTCACACCAATTATCCCTCTCTCCACAGTTTGAGAACCCTTAGTTTAAAACTATGGGGTGTATAGGTAGAACATTAGACCGAAGGTTCTCGAAACTTGTTTAGCCTATTAGCGTAACATAAACCTGAAAATAACTTCACAAAGCATGATTTCGGCCATATGGGAGCAAGCATACATAGGGTAATCCTTCACGATTAACTGGACTTTGTTTTAAGTTGTAAACTTAATCACCCACTGCTTAAATAAACATTTAGAGCTGTCTTGTCATGTTGACGTAATTCGACATTTTTTAGCAGTATTTCTTTCTTGGGCGAAATACATTTGCGCTTTTATTGTTTAAATATTTATTTCTTACTTGGCAACGCTTATAAGGTTTCTATTCATTGTTTTGTAGTTTATAAAGGAAACAGTTTTTGTTTTGTAAGGCAAATATTTTAAAGTTGGTTTTTCTGCATTTTTCTACTGTTGTAACTGATCTGATTTATTGTTTTCTGTTGTGAAAATACTAATAGGAAAGTGTGCACTATTCCACCTCGTCTTTCCAGTATGACCGGTTTAAAATATACATTAAACCGAGAATCGTACTAGCATAAGAACAACCTATCACAGGTAAATGCTACGTTTTTTGTAACACTACAATACATAACACATCTTTTTAAAAACAAATCTGCGTTATTTTAAAACTGTAAGTTAAACCTTCCTTTTCATTACTTAGACATTTTTCTCAACAAATGACATTTTAAGCTCATTTTATATAAAAAAAAGAAAGTAACTTCAGCTGTCAAGCAGCAGACTATATAACCATTAATTAAACCTGTCTCTTAGCTCAACATGCTAAACAAACCACAACATTTTTTTTACTTTGTTCGACCTAAACTATCAAGAAAATAGGTTTACAAAAACGTCAAATATTGTGGTGATTTAACCTGTTCTGTTCCTATTGTAGGTGGCAAAATACGGGCCGTCACATGCCTGACGTGTTCTGCCAGTCTTTGAAACGCCCGAGGCAAAATGTGACTGTAAGCGTATTTTTGGATAATTATAAAGCGCGATATAGTTCCCTTGTCTTTGGAACTATACGCTTCATACTGTAACGAGTGATTTTGTGCTTTTTTAATTCTTTTTTTACAAATAGACATCTAAAAGTGTGCATTTTTGTCGTGCAAAACGATTGCTGACTTGTAAATACTAACGATCGTCGTTTTACCGAATCACTTATTTGCCTTGAAGCTTTCTTTGCTAACAACGAAGCAAAACGTTGCCGATTGTTGTCGTTGCCGAACTTTTTTGGCCTTTCTATGAAGTTATTTTAAAACTGAAATTCAAGTTACCGACTTTACTGTGGGTTTATCAAAGTATATCTCAAAATGTCAGTGGTCGATAATATCGCCGGACAATCCGTTAAAAACAATCAAATATTCCTAAAAAAAGAATTTTATGTTTCTTTCATAAAATAAAAGGCTTATATAAAACCGAACGATTCTCTATAGTCGTACAGATCGCAACAGAGTTGATTGTATGGTAAACGTGCTATAGCAGTGGTTCTCAAACTTTAAAAAAAATTGCGCCAACGGTTCCCCCAAAATTTTTTAATTGCTCACGGTCTTTAAAAATATACATAAAATAACAGTTTTTTTTTAATGGTATGAAGTGCACTTGCTTCTTTGCTATCAGCGGCTATATAAACCTCGAACGTATCACTTTATTTAAGTTAAGAATGCACGAACAGTTTTAAAACCGTGACCGTACCGCCAACACAGTGCAACGCAGCAAGCTGTAAAAACGTAATTCTCATTATCACAACGCAACAATTGAACTTAACGCGTGCAACAACGTTAATAGACAACTCAATATCAGCTTGGTTTGAAAAAGTAAGTTGCCCGAAAATTTTATTTGAAAAAATAAAAACAAAAATTTCTTCTTCAAGAGCGTCGTGTTGATTTTTGTAGGAGCTTCGCGGTCCCAGAAAATTGTCTTGCTGACCCCAAATGGACCGCGGACCCCAGTTTGAAAACTACTTTGCCTTAGGATCTCAACCCACTGCACTGATTTGGTGGGGGTCAACGTTGCAGAAGACGTTAGTTAAGGCCAACTTAAAAACCCGTACAAACGGAAAAACCATTGGTTCGTGGAAATGTGTCCAATGACCTATCAGGAGACCTGAGGTTTCTGGATGAAAATGCCAACATATCCCTTAACACTCTGTACCTAAAGGGCCTTTGCGCTTTTAATTATTTTACTCCAGGTATTGCTTTTGGAACAAAATGTCGTACACATTATTTTAGTATTCCTACCCTTATATTGTCAACGTATACCACATGACTTTTTACAAAATTGACAGCATAAAGTATAGTAGAGTTTACAACTTTGAAATAATTTTATTTGTTACTAAGCTACAACGCTTGAGTAACCTTAATCTTAAAATTAATATACTGCGGCTCGGTGTCAATTTTTTTTTTCGAGAATACGGAGTTTTTTAAGAATATGGTTAAGTTCCGGCTGCGGTTCGATGCAAATGAAAAATTCCGGTTAAGCTCCGGTTCGATCAAATTCATTTAAAAACCGGTTTATAAAGTTTCAGTTAAGGATAGATGAAACACACCATACTTCAAACTAAAAAAATCCTTTAAACTGATTTTTCTTTTTTACCGTAATTCAAAGTATTTTACCGTAATTCAAAGTGTTTCTAAATAATAAAAATGCCGCTGAACATAACAATGCGCTGTTTTTTTTTATATAGAATCAGAAATTTGGTAGGACTATTGGATGTTTAATTTGTATAGCGAATGCGATAAGTTTATCAGTCATTGCCATCTTTATCGACTCATATTTAAACGGTTGTAGGCTGCATTATCTAATGGACTTTGTTATACATTGATGAGCTGATATCGAAAAATAATTGAAACAGAAATAAAATTTTCACAAACTATTTTGAATAATCTGTCATATTCAAGCACGTAAATATATTTTAACACATCAATTTTATATTATGCTACTTCATTTTAACTCATTTTTTTATACTAATACTGGGGGTTAACCGCCTGTTTCCCCAGGCCCGGGTTTGGTTAAGCTTAGTGACACCCAAGGTTCTGGTTTGGTTACGGTTCGGGGTAAAAAAGCCCTAAACAGGTTCATAAAATTTCGGTTCTGGTTCGGTTCGACTTATTGGTTTCATTCGGATATTTTTTTCATGTTTTACGACAAAGGCATTTTTAGTGTTTACACTCTGCAGCAGTCCATAGACCCCAGTTTAAGAACCCCTGCTCTTCAGGCTTGATTTTGGTAATTTAAGTTACTAAGTATTGCCCTAAAACTTTTGGTATAAATAGTTAGCCTGCTAGATGTTGAAAGCTTTAAAAGCGTGTGGGAATTTGTTTGACATATATCCTAAAATGTGAATAACAGCTCGAGTTTTTGCAACCTACCTAATCTTGTTCATGTGAAACATTTGAAAAAAAACTATTCGAGTGGTATAGGTATGTAAGTATTAGAATAAATTAAGTGTAATTTGTTTTGCCCATGTGCAATGTGTGGCTCTTTGGGTTTAGGAAATAAAAAAATGTTACTTTTGGCCATCTTGGTAAATGGCCTCGCCTCCACCACGTATAGCGTTTGGATGAGGTGCAAATGAAAACAGAAGTTGTCTCAATTCAGGATTGCTTTATATGTTATCAGCAGCCTAAGTCTGATTTTTCTGCATTCAACTGAAAAAAATAACCAAGGAATGGACATCCAGGCCGGGCAAGCAATTTGCACTGCTTAGAACTATACACTCAAGCTCAACTGCCTGTACAACGTTTTGCTTCTTCGTACAATTTTTCGTCTCGCATTTCAAACGTGCTTAGTATGACGTAGCAAAAGTAACCAATCTCTTCCTGTTTGGTACAAAATCGAACAACGATGTCGCATGACGGAAATGCGCGGGTAAGCCGGGTACCGACTGATAGTTATGATTTTCCGAATAATGTTTTCTCTAAGTTCCGCCACGCTGAATATTTGGCACAAGGCATTTTGCTAGCACCGTTTCAGTTTTGTAAGCTACGACAACTTCGCAAGCCCAGTCAAACCAGAACTACAAACGTTGTTATACCTCAAGGAATCTAAGTTAAAATAAAATCAATGAAGATTTTATTGTACAAATAGGGAGATACCAGATTTTATTTAGATACGAATAACCTATATTTGAACAAAGAGTATCTCATACAAGTATCAGTGACGGTGCCAAATGACGTCATTTTTACGCAAACACAAGGAAACTAGATTTAATTAAAACCTTATTTTACCTGGTTATTTTGTTCAAATTTGCTTAGCATTATTAAGGTTAGTTATCTGCAGTTGTTAATCCTTATTTTGGATGCATTTGATATCGATTCGGCACAGATTCCACTTAGTATCTGACGGGTAGCGATCTGCTTCTTTGCATTGGGCATCGCCCAGATAATATCGCTTGTCCAAACAGGGGCGAGTCGACCATTGCCTGGTGCCACCCCTTGATCCGTTCTTGATCTCCATGATCCGTTGCTATCCTTGGTGGTGTAGAGAAAGCCCATCATAAGTTCGAAGCTTCATTTGAATGATTCCGAAAACAACACGGTTGTATTTCATTTTTCAGGGCGACATATCTATAAAGTTATTAATGTATAAACACAGACGGATAAATAACTATAAAATAACTATATACTACATGTTTCTTTGTTTTTAGGGTCATATTAAGTTTTAATGTTTTCAGGCTAGTAAAAGTGGCCTATTAAAAACTTTTACAAACCATTTTGCCCATTGTTTATGGGTCGCATTATTTAGTTTTATTTCGATAAATGTGAAATAACTTAGAGACGATACCTCACTTAGAGACTATAATAGAGACCTGGTAGTCGTGTTATAGTAAAACAAAGCCTTCGAACAGCGCGGGCGGTTAGTAAACAGCAGTTTACCATACTTTGTAAACACAATATAAAGTTCAATAGACCAGTGATTATTTATTGGGCAAAAAAATATCTGCGGATTTTAACAGAACTAGTCGTCGTTTCAAATTGCTTCGTTCACAATTTATTGCACTTTTGTAAACAAAATAATACTCAGGTTGCTTCGTAATACAGGGGAAAACCCTATTTAATTACCTTCACGCCGTTTCAAACTAATAATGAACAAAAGATATTCCGAACAGTTTCAAACTGCAGTGGTCACAGAACTTCTGCGAGTAGGTGCGTGTTTGGGTAGAAATGGAAGACATAATCCGTATGACTTTCGTATCAATTAGAATTGTGGAAATTTATTCATTGAAATCCTTACCTTTTTATAAAAAATCCGGTTAAACCAGTCAAGCATGAGTCGTAACAGGCGAACCAGGCAACCGCAAAGTAACCTTATCACTTGCTGTTGTTTACTTAGGTACTTGTGAGTAGGGGCGTGTATGTATACAGCCCATGTGAACAACACTGTTTTCTGTGCATGCGTCGCGTGATAGCATTTCCGGGTTTTGTTAGTCACATTGAGCCGCACTGGGGCATAATTTTATGTTAATTGCTTTAGCAGAAACTCTAAACAAAGCGAGACTGTTGTACTGTTTGAAGGATTCACATTTTGCATGCGCGTGTTGTTCAGAATTAGTTAATATTTTAGAGAACCTCGGCCTGAACAGTTTTGTGCTGACGCAAAGTCGAGGCCAGGTCCATTGAAGATGAACGGCGTTAAGTTTCCAAAGGTAAATGTTTCAAGTTTTAGTTCTTTGTAACAGGCGAACACCTGGGATCTTAAATTTTCACGCAATTTTTAAAGGCAATAAAGCAATTGAGTGTACTTTTTTGCGCTTTAAACAAGGTTGTATGAAGCCAATGCTAATCTCACAGTAATGTAGCCCAGTGCTGTCAACCTTTTTGGAACAGTACGCCCTTTTACGTTTACTGAAGACTTTGTACACCCGAGTCCACGAAATGCACTAAACTTATAGAAGCATACACCCTGTTGTGCTGCTAAAAGAACTATTAACCGTCATGAAGAACTAGTTAGTACCTCACAATAACGATTCTTAAGAGAAATATTTGGTTGTGATGTCATAAATAGAATATAGTAGCTTACAAGCTATGTAGGCTGCGCCTTAAATACATGTTGTGCCATGTATTTTACACTCCAGTCAGTCTGGTAATAAACCTGTTTTTATTGGTAATGCGGTATTTTGCACACCCAGTACACCCCATCAATGTTGTACACCCTTCAACAATTCTGGTACACCCGGTTAAAATCACTGATGTAGCCTATGTGCTAAGCTGTTGGAGGCTACGCTTGAACGCGCTTTTTAAGAAGAACGTATCAAGTAGTTCTTAACGCGTTTTGTTTCGTTTCAGGCAGAACTGCATTGTCATCTTGATGGCTGTTTTCGGTTGACCACTATAGTCGAGATCGCAAAGTAAGTGAAAAGAACGGCCAAAACTACTAAACGAACCCGACCAAACGCATGTTAAAAGATTGATGTACAACTTGTGGTCGTGTCCTACATTTTCCTCGCACTGTACAGCAGTGTCTGCATTGTCAATTGCACTAAATGAATGATAAGCTGTGCTCCGCACTGCAAATGTGTAAAAAACTGACCCGTTACGATCCGGTTTAGAAAAATATCACGTCGTCGAAATTATGCGTCGAAATTATTATAAAAAAAATTAAGAGAAAATTTAATGGTGGTTTTGTCTTGTTTATTGGATTCTTTAAACACAACACAAACCCTGGGTTTAACTATGTCTAGAACCTTGAACACAAGGTAACAAAAAACCCTACCATACAGTTTATTGATACGTCAATAGGAGTATTGCATCGCAGTATTTACGACGGCATACACAGTAAGCTATTCATTTACACAGTAAACTATTACATGTTTTAGAGTAACTCACATTAATTACTGAACGCAGTGTTGTCAGTTGCGTTTTAACAAACTGCATCAATTTCCAGGGAGAGGGGGATTACCCTACCGACCTATGACGTCGACGAACTGCGGAAATATTGTGCGATTAAGAGGTGCCCGGACTTGAAGGACTTTTTGAAGCGTTTCGGCATATTCTCACCCGTAATCGCGTAAGTGTATTGGAAAGCTTTTGTTTGAAACTTTAAACCAGTGTTTCTTATGACATCAGTTTATGCAGTTCAAGGTCGACTGATGGTGCTCATATTAAATTTGAATTGAAGTTTCTGCAATTTATTATATTCTCATATTCATTATTATAGAAAATAAATTATGGTTATTTTATTTAGAGATCGACCGATATCATTTTGTTTTACAAAATACAAAAAAAAATGATACCCGGGAAATAAAAAAATTGACTTAAGGTCCGTTTACACTACAGCTGCACTGAGCTGCGCTGGGCGTGGAATTGTCTTACTGCAGCTGCGCTGACATGAGCTGGGCGTAAAAATCGCTCCAAACGTAACGTTTTTCTATAACTGCACTGGGCTTGAGTTTAACAAAGCGTGAAAATCGCTCCAAAGCGTAACTTTAAGCTAGCTGCAGCTGCTACACGGGGCTTGAGTTTAGCAAAGGGTGAAACGCTTGCTACAATAGAATTTAAATGCAAATTACGCTTTGCTCAGCTCAGTGCAGCTGTATTGTAAACGGGCCTTTACTCTGTGACGCAATCACATGCCGACCAGTACATCCTGGGACGGAGCGAGGACAGGAAAATTTTATCATATTTTTGTACTAAAATTTCATTAAAAATATCGGCCTACATTTACCGATATCGTAATATTTCGGTAGAAGCCAAATATCGGCCGATATATCGGTCAATCTATAATTTCATATTATAATGGGGAGTTACTTTGGGATCACCCAAGCTCGCGAGCCCCTGCTTTAAAACTTTTAAACGTATAGTAGGCCTAATTATGGCTAAATGATAGTCATAGATACCACTCTATTTAAGGCCGCACCTTATTGGCATAAACTTCATGTTATATTTTGTTGTTAGCAGACTTGTTGATTCAAGCATAGGCTTCCATGTCACATGAGGGTTTTTCATGTTTGCCCGTGTCAGCCGCACGATCAGGCGATATGTTTAAACGACTTGCGGAATGTGCAGAATGCATCAGGCGTCAATGTTCGAATTAAGCAATGCCGCTTAACGTTTGCAACTAAGAGGTCACGGATAAATATTTCGAGCCCGTAACCTTCGAACGTTTTTAAACGAACTTCCATTTTTCGTGATTTATTTAATAAAGGTATGTTTTATCAACTTATTTAGTGTATAGTCCAATGGATGACTAGCAAAACCACTACATGGCATCAGGTATGGCTATAATTCACCCCAATACATACACGATTGATCTAAGAAGACCAAATACCAATTCGTTGTATCGCAACCCGTTCGATAGCAGTGATGTATCTAAGTGGAGGGTTTTAAGGTCGAGACCCCTTTCTTTTGTAGCAGCTAATATCGGTTTTTGTTCTGTTCTGTCGAAGTCACCGTCCGAAAGCGGAAATGTTTACTGTCCGAAGCGGAAATGTTTTTTAATGAAAATTGGTTTTTGAAGTCAACGTTTGCACAAGCAGGAGTATCAGACGACCTATACTTTCGCTTTGCGTCTAAGAATTTGCTTTCGCTAGACGTTAATTTGCTGTTCCTCGTAACGGAATTTTCTATTTTATTACGTCCTTTACATCTCTCTTTATGGCGTTATTAGTCATTAACGTAAAATGGAAAATTTTTGAATTTCCTCAGTTAAAAATCCAGGAACACCTTCCTTTTTCGTTTCTGAATACGCCCCTGCTAGGCTGGCTTGAATCTGATCTGAAACTTAGATCCCGACCCTATTTTGCGTTTTGCATTGTAAAAGATGATTTTCTGAAAATAGTAAATAAAAATAGGGAGGAACTAATTTTCCAAACTCTGGGGAAAACTTTCCTGAAATAACCTGAAAACATTAACGTTCTATACTTCAATTTATCATTTTTGCTTTTTCAATCACAACATTGATATGGTTTATTTTACGATTGATAACGTTTTGAAAGAGTTTTAGCTATTTGAACACACTAATGCCGCATTTAGTTTAAGGATCGCACAAATTTTAGTTGTTTTATTTCCGAACGTTGTGCCATAGAGCAGAGTTCCTTAAACAGGTGAATGGTTCACCCCAGGGTGAATAAATTTTTTGCAGGGGTGAACCAACCAAAAGGGGTGAATCAGGGTTAACCGTCAGAAATGGATGATAGCTCTGCAGTAAATCGACTACTGAACTGTAAAAAAATTGGCGACTGTGTTTTGTGCTTTTGTAGCTTTATATTTCTGGACTCGAGAAATGGTAGATCTGCAATGGTAAAACTCAGCTTGAGCTGATCTTAACAAAAATCGAAACAATCTAAGTCATTTTGTGCTGTTATATATGGACGAGATAGTTTTATCATATCACGAGGTAAGGGTGAATGAAATTTGGAGATAGATGCTAGGGGTGAACAAAACTAAAAAAGTTTAAGAAGCACTGCCATAGAGCATTAGATTCGTAATCAAATGTAAAGTTTCAGGGATGGCCGATAAATCGGGCCGAAGCACAATAGTGTCAAGTGATAGTATAGGATTGTATCTTTGAATATCTGATATCAAATGAATATCCGTTATTCAGCCATAGTTTGCGTTTGTACTGGTTGTTTTCCACTTTGCAGGTTAGTTTTTAGATCAGGGGTTTCCAAACTCGGGTTCATGGACCAACTTGGGTCTGTACAGCAGTGACAGAGGGTCCGCAAAGAGAGAATGTTTTTAACCATTATCTGTCATTAGTATTAGTCTTTAGTTATGCTTTATTTTTCGATAACATAGTGTCTCTTTTGACATTATAAAGCATCGATTATGCTGTACTACCTGCTATCAGCGAATCGCTTGCATTAGTTAGAAACTTGTTGCATTCAGAAAGAATCGTGACTGCACTAGTGTACTACTAGAAACATGGTTCAACTAACCCTTGAATTTTAATAGGGCCGTCAAATATCAAAATAATTGCAAGGGGTCCACCTGGCCAAAAGTTTTAGAAAAGTTTGGAAACCGCTGTTTTAGAAGATGATATAGTAGCGATAAGGGTAACTCAGCTATCCCGGTACAAGTTTTTTGTTCTATTCTCAGCAGCTCCTTTTCACGTTTACTTTTTATGCAGTGGTTCTTTGACAGCTATCAAGCGCAACACGAGAGAAACGATCGAAGACAAGGCTTCCCAGGGAGTGGCGTATCTCGAACTGCGCAGCTGCCCTTTCTTTTGGGCGAACAGCGTCGAGCCGATGTTTTACTGCACGGAAAAGTATTTACTCCCCTCTATCTATGTTCAGTATTTCGAATTATCAATGATTTTTTTATGTGAAACGACGTTTTCGACCGCATTTTCGCGACTTTTTAAGTAGAGATCTCAAGACTGTTTATAAAAACAGGTATAAAACATTTCTGTAGAATTTTAAGAAGTGATTTTATGTTTTATACCTGTTTTTATAAACAGTCTTAAGATCATCTAATACGAAAGCATTTTTTTAAAGCTGGAGTCCTAATAGAAACATGGGTTATAAATGTCAAATTCCTAAGAAACTCGTCTGATCCCGAGCACTTGGTTTGTAATGGCAAAATTACTAACAAAATCGTTCGCAAACCGAGTATACTTGAGCTGAATTTGTCACAACCCACATGTCTTCAAGACGAAGCCGAGTACTCGAATCAATGTCGTATTGTGCCCAACTGTTGATCTTCGAAAAGACCACGTTTATCAAAATGAAATGTTTTATAAGAATTATTTAAATACGTAACAATAAATAAAAAAATGGACAATTTGCGATAAAAGTTACTGCAGATCCAAGTAGGCATTGTGACATTTTTCCTGCTTTTATGGGTTAATATGGTTTAATTGTGTCGCAGTTCCTGATTTACAATGCTTCTACGACGATTTTTACAAAAATTACTCTCAAGAAACACAAAAACTTTGTCAAAAGCCATAATTTGACAAATTTTGACTTTATTAAAAATTTTAACTTTATTGTAAATTTTAACTTTATTTTGACCTATAAACTTCTTAGAAACAGTCCCCTAGGTGCTGAAAACAACTTTATACCTTGATTAATGGACAGACGAGGTCCTTAAAATTTTTTAACTTTATTGACTTTTGCGGGCCCTACTGATTAGGGCCATTACTTTTTGACCTAAAAAATAAGAATGTTTTGACCCAAAAATTACAATTTTTGCAAGTTGTGACACAAACGGCTTACTATAGTTTTCTTTTTAATTTTGTAAACGATTTATGTGCATTTTTAATACATTTTACCTTGAACTAATTTTGACAAATTTTGACCAAACGTGTCAATTTTGACAAAAGTCAAAAAAATAATCGCCCTACTTATGACATTCCGATTTGTCGGTTTACATTTTATTTCTACTACAATGGTTCTTAGTACGAATACTCGTGTTTGCCTGGCACTCGTAGAACGACTGCGGTTATTAATTTTTGTTTCAGAGGTGACATCACTCCTCGTGACGTACTCCAGGCGATTTGTGACGAAGCACGTGACGCGGCGGCCGAGTTCGGAATTGTCGTGCGCATAATCCTCTGCACAATTTCGGGTTCATCTCGTAAGTTAACCCTGTTGTTGTATTGCACGAGGAAACACAGCATTTCTTTCGTGATAAATCGTTAACAACTTTTTAATAAAGCCAAAAGAAAAGAAAACCCAAAAGAAAAAAACCAAAAAAGAAAAAATATTATTTAAATGTCTTGTAATGTGAGTATTTTGATCTCATAGTATGAAACAAATTTCTCGTCTATATGTAACAGCACAAAACAAACACCCGAAATATCCACCCTGCTCGCAAGCCATCATCCATTTCTGACGGTTCACCCTTATTCACCCCTTTTGGTTGGTTCACCCCTGCAAAAATGTTATTCACCCTTGGGTGAACCATTCACCTGTTTAAGAAACAGTGGCGTAGGTCAGGAAACTGGACTTTTTTCAGAGCATTATAAATAATCAGTCCGTATATCCTTTGTATACCGACCCTCGCTTGTTTTATGATTTAAGTCAATGACTTGGCTTAAGTGGATTTAAGGCACTGTTTCCAAATTACCTGGCTTGGCTTAAGTTTTTTGACCAAAATGACTTTACTTTACTTAAGTCTTTGGATAAAGCACTTGACTTGGACTTAAGTCATTGTGTCAAAAAACTTTTGTTTAAAACTTAATTTTTGCACGTAAAACAATTTGCTGGCTGTATATTGCGGTTTTGTTATATTTAGTCGAGTTGTTGCTTATAATAATAATCGAACGAGTTTACCAATTTTAATAGTTAAACGTTCAAGTTTTTATGTGACACGACTTGATGTTGACTTGCTGTCATAATGAATTGACTAGGACTTGACTTGACTTGGACTTGAGTTATTTTCAAACGACTAGGACTTGAGTCAGTCAATAACGACTTATTTACAACACTACATGCTTTGATCCGGTTAATACTTGGGTGTACATAATGTATACCCGGTTGAAGAGCACCGCATTAACATCCTGCAGTACGTAACCCTTATATATCCTGCAGTACGTAACCCTTATGTATCCTGCAGTACGTAACCCTTATGTATCCTGCAGTACGTAACCCTTATGTATCTTGCAGTACGTAACCCTTATGTATCCTGCAGTACGTAACCCTTATGTATCCTGCAGTACGTAACCCTTATGTATCCTGCAGTACGTAACCCTTATGTATCCTGCAGTACGTAACCCTTATGTATCCTGCAGTACGTAACCCTTATGTATCCTGCAGTACGTAACCCTTATGTATCCTGCAGTACGTAACCCTTATGTATCCTGCAGTACGTAACCCTTATGTATCCTGCAGTACGTAACCCTTATGTATCCTGCAGTACGTAACCCTTATATATCCTGCAGTACGTAACCCTTATGTATCCTGCAGTACGTAACCCTTATGTATCCTGCAGTACGTAACCCTTATGTATCCTGCAGTACGTAACCCTTATGTATCCTGCAGTACGTATCTCTTATGTAGTACATTCTTATCCTATCGTTTTTGCTAGCTTTTCCACTGCTTTCTCGTTTTTCTTTCTTTCAAAAATTTATTCTAGATCGTTAAAATCTGCATATTTTTTATCTACGCAATTTTTGTTAACAATTAAAATTATTGCTACCTTTAGTATTGCCTCTAAATTTATTTATTTTTGATGGGAAGCTCGACTCGATGGCCATTCGCTGTCCTTGCGTTATTCTTTATGTTATTTTGTTCGCAAAGATCTACAAAAAATATTTGAATCTGAATCTAACCTATTATAAACGTCGTTCTCCCGCAGAATGGTCGATGGAGATCGCTAAGATGTGTCTTGAGTTCGCTTCCCAGGGTGTTGTTGGAATCGATATCGCCGGAGTTGGGGACAAAGATGGAGAAGTGATGAGAAAGCACAAGCCGGCCTTCGACGTAAGACTTTTTTCTTTTTTTTTTTCGTTTCTATTTTTTCCTATTTGTTTTCTGTGTTTTGACGTTTGAACTGTGCGTCGTTTCAATTTTCCTAAGGGCGTTTCATATTCACTCAGTTTCTTATATAACACTAATGGATTATGATTTTTAACCAACAGTTCAATAAAATAAGTTGCGTGTATGAATTTTAGTGACAACTGGTGAATTTCGTATAGCTTGGTGCGTCGTAAAATAAAGTGCTGCCGATTCAATACCTAATCACGTAACTATATAATACTGCGAATAATTAAAGTTTATTATCTTGGAGCGCGCAAATTCTTACCGGGTTGTTAATATTGCATAATGCTTTGATTTGTGAAAACTTAGTTAACTTTGCAATCGGCACCAAAACCACACTTATAGTATTGTTCGAGTAAACAAACTTCCAATTGGGTATTGGGTTCGATTCGATGTTATCTGCCACCCCTACTCGTTAAACCAGGCGGAATGTGTGAACCGTAGATGAATGTAGTAAATCAAAAATCAAATTCCTAACGGCAGAACAGTCATGGTTTTTAAACTAACGAGCAAGGTAAATAGGAGATCAAACGATCATGGAAACTTTGCTCGGCAAACTGCGTTGTATGTGTTGCTTATTTGGCCATAGTAATGTCTCAATATACGGGGTGGAACAGACGTGTTTTCCAGATCGGAATCCACTAGTATCGGACATCTATATAAACTTTTAAAGATAATATTGTTATAGGTTATTTAACAAACGTTTAAAAAACAAATCTCACCATGAATAGGGATATATCGGGTAATGATTCAATGGACTTGTACTGTTTCTAAGAGGCGGGCAGTAGAAAAAAGTCCTAAAATGTGCCAAAGCTGCGAACGTCAGACGTGCTGGTATGACCAAGACTTGCGAAAATATTTTTTCTTCAGAATTTTTGCATGTTAACTGTGGGAAAGATATGGAAAATATAGCCTAAATACCTTTTTTGTTATGAAAATAACATCCAGCCGAGTGTCTGGTTGAGTTAGATAGTTTTTTTACGTGCAAATGACTTTTCGTTAATGGTTGGAGGTTGTAGTAAAACATAGTAAAAAAATCAGAGCCCATACAGTAGTAGGTAGCATTTTGAACGCTTTGAAATTCTATTTATTTATTTTCAACATAGTAAGAAGCCACTCAGTCAAAATAAAACCCACTTCTGTATGGGCTTTGATATTCTTACTACGTACTTTGTTAGGCTTGTAAACCTAAAAAAACATTTATTTTAAACAGTTTTGCAAGGCGCACGGAATATCGAGAACGGCGCACGCCGGAGAAATGGGCAATGCAGAGGAAGTAAAAACGGTGAGTTAAAACCCCGGTCTTTTAAAATGTACTTTCAGCGTATGCTTGACGTTCATGTTTACCGTTGTTTCGTTTACTGGGACACAGTGTATTTGGTGTGCTTCAGTGACAAACATAGAGGGTAAAAAATTAATTTTGTGGAGTTGTGGCTATCCTGTAAAACAGTTCTACGAAGTATCAACATCAGAGTAAATTGTATTAAACTTTAAATGACAATAAATGGTAGCATTAATGCTGTAATATTGCCACTGTTTTCCTATTATTAAATTGTTGTTTGAATGGCCTAATTAAAGCCACTGACGAAAGCGTACTTGACGTTCATGTTTACTGTTGCTTTGCGTACTGAGAACCCAGTGTAAAAGTCGAACAGCCAGTTTTCAACCGCGCACTACCAGTGCCAGTGACGTCACTTCCCCATTTCCCGTGACCACTTCCCCCCTTTCTTTGCAGCTGTTTGTCGATGCTGGAAAAGGGGTTCACAGCTTGAACGTAAACAAGCGGTGACCCAACGCTACAGTATTCAACCAGGGCTGTGTTTTCATTGTGTAAAAACCTTTCTATAATAATGGGCCTCTTCATTGATGATTATGTTTTACTTGTGTGGCCATGTTTTTCCCCATGCTTTCCAAAATAATTGATGCTATTAATGGCTGGTTAATGCAATCATCTAAAACACTTTTTGTTTTAATTGTGCGTTGCATAGCCCTTGGGAATCTAGCTTTACATTAAGGCCGTCTTACAATTGTTCTGCTTCCCTTTTTAACCTAACCTTACAGAAATCAAATTAAAGAACAAGCCAAACAGCAAATCTACAAGGGAAGGTTATAGGCGCCAACAGAAAGGTCGCAAGTACAATTACTATGGATATGTGGTGTACATTTATCTTAAAAAATGGCGAGCCTACTTTTATGTGTTGTTAGCAGCGATGGATTTGTACTGCGATATCAACTTAAACATTATTGCAAAAAAGTTGCCTAATTATATTAAACACCGCAGTTCTTAGGTAAACCTAAAGCGTTTTTTGCTTGAAAATTCAACACATTTATTATACGATATAAAGTAAAATTAATTTGTGCACCCATCACTTGCTGTATCAATAAACATATCTTTAATATTATGTATCTTTGTTATTTAAGTTTTTTTTTTTTTTGGCATACCTAGTGTCATATACAATTTTTCGCTTTCAGGATGTACAGAGCGTGCCGTTACGTTTTTCTTTTTTTAGCTTGTACGTTTTCGGAAACCTTTAAGCAATATTAGTTGAACTCATCTGTAGTATTGCTGCTCTGTCGTTAATAGGGAGGTGTATAGGCGGCAATCGGTTATCAAGTTAATGTAGGTATTTCAGCCATAGTTGGGGTTTAAACGCATCGCTTCCTAATTTAAAAGCCACATATCGCTTACCCGAAAAAAATATGGGGTATACTCATCGCAAAACAACGAAAAACACACGAACTAACGTACTTAACCAATTGCAGGCGATAGAGGTTCTGCACGCCGAGCGAATCGGCCACGGCTATCACGTGGTAAGAGACGAGGCAATTTTCGACGAGGCCAAACGCCTGAACATCCACTTCGAGGTTTGCCCCCGTTCCAGCTACCTTACCTCCGCTGTCGACGCAGACCTCACCAAACACCCGGCTATCAGGTTGGTTATTATTTACCAAGCTGCTACGTCACAACTTACGACTGTTGCCATTGTTATCGGGAATTTAAATGATGCAGATGTGTAAGAAATTGGTTTGAGGCTCTTTTTGTACATTTTTAGTGCCCGGCTATCAGGTTGGAGAGTTTTATTTCCAACACTGTTACGTCACAACTCACGACTGTTGCCATTGTTATCGGTAATTTAAATGATGCAGATGTGCAAAAAATTGGTTTGAGGCTCTTTTTGTACAATTTTAGTTCCCACCTATATCAGGTTGGAGCAGGTCTGGATTAACCATTAGGCTACTAAGGCATAGCCTTAGGCCCTGGATAATTTTAGTTAGTGATACAGACCCAGTACCATTAAAGTACAGTTTTTGCCAAAAAACGTTTACATATAGTTAAAGGTGGCAAAAAATATAGTTGGAAAGGTACTCAGACCACATTTGGTACGTGGGTCTGAACCACGCTAAGACAATATAGAAATTCTAAGCCACATGTATTTTAAAACAAGTGCAATGAATGTACGGCTTTTACGCGGCTCACAGCTACATGATAACTTGAGGCTATTAAAAAGTAGCTTGCGGCCCCTTAAAAATGACTAAAAGGCCCGCATTTTCTTAAAAATGGCTAAAAGGCCCACATACTAGAGCATTTGTAAAGAAATAGACTTTGTTAAAAATATAAGACAAACTTCTCTTACTTTATTGACATTACTAAATTTGCATTAATTATGGTAATTGTTTTGTTCTCAAAACTACCAAAAATAATATATGGGCACTCTTCACAATTTAAGTAAAATTACTTTTACAAATAGAGACAAAAAGGCATCTAAAGCTATATAGTGACACCTGTGTTGTTAGCTATATTTTTACGACCAGGCGTGCTTGTCCTTGTTGTCTTTCTGGCAAATGGCGCCACCTGTAATTGTGCAACAGTGATAAGCTGGCCACCCCTGCTTTAAAATGCCGAAATTGCCTCGATCGCTTCATCGATTAAGGTTGCATCAATCGATAGCTTGTATCTTGAGGATCGATAACCCATTTCCATTCTCCCCTTACCCTCACCCACACGCTAAACTAACCCCCACCATCACACCATTCACTTGTGTTCTAATTCCCCCCTAAATCTAACCGACACCTAAATCATCCCTTAACGTCGCCCATATCTAATCCAGAAATAGTGTGCCTATCTACATCCGCGCCGGTCCGGTTAGCAAGGCCACGACATGGGAACGTAACTTTCACCTGTAAGAAACCTCAGCTGACCCTTAAAGTGTTTGCTTGGTTGCATCATTCGGCCAACATCTGTATTCACTTAATAATACAGGACTGAACACTTCACTCCCCATGGCTCTGTCCGGCACAAGTTCCAAGTTTCGCTCCGTTGTATGTTTAGCGTCAATAGTCCACAAGTGCTATCGGGCCGTAAAGCAAACGCAGTCATATAACGACAAAGGCGCCAGGGTTGTTTTAATGTGTAGCGCTTTGCCCGTGCGTACGGCCCAGTTGTTACAAATTATTGCTGGACACAACATACATCGCGTACTATCATGTCTGTAGAGCAGGGGTTCTTAAACTTTTTTTTACCGTGGACTCCTTAAAAAATGTTTTACTGCGCGTGGACCAGTGTAGGCAAGAAATATTTAAAGATGACGTCATAAATTTACGTCATAATACAATAAGACCTCATAAATTTGCTATTCCTTGTCCAAAAAACGTGAAATGAGGTCAAAATATATTCAGTGCAAAAATGTTTTAATTTTTTACTAAACTCTTTTTTTTAATTGATTGCTTAAATATACACTAATAGTTCAATTAGGCTTTTGTGGACCCTCAAAACTAGTTCACGTACCCCTAAGGGGCCCATGGACCCCAGTTTAAAAAACCCTACTGTAGAGCGTTGGTAATCTTCATGTCTCCCCTTTTCTATGCAGGTAAAATGTCATAAGACTGACAAATCTTCAAGCAAACACATAACTTCTTATTAAGTTGCAAACAAGTTGCACAGCGTTTGGCCTGTTTGCAAGAGATTATAACTAGACTACACCATTTTAGAAATATTTTAACTAGTGGCTGTTAAACATTTTTGTTTTCCCAACAAAGTCGTATATATTTGAGGGTACACTTATCACAGAACAACAGTACTGTAACTTTAAAAAATTATACAACCGACAAACGATATGTAAATATTTTAATAGTATCACTGTTGTTTGCTGTACTTTTGAACGTATGTCTATTTGCAATACAAATAACTTATTTTTCCAAAATTTCAAGCAGGCAAACATGGAAGAATTGGAACTTTACACAAATTTAGTGGTTTAAACTTTAAACGACCACTAAATAAAACAGGTGCGATTTTAGGTTTACAAATCAGTATGTTATGCTCTTGTTTAGGTCATCTAGTACAAAAACCAGCCTAAAACTACGGCGTTATATGCATAATTTTGTAATTTTACATTGCTGTATTTGCAAGTTTTACGCTATTTTTATCAAAATATTTTAACAAAATTGCTGTGGTCACTTAGCTTCAAGGCAAACCACCTCAGTTTAAGCAAGTTAGACTAATACTAAAAAGCGTGTTACCCTCAAATTTTAAATATAACAACCGTTAAACGGGTCATACAACTATAGTTATTAATACATTGTCATTTGTTAGCTGCAGGAATATTTTAAATTTCAGCACCCGCTGTTTAGAGGCAAAAGTCGGTTGATCACAAATTTTGTTTCTGTTTGTTTTAGGTATATAGATGGCGCAAAAGATCATTTCCCCTTTAATAAAGTTTTCGTGCAAGTTACTCTGTCGTTCGGAGCTAACTTAGCTTGCTGTGCAGATGTAGATACGAATTACTCGAAAAGTTTTGTTTTTTCGGGTGCAAACCTGTGAAGGGTCAAACCTTAATCCAGTGTTTCTCAACCCATTGTCCGTGACCCCAAATTGGGTCGCCGTGAAATTTGGTTGGATCATCGATTGCAGTAGTTCACATCAGTGTTTTTTTGTTTGTGGGGACCGAAACGGTCCCCCAAATTTCTCCAGCGGTTTCCCAAATTTTGGACTTGCAACTGTTTGGTATTTGAATGAAGCACTTGCGGTCTCTTAAAACTAGTTAGCGGTCACCCAAACCAAACCTTGGAAAAAAACCTGGTTCACATGGTTAGAGATTTGATTGAGATTTTTTAAAATTTAAGATAAGTCTGGAAGGCATCCAAGACATGGGTCGAATTTATTAAATTCGAATATATTGGTTAAATTCGAAAGTATTTTTGTTAATTTAAATGAATAGAAATGGGTCGGCAAAGCTTCAATGTTATACTTACGCTTAATTTTCGGGTCGCCGCGAAAATAGGTTGAGAAACACTGGCTTAATTCGACGCACTTTTTTATTGTGCCATCAACGCGATTGCGCAACTGATTTGCGGTTGCGGCACAAATCAACGTCCAATCGCTAGTTGCCATTGCCTTCAAATCGGATTAGGTGCGTTTGCATGGGCTTGTAAGTAAGCCTATAATCCGTCAGCGGCTGATTCGTGAAACCACACTATTTATCAATAGACAGAAATCGCCTTTCTGGTGTAAACGAAGTTAAAAACCGGCATTTTTGCACTGCTTTTACTTAGTTTTCAACGCGGGGAAAGGCAGTAATCATTTGTTTTAACAAACTGGTAGTCAATTTTACTATGTCGCCTAACAAATGGACATCATTATCTGATTATAGACAAGTCTTATATTGGATTTTATTGTCATCGAGAAATTACCACTGTACTTAAGATGTACTAAAGCACTTTTTTTAACCTTTTGAGAGCTCGTACCCTTTAATCTTTCATGAAATTTTCTCCAAACCTCTGTCTACAAAGCTTGACGGAAGTAACTAAAACTGTAATAACAGGAATTAAAGTCAGTGTATTATGTAACTTACTTGTTGAATGCATGCATTAAATACAGTCTTGTAAGTTCAACAATATTTACAACAAACAAACAATCAGTCAATTTACTAATGGCTTTTTTTATTGTTGCTTTTCGTAAATTACGCATTCTTCGCAAATGCCTAAATAATTTCATACTGCATGTCGTACCCCCTGCTTTGGTGCTTCGTACCACCAAGGGGTACACGTACCCCTGGTTAAGAACCCCTGTACTTAAGCGTAAATTGCCTATTGTTTGGGGGCTGACTGAAACGGGCTTGTTTGTTGTTCTTCGCTTGTTTAATCAAGTCAAAATGAAACCAATTATAATTTAGATTAAATTGAACCGACACAATATCGTCAAAACCAAAATAAAAACAATCCACAAGTTGTACTTTGCTATTCAAGTGAAATCGAAGTCGCACAACACCAGACGTCGAAAACTAGATTTATTTTGACTTTTTTTAATTAGATTAGAATTAGAATTACCGAATTTTTCAAAAAAACGAATTTCAACTAGAATTTAAATTAGAACATACATTTAATTATTCACGATCAAACTAATTTAAATTTCGACTTTTTCTGATAAGAAAGTGAATGGTAAGTATGTGTGTGCTAATTTTTTCTCCTATTTGACAAAGCAATGCTTTTCAGCCTGCACAAATTACATTCAAGTCGTTCCAAACAAAGAGTTTTTATTCAATTTTTTTCTTTAGACTGAGAGACTAAAAATGCCGTTGGAAAATCTAAATTTTTGGTAAAATCCGAATTAGATTATCACTAGAATTAGAGCACACAAGCAATTCACAAATTAGATTAGAATTGGAATTAGCCGCATTTTGCTTTAATTCATTGAATTGGAAAACTATAATTATCTAGTTGTCAAAGTCTGCACAACACACAGCACATAAGCGTCAAGCCAAAAGATCGCTTGATTGTCAAACCCGATTCGAAATGCTAAAACCACGTGTGTTTCACATATCCTCAAAACAACAGGCGTCGTCTCATTTCTGCCAAATTTGAAGTGAACGCTTACTCCATTAAAACGACCGCTGTTTACGGTTGATGCTCTAAACAGCAAAGCGGCGCATTCATATTGCCTTTTAGGGGCCGCGATTTCCACGCAGATAAGGAATTCGTGATGTTTCGCCTCCAAACACAAACAGTGACGTAACACCGCGCTTAGCTGCGTGACGTGTCAATTCGACGAAATACCCCCTCCTTCGATTTCGGCGAAACCGAATGAGTTCAATACCGTATTAAGTCCTGTACGATTTACAAGTTCATGTATCGCCCTTATTGGTTCGTTAACATAAGATTAATTATTATGGACAACTGCCTAAAACGTACGTTTCAAACACGACTTGTGGCATTATTTGGACTTTATATTTTAGAGTTCTCAAAAAAGTCAAAAAAAAAAAAAAAAAGCCCGTGACGAAGTATCAAGGGGTCCGTGTAGCATTTATTGCAAGATGAATTATTTGGGTATATTATGTACGGATCTGTAATGTACAGCTTGATAATGAATTGCAAAGACTCAAGGTGCCAAATAATGCTCTAACTATAGAAACTTAGACTGATAACAGTTGCGTCACACCTTTTATAAGTGATGCTTGAATTACTTCTCAGCCACCTTAACTGAAGATGGTACAAGTTTGTATCAAAACGTCTTAATCAAGATAATGTCAATCTACTCGACCATTATGGCTTTGTAATTCATTATCAAGATGAATTGTATTGTTCAGTTTAGACATAAAAACAGATTTCTATCAAAATTGCTTAAAAACCCGTTATTTTCCAAGAAATACAAAATGACCATATCTACTAGTGCGATCTTGATTTCGGCGAACCATTTTGACGCCTATTAAAGTAAGCTATGAGTTCAATGCCGCGTTAACTCTGGTACGATTTACACGATCAGACCTCGCCCTAATGTGTGTTACGGTGTTGCGTTAACAAGACTTGGATTAATGATCGAAAACCACCTAAAAACGCAATTGATCCCATTTTAGAAACCATTACTCATACTTGGACAACTAGATAGTTCTAGTTTTCTAATTCAATGAATTAAGCATTTTCGATTTGCTTATGCGCTCTAATTCTAGTTCTAATCTAATTCGTATTTTACCAAAAATGCTACTTTGACCAACGGCATTTTTAGTCTCCTAATCAAAAGAAAGAATTTGAATTCAACCGCCTTGGCTGGAACATTATTTTCACAGTCGACCACATATATTTACCATTCACATTCTTATTAGAAACCTTCTCGATTTAAATGAAGTTTATTGTGAATAATAAATGTAATTCTAGTTCAAATTTTTTTTTTAAATTCGGTAATTCTAATTCTAATCTAATTTGAGAAAACTCAAAATGATCTAAGTCTTATTCTAATCTAATTTGGAAAAACTGAAATGCTCTAATTTTAATTATAATCTAATTTTGAAAAGCTAAAATAAATCTAGTTGTCCAAGTCTGCCATTACTCGAACGGTATATGCTTTAGGACTGTGCGTATAAGTGGTGATGAATGTACTACATCGAAATCCTTTTTTGATGTCCTAAAAACATCAAGAAAGCTTTCGATGTAGTACACTTATCACCATTTCTTTCTCTTTCGAATCAATGCTAAACAAAAAACACAGTTAGAGCACCTGTCCTATAGGAAAGTAACAAAGAATACTTGTTTGTCTACGTGCAAACTGGTCAATTTTTTTGCTATCGGTTATTATTATTTACAAGTATGACAAATGAAGCAAGTCGCTCTTTAAGCAGATTTCGTTTCCACCGATGCGCTTATATTATTTGTTTTATTTTTTCCAAATTATGATGGTTTATTTTCAGGTTTCGGAAAGAGGACGTGAACTTCTCGTTGAGCACAGACGACCCAGGAATCCAGCAAAGCACCATTTTGACCGATTACGAAATCGCCCGGAAAGATTTTCGCTTCACAGACGAAGACCTGAAAGCACTGGTAGGTAGAGCGATCGATATAATCGTATATATATTTACATCGTTTCCAAACAATATCTAAATTTTTGTTTTGTAGAACGACTAGTAAAAATGGCGTCAAATATTACATTTTATTACGAATAATTTAAAGAAACCTGCCGTGCGCAATCAAACTCACCAAAAATGCGCGAAATGTAAATTAAATAGATTATAATTACATTCAAATTTCCCCAGCTAGTTTGCTTGTCAGTTTTCTTCTCTTGAAAACAAGAGTTTTTAAACTGTCAAGGTTTCCAAAAAGTTTTTGAATTATTCAGAATTTTCTTTGAATTGAATTTATTTGATTTTCAAATTGAATAGTTTTGGAAAAAACATGTTTTTTTTTCAAAAGTCGTCTTTGAATTTATTTTATGCTGAGCTGAAGTTTTGTTGTTCAAAAGCGTCGTTAAAAACAATCACCATTTTTTTAATTGTGTTGATCATGAACTTTAATGCTATTTTTTTTTTAATTATTATTCAAAAATTGTCGAGCGATCCAATCTTAGGTCTTTAAAACCTCCAAATTTTCTTTAGAAGTTTAGAAATATCTTTAAATTGTTTTCTATAGTATTGTGTGGCAACCTTGTATAGATGTGATATAGTTAGAACAAATGCGTTTGTAATAATATGCCAGCTGGGGGCGCACGCTTTTGTATAACATCAAACATTACATGAAATTGTACGAAAGATTCAAACAAATTTTTGTCAAAGGTGATGCCACGAGACCTCACACGTTGGCTATACTCACCTCCAAAAATCGGTCTGAGCTATTTAGGTTTGTCACCTTTCAAATCAAATAAAAACCATCGTTTTTTTCGTCCACAGAACATCAACGCCCTGCAATCCGCTTTTGTCGAAGAGCCGGTTAAAAAAAGACTCATTCAAGAATTTAAAGCCGCCTATGCTAAATACTCAAACGGGGAAACTGCGAAAAACAACGCTTCCGATTAAAATTAAATCAGCGGCATTGGCGTTTTCGTTGTTATCCTGTTTGCACCCTGTCGCTTCTAACCTGTACTTATACAACATTCGGTGTGCTGACTAACTGGCCGGACGTGCGAATTGTGGGTAGCTTTGGTGTCAGTGTGTGTGTGCTGCTTTGAAACATTTTTTAAAGGGACTTTTATCTCGTATAGCTTGCTACTTGTTTTTGCCTTGGGTGTCCTTGAATTCTAGCAGCGTTAAAGCTGCTGAAACAATTCTAATTTTATTTTTATCTTGAAGAACAAATGTCAAAGCTCTACTAGTAGAGAATATTGCATATTGGTTTTACACACTCTTTTTGGTTTAAACCTCAAAAACTTTTTCAATTTTACTCGCCTATTGTAAGTATTTTAATCGCCTTGAAATTTTACCCAATAGGTATAGGTCGCTATACAGTTTTATTTAGGTAGATTATTTTTTTCCATACGACTATTTTCATTTAGTTTTGATCACTCCAATATACCACTTCCTATATTTATCACAAATGACCTGTTTAGCGATCCTAGATCGCCTTATTACGCTACCTATAGCTCCTTTAAACCCTTTTTTCAATTTTGATACACACATAAATTTTCCACACGACCAACCCTCAAAATTCCCAAAAATAAACTAAACTTAGCCGCATTGTACCGCACATTTCCTGTTTTTAGAGCAGTGGTTCCCAACCGGGGAAGAGAGGGGGGGGGGTCCTGACCCAAAAGGAGGTCACAAGGGGTTGTCCGGGGGGGGGGGGGGGGGGGGTCGCCGTGCCGTTTTTCACAAAGCGAAATTTGAAAAGCTGGAAAACAATGAAACTAAATGTTTTGTAGTGGAAGGGTAAAAGTATTTGCCAGGACAAAAATTGTCTTTATCTTGCATTTGCTAAAGTAAACCAGACGTGTTTATGAAGTCACAGTTAACGCTTGTTTTCAATCAATGAAAATTTGCATATAGAGCTTTAATCAAACAGCATTGTCGTTAAGCTATAGTTGTGCATACTTTTGGTATAAATCCGAAGATTTTAGAAACAATTTGTTTAGAAATGTGAACATTTTGCCACATTGAATGTCATTCTAAATTGGGTGGTCGAGTAAATTTTCTGAAAAGGGGTTCGCGATAATAGATAGGTTAGGAGCCACTGTTTTAGAGAAATGCTGCATTAATAGTTCACGATTTCTCGCAATCCTGACAGTTACCTTTAGAGTGCTTTAAATGGTTCCTTTATTTATTGGCCGAATCAATCAACTTAGCTATGTTTACATTTATTTTTCGCTTTTTGTTAATTGGAAAACTTTTCCGAACTTTAGGTTTTCTCTGATAAAGGTGCAATTGAGAATTTCGTTGGTCAAGCATTGATCGTCAAAGTAAAGTTTGTTTGGCTTCATGCCAAATCGTGGTAGGCTTTTTTGAAATTTGGATTGCAATGTGACGAGTATTTAAAATTGTGTAACTGTTTTTTAATTGGTTATGTGTGCTTTTACATTAAGAATGGTGTGCGTTTGGTGTTTGTCAACTGCGTTGCATGACTCGGTATAAGTGTTGCTATAGTTTTATTATGTTGTTTGAGATCGAATTGTCGTGCTTCCTATTAAAATTTAAAAATGATATATGGGTTTCGAAAACTTTGGAAAACGGAATAAGTGTTTCACTTACAGAACAATTGTTTTGTACTATATAAACTATTTTTAATATTTTTATATAATTAGGTATGTAGAAAAATAAAATAGTAACTTGTAACCACCAGTTTCGTAGCTATAGAAATGTAATGTTCCATTATCATAGTCTTTGATATTAAAAGACGTAATGGATTGTGTGAGTTTTTTATCTCTACTTTTCGGTTTGAGCAGCTCTTTATGTAATTTAAAGATATTGAACATTAAGCTTTATATTATTTATGACAGCCTAAGCGATTTGTTCCATTTCGTCACTTCGTTTTTTTTTTCGCATATTCTCCTTAAATAGAATGAACGTTTGCGTTTGCTTGGCTGCCAAATAAATCGTGATTGTACCAGATGTGTATTTTGCAAATTTCTTGCTTATCTGAAACCCGCAATCTCAGAAGGCAGATTGACAACCAACATCGTATCTAAAACTGAACTAACACTATAGATCGTCTTGGGATATATCGAGCCTTAGGAGTCTTTTTCCTATTCTTCTCATAGACGAAACGTCAGCGTTTGCTTAGCTGCCAAATAAATCGTGATTGTACATTATGTGTATTTCAAAAACATTGCCTTTCTGAAACCCGCAATCTCAGAAGACACTGGCAACCAAAAACGTCTAAAACTGAACTAAAAGCTGTAGCACGTCTTAGTGCTGCTCAACTTCATGGAGGGCCTAGAAGTCTGCAGTTTCTTGTATATATAAACTGGTTCCCAAGATAGGTTTACGAATCTTTAGTTGCTCAGAGAAGACATGGTTTATAGTGTTTAAGAAACAATTATACAGTGACAATATCCACTTCGTTGCTGGTCACTAGAGCAATTAGCACGCGCAGTACACACATTTGATATTTTAGATCAGAACACTTCTAAAAAGATAGACGTTGAGTTTATTACTAGCTGTTAAAGTAATGTGCACAAAATTAGGTGTGGAGTCCATTATTAGTTGCATTTTTTAAAGTTTTGGTAAACAATTGATGAAGAACGTTTCATAGCTTTTTGGCTGCACATAAACCAAAACCAATCAGTTCAAGCATAACACCCGAAATGCAAATGGTGCTTGGTAAACTTTAGGTTGTAGTACTATAAATACATAAGATAGAAAATTTGGCGGAAGTTGCATTTTGTTATATGCAATTTTTTTTATTTTTGGTCGTTTTATTTTTAACATCGCGTTATACTATTGATGTTTAATGAAACTCAAATAACAGAAAGAATGCCATAGTTTGTTCCTTAAAAATACTTATTTTTTATTTTAATGTAGTCAATATTGAAAACGGATGGTTTAGGACAGTGCTTCTCGAGCCAGGGAGCCAGGGAAGGCTGCCAGGTGCGCCGCGAGAAAATAGACAACCTAATTTAATATATAAAACATGTATTTTTACTTTTCTTTTAAGCTTAGCTCATTGATTCCGCGTTACTTTAGAAAACACAATAAGACCTACAAAGCAACAATATCTAAATCAGATAATCTATAGCCTAATACCATAGTACTAAGACCACCGACATAATAACGCCAAATTCGCAGTAATTACCACGACAGAATAAGATCTAAAATAGTCTAGATAAGACCTAAACGTCAAATTAAGCCAAAATTAATCGGAGTAAGACTTAAATAGACAAAACTACGCCCAAAACTACGCCCAAGAATGTATTGGGTTAGGGTTGAAAATCTTCGGGGAGTTAGTGATAGTTATGGATGGTGCTTGGGGTTACATAAAAGGTCACATAGGCCTTATTTTGGCCTTTTAGGTCTGATTCTGATTTCGTCATTATTACGACTATTAGGTTTTAGTCTTATGTATACGCCTTATTTCTAACTGTCTTTTATTCCGAAGTTGATGTTGTTCTTATTTTGGTCTCAAGGCTGGAGTCTCTATAAAGATATACAACGATAAAGCCTATATAATAAAAAATTGCAAGCAATTTAAGAGAAATAGAGGTACAACTAAAAAATTTCGCGATCGCTTCGCTCGCAAAGTGCGCCGCCTAGTTTTAAAATGTCTCTAGGTGCGCCCCCAATAAAAACGTTAAGAAACACTGGTTTAGAAAGTCGATTACCAACTTGGAAATTGTTTGTCGGCAAAGTTAGATAATAACACGCCACAACAACAAAAAGTCATTGAGTATAAGAATTTACTTTATTTGCTTGTATTCAAGTAATTTTGTAATGTAATAGTTTGAAAACGTGATTTTTGTTTCGCTCTTCACATGGTTTGCCTTTAGGCTACATGAGTGTGTCTCCACATGGGATAGTCCACGTATCCAAGTCTAAAAAAGCTCTTAGTGAGTGGTACGCGAGGAATTAAACTGATTTTGGAGCTAATTACCTTTTCGAAAATTCAGCCAAAGCTTGTTTTGAGTTGAACTTCGTGGAAAATAAGTTTCGTTATTGCCAATGCAACCCTGCTTTTTTTTGGCTTTTAGATGGAGTAATTAAAAAGAAGCTTGTGTCGCCTTTCGCCATCGGCATATATGTGAAGCACGCCGAACCTGACTTCGGAGGATCGAATAAGTGTGCGGCTAGAATTTCCAAGAAATTAGCATTTTTTCCAGGTCATCCTACGTAAAATTTTGGTGACGTGGACAACTTTGTGTGACTCGTCGTCTTACAACGGTTGTTCTCAACTTGCGGATAAAGAGCCTTGATTGGGGGGCGTTTGAACATTTTAGGTGGGAATTATATTGTCGCTTTATCGGTAAAAATGAAAATGTTTTCAAAAGGATTTATGTTGTACACATTGAACGCTACAACTGTATGAAAAGATCGACCCAACTATTATTAACAAAGGCAAATTTAGTAGAGTCGCGTAAAAATACCCCCAAACTGTGTTTTCTGCCTATTTTAACTACTCATAGTGCACAAGCTCGCGTGAATCTCTTTTTAATATACAAAATACGTCAGTAAATATGCTGTTGCTACCAGGCATAGTATATTTAAAACAGGTTCCTCTGGCAATAGCCAGAGGAACCTGTTTTAAAAAATACGTCAGTTTCGACGTAACTTATGACGTCAAACTTTGACGTAACTCTGCGACTTCATCTAAAAAAAAAACGAAAATTAAGCAAAAAAAAAACCCTACCAAACAATCCCGGACTGCTTTTTAACTTGTTAACATACGAAATGTTAATTTTTATTTTTATTATAGTATAGGAGTTTGTTAAATTTGGTAATGCCGTTTTTTTTAAATGCAGGAATTGAAATACGCCGAGTTCTTTTCAAAATTCGTCGCCGCGATATTGAAAAGATTAGAAACCACCACTGTCGCTTTCAAGAGCGCAAAAAAGCTTAATTGCCAAGTGACCCGGGCGGACGTGGGCATTAAGAGGCCACTCGCGCTCTTCCGGAAATTCATAACGCGGTCGCAAATCTCTGCAGCTGACAACGCGCCCAGTCGCACCGCAGCCTTCGGTCAAATAATTCTGCGGCGTTAGCGGCCTCGAAAGCCCGCCGACGATTCCGGCAATGCGTCGATGACGTGCGCGCCGAATTGTTTTTGCGGTGTTTCCGCTTGTAAATCGCCGCTAAATACCGGTGCTCTGGGCTGCCGCTGCGGGCGCCAATTAGGCCGCGGTTTTCGCGTGTGATGCCTCTCGCTAATGCCGGCTTAAGCACCGCATCTTGACGCAAGTGTACGCGAGCGCAAACAGGTGCGCAACTTCGCGGAGCATTTTTTTAGAGAATTTCGCCTCGCGGACGAGATGCTTCCTGTCGCGAGGCAAGGCGGTCGCTTTGAAGTACCGTCTTGAAAAATAACTACGCCAAAAAAACGCATTGAGTTCTTAAGAACTTCTCAGTGATTCGCAGCACTTGCTACCATTAGCACTGAGCTGCTGGACGAAGGATATAGCACTTGCGCACAAAACGAAGATCCTTGTAAAATTGGGTGCAGACGTTTACATAAGTTTTTATTAAACGCCTTAATCGGTTCTTTTATGTTTCTTGAAACAATTCGCAAACCTTCATTATTATGTGAAACAATACCATTCATAAATTTCGGCTAAACGAATTTGTATATATCAGTGGTTCATATCTTTCATGGCTTACGGCATCCCTACTGGAATTTTTGATTATTGAATTGACTCTAAGGGCACAATAAATGGAGCTGGAACAACAGACATCAACTCTACACAATGTAAGATAATATAACTTAAGTTAGCACTTTAATCGTACTACAATTTGCTTTAGCGTTTCAAAGCTTATAAGCACCTTCGATTGTTAGTTTAATATTTTCTAAGAAATTTAACTAATTCATAAACCCTCCCTAGGAATAATACCATATCATGGAAATGTCTACACAATAGGGTGTATCTTTATAGAATCCAAAACCATCGGCAGCAGGTTTTAGCCAGTCGATCACTGCTCCGCTGACGCGTATATTAACAAGTAAAACTCATAGTTAAAAACATGAGTAAAAACAGGATCAGACGTTTTGTTTATAAGGAAAATATATTTCGCCAAGTGGCATCATCAGTTCCTTTTAAGCAAAACGTTTGCATAGGAATGAGTTAATAGGAATATTAGGAATGAGCTGTTATATATTATGATTATGCAAAACCTTTAAATGTCTTATTGAAACCGAATTGTATTGAAATCTTGACAAGCTTTCGCATAACCACGCTTCTTCATCAGGTCAAAGTAGGCTTGCGAAAGCTTTTAATTATGAGTTTTGTTTTTAACTATGAGTTTTACTTATTGAAATGTCTAAATCTGTTTGGTAGCGAGCCACCCTATAGTAAAGGTCCTCATATACATGGTGTTGAGTCTCGACTCCGATCGAAAACTATTGGACAGCCCTGCATTGCCCCCAAGAGTTTAATAACACATGCAAGAAAATCGATACTTTAATTTAATCAAGGCTTTGCAAAACACAAAGTACGAAAACCCGGGCGGTTTCAAAGCGCCGATCAAATAATAGGTTTTCGCGAATCGAAGTTTGCCGCGACGAGGAAGCTGTTGTTTGCGGTGGTACTAAGCGTGGGCGGAAAATACATCTGTTCGTGCCTTTAATGGCCCTCTTCTTAGAAGCGCGTTCCCACTAAGACTGTAAGCCTAGATGTTCCAAAAAGCCGCCAAATACACTTGCGGCTAACCGAAAAATTTTCTGGCGATGTGAAAGGCGCGCGCGATTGCTTTGCAATTAAATACTCCGGTATTATGCAACTTTCTCCAGCCGCGCATTCCACATTTTAACACTCGCCTGGCGTGGCTATTCAATGTTAAATGAATCGCGCTATTTGGATAGAGATGTTTTTTTCTCCAAACTTTTTTTTTAATTTATTCTGAGCGATGTCTGATCCTCGGTTTTAATTTCGATACCGTTACCCGATATTTTTGGAAAAAATACCGCGATATGATATCAAATGACTTCATTACTATCTTTTAAACAGTAAAGTTGATTAAATTAATAAAGGACTTTCAGGGTGTTAGGTTTTAGATTTGTGCGTCAAAAAGCCTAATATTCGAAAAAAAAGCCTAATATTTTTAGATTGTGCGTCAAAAAGCCTAATATTCGATTTTATTGTAATATTTTATCAGAAATTTCAGTTTAAAGTAGAGCACTCTACGTATACGTTGGACCCCGAAATATTAGGTGAAGCACTTTTTAAAATTGATCTGGAATTCCAGATCATTTATGTTTACTTCGAGATAAAAAGGTACCATTTATAGGATTTATTTTTATTTCATTAGAAACATAATTGCTTTTCTATTCAGCGACTCACTGTTTCCTAATGGGCGCTTTTACTTCTGAGTATAAGCGGCGAAAAAACGCACCCAGGACCAAACAATAAGCATGCTAGTGTGTGATAACCAGGCACAGATCCAGGGTTTGTGCTAGTGAGGTTCATGCAATTTTTCAGGAATGACGTCACAAATTTATGTCGTACCATAACGTCATAAAACCAAAACCCTAAAATTCCTGTTGTTCCCGAGTGCGCATAAGGCATCTCAGATCCAGTCCAAGGGAAGCTCAACAAAACTGTATTCATTTGTTAAAAATTGACAAATGTTTTTTGTTCAAGAAAAGATCTGACGCTTTAACAAGTGTTTCCCAAGATATTATGTCCGACGGCACACACCGGAAAAATAAGTAGATTGCGACAGCCCTACAAGAATTTTTAGGACAGAACAATCAAGGATCCAGGTTAAAAATCAACAGATTTCATCGAAATAGGCACATTGGTATTTTTCTAAGACACTGTACTCCAAAATAAGCACAACCCTTATAAACAAGCACGGAATGGTAAACCCTGTCTAGATGGCCATTCAATCATCCATCAACAACTATGACGTTTCGATTAAGACGTGACGTCAGTCGAAAGCACGTGGTCCATGTTTCGGCGGCTTAATCCAGTGTTGATTTATTTTCACGCCCCTGTCTGGCAGTGCACAACATTGTCACTATAATGCGTCACCTGTACACACCCACAGCTCTCTAAGTCATTCAATGTTTTTAGTCAATGATGTTGCTGTCAGTCTTAGTATCAATTTAAAAAGATTCTTTTTGCTTTTTTTATTACAAGTTTCTCTTTCGTCAAGTTCTCTCGCCTTGTTTCCACTGTTTTGCTTTTTGTTTGGCTGTTTATATATGTTTTTCGTTAATTGAAAGTTCATTGGCCTGATAAAGATGAACTGAATAGGTCACCGAATTGTAATTACGTAAAATAAAAATTCTTAGTCAGGAAAGCTATTGATATCCATTGTCGTTTTCAGCCACTATACTTGAATTTCCATTTAGATAACGCAACGCGACCACAGCGAAAGTGACCTTTCGGTCGTGGTTCCTTGCATAATCGATGCGCACGACACCAAGGTGTATGCAAATCGGTGGCGAACGTCTTTTGACGTTAGCAATTTCCGTGTAAAGTAGGAAAGTCAATTTAACTATACACTTGATACCAAACTAGTTCATGAAATCCCATAAACCGGTTCGTACATTTTGCGCATTCCGGAAAACTAGTTAGTAGCGTCGTGATTTTTTTTCCAAAATAAATAGTGTATGACGCCCGCGATGCGTTTGCTATGACGTCCGAATGGGATAAAAAACAACACGATTCCAAAATACGACGAACTTCAGTATTTTCTGCAGACAAAATGTTGTGCTGGAGGTTTTCAGCGCCAATCACGCTGAACTTTCCCCTAATTCCTGCCTTTTGGGGCACTTGGGGATTTCGTCGAAACCGCGGTCGGATTTTTCTGTTGCGGGATGTATTGACGTTGAACAAACCGCGCTGGTTAGTGTAATTTCAGGTCGTTTAGGACAGGTTTTGGGCGAGGCAAACGTTGTTAAGTAACTTCCTGATTTCGCGAGCGAAAAAGGCAGACGATAACGTACTGACAACATTCGGAAAAGTAACGCTTTAAGTTTGATCACATTCTAAACAGAAATTCAACGACACTTTTCAAATATTAAAGTAACATCTTTATGGCGAAATTCAGGCCAAATAAACACTTGCAATTTGGTCGACTGCTGTACTTTATCAGCGACACTAATTTTTTTTTGTTGATTACGCGCGCCAAAAACAAAACAAAAAGAAAAAAGCCAGAAAAAACGCAAGTTAGATTACCTGCTGAATACAGAAATCGAACACACTTGTAACAAAGCGTTTTACCTGCTGTACAGAAATTAACGACACTTACAGTTAATCGCGTAAAGGCCATGTTGTTAAGTGATTTCATTCTAAGCGTGAAAACAGGCAAACAAATAAGAAAAACTTAGGAAAATCAGGAAAAAACGCTAAATTTTGTCGCATGCTGGACAGAAATCAACGACACTATCAATTAAGCGGTGTGAAGGCAATGTTGTGAAGTGGCTTTACTTCGCGCGAAAATCGTCAAACGAAAAAGAAGAAGGCTTAAATTAGGAAGAAAAACGCCAAATTTTGTCTTCTGATGCTCAGAAATCAACGTACCTATCGATACAGCGTTGTGAAAGCAAGGTGGAGTTAATCAGGCAAAAAACGACGAATATAACCTGCTTGACATAAATCCACCTATAACTATAACAATACAAGGGTAGGAGCAAGTGTGAGGTCAACATACATGGTTGTGTGTTTCTGAGGGTAAACACATCAAAAGTCGAGCTGCGAACTACGCCTGGAGGCTAAATGCGAGGCTACAATTTGGCCGGGCTAAACAGCGGCGGCCGGCCATTACCGAATCGAGCCGAATCGCGTGTTTTGGTTTGCATCAGTCGACTCATTGCGGGAACAAGCACGTTCGTGAGGTGGTCTGTTCGCATTTAAGGAGTGCTTCTCTCGTGGAGTTAAAAAAGCGAATTTCGCGAAAACCTAGCACAAGTCGCGATTTGGCGCGGCAGGTATTTCTGGTTTAACATCACTCTTTAGTCCTTTTATTTTAACCCAGGATTTCAGTGGATCAACTAGGTACAGGCTTTCTGCCACCACTTTTTAGTATATTTAGAGAGGTCTTACACCAATGCTGTGCTTTATGTGTCAGGAACAGGTATACCTTTCGGTTAATTTATTTTAACCTTAATTTAGGTACATACGATAAAATTGTAATGGCAGGCCTTCTCTGTTAGATATTATATAGTCTTATATAGTCTTTAGCGAGGTTCACTTTTGCAACAAACTGCATCTGCAACCTACTGCAGCCTACAGATGATCTCAGAGCACGGGTATAGGTTTTAGTGAGGCCGGTTTCTGGCAAAAGATGTTGAGATTGGCGCAACCTTAAAGGCCGTCGGCAGCACGATCGCCAGAAGAGAAGGAATCATTTCAGACCGATTTGAGTTTTCCAACCCGAGGTATAGATTTGCTTCATCCCAACTTGAATGCCGAACAGAAAGATTGGAAGATTACAATTTGTTAGATCGGGTGAAGGCCACATTTGGCGACCATTTTGCCATGTTATTTCTGGCCTGCCATAATGTTAATCCGAGTTTCGCGCAAGGCTACATAAAAGATAAACAGTTAGACTGACGTCAATCGAAATCATAACGCAAGATATGGTAAAACCGTTTCGACAAGGGTCGTAAGATATGTAGTTGGCTGCAAAACCGCTTCAAGATATAAGACGTACTTTTTGATCAAATTTTCTTTCAGAAACGTCTTTTCCATTAAAAAAAAATAACGAGCTGATTAAGCGACCGAAAACTTCGCCCAAATTGCTTCGCGTGCTAAGTGGTGATTGTGAAGGCATCAGCGGCCGTTAAGAGTAATTGAAAATTGTTACGCCCAAGTTTTACCAGATCGGAGGAGAGCGCTCGGCCAAAATATAAACGAAATTAAATTTTAAAGAGATGGAATGACAAAAAGTCGTTTTGGCCGCGAGCCGCGGTAGGTCAGAAGTTGAAATATTATGTCAAATCATGTGGTCAGTGCGCTTTTATCGGTTTTCGGGCCAAACGTAAATTAAATTCAGAAAAATCGACCTTTTTCTCCATATTTGGATGAAATAGTTTTCCGTTTGGCCGCAATGTCAACTGCGAACTGCGACGCCAGTGAAGCACGTAATCGCCCTGGAAAGGACAACTATATGTAAAGTAACGCGCGTACCTCTAAGGGCAACTGGCCTGTCTTGAAGGCGAAAGAAGAAAGAAACAAACCAGTTTTGCCAGAAGGGATAAAACCGCATTCTGCCAAGGTGGCTATAGTGAGCTAATACCAAGGTCTCATATTAGTGCTATTATTTTAGGAACGCCAGTTTTTTTCAGGATTGAATCTTTTTATTGATTGATTAGTCATGTCAGGAATGGCAGGCCAAGTCGACGGTTGCTTATTGAGTGGCAACTTGATTGACCTTTCAAATCCTAATACTTCGCACGCCTCAGCACGTTTTTTCGACTAAAGCTGTATTTAAGGTTTGATTGATGCGACTAACTAAATAACAAAGACAGGAATAGCAGACTGTTTGGTAAACTGCAGAAGAGCATCCGTTTTTTTATTTATTTATAGAGGAGTCTGCGTCCTATTATCCAGATGTAAGGATATTGAAAAGCAGTATTGTCTGTTTTAATGGCAAACATTGGAGTTTTTTAATGATGATATGTGCTTTTTAGGTGGTAAGAAAATGAGTGGATTTTTTGAACCAGTATTACGTAGACTTATAGCGAAAGGAGTAAACGTTCTATGAACTTTTAGAATAACGGTTATAGGTTGTTTTAAAACATACAAAGAGCATAATATGTATATTATACGAATAAGGTAATAATAATTTAACGTTGTATTTACATAACCCAAAGTCTGTTTATAGTATTGAAATTTAAAAATGGTCCAAATAAAACGTTTGAAAGGCTGACAAATGATTACAGTATTTGGCGCATGTTGAAACAGAATTGTGAAACAATATGTTTTAAAAAAAAAAAAAATACTTGTTCAAACGTCGATGTTAAAATACGCCCTGTTATGGACACTTATATGTTGCCTTTGATATGTTGTTATCGCTTAACCGTCAAGTATATGCTCAGATAACTGGAAGCCACATATACTTATAAACAGAAAACGTCGAAAAGGCAGTGGTGGTGTTCGTGACCGTGTTTAACAGATACGATCTATGAACAGCGTATTTTTACCTCCGCTGAACCTATGCGCTTGCACTTTCAAAAAAGTAAGATATAGTCGAGTTGTTTTGCCTTAAATCAGGGTTTGATTCGGAAAAAAATGATAAAATGATTTTTAAGGAAACTGGTTATATTTTTCGCATGAATCAAGTGCGAGTTTAACGCATTCGTTCGTCTTTCGTGTTTTTGTTTTTGCACTTTTACAAGCGTAATTCAATAATTCCAGAAAGAAACTCCTAGTGGGTTGAATGGTAAATTAGTATAGAGAAAGGGAAGGGATAAATAAAAAGTTTGGAGTTGTTGATAAGCCATATATATACTGTCATGTCTGGGATTTGGGTAGCCCAAAGGCAAGATATTTGGGAGGTATGACTTCAAAATTACGTCATAATAGGGCGTCTTAAATCGAATTCTGATTTTATCGCAGCAAAGTCGAATGTGAAAACCGCATGGAAGCGTCAATATGTTTTCTGTTCTTTTTTATCCGCATTTGTCACTTTAAAGGAAAAATGACGGCAAAAATCTTTGCAGTTAGCTTACAGGCTGTTGTTTCATTTTTGCGGCAGGTAAACTTCTCGAAATATTCCGAGCTAATGAAAGGCGGTGTATTGCAAAACATTATTTGTCCAACACTAAAAAAAGCACTTTAAACAGGGGTAATAATTGAATAACTGTCGCAGTATCGCATAAACGCGCCACGTTGGAAGATACAGCAGCGAAATTTAAAGATAATGAGGTTAACTGGCGTATGACTTTTAACCTACCGTTACACAGTTACCCTGCATTGTGCTGCGCTGTGCAAAAAGGTGAGGTTGGTTAGTCTCTTCAAGTCAGCGGTAATTTCCAAGCTGTTGAGGTAATCTTTCGCATAAACAAACTGCAATATCTCAAGTCATCGCAAAGCGGCGGATTTAAGATAAGGACTTCCCAAAAGCGAATTTGGTCGGCTGCTCTGTGTAAACAACAAATTAATATCGTTGTTTTGCAGGTATCTGCGTCAGCTGTTCTTTTGTCCTTAGGCCAGTAATCGACTAATCGTGTTTTGATCTGGAGTTTTGGAAACATTTCAAAGCAAAAATACAGCGGCACGATGGATTCGCGGATTACCTTGTTTTTTCTTCTTTTTCTTATCGTCTGTTCCGATCAGCTGTCGGCCGCTCAACCGCCGGGAAATTACCAGAACCGAAACAACCCAACTCCGAACCTGCCAAAACCCAAACTTACTGCTTCCTGTGAGTCCAGTTTTACATTTAAGATGTTCCTAACCTTGCCAATTAACACCCTTTCTTCATCACTCATTGCATTAAAACGACCGCAACTCAAGGAAAATAGACTGAATATCTCAAAAGACAACCTAATGAAACATAAATCAGAGTGGATCTGTTCGTAATACGGTTTAAACCGACTTTGGTCTATAGTGCTACCACATTTTAGCCTGGGCGTTTGTATTGCTAACATTATTGGGTTGGAGTGCGAGTTACCGTTTGGGTTTGGGTGGGTCAAGTATTATTATTATTATTTTTTTTTCGAATTTAAACTTTGAACTACAAACTCTAAACATTAAGGCCAACAACAAACATGCAGCTCAACAAACGTTCGGCGTTAAACACCGCTTTTGTAAAGTTTAAGCCAAGTGAAGGGTTATAGAAACGCTAACAAGGTTGTTATCTCTTATAAGTTAAGTAAAATACATATAACATAGCAAAGTAACAATAAATTTATCAATAAAATATATACGGTAATAAAATGCTATGTACAGTATATATTTTACTTAACTTAGTTAGAGTAACTGACGATTTTCAACACAGGCTTTTAACAAATGTCTGATCCTGGTTTTACTCTGTTTTTTAAACTTTGAGATTTGTTGTTTATAAACGCGGCAGCAGAACATTGATTGATAAGGAAAAATCTGCTGCCAATGATTTTGGACTTCATTAAGTTTATCCCTTTTACTGTATATATTTTTAGTTTATACCACACTTTAAATAAAGAAGTTTAAAATCACACCCAAAACGTGGTTAAATTTAATCTAAAATGAACTTTAAAGAAAAATGTTGTTTTACCAACGTCACAAAAACAAACGTCGCAAAAAATTATGAAACGTGGAAGTATTTTAGGTGATTGCACTACTACGACGTTCGTAAGTATCCAGAAATACCGTAATATTTAAAAAAGCTTCGCGCCACACGCAGACACTCTTTGAAACGTGATCTTGCAAATTGCCTTTCAAGGAATTTTAAGATACTGTAAATATTAACCTCAACAAATCACATAATTATTTTAGCTTACGATCGCGTGTTTTTTTCTAATTTTAGTCACTGATGAAATGAACGAGTGCTCACTAAACGCGCAGTACAATGTGCTTTTCGTGCCGGAGAGCTATATCATATGATTAGCCTTAAACAATGTAGCGCCTTGACATTCAAAAAGCATGAAACACAAGAAAATTAACGTAAATTATATGTGCACTTCGTTAGTATTTTTGGTACAATTTTGAACAAATTTTACTAATTAAGTTTGTAATTAATTCACGATATCACTAACCCAGCACTAAAGTGTCGTTCTCATCAAATTAAACATCTTGCCTTTGCGAAATTTTCTTGGAGGTCACATTTGCTCCAAACCTCCAAGTTAAAGTATTTGTTTTTTTAACGCAACTCTTGCCCAGTAGTAGCTAATATTAACTACTGGCTCACTGTTTTACCACTTGTCTTATCTAAAGTATATATATTTATAAAACTAATCAAAAAAATACCTATCGAGTCAATCATGTGTTATTCGAGATTTTTTCAAGCACATAAATAATGTTTTTTTGAGACCCTTAGTTTGTTACCCACCTGTTCGAAATATGCTGTGTATCTGTTTTTAGCTTCGCTCTTCAAGTTCGACTGTATGCGAGTGTCGGGCTGGCACATCAAACTGGTGACCAACGGGCGTCTCCACATCTACTGTGTATGGAACGCCAGGCAGGCTTTTAACGTGGCTTATAATCTCCTTCCGAAAAATCACAAGATAGCAGAGGCCGAGCAGCAGTCGGAAATATGGGTAATCGAGTTAATATTTGACTTATGCGTACTTATTAAGATTGACATTTATCTTGCAAGGGTCAAGGTTATTTCAATTATCACATATTTAGTGCAACATAGATTATCCGGATCGATATTCCTTGAAACCTGAGCATGAATCGTCATTCTATTTGAATAAGATATACTGACGATGCCTTTGTTGGCGATATATATATATATATATATATCTTTTAAGATCTGTTAACTGTGTCTGACCTGAATTGATAGCTGTGCTAGTATTTTGAACTGTTACTGATCAGGAATTAAGGTCGACATTTATCTTGAAAGGGTCAAGGTGATTTCTATTACGGTATCACATATTCAGTGCAACATTTTGCGTACTTAGTAATTATGAAAAATTAACTTAGATTTCACGCATATCATTTAAACTTCTGGGTGAAAACGATTTGTTGTTACATTGTTTTTATTAATTTGGATTCGGATCGGCACCGATACCACCGTAGTTTCGGACTGTAATGCGTACAGCTTAGTAAGGTAACAACGGACAAGACTATTAAAAAAAGCTTTATTAAAAAACTTAAATTAGATGTCACCCATGTCACTTGAACTTTTGGGTTTGGCACCGATACCACAGTAGTTTTGGACTGTAATGCGTACAGCTTAGTAAATTGACAAACAAGGCGTGTTGAAGTTTTTTTTAGATTTTGAGTGTTGATTAAACGAAAAAGTCTTTTTGTCGAATAAGCCTGATTTTGATTTAATTGTTTTAGGATTGACATGAGCTGAATTCTTTATGATAAAGATTGACTTTTTGCCTACTTTGCGTTAAATATATATGAAAATAAACGACTTATTTTTTTATTTATTTCACGGTAACAATTCAATGGCTATATGTTCAATTTAGAATGTCTTTTATGTTAAATATTGCCCGAAATGAAATAAACGTGCAGTTCATTACCGTTTATTTTAAAACCTAAAGGCCTCGTTCAGCGGGACAAAAAATGTTATTTCTGATAAAAAATCTGTTGTTTGGAAAGGTGTTTTTAACCTGGAACTTTGGCCACCTAAAAATAAACCGAATTACGCAGTGAAACCTACAGATCGAAGCACGTTGTTATCGAGTAAAAGTGAAGTTGAACCACAAACACTGAAATTCGTGTTTCGACATGTGGCTTTGCGACAAGTTTGTACAGAGCTCGAGGCTGGCTACTTTGGCCTAAAAGAGAGTCCTATACATTTAAATGTGGGCACAAGAGCAACACCTTGTTTTTCACCGCATCTCTTGTTCAAGGTTTGCCAGATTAACATGACGACGGCCAAACGCCACATGTTTACGTCTCTTTTGATCTACTTGCGTAATGACCTAATTATAGTCTCGCGACCGTACTGATGGGTAAATCCCCGATTTTCTGGCTGCACGTTCCAAAGGGAGGTCCTCATTAGTTTGATTGTACGCTGTTAGTTGCCTAAAAGATGGAGCATTTCCTAGACAACGTACCGGAAACATTGCTACGAAAATCTCAATTTGTAGTATTCCAGTCTGTTAGCGTCATTTTTTTACAACAGTCGAGAACAATATACTATCCACAAATGGTCGGCGATTTACTTAAACCGGGGTTTGTCATAGGACGTGGCGGAAATGAAAGGAAACCATTCGCAAATAGAAACCGACCAATACTGTATGACTTCATCATCGACAAAACATAAATAACCAAGAGCTATGGCGGAATTGAGCTTGGTTTTACGAATCCAATTGGCTCGCATCACGTTTCACTATTTACTAGCTATTTCGTGTGACGCAAGGCGCAACCGTAATGGCCCTGCGGCTACGGACGTAACTGGATTTGGACAAAATCGCACGTACAAAATTGGATATACGTAATAAATATTCCTTCCGAATTTATAAATCACAAAAAGTATGATCAAGTCCTTTTAATAGAAACTCAAGTTTTTCTTTCGTCCCCATAGTGCTTTTCCGCATAATAAGGTAGAATGTTTTTAAAATATCAATTAGAATCCTTGTTGCTATTTAAAGAGCGCTTGGCTTACTCTTATTGATCACGTTTTGTGACACATCCAACTATAGTTCGGATGGCTGCTTCGAAAACAGGCGCCAAACGGGCACAAAAAGGAATGAAATAATAACATTTTTAAGCGTCGTGCAAAAAACCTGTCAACTGTTTACCTTCTTGTGAGCTCCTACTGTTTTCACAGACGACATTATCTGCTGTAGCTGCAATGTTATGCACGTCGGCTCAGTGCAACATAAAGCGTGGTTTCGCGACTGATGGTTTGGACCAGTTATTCTCAAACTGTGTGCCGCGGCACACTAGTGTGCCTCGAGAGATAGCCCAGTCTGCCGGGAAACTTTTTGTAATTTCGGAAAATAGAGTATTTGCATTACCAATAGGCAAACATGCTAGCATTTCAGACTTGAATACGCACTATTCATTACAAATTAAACATATTGAGACATTTACATTTAATTTGTCGTGTGTTAAGGGCGATTGTAAAGTGACTCTATTGTTGTTCTGTTAAAAGTGTGCCGCGAAATATTTAAGATATTTTTAGTGTGTTGCGACCCAAAAAAGTTTGAAAAGTTTGGACGATAATTTTATACTTTAGTGATACGACCGCGAGTCGATAACTCGTTAGCTATCTTTATCAACAAATCTGATATACTGGTCATTTCAGACTTCGGCCGTTAACAAACTGGACCGGGACATGTTCGTGTCGGTGTGTGCCCTCAAGTGTACAGTGGGCGTGCCCGCACCCCGGTACAGCTTTGGAGGCTCAAGGCGTGAACCGGACGCAGTCAACGTGGGCTGCAGAGACTGGCAGAACATGCAGTGCAAAGGTAACAAGTTCTGCTTTAAGGCCCTTTTGTAGAATCTACTGTCATTTGACGGTGTCCTAAACGAGTCATTTTCAAAAAACCAAAGCCACAGTCAAGGCCCAACTAATATAAGTTAAGATCAAAGTAAAGTATGTTTTAATAAAAAAAGTGAAGTCCAAGTCATTGCCATGGCAAGTCACAACCAAGTTGTCTCATTATCAATAAAAATCACGATTATTATAATAAAATTTGTATATTCAACCGATAGGCATTATTTTGAATGCAGCAAACATTAAAAAAGATACAATTAGCTAACAGATTAGTCGTCTAAAAACCTATTTTTTGATAAATACTAAAAGCTAGATGCCCAAAAATTCAAGTTGAATACAATTATTTGCAATGATTTAAGTCAAGTAAAGTTATTTTGCCTAAAATGCTCAAGACAAGTCTTTAAAAAAAGTGCAGTGGAGTAAGGTCGTTTAAATGATTACAACACTGTTGGTGTTTTAAAAGTCTCTATTTGTGGCTAGAGTCTGTTCCACCAGCACCTGTTATTTGGGAAATTGTTTTCCTGTCCCTAATGGAATTAACTGATGTTCATTACTGATAATCGCCGATAGTCTTAGTAAAAATCACCAATTAGAGCAGTGGTTCTCAACCTTTTTTCTTTCGTGGCCCATTTACGTTGAAAAGAAATTATGTGGCACAATATAATTTTTATAAAACAAAAAACTGTAAAATAGGTTTAGAACAAAACACAACAGAGCATGTTTTAAAACAGATTATCTATTTAACAGTGCATTATAACATACTTGCGGCTATACAATGAATTTACGTTCCTTTTTTGTTCCTCCCCAAGCCATTATTTCTGTAAAATTAAATATAGTGACACAAATGAAACCAAATCTATAGCTTTTTAAAATTGGTCTGTGGCCCACCTAAAATGTTCTTATGTCCCACATATAGAACAAACAAATTATTCTAAAGTTAACTCATTGTTTCTATCTTATTTTCCCAGAATAGAATTTAAGCTATTCTTAACCTTCGGTAAAGTTCAAACTCTGGAAAGTTGTCATAAGTTAGAAGTTTGAGTAATACCTATGACTACTATTCTTAGGCGAATATAATTAACTGTATACTGTTACATTGTTAAAACTTAATTGCTATTAAACATTGTTTCGCTAAAAATGACATTGTGTGCCTTTTTGATTTTATTTCAATCACGGTAAAGCCAAATGCTATGCAGTATTAGGCATGACAACTTTTAATTATCTAGTTTATTACATATTGGAATCGTTGAAGAGTAATATTGGCACATTAAAATTAGCTTGTGGAAGATATCTGTCTTTATTGATACACAACAATGGCCTGTTTTAACTGATCAAAGTTTAAGCTGGTGATTCCTTAACTTGGGTATTTCTTTCAGCCTCGTGTCCCTCGAATATCTTTAACGTACCGAACGGCAACGTAATATGCACGGGTGGCACCTTCACCGGGTCGGAATGCAAGCTTTCCTGCCGGGTTCACTTTCAAGCTGTAGGATCCGACACCCGACTTTGCCATCCCGCCACCAACAAATGGCAACCTGAGCAGCCGTTTGCTTGCGAAGGTAAGCCACGTGTTGACGATCGCCTGTAGCGAAAGTTATAAGCAGAAGTCTGCAGCAGTGTTAAGAAGTAACTGTCAACGACCTGACAAATAAATTGACTTTGACTTTAATGGCCAGTTAGCATAACGGAAGAGAAGTAAACTTAGCCAGGTTATTTTCAACAGATTTAAAAACTTTAAGGTAAAATTTGATAAAACAATTTTTAGGTGTTAAACTATATGGTTGCTTCGTTTCGTTTGTTTCAAATGGTTAAAACCAGGGCTGCGGAGTCGGAGTCGGACTCACGACTCGGGACTCAAGGAGTCGGTTTGTTTTGCCGAAGTCGGACTCGTGACTCGAGTAAGACCACGTAAAACTACCAAAAACTAAGTCCCGAGTCCCACATGCGCATACGCAGTACCAAATATCAAAACTAGTATGGCCACGAATTGTAAAGGTGGAATAGCATATTATTGAATATTTTCCAACCATGTATTGTGAGTGAATTAATTATATATGAGACCCCTATAAGTGGATTGCTGAATATCCACGTTATTTTAGTTACGTAAATTGGAATATAGGTTGTATAGTCAGGGCTGGACTCGGGGCTCTTGTAGTCAAGTCATTGCTCCAAACGACTTACGTCAGATCAAGTCTTTTGTATAAGCAGTGACTTAAGTGCCCTTCAGTCCAATCATTGACCTCAGTCATTCAAACAATGACATGACTTGACTGGGACTTAATCATTTTAATTGTCTTATATTTACAAATCTGGATCAAATCCGAACCAGTAACACCACATGGAAGCCAACGGTAACAAGCTGAAAGAACAATCAACAAAAAGAACAATCAACAAAACCTTTGCCTTTCCATTTCAGCTGTTAAAGTGCCGTCCTGCCACCGCCTTCCTTCAGTGCGCAACGGACGCCTGTACTGCTCCCATGGCAACCACCTGCTGTCGCGCTGCGCCCTCACATGTCAGAGTGGTCACACGCACGTGGGACCCCTGGTCCAGTGGTGCCTGCCCGACAGCGGGGAGCACCTAGTCTGGTACATGCCGAGCCGGAACGGAACCAACGGCACCGCGGTCACGTCGCGATTCGGGGGAAGACCCGAGTGCAGACGTGAGCTTTTTTTTTCTGTTGACAAATTGATTTAAATTGAAATTGTCGACCAATGTTTTTGCTGTGTGTGTTTTTGAGTGCAGATGCGAGTTGTGGCTGGGCTTGGTATTAAAAATTGCAGCGACTCCCTACAGGTTTAACAGTATTTGCAACCTTTTTTAAATGCGACACCCTAAAGAAATCATAAATAGTTCGCGGCACCCTTGCTCGATTTTTGCTGAGTGGTTAACTGTAACGTTACCAAAAACGATATTGAAACAGTAGCCTACATTAACTGTGCAACAAGGTTTAAAACACCTTTGTATTTTTGGCACTTTATTCGTACATCAAAATATTGTATCTATGGGGTTACCAATAGAGCAAAAATCGGAATACCAAAGAATTTTAAATAATCGTTAGAAATGACTAGAGCAGGGGTGTCCAACTCAAACGTGCCGGCGTGCCAATTTTTATCCTATAACTTCTTCCCGTGCCAAAGTTTAGTAATATAATTTTTTCTAATAATAAAAGCGTTTTTTGTACAAATAATAAAATCGTGTAGTTAGCAGTGCGCATTACTGCATCTAAATGTCCGTCGGTGAGCTGACTTTTGCTTTTTGTTTCTTCACACCAAACTTTATAGTTATGTGAATGCTAGCCTCCACTACAATATAATGTTATAGTATTAGAAGTAATTGTTAGTTGTCGTGATTGTTTTATATTGTGAATAACCAATGGCAATTTACTGCATAAAAAATTAGGTATTTTTTTTACAATTGAATGAATAGCAAATTAAGTAATTTAGGGGGGCTTGCGTGCCATTTTTTATTTGGTCGCGTGCCACATTTGGCACGCGTGCCGCTTGTTGGACACCCCTGGGCTAGAGTGTCGCGGCACCACGGTTGAGAACCACTGGGATAAAACATAGCATTTCGCTTTGTCTGCCTTATCACAGTGGTTGAAGTAATGGGATTTAAGGTTTTTGTTTTGCATTCGGTTTTCCATTAGAATATCAAACAGCATAAGCAAAACAATTTTAAAGATGTTACACTTTGTATGAAAATTTATACGGACTTGTTCGCGAAACCTTAAACACGATCAATTCGAAGGCAGTTGTTTTTGGTAAATGCAAAAATGTTTTAAGCTCCGCGGGAATCACCATCTATAAGCTAACATTTTATTTAAAAAGGTGTTTTTTCGCTTTGTGTGAATCGATAACATCTTTGTATATAGCTTTTGTATTGAAAGTAAAACCTTCCCAACCTAAATCTTAATATAAACGAACTTTATATAAATGTGTATTCTTAAGATTATACCTCCTTATGTAGCTACGTTTAGGTGTAACTTTGTGACGTTGCAATATGACGTAAAATGTAAAGTCACGTTTTCACGTAACTTTGTGACGTCATTCGTGGATTTCTTTTCATGCCCCCTTATCAAAAATTGTAGATCCGCACCTGCTTTATGTTATTTGTATTTCAGATCTCCAGTTTGACCCGCCTTTTTTATTCCTCACGCGGCCCTTAGTGAGAAATAATTACCGACCCCCGAGTATAGTCTTAATAAGCGGATCATTGCCTTCAATTAAAATTTCTCAACAGTCACCCCAGCCGAACAGTATCAATATCAAACATGTGATTAACTGGTAATATAGCTCTCGTTGCACGATTAGTGCTGCGAAATATCACTGTATACGATGTAGCAAGTAGGTCCCATTAAGTAACTGTGTTTTAATCGCAGCAATGGTTTACGGAAACAAGCAAAATCCGCCACCAACAAATTCCAACAACATAGAGGACCGGGAAAATAAAAGAGAAGAAATCAGTCAAAATGGTGAGTCCAAATGTGGTCTCCTAATTAGATCCAAAAGTCAGAATTGCAAAAAAAAACAGTAAAAAAATTATCAAGATTTAAACTTTATTTAAATGCTTGTCATTTTTGCATCTTTGAGTAATAAAATAAGGTGATTAAAGCTTCGAGGGGTTTGACATACAGATAAGAATTCTTTTGGAAAACTTTATCATAAATGTAGTAATTATTTTCCTATAGGAATTACAAGCCGAAATAAAACTTGGACAATGCAAATTTTACCTTATACTTGGTGAGATTTCGGTGCACAGTCATTCCGTCCAATTGCAAAACCACAAGCTTCCCACATACTATATCGCAAATACCTTGAGAAAGAAAGACTTATTAAAATCTTCAAATGTCGCGGTAAATACAACCGCATATTTTGGCACCCTTCGCGCGCATTTGACGTGCTTAGCCATGTTTGCGGCAACAGAAGACTACGCCGCAAAGAGCGGATTATTCAAAAGGCTTGGTTTAATTTAAGGCTGCGGTTTCCGCTGTAGGCCTAAGGGGTGCGGAACACAATCAATACAATTTGCTGACCATAGTGTTTTACCGCATTCGCACCTTAACACTTCTAGGCAAGAAATATTTCCACAACTAAAAAGAAAAGGTTTATGCTGGAATCAGAAATAAACATGCCTAAAGTGAAAACGCTTCGTGAATTTAATATTTTTCCGAAAAATAATATTAATAAAACAAGAATTATGCGATTTTTTTTTATCAAAACGCCCAGATAAGTTAACTTAAAACTTTAAATTTTTACAGTGAAAACAAAACAATTTCAAATTAATTCCATTCAGACACTAAACTAAATAAGGGCAAAACGCGAAGGCGAGTGCCAAACATGCTTCATTTAAAACACACAAATTGTTATAGTAATAGACATATCAGGTCAAACGAAATTAGAGCTGCTAAAAAGAAAACAGAACACTTACCTTGTATCTCGCTTTTTCCGGTAGCCACCTACATCTTGAAGAGGTTCGACGTTTGCGATGTGCAGCCAAACCAACGGGTCGACTGCGGACATCGGGGCGTTTCTCAGTCGCGTTGCGAAAACAACATGTGCTGCTGGGACTCAACGCAGGTAAATTACAGTATTGTAATTACTCAAAGTTAATGACTGGACACTCTTTTTAAATGACTTAAGTCTTTGTGTAAAATTACTTTACTTGAGCTGAGTCTTTTAGACAAATGGCTTGGGTTGAAACGAAAGGTTTTCATTAGGCACTTTTTTGTAAAATTGGTTTATTTATCCTATTTTAAAAAAACAATTTGCTTGCTGTAAATTGCGTTTGTTGTTTATTTGGGTGTTGCTCATATTCGGAAGAGCTTACCAATATTAATAGCTTAACTTTTTATGTCAAGGTCTTGACTTGCTGTAACTGTGACTTGACTTGCTTTTTACTCAAAAAGGCATGAAAACGAAAAAGGCTTTGCCGTCAATTAACATCTCCCATCATTATATTCGTTAATTAATCAAATTACGTTTATGTTACCCAGAGTAGATACAAATCAACACAATACGACTAAGAAAAATTTATAAAATATATCGTGCAGCGGCTGGGAATAATCCTTTCCAACCAGTAATCGTTCCTAACTGGGAGTTTTTAAAATTTTATATTTTTGTGTTACCAGGAGAACGTACCATGGTGCTACAAAACGTCTTCAAATCCTGCAAACGAAGCAGTCAAGGTACGTCAGTGGCCTAACTCGGGCTGAAACTCATATCAATAGCGTCGCAATGAAAATGTTCAGATTTCGGGACAGGTCTTAAAACGCGGACAATTCCCGTCTACCGGCAGTTATAACGTATCAATTAAAATTTTGCGTTTCTTAGCGCGTTTTTGCGGTTCTAAGAGAAAGAGTACTGCGAGATGAAAACGTTGATCTCGACGCATTGGTAGTTTGTTTGAGCCGTTCAGAGATGAGTGCATTGTTTGAAGAAAATCTCATTTAAATGTCTCTTGGCAGATATTGAGTAAAAATCATAAAAGTTGCAGCCCAAGTAGTAGTATACTTTATTGTTTTAATTACTTAGGTCAATGTTGTTAAATGAAATGTGTTTGGGCAAAACGACTTGGCTTCCGTTTGCACAAATGACTTATTCAGGATCCAAGTTGATATGCTCATTAAATTTGATTTCGTTTTTGAAATACCTGAACATTTTTTTTGTTAGCCTATAAAAAATTTTGTTATGGATTTAAGAGATTTTTTTTCTGTTTGGTCGCGCATACGACTGAACTTAAACTTAATTTAAGTGAAATGCCGATCTAGGGTAATGAGCCGACTCCACTTATTCGATTGGTGTAAAGCGACAAGTCAATTCCTAACAAATTTCTATTGTCACAGCCAGGAGCTCTCAGCACCGGAAATCAGCAGCGACCCATGTCTCCCACGACCATTTCCGCGTCTCGATTGCCCTCAAGCGGAAACTACTTCCCGAGTAAGATTTTTTAATAGTTGGTTAAACGAGATGGAAATCGGATAAATTTTAAACTGCTGCTTTACATTTTTAATGAAAAACGTACACTTTTACTATTTTATACTAAGCTATTTCTAGTTTACCGTTTTACTCACAGTTTAACCATGTAGGCGAGTAAATACTGAAGACATTCTAATGATAACGGTTAAGTTATATACCCAATATTGCACTTCCACCGGAACACTTTAAAAACTTAAATTTTCATTGAGAACAAGAGTTAATAAAGCCATCTTTGGAGAAAACTACTATATACTGTACTGTATACTGTACTGTACTGCCCAATATTGCACTTCCACCGGAACACTTTAAAAACTTAAATTTTCATTGAGAACAAGAGTTAATAAAGCCATCTTTGGAGAAAACTACTATATACTGTACTGTATACTGTACTGTACTGTACACTATTCTGTTTCTAACTAAAGTTGTTTTAGATGTCTCGTATTTCTTGCGGATCATTTCTAATTTCAGTTCCGGCTACTATTACTTAATTTTCGGGTTTTAGTTTTACATTTCTCATCCAATGTGACGAACCAACCAAGGAAAGCCCCAAAAAAGTTTGCAGACAGACTTTAGCAAATCGCGACTTCAACAATTTTAAATCGCGGAAACGAGTGAGTCACATTAACCACCCTGTCGTCGTTTTTTTGCCAGCCCGGTAATTTGTCGGCCAAACCTTGCGACAGCGACACGTTAAGCCTGGGTATCCGGCGGCTTTCGTGGCTCGACATGTCGCGGTAATCCCGGAGAGCAATGGGTTCATAAACTGCACGAACCGGTCAAAAGACGGTGATTTGAACCTCGAAAACAATGACGACCCCTGTGTGACTCTTTAATGGCGCTTGTCGTTCAGCGATGTCCATTGTTAGCGAAGTTCAGTGGTTCTTAGCCTTTTTAATATCGTTGACCCTAAGAAGAACATGATTGATTTCAATTAAACACCTTTTCAAAAAACAACAAATTACAGTTTTTAATCAACTAATAAAAAAGACAAAAATGATGTCATAATTTAAAATCGAATGTCCATTAAAAGTGTAACTATACGTGGAAGCTTTTTCAAATGCTCTTTTTGCCAAAAATATTCGACCGTTTTTTCCGCTAATTCGCCATGACAAGACTCATGCTGCTTGAGTTTTCTCGGTTTCATAGCCTATGACTTTCCTGAGTCAGTATTAAAACATATCATACTATGAGGTTGTTCAAAGGAACCATACGTTACAATTGTAAAATTAAACTACTTTGTTTGTAACTTCGTTTTTTGGAGGCAATAGTTTTACGCTTTCATTGACAAATTATACCTATTCCTAGAACACTGTAATCTGAAACAATCACAGGCTACTGTACTACAAACACCAGGACACTTAAACGATCATAGAAATGTCACAATAAAAGCTAATTTAAATTACCCCGCAAATTGCCCGATACCACGTTATAGGATAAGTACTCGTCCGATACGATGTCCAACCCTCACCAAAAGACTCTATTTGTGTCAGATTTTATATTCCACTTTTTCTAAATAACAATTACTAAATTTACCGTCGAAGGTTTTCCAGCTTGCGTTTGTAAGTAAAAGTATATTGTTGCCTAAATAACAAAAAAAAACGAAAAAGCACCTGGGAAGAAAGGAGTGAAGGATGACGTTACAAAGTAAGCTATGTGACGTCATTAAACCATATTTTTATAACACATATTGTTCTCCATATAGTTGAATGTGTAAACATGCCGCTAAAATCCTGTCTAATTGCTGGAAGCGCGAAACAATCTGCGTAGATTTAGATTACATTCGCAAAAATGTTTTTACTTTGAAATCGAAAGCTAGCAAGCAAATATAATTTGGAGGGGGCTGTGGTCTAGTTTCATTCGCTCTTTGTAATGAAATTATTTGGAACCAGGTCCGCTTTCACCTCATCTCAAGCGAGAAGTAATTTCACTACTTTTTTCGACGGCCTTAATAATTGCCAACCTCAGCGTGATTTTTTTTTCAGTGGTTTTGTGAGGCGAATTAGCGAGAATTTACACAGTTGCCAAGCCGACCGAACAATTTTCAGCAATATCGCTGTGTTTGACTTCCTCAAAGCGGTCCAAATTGTTCCAGGGCTTCAGTGTGATGCGATGGAGTGTCTTGGCGACCGATGTTAGGTTTTGTTCAATCCTAAAACCGTTATTTTTTGTGAGGAGCATAACCGTAGTAATTAACTATTGTATTTAGTATCGGATTTGGTGGTCGAACGTTTTGTCTATTATGTCGCATATCCGTATGTAAGTGAAAGACAAAATATTCGCAAAGTATGAAATGTGGTAAAATGCTTTCATGGTTAGTAATTTGGGGTTGGCTGTTACAGCGACTGATAGAAGAACTTGTTAATTTCTCTAAAATGGCAACAACTATGCAGAAGCCACGACGATGTGACCCAAGTTATTAGGGGCAAAATGACTAGCGACTTTCGCCACGCTTTTAAAATCACAGGGTGGAGATTTCCACGCATAAATCTTACGCTATTGTGTCTGTGGAAAATTCTTCGCTTAGGAGTTTGATTTCCACCTTTTTTCACTTGATGGTGGAATTTAACACCGTTTTTTACAAATTTCCATCACCAAAATGGATTATTACCACCTCCAAGTCAGTGTATGTATTAATTTGTTTAGACAAAAGCCATAACTATTTTCATTAAACATTTTGACAAAACAGTTACAGTGCAGTTTTTTTTTATTTCGCAGACGGCCCAGGCTTACCGGGAATGCAACTGCGACCACATCCCTTCACCAAGCACCCGTGCGGATGCGCCGACGACATCTGGGGGCGATGCAACGCCGTAAGTCACAACGCTAAATAAGCTGTCGGCCTTTTACGATTTGCAACTTATAACCGCGACTTAAGGTTCGCCGTCTTGCAATAAATGGCAGAAAATTAAGTTTATTCGACAAGAATCGTATTTTAAAATCAGCCGAATTTCCTTGTTCCATTGATTTGGGTGTGTTTGTGTTTGTGCATGTTCGTGTGTGTGTGTGTGTGTGTATGTGTGTGTATGTGAGTGTGTGTGTGTGTGTGTTTGTCTGTGTGAGTGTGTAAGCGTGTGTGTGTGTGTGTGTGTGTGTGTGTGTGTGTGTGTGTGTGTGTGTGTGTGTGTGTGTGTGTGTGTGTGTGTGTGTGTGTGTGTGTGTGTGTGTGTGTGTGTGTGTGTGTGTGTGTGTGTGTGTGTGTGTGTGTGTGTGTGTGTGTGTGTGTGTGTGTGTGTGTGTGTGTATGTATATGTGTGTGTGATGTGTGTTTGTCTGTGTGAGTGTATATGTGCGAGCGTGTGTGTGTGTGTGTGTGTGTGAGTGTGTGTGTGTGCGTGTGTAGGTATGTTTCTGTGTGTTTCTGTCTGTTTGTGTGTGGCTGGCATGTGTGCGTTTTCTTGTGTGATGTGCAACGCTATTTTTTATCCAATGATAATTTGACCCCGAGGGGGGAATTTAGTAGTTCTCTAATGGTGAACTTTGCTCGTAACACAATACAGTGTTGTTAACGGCAACAGTGTGCTCGTGTCGTTTGGGTAAAAGTTTAAACTAATGGAAAAGCGTCGAGAAGTATTTCTGGCCACTGAATTTCTTTCTGTAAATTTGTTGCTGATATCCTTAAAATTTAAACGAGCGCCAGCAAATTGCTGGAAACTCCCAGTCATTTTAAGTGCATATAAAAACTCCTATAGGGAATACGTTCGACCCGAGGACCGAGGTACTTCGAAAATTGTCTCCGGCCCGCTTTTCTACACGTGTTACACGCCACAAAATATATGTTGCTCGTCCAGCGTTCAATTGCGCAACACATGTTCAAAAATTACAGCGCTTTATCGGTTCGAAGTACAAACGAAGTTCGAGTGGCACAGACAACGCCCGTCCGCTTAATTCGCGAAATTTTGTGACATTCCTGCGGACCTAATTGCTTTGTAAGACAAGCAGACCGCTTTTGCCTTTTGTGTTCGGCGTTTGCTGTGTTCGGTCCTATCTGTGTCGCCGAAAAAGATTGTTTTTGCCAAACGGCTCTTGGCATTTATTTCGTTTCGCGATTTTCGTGTCGAGCATGCAAAAACTCATTTTTGACACTCGTTTCTCAATTAATTATAGGGCTGCTCAAGTCCTAAAGCTGTTAGGCTTACATTGCGTTCCTTAAAGTGTGATTAACGTGACCTATGTTTCTTGAGAGTTTTCGCGACGACTTAAATATTAAGAGTAATTATACCAGCAAAGGTTCGAACTTTTTTTTATGAAACATTGTGTAGACCAGTGGTTTTTAACCTTTTATGAGTCGTGGCCCCCTTCAAATGACACTAAACACTCCGGTGCCGTAAAACTGTCACAAAGAAAACGACATAAATTGACTTTAACTGGATAATAATTAAATGAGATATGCTCTTGGCCCCGTAAAGACTGTTCTGTCGCCCCCTGAGGGGCGAGGACAACGGTTGAGAAACGCCGGTATAGGCGAACAAACCGTAGGAAATCAGCAGTAGTTAGCTCAATTTTAATTAAAATTAGGCATGTATTCGCACTTCTATGGAGATGGCTTGCTCAGAACCAATCTATATTGCCTTATTTGTGATAGCTTACAAGGTAATGGTATTTTAAAAGAATGGTCTAACCAAATGTGTTACATCACGCGCTTTTAAAAACTGATCGTCATGGCTCAAAATGTGTAGTATTGTCTATGCGCGTCACCCTTACATGGATAATTATGGAGTCACACCATGTTGTTCAATGTCGCCTGCCTAAGCTTACAAATTTACACTTGATTTAACCTCTTTACAAAGAAGAAAAGTCACGGGCCACCCACACGTAAGGTTGCCGCCCATGTGGTAAAACATGACAGGCATATATAAGCAAATAAACTTGGAAGTTTATAACTCGGTCAAACCTGTGTCGATACGTATTTGCTCCGTAACTCGTAAAGCTACTCCCTATTGTTGAACATGGCAGTGTACGCCCATTCTATTAAGTACAATAAAGACTAAAATGACGAATGCGGCGTTTGAGTTGAGGTATAATGCCACCTTAACCAAAACATCTGTATTTTAAACTTAAACATCTTATCTCCTACTGTTTACATCTATTTGGGCTCGCATGTGTCCTCCACACCTACCAGGGCGTACCGCATTAACTTTATATTAGGTGAACGATATTGAAAGACAAGTTACACAATTCAAAAGCTTTCGTAAAACTAGCACTTCTGATCGAAGCCAACCATTCTTAATTTCAATCTGTCACTTATTGGATTTGGCTTTAAACCTCATCATCACATTGAAATACAAGTCCTGGCTTTGTTGAAGGGCAAGTTTTGATTTTAGATCAGTGTTTCTTAACTTTTTTCTCGGCAACCCAAATACCAAGCGTAAATATAACAGCGAAACAATTCTATTCACTATAAGCGTGTCCTAAGAGAACAAAACATAAGACATTAGAATAAATCAGTTCACGTTTAGTAATACGTCTTTTATCTTTGTATTTCCAAAATTTCAGTATAACAGAAACATGGCTCAGAACCGATTTCAATAAACTTAAACATTTGCCCAAGGTCGTGAATTCAAACTCACCGCGGTAAAGGTCTTTTCAGCCTTATCTGCTTTGAAATCTATATAGTCGGGCGACTACATGATAGCTGAACCCTAATTTTTAGCTTTATAATAGGATAGGCTTCCACACGCAAGATTTCTATACAGACTGTATGTTTTACTTTAGGGATTCCGGCGGGTTTTTTGCGGCCAGAACGCCAAGGCCTCCACCTTTCCCTGGAACGTGCTCATCTACTTCCAGAACAATATTTGCGGCGGAACTCTGGTGGCGGAAAAGTACGTGCTCACGGCCGGTCACTGCATCAGGTGAGTGTCGTAACCACAATTATTTAGGGGCTGACACAACAGTGCGATTCTTAAGTTATCAGTGTGACCAACGAATAAGGATGCAGTGACTAAATACTTCATGTAGCGCTATAGATATGGTCTATATGCCAATGACTTGATAAGTCCTTGTTTTCAAATGGATCGACTTGGATTAACAATTTTGGGCAAAATAACTTGGTCTTACGTCTTTAAGGCCAATGACTTGGCTTTGAATTAAGTAAATGCTGGTTTTAAAGTTTAGTTTATTCCCTTTACGTTTTGCACGGCAAACTCTTTGCTTTTCATAAGTTTTATGTTTTACTTTCGCTTATCAAAATATTTTATCCTTTAAAATTTTGACATAGGGGTTGTTAACTTGGGACATAACTTGCGTCGACTGCGCCTTTACTTCATTTCCTCATTTTTGCTGGCGAAATGACTAGGAAAGTATTAAAGTATTCAATGTTGTAAAATTACTTTTTGCAGCACTTTTCTCAACCTTCATGCCGCTATATAGCGCCTATAATTACTTAGTTCGTTTTTCCCGACAGAGACTTTCAAGGAGACATATCGAAAATCCGAAATAACTATCTTTTCTTTGGCCTTTCAAACACGAGTGACCCGGACAACTCACGCACTCAAGTCAGAAGTATCAGCTTTTACTACAGGCATCCAAACTTTACGTAAGTTTAAGCCCTGTTTTTAGTTGCCTATTTTTCGGCGGTATTTTGCTGTTTTGTAATGACTTAAGTCAGTGACTTGGCGTAAAGTGCACTTAAGTCACTGTGTTCAAATGACTTTGCTTTGCTTTTGGACAAATCACTTGACTTGGATTTAAATTATTTTGTCAAAAAACACTGGTTAAAATTAAATATTTTTATGTAACGTTTTAGCAATACAGTTGTTTTTTTATCAATTTTTGCACGTAAAACAATTTGCTCGCTGTTTGTTACGTTTTTTTAGTTAGGTAATGCTCATTATCGGACGACTTATATGGTTTTAAAAGTTTGATGTTTCATTTTTATGTGAATGACTTTACTTGAAGTTTACGCAACTATAGTGGCTTGGACTGTGACTTGACTTAATTATATTTGCAAAAGACTTGCCTTAAGTTATTCTTTAAATGCTTGTTTACAACACTGGTATTTTTTCAACCAAAGGTTAATTGTATCGAATATAGGAACTCGTTTGTTGGTTAACCAGGAAACATAATGTAACTAATAATTTAACTTTACATTGTATTTTTAAGGTTCTACATAGAAACCTTATGAATGTTTCATGTTGTTTAATCGTTTTTGTATACTATTTTATTTATTTAGATAACGCAGTTATACCTGTTTTGTTTGCCCATGTAACTATTTTCCTATTGGAAGGTTTTAGGATATGATCTTAAAAACTAATTTATCATAAGATTTGAAAGGAGAAATGACATAGTTTCCTAAAATAATTTAGCCAAATCATACTCTCCATTATTCCACACAGACCGGCAAAATATTAAAACTTGTTTCTAAACTGTTGATAGGTTGTGCTCTCGTTACATGGCCTGTAACAATTTACAAATCACAGGCCACGTTTACTAAAAAAAAAAACATACTAAAAATACATGGGCTTTAGTATTCTTTTGTAAAACCAAGGCAGAACCGGACAAAGCTTTAAAATAATTTTGATAATCTTTGAATGGTCTACCGTGTGGCCTAAAACACAATTTATTCGACTCTCTATGTGGATACCCCCTATTTCAAGTTGGTCTGTATAAAGAGACCACGTAACATTTTTGACATAAACCTTCGATTTTATAAGTTCATAAAATAATTATATTATAATTTGTTTTATTGTTTATATCGTGATTCAACCCTGTTCCAACACTGCCAGTTTTTGATGTTTTATCCATGTCTTAGATCCAAATAAACCACAAAGGGTTTAAATATGATCTAAAACAATTTTATTCAAAAAGAGCAGAATACTATACTTACGCAAAATGCATCATCAGCTTTGCCTAAAAACTACATTCACAACAAAAATACAAAACAATATTTTAAACAACATTCACAATCACAACTATAAAATACCAAAACCAGAATGAATTACTATACAGTGCATTCCAGCAATTCCGTCCATTGAAGTTGTTTGAATGAAGTTGTTTTAGATCTTTTACATACCCTCTGTGATTCTGTTTGGATCTTGCGATTTTATAAGGTTTGACTTTCAAAAAGTTGATTTTTCTTACGCTCAGGTTAACCAACACGGGGCATTCGACGAACGATATTGCCGTGATTAAGATGAACGAACCGGTAACCATGACCTCCACCGTGTCCCCACTCTGCATGCCTTACAACAGACGGCCCACTGTGGAAGACGAATGTGTGATTATGGGTTTCGGAGAAACCTGTAAGTGTGTACCCATCAGTGTTGTAATGACTTAAGTCTTTGACTTGACTTAAGTATTTTGGACAAATAGGCTAACTTGGGAGTAAATGAAATGTTTTTCATTAAAATTATCTCAAGTTTTGCACATTAAACACTTTATTGGTGTATATTGCGTTTGTGTTTTGTTTTTTTTAGTTAAGTTGTTGCCTATAGTCGGACGAGTTTACCAATTTTATTAGTTTATGTCAATGATATGACCTGAAAATGACTTGCTCTCATAATGACTTGACTGGGACTTGACTATGGCAAACGATGACTTGACTTGGACTTAAGTCATTTCAAGATGACTTGTTTAAAACACTGGTACCAAAGCCTTTAAACATAGAACATAGGCGCCATAATCCCGTCCTATGCTCTAGCTCGAACGTATACCAGGATGAAGCTCGCATAACGCCCCACATATAGGCTTGGTTATTTTGTTTAACTGTTTCCAGAGCAACCATAATTAGGCATTTAGTTTGGCCGCTATATATCATTGCCCTGATGAAGACTCCAGTATATAGGTTATCAAAACGTCGGCACCTTTATCAATAATGAAAAATAGATATATTTGCTTGTATATAAACAACAAATTTCTATATAAAAACAATTTTATGATTCATTCAATATCTGGCAGTAACAGTATATTCATCAGGTATTTAGGTTACTGCTGAAAACCAAACTCTATAGTGATTTTTATATTCCACTTTAGCACTTAATGGTTAACTTTTATGTTGCAATGTGTTTGGTCAGAAGGCCTAAGCCAGTGGTTATTAACATTTTTGCTTGCTGCACTCAAACAAACTAGTTCTCGACTAATTTTCGCATCCCATTGTAGAAGTGCTTAACAGCACAGCGCTGTCAACCGCACAACACGTTAACTGAGAAGTGGCCCCATTTACAAGCGGACAGCGGCCTAAGTAGCCACAGACAATCAAACTGCTGACCGCCGAGATAATCGCGGAACAGCACATTTAGCATTTACACTTTGGTGCGAGTAAACAATAAATCTGGGGCATAAGCCGTTACAGCGTAAATTGCACAATAAACACAAAATCTCTTAGTCGGTAAATAGCCGTGCGCTACACTGGCACCCCTGGTTAAGAAACTCTTGCCTACGCATTTGCCTTTTTACGATTTTTTTCTAATTCGATTTTTGTAAATCTTAAAATATTTTACGTTTTAAATGAGTCTGATTGGCCTTATGCGTCGCGCTTACATTGGCATGTTACTCGGTTTGGACTCATAAACTATATATTAAGTACAATTTCTTACTAATTAGCATTACGTCACTCATAACGAGCGATATGCGAGTCCCTATTAAATGCCTAATGCGTCACTACTATGTGATCTCCAACAAAACTCTGGATTCGCCCTTTCCAATGGAAATGTAATTTTTTTGGTTTTCGGTGACTTTCGTTAAAAGGATTTTCAATTTGCTTTTCAGCTGACACGACGCAGTCGGCCAAAGTGCTCCAGGCGGCCTCGATTCCACTTGTGACCCTGCTGCAGTGCAGAACATACTATCCCGACTATCTAGTTTCAGGCCAGAATATCTGCGCCGGTTCGAACAAGCCCGGTTCGGCGGACACATGCAGGGTCAGTATACAGCTTATAAATTCAGTGTACAATTTATAAAAGTTTTTTTTTGCTTACTAAAGCAATGGGTGCGGCGTTTTTCTTTAATGTGTCAGACTACAGCTGGTGTACGGGGATTGAATGTCAAGGTAACAAAAAATAATATCAGGTTATCATTACTTCAGCCATATTTCAATTAACTAAATATATTAAGACCATAAAATTATTCGAAAAAAGTAAAAAAATGAAGTCACAGACAATACTATTTGTTGTTTTAAGCAATTTAAAAAATCTCATATTCTTTTCAATCGTGCGAAAGCCTAATTTTTCCTATACTTATCGCTTTTTCGCCGTAATTATCCCACTTGGTTCGCTTTTTTAGTAAAACTTTTTATTAATACAAACAGCTCAAAACAAAATTTTACTGCGGCAAGATGCCATTGAACGTTTCATCTTATCAGATTTAATTTATTTTTTAAGTAAACATGATTACGTCTATGAAGTGAAACAAAACAAGTCTTTTTTTTTTTTTTATAAAAATACGGCCACACTAAAATGAAATGTAAAATACATTGCTTATGTTTCAAGCGACCGAGATTTTCATAATTCACCTTGATTAAATCTTGCCATCTCTTGCATCTTCGAAAATATTTTATTTAAATTTAGAAAAACCCAACGTTTACTCGTAGTGTTCACATAAAGTTAGCCATACTTCTCTACAGGATTTGCTATTTCTTCTATTCCTCTGATTGATAAAACTATTTTTCTGAAAAGCAACTTGACTTACACCAGGGGTCGGAAACCTTTCCAGCTTAGGGAGCCATACATACCGAATGTTTTTGGTTGTATTTCCATGAGAGCCGCCATATTATATGTTTTTCAACATCTATACTTTAACTTGGCAAAAATAGTACCGGTAATTTAAATTTAGCGCTTTAAGAAGACAGCACAGTAATCGCTAAAATATGGACTGGCTAAGTTTACCAAACTCTGATTACGAAGCACCATGGTACGAACAGGACCTTATGTAGTATATAGGCAAAAGGCAGTTTTATCATGATACCTTAGATATCTGCGAGAAAAGATTAAATCATGAAAAGAGCCACGGGTTACCAACCCCTGACTTAGACATAAACTATATTGCAAATGACTTGTTCACTTTATCAACACGAACCGTCACTAAGGTTGCGATGTCATAAGTCAAAGCATCTATTGTTCTGCAGGGCGACTCTGGGGGCTCATTGGCCTGCAAGAGCGGGGGCACGGCCCGGTGTTCCTGGTTCCTAGCCGGAATTACCTCGTTTGGGAAAGCCACATGCGGGGGTGTCGCGGCCCCCAGTGTATACGTGGCTGTATCGTACTACCAGCCGTGGATTTACCGGACAATTGAACACATGGAGTCGTACGCCGGTTGAGCTTTTTTACGTTTGTTTTTGTTTTAACTTATTTCTTTGTTGTTTTTGTGCGCGGTAGGCATTGTTTTGTTGTTGTTCTTGATTTCTGATTTTTCTTCATTCCGTCGCAAGAGCCATATGGTAGACACTTTGCGAACCTATACATGTGCTCAATAAAAGATTTGTATATTTTTAACGTATATCTTGTCGATCAAGTCGTACTGCAATATTCAAGTCGGCACAACTGCAACGAGTCGATTGCGGCCGCATAATGACGTATTACAATTTTTTCCCATTTTTTTCTAAAAAATTAGATATATTCTGGCATGCTTTCGTTTCTTCGTGTTTGATAAAAACTAATAAAAACATGTAACACAGTGTTGCTCTTCCAGCAGTATATATAATCGACGTTTCGACGTGCTATGCAGAACGTCTTCATCAGGATACTGACGTATCGTGCAAAAAGAAGAGCAACACTCTGTTATATATTATGCCTGGCAGCAATAGCTTATTTTAATAAAAACATGTTTACGGTTTCAGTCCAGAACTAAGTGTAATTTACAGTTTTCAATATGTTTTCTCCTAACAAGATTCTGCCTCTGATTTTCGCAAGTAATCAGTCAAAGCCTCGTCTATTTATTTCCGAACTCTATACTTTTGTCCGATATGTTGTTCTTCATATATTTGAGTCTTGCCTCTTGCGGAATACCCGTTTTTGCCAATTGAGTGTGGTACAGCCTCCACCACACCGTTTACAAGCCATTTCTGTCGCTTATTTTGTATGTAGTTTTGGTTTACCTTCTTTTATACGTTTGCCATCTTTTTTTTCGACTATTTTTTTCCGTATTTGCTTTATTCCTTCTACGGATTTTGCGTAGATCGTTTGTATTGTTGAGTTCGAACGTTTGTTTTGATATGGCAAATGTTGGGAAATGCTGTGCTTTTCTGTTTCCCAGTGAATATCTATTCTTTTAAGCGCAAAGATCGTTAAGTATTTATATAATACAGTGATATTATGGCCTTTTGCTTTTTATGCTTAAGAGAGCATTACGGATAAATATTGCAGTCATAATATATAACATATAGGTTAATATTTAAGGCGTATACCGCCTTTAAAAATCTTGTGTCAATTCAAGAATTCGGGTTGGACTCGTTCTGCCTTAAGCGATATCCAAGCTAGATTGTTAAACGGGCAGACTGCACCATTTTGCTAAAAAGGTATATTGTCTGCCGGTTGTTAAAGGCTTATCCAATTAGCTAACGGCAGAAAATTGAACATGTGGGTTTTTTATTTGAATTTCAAAAAAGTGCGAATTCCGCATATTTTGTTCCTACTAAACTTTTTATAGAAAAACTTCGGTGACTTAAAACAAAAAGTCAGATGCACTACAAGACTGCAGTCACTATTCGGTCATTGCAACACCTTATACCTAAATCTAACTGAACAAAAACAAAAATTAAATGTCTTAGTGGAATAAAGCTTACATTGGGAACTTCAGAGAGGTTAACTGAATCGGTTGATCAATTAGGAAATCGTGCAAGCAAGGTCAGAATAAAAACAACTATAGCCTGCAGTGAAGTTCGGACTCGCCATAACTAAATTCCTTTGCTTTTCTGATATACGGTTTAGCCTTTATAGCCTCTCTGGATACTTACCATGTACTATATGATGTGTGGCGTTATGGTTGGTCAGTCCGACTTCTGAAATGTCAGACCGCAGTTGTACACACTTGTGTGAATGTATCAGTGGAATAAAACTTCATTCAAAAATCTAGGTTTACTCACTTACGAGAGATTCCACAATAAGCGTAGACCGAAGTATGTAACCCCAAAATTCGAAGAATACATAATCATTAACTATAACAAAGCAAAAATTTAAACGACAAACTTTCCTTATAAGCTCGAACTATATTGTATTAAAGCCTTAGATATAGAGACGGGGATGCGAACAGTTTTTTCACATTGTGCGCACATTTTAAAATGCCTTAAAAATGTGAAAAAAGTACGCACAGTTTTGAAAGCATTTTAAAATGTGCGCACATTTTTGAAGGCATTGTAACATGTGCGCACATTTTTCGCACATTTTCGCGCACATTGTGCAAAACAACCCCACGTCCCCTGCTGCTTATAAATAGGTCCGGTGAGAGATCAATTCAAACGAACAGCTCAATTTGATGATCGGGCAAATTTTATTCGTTACGTAATGATGAGTTTGCACGATTCGTCAGCGTACTTGGACTTATGCTCGTCGAAGAGAGCTTGCAGCTCCTCGATGTAGGTCGCCTGTAACTTCCTAAGGTCGTCTCCGTTCGGATTCGGATTCTTCTCAACAGAAATCGGCTTTCCGACTGAAAGAAAAATAGCGAAAATCAACTTCTGGTACTTTCGGGAATAGGCAGGGCCGGTTTAAGGGTATACTGTACAGGCCCAAGGCGGTTTACTAGAGAAGGGCCTAATTTTGCACACCAAGCTACAAAGAGTAATAAAAATACATACATGAAAAATAGTATCACTTTCAACCTTAACAAAATTTATTAACCTAATAAAAATTAAGGGTCGACTTTTTCAAGGGCCTAAGCCTAATGGGCAGTGTTGTAAACAAGTCATTTTGAATTGACTTAAGTCCCAGTCAAGTCATTTGTAAAACAACTTAAGTCCAAATCAAGTGTTTTTGAATAGTCCAAGTCATCAGTTGCGCAAGTCAAGTCCCAGTCAAGTCATAATTAGAGCAAGTCAACTTTAAGTCATGTCCTTGTTAAAAAATAAAATTTTTAAATATTAAACTTTTTAAATTTGTATGATTATGAGCAATAACTCAACTAAAATGTGACCAAATGACTTAAGTCAAGTCAAGTCATTTGTCCGAAAGACTTAAGTCAAGTCAAGTCGTTTTAAAACAGTGACTTAAGTGCACTTAAGTCAAGTCATTGACTTAAGTCATTACAACACTGCTAATGGGTAATCCGGCACTGGGTGTAGGACAGGACTTTTGCCTCAAATTTTCATTGGCAATCCTAAGGTGCACCGAGAGATGTTCTTTTTGAGATGAGGATTTAAATTTTTGCCTAATGGGTACACTTTTCTACAATTATTTGTGTGTACATTTAATGCGTGTGCAATATTTCAAGAAGTAACTTCCCACATTTTGCGCAGTTCAGGTTTGTTCTTTCAATTGCGTTTATTGTCATATATCACCAGTAACCTCCTACCTGCATCAATAATGCTAGTTAGGGTGTCGCATTCTTTTTAACTGTTTTTGTAGAGTTTTGTGCCACGACTGAAGGGCAAACATTAAAAAAAAACAGATCGTATCATTGTTGAAATAGCTATGTGTGGTGTGTGAGAAAATTTATTTTTTGTCGTATGTCCACTAATACAGGGATGATGCCGTTACTTGGCTAGTATTTATCGTATAAAGACACAAAAACTTAGTACCGGTAGTTCTCTACATATAGGTAAACAACTCAAGACGAAAAAGCGGTTTCTAAATAGCCCGCAAAAGGAATGTTCGATAATAATGGATCGGAGCCGATACCCTATGCCAATGTAGTGTCGGTAGTCGACCGATATCGGCGTGGTATCAGTACCAGTCCGATTGATTTAATCTGTGCATTTCAGCATTTTTTAAGGTCAAACTCTTCTATTTTAAGAAAAAAAATTAATTTAAAAAATACAATTAGTTTTTAGCGTGATAACCTACAAATCATTACGATTGAATTTATCCATTAGATCAACTTTGCTTATTTGACTATATAGTAATGTCGAAATTTGATATCAGATTGGATCGCAACACTTGTCAGAACTGTGGGGTATCGGTATCGAAAAAATACATAATATAGGGCATCCGTATAGCGCGACCATGTATGTTTATATTCGGTAAATCCTGCAACAACCCAAAGAACAAGTCACAATAAAGCAAGATGGTACCTACCGACTGTATGCAGCGGTTTACGATAGGGGAAAATGCCGTAGTTGTACTGGAACATTCCCCTGGCGTGGAAGATCGGCATGCAGAAGGTGGCGTACTTAAGGAAGAACTGCTCCATTTTGTGCTTGAAGCTGCCCTCCACGTACTCGTCTTGTTCCCAAACGTTCTGGTCGTTGTACGAAATGACTGGAACCAGTGGCACTCTACAGGTTAAATTGACTGGGTCAAAGCGATCGCTATTCAGTTGAGTGTTTTGATTACAGTGATGACCGAAGATATCGGATCGGTAGCTATGGTTTGTGATTTATAGCAGCTATTATCTCCTAAAAAATGATTTTTTTTAATTATTAACACCTTTGATAACTTAACTGCTTAACACTTCAAAATTAATCCATTTTGTCTGTTTTGGCATAGCATTGCGTATAGTTTGGATTTTGACATGATCGCGATAGTTTTGGCTCAAAATATCGAGTATCAGCATTCAAAATCTCAAAAGTACAAGTATAATAATGGCACCTTTAGTCATGGCGGCTTGAAACGGCTCGAATCCGAATTAAGAAATATAAAGGCTAAGAAAACAACATCGAGTCTAACTCTCGAGTCCAGCTAAGACTTCAGGTAACACAAACGACAGTCAGAATAACCCTAACATTAATTTTATATAAAAGGATGGAAGGCACACCCGGTGTGCAGGTAAAAATTCCTCCTTAGATGGTGTCAGAAATCTATCGTAAAATCGTTTTTTCTTAAACTGAGTTTCAAATAAGCATGCTGTTTGTAATACTACGCAAATCTGGAAAAGTTACCAATTATTTTTTTATAAATAGAGTATATTAGCGTATTTTAGACCTATAGTTTAGTGAGAAAATATTTGTAATATAAAAAATCCAAAAAAAATATTTTTAATATAAAAAATCCATTTTCAATTTTTTTATATTTGCCTGATAAACAGCGCGGAACTTGGTCGGTGTGTTTTCAGCTAATAAATTTTATTCGTCATTTAACTATCCTCGCAGTTCAATCATTGCACACAACCTGATTTACCTGTTTTAAAGTCAAACTTCTTATCGCGTTCCGCAAAGCCTCTAGTTGTGAGGTTTTAACATTCTTTCGTAACTAATTGGTTCCGGTGTGTACCTATGAAACCACAGGTCCGACTGCGCCCATTTGTGAGTCACTCGCAACCTCAGTGACTGAGGAATGCATTTGCGGTAACTGACTAGCTGCTACTCTAATTGTAAGCCTCACCCGTTGGTGATTGCCAGCTTGAGGAATCCCATCCGCGGTTTTAAGATAATCTTGACGTCACCCGGTCTTGCCAGCAGGGTCTCTGGAGCGCCACCTACGTAAAAAATAATGAGATGCAAATTCCCTTGTCAGTTATTTTAAATCTGGTTTAATTGAATAAATAGTGCGGACCATTCACTGAACAATTACAATTGAATGTAAACCATTTATCGAAAAACAGTTTTTTTTTTAATTTCTATTTTAGTGGTATGGCTAGGCATTCCTCGCACAATTCTAACAAGCTTTTTGTTATTTTAATATTATTTTGCGTGGTGTTTTTTTTATATTTTACGTGGTATGGCAAACTATTTATATTATAAAAATCTTGCAAACCAACAAAAAACAATTAATAAAGTACCATACAGTTAAACATAAGACCAAAAATTAACTTAACCGGCTGCAACTCGAACTTACATAATCAGAAATAAATGCTTGGTGAACAGATTGTGTTACTTTTATTAACGTGCAAAGGTTTTCTAACTCAATGGATGTACTACTGAAATTTTTAACGTTGAAATATACAGAGATTTTTAACGTTGAATTTTGAAGCTGCTTAAATTGTTTGGTGAAATGGTTTACCAGTAATATAGGGGCGGCGCCCATCCTAAACTGTTGCAATCATTTGCCCATTGATAAAAAAACGATGATAAATAAATTTTTTGGGAAAAGACAAATTTCGCACCTGACAATATCTTGTTGATCGCTTATTAGTTATAAGATGAGTGCAGCGTATACTAGTTAAACGTTCACCTGGAATGATGCAGCAAATGTTGCCGCCCCCCTTTCTCTCCAGAACAGCCTGAAGGCCCTTTTTGGATGATGGAACCAAACCTATATAAAATAGCCAACTGAAATGCAAGTGACCTAACTTGGTTCTTACGTCAGGCCAACATTGCAACAAGCCCATATATATGCTTTGTTAAAAGTATTAGCAATGGACTGTAATGAAACAATCGAAGAGTTTCTAAAGTCAATTTATTATTGTTTTACCGATTTTGTGAAAGAATGGTCAACCTAAAGCAATTACAAGCCTCGGGACAAACAAGTGGCGAGATAACCGTTTAGTTTATTTTTTTAGTTTTAAGAATAATAGAAAAATCATTTACGGAATAATAAAAAACTTTTTTATAAAGGCTATATAAAATGTTGAGAAACAGTGTCACAAACAGCATTATCCCTGTATGAGCTGGTTTGGAAGACCTGGCGTTGTGTTAAAATGCCGTCTGCCATTCAAGTAATATACTTATTGTTGTAAATTATCGTACAACTATAGTTGACCTGCAGTATACGCCGTTTTTGTTACTTCATTTTGTGGCAAGGCATACCGTGTTATTCTACAATCGACATAAACTACGTTAAGGTTAACATAAACAGTTTCTGCTATACATGTTTAAAGTTTGCCAGTACAGAATAGCGACGTTAGGTTATCTGTCCTTGAAGTTTCGACAACCATCTATATTATAATTACTTCACCTCCGCTCATAATGTAATCCCTGTAGAAGGGCACCCTGAACCAGACGGGCAACATCGCTAGGTAAGAGTTGAAGCCAGGAAACAAGCTGTCGAACCCCGAGCCGTTGGAGCAGAAGTGGGTGAAGGCGCTTATGCAGAGGACCCCATGTGGGTGAACCCCGAAAATGTAGTTCCGCGACGGATCCAGGTCAACCGTTTTGTGAAGCTGCAAAAATCGGCATGTTTCGGTTTAGTTTGAAGCTTTTTTCGAGTTGGGCTTTCCGACACAAGAAAGTTTCTCGGTGAGAGTTGTTTTTTTCTTAGGACGTCCGCTAGTTGCCATTTTATTCCGATGTCAATACCAGGTGTCCGATACCAAATGACGTCATTGCCATGGTCAAATAAGCAAAATAAGCAAAATAAGTGAAGTTAAAAGTTAAAATGTTGCTTTGCTAGTTATTTGGCCGAAATTTGTTCTAGTGTCAAGAACTTCATTTTCCTGCACTCATACTGTAGTATATATTTTGATAAGTTACATTACAAGGTAGATATCACTGCGTTGGACCGTAAATAAAGTCTGAAATTTCTATGTTAATTTGGTCTCGGATCAACAGCGATACTACCATAGTATCGGCCGAGCAACGACAACATAACTTAGTATCGCGTATCCGTTCCAAACAGACATTTTCGGTCAAGTATTTTAGGGAAAATAAATATATATTGTTGTTTTGAATATGTTATCATACTTTACCTGTTGCACGATTTTAAAATTTTAGCTAAAATGTTATGAAAATTCTTCGTGCAACCTCTTGACAAAATCCTGCCAAGTTTATCACACGAAGCTCGAATAAAACCATCTATAGTATTTGACAAAAAAAAACGATAACGGTAATCGCTATTGAGTGCTAGATCAAATAAACTTATCGAAATAAAAAAGATCAAATAAAACGTGTGGCAATTTTTAAGAGATTTAGTCATCATTGCGATTTTAAATAATTTAATTGAACACAAATCGCTAAAACCGCCCAGTAGTGCGAGGATTATCATAACACAAACATTAAAAGCAAAGGTGGGAATATGATAACTACTTTTTAAGGTGTACCTGCAAAATATGTTTTACCGGAAGGCCGTTCCGGACAGTTGGGGCTTACTTCTACCCCTGATTAAAAGTGTTTTATTCTGTATTGTATACGTTGTTGAACTTTTAACGCGAGCAAAATGTTCCAGCGATCCGCATGTGGCCGACTCCCCAGTGCTACTGCCTAACAAACTTATTCGTTACCAGGGCGGCGGAGTCATTGAAAGTCTGGAGTCCGGCTTGTATTTCACCCAATTACGTAAGTAAATTAGGGTGGATTTTCAGCAATCCACTTATACAGGGTTGTCATATTATTTATTCACTCACAATACTTGGTTGGACATATTCACCAAATGCTCTATTTAACCTTTACAATTTACAGTTGACAGCCAACCATATTAGTTTCGAAATTAGTGCATGCGCACTTCGGACTCGGTAATTTTACGCGGTCTTAGTCGATTCCAGAGACAACTTAACATAGGCGGTGGTATACCGCCTTACAAAACAGAACTCATTTGAATGGAAACTAATTTCGAACCCTGGTTGGAAAGTAATCGCTCATGTGCTGCCAGATCTTCCAGTTTCGGCACCAGTTGTTTCGGTTCTTGCCTCCGTTGATGGGTGTGTCCCAATCGTAGAAGTAGAAGACGGCGTAGGGCAGCAGCAACCACCAGTAGCCGGTGAACAGTACGATGTAGGCGCACAGGAGAATGCAGCTCAGCGCTGCGACGAAAAGTTCAACGGGCATTTGTTAAAGGGCCGAGCAGAACCTTTGTTGCAGACCTGGAAATTTAGTGGACAAACTACGGAGCCGTCCGGCAATTTACTTAATCAGCAACGCGACCTAATTTCCATAAAGGTTATTTGAGGTAAAATTGTCGCGGCCTTTTCGCATTTATATTGTCAAAAATAATGATCAATAGCGCGTTTATGCAAACTCGATAAAACTGTTGTAAAGTTTGTGGAAAAATTTTCAATTATAAGGATTTCTGACGCTTTGTATTTTATCCTAATTAAACAATTATACGATAGTTTAGGCAGAAGTGTCCGGGGTCTCATAGCAAATAAAATCACGACTTTACGGTCAGCTGAACATAATTTTTGAAGGCAAATCATGGCTATAATTTCTCTTCAAGTAAAATATGGAGTCAGTAAAATGTTAAAGTAAGCCCGAACGGTCCGGAACGGAGACCGGTAAAATATTGTTTTCCGGGCTCGGTGTTATGTTATTTTTACCAGGCTATTCCGACATCTAAATGTATGTGAACTATGCTTTACTTAAATATTTGCGCACTGCATCGAACGATAACAGTTTTCCTAATGTTACTTGTTTTACGAGGGTCCGTTATAACGTAACTTTTTGACGTCATCTCTGAATTTTTTTAGGCGTTCCCGTAAAAAAAAATCATATTGTTTTGGTAAGAAATCATTCTACTTTCACAGATTTTAATAAACCGAATCGACTGACGGCTCAATTTTGGGTGGCGAACCATGGGTTGAGAAGTACTAGGTTAAATGGCAAAATATTTGAATCATAACAAACCTATCTTGCAATTTTTAATGTTAGTCATATAATAGTAGTGTTAGTTGAAGTGACTTAAGTGCACGTAGGTCACTGTTTTTAAATGACTTTACTTACTTTAAGTCTTTCGGAGAAATGACTCGGGTTCCAATTAAGGTGTTTCATTAGGTAATTGCTTTGCAAAAATCTGTTATTTATCCTAATTTTTGTATATCAATTTTACTTTCTGTATGTTGTGTTTTTGTTATTTTTAGTTGTGTTATGAATGACACATAATAGGACAAGTTGACCAATTTTAATAGTTAAAAACGATTTATTTTTATGACAAGGACTTGACTTTGAGTATATTTGCTGCAATTATGACTTGACTTGAGCAACCGATGACTTAGAATGGGAAAAAAAAAACTTGTTATTTAAAAAAATATACTTGTTATATACATTTCAAAACGACCTGTTTACAACACTGTGAATATGCTAAATTGTAAACAAATAAGGTTTAAACTTTTCTATGAAGCAAAATCCTTCAACGAATTTTCATACATAGCCTATATTACATTTATACAAATGTAAACAAAGAAATCTTACCCATCGCCAAAAAGCAGAACAGGAAATGCGAAACTGCAAAGGTCTGCAATCTTCTTTCAATAGGAATTCGAAAAGGCGCGAATACAACCATTTTTAAACTTATAACAGCGTACCTAAACATAAAAAACATAAAAAAACGTACGCACTTTGGCTACTGCTTAGTAAAAGTACACATTTCAGACCTACTGCAAACGATGACTTCGTTAAGCTCTACCACAAACAAGCAAAATGGACTTTGGAATTGCGGCACTTAAAATGCAAGTTACAACTCAACCATATCTTTTATAGCGACCTTTACCTTTTGTAAACCGACAGTTTCAGCAAGATTTATAAAGACTGTGGTGCCTGTATCTACTTGATTGATTTTATATACAAATAATGGCTGGATAAAACTATGTTTTTAGGTTAAAAACAATCCAACACCATTTGCCTTCCAATGATTTTGACAGTTTGCGAAATATATACAGATATTGCTGACTGCATTAGTAGCAATTTGAATAAATAACCTATCTAATCGCTTGCAGGACTCAGGACTTTTAAACTTAAACTAACTTAGCGTCCGCATACGTAGCCATTCTGCTTGGAAACTGTTGCCTTAGGATTTGATTTTAACTATAGTTGAACGCTAGCCTTTGACTTGTTAAACCAGGCGCTTAATTGTTTAATGGAGCGCTCCTAATAATTAGCCGAATCAAAACAAAGCTTCTTGGGGCATAACAAGCGGACAACAAACATAACTGCTAGTAGCGCTATTAAAAATGGTAAGACTTAACTTGTGTAATGCGATAGCCAACCTGTCAAACCGTATACCAATACATGCGATCATCTTAACATGCAACCCGTTTACACAGCTTATAAACCCTCTCCGCGTTCTATTGAAAAGCTTGACAAAAATGAAATCATTATATCCTTGTCAGCTAATTAGGCTAGCATGTTGTTGCTTAATCAGCGATTGGCGTACATTTGAACTCTCCAGACAAATCTACACAGTTTGCATCGCGATAACAATGGTAAAGCCTTGTGCCGAATAAGAATAGTGAAGCCTATCAAATAGTAGTAGGCCTAAAAATTTGCGCCTCCCTTTTCAAAAAATCATACAATAATAACAATTTACGACCAATATTTAACACAACAAAGTCCTAAATACCATATAGAATGATTAGTAACTAAAACTAAATAGTTACATTCATGTATCACTAACTGGCCTGAACGCCCGCATAGGCTGAGAAGTACAAATAGTTTATTTTGAACAATTACAAAAAGTTTCTGGACAAACTTGGAGATCTCTGCTTACGGCACACTGCAGTTGCACACAGTTCGAGAATCATTGGGATAATCATTAACAAACCGTGTTTTTTATTCTCTCCTAGACTTTGTTTACATTAGAGCATGATCCAATACCTCGAATTTTTTTAAAAAGCCCGCTATTTCCCGTGTAAACTATACATTTAAAGGGGTTAGTAATGTGCGTAAAACGAACATGCAAACATCAAGTCGAAAAATGAAATTTGAAACTCATTGGCGTATGACCAACAATATCGCACACTGATAATAACTAGGCTACCATAATGACCTACCCCAGGGGTGCACAACCTGCAGCCGTTTAATTATTTTTTGCCGCCGTGCACATGTTTAGGAAAATATAAGTGTCGGCGGCTGTACATTTATACAAACTTGTTTTAACCTAATGTGAAATTTGAAATTCAAAAGCGTTTTAATGCGTATCTCTAAATCCCCAGTGGTTCTCAACCGGGTTACGTGGCACTCTGGGGGCCATTTTTAACGCTTAAGGGTGCCGGGTCCATTTTATTGCTCTATTGGTATATCTAAGCTTCTTGATACAATATGTATAAGTGTACGATAAAAGTGCCGAAAATTAAAAAGGGTTATCGACCTTGTTGTACAGTTAATGTCCTGTTACAATCTCGTTTATTGTAACATTACAGTTATTCACTCAGCAAAAATACGAGGTATGGGTGTCTAGAACTATTTATAACTTCTGTAGAGCGCCGCAAGCTGAAAAAGGTTGCTAAACGCTGGAATAAAAGAAATATAGGTGACCAACGAACAACAAGCACGTTCGAATCGTTAGGTTATGATTACATTTGTCCGGATATACCATTAAATAAACCAGTTTACTATCGCTTACCAAGTTCGGATCCAGGGGTGGCAAGAAAGACTAATTTGTGTTAGACCGGTTTGAAAGTCGAAGTAAGCCTATACGGAACTTTTCAAAATGGCTATTTTGCGAAATTATAAGTTATGTTTGCGTTTTGTTTTCCGTCTTTTTAATATGAACATAACATAAAAAGTACGACCGTATGTAAATTAAAATTTTTGCAACTTTAAAGTAAATGAACCATAAAATGCATCGCGGTTCTGGAAATTGTTTTAACAGGTTTTTGCTGTGAATAAAGACTAACGTTTCCACGCTTGTAAAATGCAGTCTTCTATATTAAAAATTTTGTATTTTTATCCGCAATTTTTTCATGCTTCGCGCGCACGATTTTGCCAGTCTCATTTTCATTCGATTTCATTTGCGCACAACTTCGACGAGAGCAGCACATTTATGGAGCTTATATGTCTTTCGAAGTTACTTTTTGACGATGCTTTGTGGAGTCATCTTTAAACGTTTCATGCCCCGACCAAACGATAAGCATTAATCCGCCCCTTGAACTTTATGTGGCCCGCAAAGAATATGCAAGAAATATTGTGGCCCGCGATGCTGTCAACCTTGGACCACCCTGAGCTAAATGGTGGACTGTTTATAGTTTATGTGAAAGGCGGTAGTTAACTATATACAGGTGCCAACGATTGACCGATAGAGAGCAAGCCATGGCGATAGCAAGGAAATGCCAATTAGGTACAGAACTTTAAATCGAAATGACAATGAACTGAATGTATTTCAAGCTGTAAATTCGCGCAATAGTACAGGGTGTCATAAAGTCTCTTTACAACTTAAAAAAATTATTGAAAAATGAAATGATGAGATATCGCAATAAGGTTTGTTTTATGTTAATCAGTATTTCATGAAGTTTTTATTGCCACTAAAATTTATTGTTTTAGACAAAATTTCTAAATTAACCGTTTAGATGTGCTTCGTGCAACTAATGGTGCCCATATAAAAGTGTATTCAATATTAAAGTAATGATATTTTTAATTATTTTTAATTAAATGTTGATTAAATGTTTAGAAGTGCATTTAATGTGTCAATAAAATCTTTATAAAATACTGAATAACATAAAACCAACCTCATTGCGATATCTCATCATTTCACTTTTTAATAATTCTTTAAATTGTAAAGAGACTTTATGGACACCCTGTATTTGATACACAAATGTCTTTGTTGTAAACAATATTCTAGACCAGCGGTTCTTAACCTTTTTCCTATACCTTAAAGTTTAAAGTACATTCTCAAGCTCGAATTTTTTTTTTTTTTTGGCGCCCCCATATCGTCTATATTATAAGAAGTGTCGGTAATATTGTGCTTCGCTAATTATTTTATTTTAGTTTATTGGCAACTTCCTCTATAGTTACTTCATTGTTACATCATTTGCTGTTTGAAGTCATCAGCGTAACGTGTCTGCGAGCAGACAGTGTGTTTTTTAAGTTTAGTTTAAGTAGTAGGCCTATGGTTCCGTTTTCTTCAACTTATAAAGCACAAAACCGACTTCATGTTGAATCTGACATACTTTGTACATTATCTAGTCTAGTACTTTACCAGACGTTGAACAACTCGCTGCCAAAGAGCAAGGGCAGCCGACGCATTGAATATAACTGATGTAGTTGGGTACACTATGCACGGATCTGTAATGTAGCTTAATAATAAATTTCAAAGCCAAAAAGGTCGAGTAGAATGCTGTCGATCTACTTCTTTAGAATGCTGTCGATCTACACCTTTTTGGCTTTGGAATTTATTATTAATAACTGATGTAATTTGTTACTTTTGTCTTTACTACGTGAGCACCATTTTTATATTGGGGGTAAATCTGATATTCATCCTTGTTGAAAGGCTAAAACATACAAAAAAGGTTAAGAACCCCCGATCTAAAAGACAGCATGGTTTAAACTTTAAAGAATAAACGTGTGAAAGACAACATCTCGTACATACGAAATTTATAGGGGATTTCTGACTTGGTAGTTGGCCGGTACAACGTTGATGTAATACACCGAACTGATATAGCCTATAGGCATTTTGGGCGTAGCGTGCAACAAAACGAAATATTTAGGTAGTAACTAAACATCTTTTTGATATTGTAAAATGTGTCTTAACAACTGATTATTACAAAGTTTTTGTACGCTTCAGTTGTTATTATTTCCTACATCCAACACATACTATACAGTAAGTAAGGTCAGTGAATCTGCACCTCTGGCTAATGCAACGAAGCCATTCAGCAGTATAAAATAAACAAGCGATAAAATGAACATTTTCGTCACGTTTTGTCCAAAATGGTTGTTCTCAAGGTTTTAGCCCATGAGCTCCCTAATCACAAGAGGTGTGACCCTTAAAAGCAATTTTATGGATTTACTTGCAATTTTATTTTCTCTATAAGCAAGGGTGAAAGTAGAATAATTTTTATTTTTTATCGAAAATTTTTTTAATTTTTTACGGAACCGCACGAAAAATGTCAGAGATGACTTATGCGAAGTTACGTTATAATGACACGTCTTAAACAAATAAAGTTAGAAACCTGAGGTTGTCGTGCAAAACGAAACAACTGAAACCCTAGTTACCATATCCAAGGAGATCGCAGGTTGGCCTGGTGCAAAAAAACAATTTTTACTGGTACGGCGTACCTGCAAAATTATTTAATCGGAACGCTGATTCCGGTAGCAATTACACTTACCAGAGAGTGCCGTTTCGGAACGTTCAACCTTACTTTTACCACTGGCTATGAAAGAATATATTCCTGCCTCCTAATATGATTTTAACATTTCCTATTATGACTTGCTTTTATACGTGACGGCGAATTTTTTCTTTTTTCAGAATGCTAAGCTCAATATTGGAACACAGCGCACTTGACCGTACTGTACCTGTTCTCCGAAAACGTGAATGCTTCACGCTGTTTCAACTTGCTATAGGCTATAACTAATAACCCCTTCAACCACCAAACCATATATCTGATTGGTTGAAAGTACATTTGTAAAGAGAGCTGGTATGTTTTATTTATGGCGCTATAAACCACAAGATTGCAAAAGGCTGCAAAACTATATTTGGATTGAATTTGGTACCTCTTGGGATCTGTAAAAGTGTCTGTCAGTCAGGAATTTGAATAACTTGTAGGCCTATGTACTCCATACAGACAGTAATTGAAAAAAATGTACAGATGTTGTGCTTGCAGACTCTTTCAGAACTTACACGCACTAAAATGATTCCTCGAACTAGGGTTTGAGAAACACTGGTACCTCAAAAATCATGCCCAAACTTATTCTGCATATCAATCAAAAGCTCTAATGCCTTTCTTTGACAATCAAAAAAATACAACGGAGTAGGTAGGATTTAGTTATTTTCCAACAACACATAACACACTGAAAATACACAACACAAATAAAACCAAGCTATATAAATATCTACTAGAGAGAAAAAGATAAACGGGGATACCGAAACGAAACAAGAAAAAACAAAAAAACAAATACGTATATTTTAGATTAATAACGAAGAACAACATTGAACGCGAAGGTATATAAATTTTTTTGCGGCAAAAGGAAAAACAACAGAAAACGACGTGCCTGCATTTTCCAGAGGACAATACAAGCGGAGATACACACGTCTCGGGCAAGCAACGGACACAAAACGACAGGTCGATAATAAAAGTGGAGGCTGCGAGAGAGATAGAGAAAAAGAGAAAGAGAAAGAGGAAAAAAAGAAACAGGACGGTTTGGGGAAAAAGTTTGCCTAATGAATATGGAGGAAAAATTGAGGGTCAGGGTTTCGGGGATATATATAGATAAAGAGCATTGCTATTGGAATAAGGTATTGAAGTCAGTTTGGCCATTTCGCGTAATCTCATAAAAAGAAGTAAAAAGTATGTGGACCGGGTAAAATTTCCTCTCGCGAAGGCTTTAGCTACTTAGCCAATCAAAACAGTCGGTGAATACATATATTTTTTACGACATCGCAGAGGTAAAAACGAAAAAGAACAGGCCGCCTTTATACGAAAGAAAATCGAAAACAACAAACGAACAATCAAACGAACGCCGATTAAAACCGAAAGATAAACAACACCGCGCTTGTTACAGTGTTTGGGGCTTGGTGAGATTGCAAAGCGAAAGAATAAGTGGTTTTCGATATGCCAAGAACGCCGCCGATAAACCGGGCTTATGCACCAACTGACAAAGTGGCTTGAAAGAACTGCCTTTCGCGACAGACGGGAGAAAACGTCTGCACACACACACTACAGTGACCTGCTTGGAACGAGGTTTTTAAAATAAATATTACAGAAAGAAATGTATAGAATAGAACGCGTTAAATAGATAGAGATATTTGTATATATGTAGATCGCTCTGTATAGATAATTTCCTAGACGAATAGTAGTAGCATTAGTGGGTTGTTTGCAAATGTTGAAGCAAGAATGAAAACAATTTTCTACTGGCGGACATAAAACACACAGAGAGATACACGGGAAATTTCACTACGAACAAAAAACGATAAAACCAACCACACTGAAAACAAAACTATAACGCCATTCATGCAGCCATCAGACCTGGCAAATAAAAATGGGCCATATTCAGATTGCTAACTTAATTTTTTTTTGTAGCTACTTATTATCACATCTTGTTTTAACACGTATAGCAGTACAAATCTACATAAAATTAAATGTTTGGTGTCAAATTAAGAAGTTCTTATTTTTTGTTAAAATAGCACAAAATTTAGCAGAACCAAAGCGCATTCCGAAAAAGAACACTTTAAAAAGCGATCTCTTAAAAACCGATGAATGCCATAAAATGTTCCTTCAGTTTGACAAACCTACCAGAAAACAAGCAGCGCAAAATGTTCTAATGATACAACACAGTGCTTTTTAAGCGTCAGCAACGTACAGCATAGCAGCTGCTCTTCTAAAAACTTTCCCGAAGCGAAAATACAAAATAAAAACACAGAAACGCACACGCACATATACAAGGTGTGGTCGTAACACTGATGCTCAAACATAAAAACGGACGGGGTATGCTTCTGGTTGCTGAAAGTTACGCGCGTTGCAAGAAAATGAAAACGCAAATAGCTCGCTTTTTACCGGGGAACATAACGCACACGCAATGGGACTGTTGAACGATTCTATTGTTGAACATATCTTAAAGAGATAAATAAACTTGATGATTTTTTTGTTAGGTGAATTATAAAAGACCGCAAAGCTCAATTACAACCTAGAAAATTTCGCACATTAATGTGAAATATAATGCCCTTTAAGCAAAAGCAACGGGTCACAAGTGCGGCATATTGCTGTGACAAGAAATAGCGACACCTTTTGTTAGCCATAGAGGCTCCTTTTTCTGCACGTAATAACCGACTCTGAATTTGACAAACTTTTTACTTTTTTACCGAGACCGCAGTACCGCTCAAGTAAATTCCTGCTATTAAACAACCGCAATACAGAACTGCCTATCCGTCAACATGCACAACAAAATTCTATACTCACAAAAACACACACGAACGAGGAGTCGGCTTTAACCACAACAACGAAAAGACAAAGAACTTTCCAGAGGGAGCAAAAAACACTGTTTTAGTCGGTTTTAAGGTGCTATTTCTGTATTGTGACAACGCGTATACATAAAGATGGGCCGTGTTTAGCCAAGTTTGGTTAGAAAGTCAAAAACGCGGGTAGTTTAGAAATCGCTGTTCAGAGCAGCCTTTCTTACGTTTTCTTTCTAACAATAATACTGAGACTAAAAAAATGTGCAAAATTATCACCGCAGGCGGCTGGTTTCGTCTCTAACTGCCTTCCTCACGCCGTCGACTGCGTTTTACCCTAGTAAGCCTTGCCGTCCACCTTGGGCCGCTTGAGCTGCACCTTGAGTCGCTTCATTGCGATCTGATAGCCGTGCATTGCCTGAATGGCGTGCTGCGCCGATAGCGCGTTACTGTAGCTTACGAAACCTGAAAAAATGAAAAGACAAGATTTTTTGTTTGCTGAAAAAAATGGTGTGGGGGGCGTGGGGGTTAAATTTAAGTTTATTATTTCGGGGGTGCCTTTCTTGCTTGGTTTCGTCAATCAATTTTGTTGCAAAAGTCAACGTCAACTAATGTCTATCCTTGAACACAAATAAATCTTGGATGATGCGTATGACTTTAGGTAAGCTTCTAAACTAAAAAATGAAAATGAAAACACAAGATTTTTTGTTTTCCGAAAAAAATGGTGTGGCTTTTCAGAAACGCGAATCGAGAACATGGTTTGATCCGCCACTTTTTAGGGAACGTTAATGGCTTTCAACAAGAATAATTGCTTTCTTATTTTTTAAGTACAGCAATACGCATTAGGTTAATATTAAGGTTAAACAGGAATCGGTCCCTAATAAAAAAAAAAACACTTTAAAACTACACAATAAAATAAACTATAAAAAAAATTGAAACTAATTTACCAAAGCAGGAATTCAACACAGCAATACGCATTAATAAAACATTAAAAATCGTAATCCCATTTGGCCGGGACAAAACTAAGAACACAGCAGAAACGCACCAAAGCATTTGCTGAGGTTGGTCTGTTTATCGATGAAGACCTTAGCGGAGACGACTGATCCGAAAGGCAGAAAAAGCTGAAGAAGATCATGATCGGTGAAGTGAGTGGGCAGGTGGTAGATGAAAAGGTTGGAGCCCTCTGGGCCTAAAAAACATCAGTTTATTAGTGAAAGTGATTGTTATTTGTATTGCAGCTAACATCCAAGTGGTAGTATACCCTTACTTACAATATTAGCTTTAAATGGCCCACTCTGATACCAAATACATGATCTAACTGAGAAATAAATCATTAAATGGTAGTTTTTTTATTAAATAGTACATTAGCAATAAAGGTAACTAATAAACTAAGTATCCAACATTCCAAGCACTATAGATTTTTTGGGGAGTTGTATCAATTTTGCACATTTCATTATATTAAACTTCGTTTATTTGACCATATTATATAACGGCAGCACTATATATATCGTTTTACCAATAATATCATACAATATTCCACTTGTATTGCTATATCGGTTTTAGTAAGATAATATGTTTGTCGATATATTATCTAGTAAACAAATTCGCTATTTTTGGGATTGCAATTTTGTCTTTTGCTTTCATTTACATGGCTGACTGATATAGCTTAGTGTATATATAATTATATATATATATATAATATAGATGAAGCAAAACAGCTGTGTTTAATTTTAAAAGGTTAAGATATAAGATATCACTAGTCATGACATAGTTAGCATTCCATAAAATTTTGATAATGCTAAGCATTTATAAACGATTGTGCCTTTTTAACAATTTTGCACAATTAAAAAAGCACTTAGCTAAGGTGCACCAAGTGATTGCACAATCAATCACACAACTTTCAAACAATCTTTTGGCAAGGGTTGATTAAGCGGTTAATGAAGCACAGATTCGACATTAAGATTCAATGCATAATAAAACTAGGATAACATTACCTTCTTTGTGACTTCCAGCAGCTGAATATGGCTGTTGGTCAAGTGAATCTACAAAAAACATAAATGATTGTCAACATCCAGTAGCCAAACTTTTGAAGAACTAGAGCTAGTGTTAATAAAGAATAATAAACATGGGTGGATAATTATCGATCATTCTGATATGGAATGAATATCAAAGCCCATAGAAAGGTAATATTTTGTAAACGTTTCATATAATATTGGAATGTTGAAAATAAATAAATAAAAAACTACTTAAATTGGTCACAAAAATACAAGTCCTTCTGCATAGGCTTTGACATTCATTGTGCAAATCAGAGTTAAAAAAAAAACTGTTTGTGGAGTGCTTACAATATAACTAAACTATTGAAAACGAACAGTGCCGTGATGTGGATAATACAAAACAACATGAAAAAATATCATGGAAACTATTTTTTAGGTAAACAGTTGTACAGTCAAAAGTATGTACAGTACATGGACACAGCAAAAACACAGCTACTATTAAACCAGTCAGATTGTAATAGTTCTTTGTTTCACTGTAAGTTTTCATTTAATTACCTTCCCTAAAGCTAAACTGAAAAGTTTAAAATAAGTTACCTTATGTTTGCAGACTAAAATCAATAAAATAACATTTTCACCTTTAAACTCACAAAATAGTCATGAATTCACCTTAACCTAATCAACATTTGTTAATAGCCCACAATATCAGTTATTGAATTCACAAGTCTAAGTACTACTACTTTTACAAAACTAAATCAACTTAAAAGTACTGACCACTATTGTACAAATTCAACTTAAAAGTAAAAAAACGGTAAATGTACTGAGTACTGACTACTACTTTAACAAAACTAATTCAACTTAGAAGTAAAAAAAGGTAAAAAGTATTGACCCCTATTCTACAAATTTAACTTAGAATCAGAGAAAAGGTAAAAGTACTGACCACTATTGTACAAATTCGACAAAACTAATTCAACTTAGAAGTAATGAAAATGGTAAAACAAACTCTTACAACTTGGTGAAGTGAGCGATGCCATGTTGGAGAGCAGGTTTCCTGGGTGATGGGGTCCGTTTAAAGTCGGAGGGGGCGTTTGGATGATGTCAAGCCCCATTTCCGAGTTGGAGTGCGATGTCAGGGCTAAACTGACCTGATCCAAGGCATTGCTGCCTGTTCGAGAACAGCCCCCATTGGTTACTCCAGCGCTCGGGAAAGGTGCTGGGCAGAAGTCGGGATTAAAGAATAAATGCTACTGGAGTAATCCATTATTATTATTGATTGGGTGTCCCGGAGCAATATTGCTTGAATTCAAACATTATAGAAACGCACTAAAGCAGCAGTTGCTTGGCTTAAAAGTTAAAGACCTGGATATACCAAACAACCAAAAAAGAGTTTAAATTTATATTTAGGCAAATTGCATTGTTTTAGGACACAATTCAAGTAAAAACAGTGGTAGTCTCATGCAAATATAAAATTATTCAATAACAAAAGGGTGACATATATTTTTATATATTTATAATGTCAGACTGGATTCTATTTTTCAAGCTTTAAATCACTTTACCTAACAAGTAAGAAATTATGTGTGGAAAAAATCTGTCGGCATTGCACTTTGTTTAGAAGCTTAAGCTAAGTTCAACATATTATGTTCTAAAACACTTTTTAAGTAAGAAATCCACCGAGACAGTAAAATGTAAATAAAACATCGCCTTAGAATCACATGATGTTAAGATTATTTATAAAAACAGGTATAAAACAAAAAATTGTTTCTTAAAATTGTTACAGAAATATACATGTCACCTTTTGAATAGGCATCATCAGTTTATTTTTAAAATATATTCTATTTGATATAAGGCTAGTTGCAAACGCCACGTCCAAAGGAAGTGCAATCAACAATCTTAAAATTTAAAAAAACTAAGACACGACTGGAAACTACACGTTGAAAGATAACATATGGTTGTTTTTTACTTACAAGGACTCGAACTCAGATTGGAGCTGAACGGCATTCCGTATGAATTAGACACAGGACAGGGGGAGGGCATGTTATTGCTAGTTGGAAGGCTGTTGCTGCACAGAGCAGTTGCTAGTGCTTGCTGGATCTGAGACGGTGTGAGGGTGCCTATGTTGCAAAGCAAAACCAGGGGATTAGTACCAGGGTTCTTGTGAGATTAACTAAGTGCTTGAGCCACCATTATTGCAGTGCTTTGTTTTGCAGGGCCTTAACATATTTACAGAAGTTTTTGAAAATAAAAAATGTTAAGATTAACACTGAGTTTGCTAAACCTAATATTGATGTAAGCGCTTTATGACCTATTTAATTGTGTAAGCATTCTATTACTTGCGGTTATACGGTCAAAGGTCACTGAGCACATGGTGCCTTGACATGTAACTTTGTCGCTTCGACAGTTGGTGTTACTACCTTGTCGTGGTAGGAGCTCACTTTTGCAGCAGCCAAACATAGTTATTTGTATGTGTTTGGCAATGATGTTTAACTTACACTGCTGCTGTTTCTGTTTAAATAACATTGTTTTGTATTCATTTAAATTAAGGACAAGAGTTCACTTCTGTAAGCCTTTGTGTTTTAATAAATTTCTGTACACTGATAAAGACTTCAGTATCGGATCGGATCCATTACTTTTCCAAAAACACCGCATTGTGTGAAAAGATTCTAGTTGCACATTCAGTAAATTCGGTTGGACCAAGTACAAAAAGTAATCCGATGTGTTTAGTCTTATATTGATATAAAAATAGAATGTTTGGGTACACTATGCACGGATCTGTAATGTAGCTTTATAATAAATTGCAAAGCCAAAAAGGTCGAGTAGATCGACAGCATCTTGATTTAAGACGTTTAGATACGAGCTTGTATCATCTTCAGTTGATGTGGCTGAGAAGCACATTAAGCATCACTTATAAGAGATGGGACGCAATTGTTATCGGTAATAGAATGTTTATTATAATAATATTAATAAGTATTGATGACAGGATTGGCCTTAAATTCAAAATAACACTCGTCGGCGGACGACCTTAACCAATCAGCACTTGCCTGAGCATTATTACATCCGCCCCAAATGTTGGCATGTCATTTGAGAATTTTGTGCAACCAAATTGTTTTTCTAACATAATTTAACCTGCTTTTCTATTTGGGTATAATTACATCAGAGTAATAATTGCATAGGACTTATACCATGTGCGATACACTTGTCAATTCTCTAAATGCGAAGCATATATCATAGCGATTGATGAAATAATTGGCCTTTAATTTGCGGCAGTTATCACAATTCGTCTCAAATTTAGTCCAACAAGTCTAACAACAACTGATTTAGGCATAAGGCAGTCACCAGTCGGTGAGTGGGCGTCAATCAGCACTCGCATAAAGCTAATTGCACTCATATTTGCAAGCAGGCGAGTCCATTAGCTTTATGCGATTGCTGATTGACGCCCACTCGCCCGACTAGTGACTGCCTTAAGCCTAAATCAGTTGTTGTCAGAGTTTAAATCCCAACCCTGGATAATACTATCATAAACAATCTGCCTATCTTGTGCAGCCAAACTAACATCATGAACTTAAATCCTATCCAAACCATTTTTTAAAGTTTGTATTATTTACTTTTGAAAATCTGTCATGTTGCAGTTTAATTGTTAACATGTAAATTGGAATGTTCAATAATATTGGATCAGATACGATGCCAAGGGTGGTATTAATGTTGTTCCTGGACTAGAAAGGTAACAATTTGAGCTGGTTAAACTTCTGAACCCTAAAGCAAAGTTTCGCTCAATAACCTGGGAAAATTAACATTGGACATTTCAGTCGAGTTTACTTGTTTCTGTATAGCAAGGGTGTCATTTGGTATCAGATCAGATCGCGATTCTTTTTGTCCAAACTATCGGGGATCTGTATCTGGTTAAAATGTACCAGATATCCCTAGCTGCCAAATAAACAACAAAACTGCGACTTGGTGCAAAATTACCATCTATTTCGGCTGTAAAACTTAAACACATTTACATAGGGAAAATGTGTTAGCAGGTAGGCACATTGGAAAAGCCAAGTGAAAGTACTTACTAGGTGGGTGATGGTTCATACCAGGGGTGTTTGGACTAATACTGCACGATGCGAAAAGCTGCAAGGCAAAATACAAAGATTCTTTTGGAATTATAATAGTGTGGAAGTTTACGTTCTACATTAACAACAAAATTACTGAAAGTTAAGCAAAAAAAAAAAATAACTCTTGAAAAATATATCTGACACTGTAACAAATCACTTCCAATCTAAATTTGAATATCAATATTAAACAATGATAATGAAATAAAACTTACAGTAATACAGTATGGGAAAAAATACAGCATTATTGTTAGCACTTACTGCAGCAATACCAGCAAGGTTTTTAAACTGATTAGAGAACTGGTTGAGCTGTTGAGCCATTTGCGACTGCATTTTTTTTCTTTCCTTGTCTTTCGGTGAGTCAGCGATTTTTACAACGATAGGAGCAGAGCAACCCTACCATGGCAAAATCAGAAAATCTGTTATGTCTCTTTAAATGTTTCAAAACGAATACAGGTAAAACATTGTTTATTAATATTTTCTTTCAGGTGAAAGTTATGTAATAATATTAAGATTGCGAGCAACGTTTAAAAATACAATCAAACCTCCATGGTTGTAGATTGGTGCATGTGTCGCATTGCGTTGTGTGCCGAAATTCGTTTGCTGAATGTCACGAATGCACAGCCTTTGCTCATGCCTTCTGCACTGACCAAAACCTGATGGATTATTTAAAAATGATCAAAGGCTTATAATATGAATCTCACTAATGGCAACTCTTTTTGGAAATAGTATTGAAAATAAACCAAGTAATGCCAAACAAGAAAAATGAGTAAACATGTTTAACAAAATTTCTACACCATTCCTATAGTATATATCAGGGCTGTGGAGTCTGCTAAAAATAACCCGAGTCCGCCTCCCGAGTCCGAAGTAGTAGATGTTGTTTCAGTTTTTTATTTATTTTAACCATAATCAAATATATATTCAACATGCAAATTTAATTTGGACAATGTCTAGATACAATTAAAAAATCATGGTGAAAAATTGAATCATTTCAAGAACAAATAATAACCCTAATGGAAAGCTTTTAGGCAGTCTAATACTAAATCCCTAATTTGTTTGTCCTAATAGGAGTCCAATGGCTGTAGAAGATGTTCAAAATTGTTTCAACCAGAAAGGCTAATTAATATTTTAAAATGTCAGGCCTGTAGTTGCTAGTAGTTCAACAAAAACCTAGCTCTTACTTATTAAAGTAAAAATGAAATGTCCTTTATTTTTTTAAAGCAACAATTTTCATTTACATTATATATATATGTATATATATACTTTCTTAAATGACAAAATATTTGCTTTCTGGAAGTTGGCTCAATAATAAACATGTATAATTTTTTAACAAAAATATTGAAACAAAATTTAGTTAGGGAATTTGTTGCACATTTTGCAAAATATAAATAGTTCTGCATAAGCTAGGGGCAAAATTCAGAACTTTCTTTTCATTAATTGAAATTCCTGTTGTGACAAATGACAAGCAAAATAGTGTTTCATATAATTTAACAAAACAATATGTTTTTAGTCTTAAAACCAACAAGATATGATTAAAACCAGCACTACAATGCCACAACGACAAGGCAGCAAAATCAATTTACTCTCAGATGAAGTGTTAAATGACATCCAGGCCATGTGCTGATTCTGCTGATTGGTGGATATCACTTGCACATTGACCCATTTATTTACTCATTAGTTGCACTTTGGACCACCACCTTACTCCTTGGAGTGTTTTTACAACAATATTTACACTTGTGGCAATCACTTTTTTAGAAAAACTAATGTGTGCTCGATGGTACTATTGTAATGTCCAGTACAAAATACTAACTTATTTTTTATTTCATTGCAGGTTATAAAACATAATTTAAAGACTTGATAAATGTTTTTTTATGTATTCTACCAACCAAACAAAGTATGTTTTTACAAAATATATACTGGATAATTGTATATAATATATATATAACAATTTACAACAGATAAGCAAATATATCTTTTCATGAGTTTAATGGTGAAAATAACGGCCCAAATAGACGTTAAAAGTGACATGCTTTATTTTCAAACGTTTCGGCAATTTCTAATGCCATCATCAGTGATCATAAGTTTAATGGTGAAAATAACGGCCCGAATAAATTTGCCGAAACGTTTGAAAATAAAGCATGTCACTTTTTATGTCTATTTGGGCCGTTATTTTCACCATTAAACTTATGAACTGATCTTTTCATGTATTTTGTATTTTGTATTGTAAATCATTACCTAAAAGCAATTACATCACTTAAATTGAAAATAAATAATAATAATGACTAGCTCTTAAAAAGGCAAAGTCAGCTTAAAAATTCTGAAAGCCTTACCCGACATTCTTCAACATTTCCAAACTGTGAAAACATCATCCGAACGTCATGTTCAGTTAACTTCTTACTTATCATGCCCACAAACAACTTTCGATCTTCACATTTGTTCTCCGAATCGGCCGGTTTCATTTGTACACAGTGGTGCATCTGGTTAATCAAAGGATCATATTAAATTCTATTTTTATAAAAAAACTATATTTATACCTTAATTCCTTACTAGTTTCAGATTAAACCTCAGAAAACAACTAACCATTCATTTGACCGAAACAAAAGATTTTGACAATAAGAAACACCAACTGTATCTCAGTAAAAGGGAAAACATATAGAATCCTAAATAAAATTTACTGACAAGTTTAATATCTAGCAGAATGCAATAAGATTAAATGTACATTGTGCGGCGCTAAAATAATCAGCACAAAAGATAGTGATTTACCGTTGCTTTGAATGTAAAACAGCCATATGCATTTAAGTGTTACAGTTATATGCTGGTATTAATGTTGACCTAATTTACGATAGTCGCTGAGTAAATGCATTGATAAAGACCCTTTGCAATAAAACAATTTAACTAAGACATTGATATAGTGCTTTAAACTGAACTCATAAACCTTTACAGGATACGCACAGCTTTAAAAGGATCCATTATCTAAACAAATTACTATTTTCAGATACATTATTTCAATTAAGAAATGTCAATACAAGCAATCTGCATTTTTTCATAACAAAACCACTTAACCTTTTGATGCTTAACATCTACAAGTCAAAATTCAGATTGGAATGAGGTAATACAGATTGACTATAAAATATTAAATTTTACTTACACCAGGTAAAGTTTTGATGTTGTGTAAAGCATTCTGTGCATCTAATGCAGCCTTCCTTGTGTAAAATGTAACAAAACAGCATCCTAGAAAAGTCATACTCATAAACGTGACACAAGTTGTGAATGTTTGTTTATAGTTTTTTATATCTCATGATAAACTGTTAAACCTTAAAAAAGGGGATACAACCATTGTCTTTTTGATAACCATCTTGAAAAACATTGTCCTTATTGTTTTTCTTAAAAAACAAAAAAGGGGCGACTTCAAAAAGTTACTTTCTGTACTACATCGCATAACTTGCAATTGAAAGTATAAAAAGTTAGCTTGCCTACCTTTGCTAAGCACACTGCCCTTCTCGCGTAGAATGTTTAGCTGGAAAATAGGTCCATATACTTCGAGAAGGTCACGGACTTGACTTTCGGTCCACGCTTTCGGAATTTGGCCGATGAACATTTTGATAGCGTCAGGGTCAGGTTGGTCACAGTGTGCTGCATTTGACGGTCCCTGGTTTAGGTAATCTGGCCCAAAAACAAACAGGTTGTTTTACTATTTGAATTTATTATTTGCAGTGTATTTACTTTCCAGTGACTTAAATATAGATTGCCTATATATAGACTTTAAACCTGTTGATGAATTACAAAATTAGAACGCTTTAATTACAAATAATGTTGTTTATTTGATTAAAAGTCTTATGTATATATATATATATATACCTATTTTTATATGAGCTTATGTTTCGACATAACAATGCTTTTTTAATGCGGAAAGTAAATGAAGCAATAAATAATAGCTTTTATTGAATTTCAGAAAGGACTTTATTTATGCAATTCTTGATCTTTTGTTAAATAATCTCTTTTTGCAAAACAAGCAATTTTTTGCAGAACTAATAAATGTATCACCTGAAGGACCATTCATCATAATGATGCTTTTTGTTGGGCTTTGTTGTAGAATTTTATGCTGATCAGTCTGCGTATTAAAATAATAGTATTTATATATATATATATATATATATATATATATGTAATTTTTAAATTTTATCAAGCAAAGGTTAATTTTTTTTCTCGTAGAGAAAGTCTCTCAGAGGGAAAATATGGAAAAATTATTTCATTAGGGAAAGGTCATGTAAGCGCTCTGTTATTAAGCATCATATTTCCAAATCTGTACAGTCAATTTTTTATATACTGTCAGTCTGTCAATCTTCTTTAAGTTCAGAATGGAGACACTAATTGACTTCATAAATAGTTATAGATAGTAAATGTCTAAATGGTCAAAAGATTTATAAAATAGCTTTTTAAATTTAAATCTTCAAGAAGCATTTAGTTTTCTATAATCAACAAACACTGGTTTCAATGGTGTAATTATACAACTTATACACACCTGGGTTTATTTGATAATTGAACACAGTAGGGATGTAAGCTTCATTTAGGCCCAAGTGCTACTAAACAAGTCCAGCCATATCCATAATGAACTAGTCAGAAAAAAGGACACCAAAACTAAACCTTTACCCCTGAAAGAACATATTTGTGCAATCAATGACACTATTTAAGTTTATTTAATGTTCCTTATAATGAAATAAGAAACATAAAATCCAATAGCACTGACTATTATTAATATTTAAGTTTAAATCATATATATATATGCAATACAAATTGTACTTAAAACATGAGCATCATTCAGTCTTTTTTTCTTAAAACACTTTTAGCCAAGCTGTTAGGTGTGCACCCCAATTACCCAGTCTACATTATATGGCAGGTACACACCTGCATATTTTTCTAAATAAACTTGTGTGTAAAGTGGAGTTAGTAATTGCACACCTCAATCTCAGCTAAAACAACTCTGGTATATTTGTTACAAAAAAACTTGCACAAGGCCATAAAAACGCCAAAGTATGTAGACTGCACCACTACAATTTAATGTTACAAGGCTGAGGGCTTTTGGGTGACTTTTGATAGCATCAACTAAAATTTACACTATACAATATAGTTCAGGGATCTGGGTGCAAAATTGACAACATTTTACAATATATAAATCTAAATTAAAAGTGGCAAAACAATGTTCAGGCACTTAGCAAAAAAAAACGACCACGAATATTTATTGGTATTTTGCATATATTTGGTGTTCTTTACAGTATGTCAACCAAGGAGTATTAAAAGTAACCTTCCAAAATTTTCACGGCAAACCACAGTTTAAATAAAAAAACATTTTATTTATACGTCTCATACTAAGCTTTTCAGAACCTGAAATATTAGTTTTAAGATACTCTAAGGTCCACAGTGACATACATTCAATCAATCTTAATTATCTCAAAATAAAATTTAAAAATTGATTTAAAACCAAGTCAACGTTTTCTGCAAATCAATAAGATGTATACATTAGGTTCTGTTGCAAAGTGGCGAAACACTTATCTCGAATTATCAAAATACATATTGAGATTATCATTTCGAACTTTGACCTCAACACCTAAGCAGGAAGGCTGTCGCCGCAAAGACCTTTCGTACTGAATCAAGCAACTAACAAACATGAAAAGAACGAATTTACTTTAAATTTACGACATTAAGTTGTATTGGAACAGAACTAAATCACAAAAAGTGTACTGTTTTGGACAAAAACGACACTATTTCCTCTCTTTACGCTCTGTTGACGGTGATCTCCACAGAAAGGTAACATTACCAACAATTATCACTAACAGAAGTCTCTATTGCGAAACAATGGAAAAATAGAAACGGAAAACTCGAAATACTAAATTTAAATTTGAAATGAAGAAACAGATAAATGCAAGAAGTTAAACCAAATTTATATTGAGATTAATTGCTGTAATATGATGTTCTTAATTATTTGTTTATTTTAAACACTTTATCCAATTATTGTAGCAAAATTATTATAAACACGACAGGCACCGAAGGATATTGATAGCAGTACACTTCTGCTCAGTGATTCGTGACTTATAATTGGATCTATAGGGAAAATTTGTTTAAATATCCGATTTAGATTTAGATTTAAAAAACGCTTTTTAAAGTATACTTTTCCGAATGCGCTCGGGTTTTACCAAATTGTTTCCTATTTTAAAAGGAATAAGAACTTCTTATCATTAATTTGACACCAAAGATCCCATTTTATGTAGATGCGATTGGGTACTGCTATACGTTTAAAAAAAAGATGTGATAATGAATAGCTACATAATTCTTTGAGTACTGAAAATTAGCAATCTGAATGTAGCAGTTAGCCTACTTTTACGTCACTATACACGTGACCGTTGTCCACTGACGCGTGACCTAACGCCGAATCGTGCGCTTTGATCGTTTCGCATTCATTCTATTTTATACGTATTACTGATTAGCGGCTTGAATCACCGCTCTGTTTATCGCTGTGTTTCTGAGATTTGTGAATATACTCAAAGAGCAACTATCTACTGAGTGGATTGTCTTTGCCTAGAGTACAAGAAGTTAACAGGTATTCTAGCGGCCTGCTCCTTTGGTGTCGGATTAAGAATTTGTAAGAGACTTAGGCAGCCGTCGGCCCTCGTCTATAGGGTCAGCAGCCTTCTTATAGCTCCCTACAAAATCTCCACGCGTCACTGAATATGGCCCAATTTTATTTTACCGGTTTGATATTGCATCAATGGCGTTATAGTTTTCTTTTCAGTGTGGTTGGTTTTATCGTTTTTTGTTCGTAGTGAAATTTCCCGTGTATCTCTCTGTGTGTTTGACTCCGCCAGTAGAAAATTGTTTTCATTCTTGCTTTAACTTTTGCAAACAACCCACTAATGCTACTATACTCTACGTGCAGAAAAAAATTTAGCCGTTTATCTATACAGAGCGATATACATATATCTCATCTCTATCTATCTAACATTTGTTTCTGTAATATTTATTTTAAAAGCCTCGTTCCAAGCAGGTCACTGTAGTGTGTGTGTGCAGACGTTTTCTCTCGTCTGTCGCGAAAGGCAGTTCTTTCAAGCCACTTTGTCAGTTGGTGCATAAGCCCGGTTTATCGGCGGCGTTCTTGGCACATCGAAAACCACTTATTCTTTCGCTTTGCAATCTCACCAAACCCCAAACACTAACAAGCGCGGTGTTGTTTATCTTTCGGTTTTAATCGGCGTTCGTTTGATTGTTCGTTTGTTGTTTTCGATTTTCTTTCGTATAAAGGCGGCGTGTTCTTTTTCGTTTTTACCTCTGCGATGTCGTAAAAAATATATGTATTCACCGACTGTTTTGATTGGCTAAGTAGCTAAAGCCTTCGCGAGAGGAAATTTTACCCGGTCCACATACTTTTTACTTCTTTTTATGAGATTACGCGAAATGGCCAAACTGACTTCAATACCTTATTCCAATAGCAATGCTCTTTATCTATATATATCCCCGAAACCCTGACCCTCAATTTTTCCTCCATATTCATTAGGCAAACTTTTTCCCACAAACCGTCCTTTTTTCTTTCTCTTTCTCTTTTTCTCTATCTTTCTCGCAGCCTTCACTTTTATCATCGACCTGTCGTTTTGTGTCCGTTGCTTGCCCGAGACGTGTGTATCTCCGCTTGTATTGTCCTCTGGAAAATGCAGGCACGTCGTTTTCTGTTGTTTTTCGTTTTTCCGTAAATCTAGTAGATATTTATATAGCTTGGTTTTATTTGTGTTGTGTATTTTTCATGAATTTCCGCGGAATCATTACAGTCCGTGTAAGTTCTTTAACAGTCTGCAAGCACAAAATCTGTAGATATTTTTCAATTACTGTCTATATATAGAGTACATTAGGCCCTCAAGTTATTCAAATTCCTGACTGTCCGACAATTTTACAGATCCCAAGAGGTACCAAATTCGACGCCAATAGAGGTTTGCAGCCTTTTGGAGAAGCCATAAATAAAACATACCAGCTCTCTTTACAAATGTACTTTTGACCAGTCAGATATATAGTTTGGAGGTTGGAGGGCGATTTTCAGTTTGGTTAGATTCATTAAGCAAGTTGAAACAGGGTAAAAGTAAGGCCGAAGTGTGTTATGTTCCAATATAGTATTTTGAAAAAAGCAGTCACTCGTAAAAGCAAACCATAAATCCGTTAAACAAAACTCTTGGTTTGGTTAAAGAAAATAAACACCCACATAAGGTATATGGCTTTGAATTTGTCATTCTTTTCAGCCATGCAAAGAAACTGAATAGCGCTATGTACAAAAAAGAAAAAAAGATATTAAGGCAGGAAGCTATTCTTTTATATCCAGTGGCGAAAATACGGTGTAACCGTACGGAACAGCGTTCTGGTACTAAGAATTGCTGTTGAAACGGCGTTCCGGTTATTGAAACGTGGACAAAAATGCTTTTGTACCAGACCAACCAGGATTAGTAAAACAAGATGGTAAAAACTAAAAAAAGCAACTTTAGTTTTCAGTTGCTAAGTAAAGTTTACTTGCATTAAGTCATCTCTAAAAAATTTCCATGCGTTTCGGTAAGAAAGTTATTCTACGAATCTACGTTCATCCCTGCTTACAGCTAAACTAAAATTGCAAGTAGGCTAATTTCACAAAATCGCTATATTAATATAACTGAAGCGTACAAAAACTATGTTAATCCGTTTGTTGAGCCACATTTTGCAATATCATAAAGATGTTAAGTGACTACCTCCGAGTGCAAATTTGTTATGTTTTAAAGTAGCAAATATTTCGGTTTGTTGCACGTCATGCCTGAAATGTCTAGGTCAGGGGTTCCCAACCTTTTTGGCTTCTCGTACCTTTTTGTCAGGTCAGAGCGTTCTTCGTACCCCCAAAAAAATTCTGATGGAATTTTTCAGCTATATAGGCTAGTGCTAAATGACTTTGCTTTTATAGCTCAATTAAAAGTTAAACTGGTACTTTACTAAACAATTCAAAAAAATCAGAAATAAATTAAATGCAGTTATTTTGTTTGTCACTTCTCAGCGAGATATTTGTTGCTGCTTCATTGATAAAATTCGCTCAAACGATGGTTCGATTATACTCAAGGCAACGCGTAAATCATCTGCAGGTAAAAAACGCATTGTTACAAAACAATGAGATTTCTTACTAAATAACAACAAGTATTTGTAGATAATTGTTGTTGATTTTTTAAAGCCTATATTATAATGGCATACAATCATTAACAATTTCAAAATAAAACTGTACTGTGAAATTTGTTTGAAAAGCTGTTCTGTGGCCCAAGGATCTTCGTACCTCTTGATGTTCAATCTCGTACCCCCAAGGGGTACGGGTACCCCCGGTTGGGAACCCCTTGTCTAGGTCTACTCTAGGCCATAGCAGTTTGGTAAACCACACCAACGTTGTATCTGACAACTACCAATATGAGAGAATTTATATCGAGTTTCGCCTTACGATTCGTAAAAGTCGGAAATCTCTTACAAACATGTCCCAATAACGTTGTCCTTCACTGCTGGTTTATTCCTTCAAACATGCAATCCGTCAGTTACATGCAATAACGAACAGCTTAAATTTGTCTTAGCGACTTTATCGATTATCTATAATATGTTTCGAGCGCAGTAAGGCATGAGCTGCTATATGGAATTTTCTTAAATGAATAGACACACTTACCCTTCACGTGATAGGATTAAAAATTTGAGATCATATGTTTGGGATCTAAAGTCGCTTTTCGTGCTGAAAACGGTATTATAGTGGCGATCAAATGCGTTTGCATTAGTTTCGTTGTGATCCCTGGGTCTGGTGTCAAAAATTTACAACGTAAAGTCTTATGTGTTTCAATTACACTTGAGCAAATTTGCAGCTCCAAGTACGCTCACTTCGTTTTATCGTCGTTTTAATACTCCTAATTACTAAATTCGGGTTTTAAACATAAAATAAAACTTGCTATTAACTTGGCTTGCTGTCTATTAGTCATTTGTTGGAACCATAGATAGATCTAGTCGGGTGTTGAATAAACCATAAATGGTCCATCATTTGGCTATACACTATACATATATGTATCCTACATGACACGAAACGTTTTTAAATAAGTAAACATGTTGTTTTTGTCAAAAAAAATTTATCTGTAGGGTGTCGCTCGAAATATGTTGTTAGTTTAACCGGAAATCAAGCGTTTTTAACATATCGGTAAAACTTGTGTTAAACGTAGTCCGTATTCTGTTCATATGTTGTTTGGGGAACACACGGTAAGACCTAAAAAAAGCAATAATACCTGAAGCAGAAAAATCTATAAAACCATATTATTAAAACTAACGAGAGTAATGCCAAATACGTCGTATATCCGTGACAAAATAGGAACTTAATCGTCTGCGAAATAAGTCCTAAATTCATCGGAATAAGGCCTAAAAGGCCAAAATAACGGCTGAAACTGTAGGAAGAGGGTATGGGACGATCGGAGGCCATGGGTCTGGCATTGGCCGTTGTGGTGTCGACGTTTAGGCGCCCTAGTTTGAATGGCGCCGCTGTTTTGGCACCGGATATTTTGGGCTGTTTGGGGTTATTGTTGGGTAATGGGTTGGTGTCGTAAAAAATATTAGGGGAGCTAGTGATGAACTTAAGGGTGGGTTTTGCTGTTAGGTAAAATGTTGTATAGGCCTGATTCTGGCAATTTAGGTATTATTCCGACAGGTTTAGGTCTTAATCCGTATGTTTTTTACGACTATTTGGTATTAGTGCTATAGTGTGTTTTATTCTAACGCTGACGTTGTTCTTTTGGTCTTATGGCTGGAATCCATTGTTTGGTATTGCGGCGGAACATTCAGAAACTCTATTGAATAGTTTGTTGTTGTGTGCGCGTTTCGTTATTATGTGGCCCGAAAAAAATTTTTTTTTTTTCCTGTCAATTTTTTTGTGGCTCACTTTTGACAAGGAAAAAAACATAGTTGGAACATGAAATTTTCACAACTGTTAAATACCCTACCAAAGTTGTTTTTAATATAAAAAAATTTGCCCCGGTTCTAAGGGGTGGTTTTTAAGGGGGGCAAAACATTTCTTGTTAATTTTGGTTTTAAGCACTTTTCAGAGATAAAAAAATGTAAAAAAAATCTGATCTATTTACGGATGATGGATACATAACATATACAATACTAAGTAACAAAATTTTAAACCTTACCCCTGAACTGTCCATCCTGGGGGTCAAAATGCAAAACACTTTAGGAAATTTCAATGATATATTTACACTGGAAGGAAATGACATAAAAATCTGATATTTCAGAAATGTTAGAGAACCATTTAAAGTTGATGTTAAAATAAACTTTTACCTTTTGAAAAAGGGGGAGTATTTTAGAGGGGTAAAATTAAAATTCGGCCGTTTTTGTGTTTGGAGGTATCTTAAAAACTAAAGAAAACATTGTTAAATAGTTTTCAATTATAAAGACAAATTTTAGGTTGCTTCACAGCAAAATTTTGACGTTCAACTCAAAATAATTAACACATGGGGGAAAATAATTAACCAAAAATATAGAAATTAAAGTGATTTTTTGATGGAAAAAAAATTGCAAGCAGAGTGGTGTACACTGCCTGGCAAATTTTTCATTTAAACTTGCGGCGGTGAAATATGTTGTTTTGTAAGATCAATAAGTTATTTTAATAAGAGAAGCCTCTTTCTAAAAGGCAAGTCGCACGCGCTTAGTTTCACTAAGACGAGACACTTTGCACAATGAATGTTGCACGCGTTGGACAAAAAAAGCACAGCAGGGAGCCAGCCGCTTCGCGGCCAGAATAAAGCAAGCGATATGAACGAATTCTCTATTGAAGGTTTTCTGCCGCTAGATTGGAGTAGATAGCTGTTAAGACCTAAATCGATTACGTCACACTATTGACTTTTGTCCCCAATGAGAGGCGTGCAAGATAAAAATGTCAAATATTTTTAATTATAAAGAGAAGTTTTAGGTTTGCTTCGCAGCAAAATTTATACTAAGACCACTGGCAATCAATCTTGTAAAAGTGTACCATGTCCAACCTATAACACGCTTCGGGCCACATCCGCTTTTTTGCAACTTCGGGCCACATCCGCTTTTGCCTGCTAAAGCACCGAAACTGGAAGCACAACATTGGGAGTATATGGACACTGACAAATAAGACCCGTTTAAAGAATATAGAATAACCAAGGTATAATTCACCCTGGTAAAGTATAGCGGAACTGCGCTATACCCCCCTGGTATAATATAGTAGAACCGCGCTATACCCCCCTAGCAAAATATACAAAAACCGCACACCTTGTCTAGTTTACCGTTGTAATTACGCCGAATCCGTGCCTTATTTAAATATGTTCCTTAGTTTGGTCAAATCGGTCCGAAAATCGGAACATCTTATCGCCACTAAAAATAACAAAGTGAATGACTTTCTCTGCAAGCGGACAGGGCTCTTTCAAAGCCCAGTACACGTAAGCCCGAATCCCCAGCTGTATTTTAATGCCTCCCTACTAAATCGTCTCTTTCTGACATGTGTTTGGTCTCGTCTCTTTTTTTCTTTAGCACTCGTTTTGTTAAAAAAAAAAAACGTTGTTAACATATAGGACATAGGGTTTTATTAATTTAAACAAATTAAATTACATTTCCTTGCGAAAAGCTAAATTTCCTTGCGTTTTTCCTTGTTAGCTTTGCAAAAATTAAAGTTGTACTTTGAACACATTCAGCCGTTTTTGCTGCCCGGCACATATTGTTTGGCGGTGAAATATTTAATTAAATTGTAGAGTTCAAAGGTTTCTACCTGGCATTTATGACAAAGATTTTGTGAGAAACGCCGGTTTTACAATAGAGCGTAAAATGCACGAAATACAAGTATTAAAGCGATCAGCCTATATAATATCGTTTAGGCTTCATGTCGCGCAATAATAAACGCGATATAGCCTACACGGAAATGAAAATAAACCGTCACAAACGACAAAGGAAAACAAATGTGACAAAGTGTAGACAAGTGTATCAAAACGAAAATGCGATCGGGCTAAATTGGTCAAAATGCGTCGATATGTAACAGTGTGGATATGTATATCGAATGCCCGGGATGTTAAAAATTGAAAAAAAACGGAAGTGAATAGACTCAGCTGAACTGTGTACCAAAATGTTGCGAGTGAAAATTCAAGTCCGAACCATATACTATGCATAACAACAGCACCACACACACACTCGTTCGCAATTGTCCCACATATACCCACATACCAGAGGTAAATCGTTTGGTGCAAAAATAGAAACAGGCCAACTATAAAAGCCCAGCGAAATCTTTTGACTTGAAACACCTACGGCTAGGCGTTTCCGATAATATGGGGTCGGAACCGATGTCCATGCCAAGAGGTGGTATAGGTTTCGATAAAACGCCAAACTGTGTGAATAAACGAAATTTTTGCCCAAAAACCTAAAGGTAATTTTTTTAAGTATTAAGGTATTTTTAATTTCTTTAATTTCACTAATTTATTACAGCAATGACACTTTTTGAGAGAGGGTAAGTCAAAAAATATTATGTTTTCTGTTTTTTGTATTTCACAGAATACTTGACCTGACCTTAGACTTATACATATATAATTCACACGCTTTTGCGTTTAAAACAAGAAAGTATATCTAACTATACTGGGCTTTGCAATTCTGCTGTAAGCCAACATATCCTTGGTGAAAATGCCCGTTTAACGAATACGATACGCGATACCAACCGGTATTATCGGTTGCGATCCGACACGAATTAAACGCGTTACTGGATACTCCATCATTAAAAAAGTACTGGATACTCCATCATTAAAAAAGTACTGGATACTCCATCATTAAAAAAGTACTGGATACTCAATCATTAAAAAAGTACTGGATACTCAATCATTGATAAAGTACTGGATACTCCATCGTTCGGGCGTTGAAAATCCTATTCATTTAAAGCAGGGGTTCTTAAACTGGAGTCCATGGATCCCTTGGGGGTCCATGAACTAGTTTTAGGGGGTCCATAAAGGCCTAATTAAACAACTAAGGTATACTTAAGAAGTAATTAATTTTTCAAAGAAAACACTTTAATTACAAATTAAACGGTTTTGCACTGAATGTATAGTTAGACTCCATTTAACTTTCACATTTTTCGGACCGAAATAAACAGAGTTATGAAATCTATTTGCATTGTGACGTCATTTTAGAGCATTTCTTGCCTACCGGGGTCCATGCAAAGCAAAAAAAAATTAAGGGTCCGCGGTAAAAAAAAATTAAGAACCCCTGATTCAAAGGGTGACAGTAAACTGAAATGGATTGAGGAGGAGAAGATGTCATATACGTAGTTCGACCTTCTCAAACGAATGCATGTGTAAAAAATAGTATTTTGGGATAAAAGGAAAACAATATCGTGTAATAAACGCATGACCTTTAAAGGATTAAAACAGGATCTTTGTCATTTTAAAATACCTAGGTAAAATAATAAAGAAGTGATGGGTTTGCATATAGACGCTACTTAAACCAGTACAAAATAATTCAAGGTAACAAATGTATCATAGTTAACACGGCTTGCCTTATAAGGTAATATAGTAACATTTACTTACTAACACCAGGTTAACACTACATCTTGGAACTTACATGAACATTAACCATAACATTTTGGTATGGATTGCATATTCAAAAGGTAAGGGGTCATGGTAAAACAAAGATAAAGAAAGGAAACCATTGTCTTGGCGACCTTTGTCAACGCTTAAAGCTTCTGAGTATTAATCAAACCTGAGGATAAAGTGATACATTCTGCTAAGTTGATAACCCTCTAATTTAGAGATAATCTCCTGAAAAACTACAATAGGAGTTCCAAAAGAAGTTAAGTAGATCTGATGATGTGCAACATCTTTTCCAGAAGAAAGGAATTTCAATTCAACAAGAATCTTGTACAAAAGTTTGATAGGTAGTAAAAGATGCGCAAATAACTGAAAGATAAAATGCTCTATACATAAACAACCTCCTGCAAGTTGCTTGGAAGACCAAAATAAAAATGTTGACCACATTTCAAGGATAATAAGTCTTCCATACTAAATATAAAACAACAAAAACAGAGCTGTTTAGAAAAATCTAGAAGATTCGGATTTCAAGTATCGCAAACATAAAAGGACATTAAAGACTTGCGGAAATTCTCCATGAGCTAAATAGCGTGGACTTTATCACAAAAATAAGAATGTTTTAATCAGAACTAGAAAACAATCGAAGACATGATCTGCAAAAATTGAAGAAGATTCGGATTTCGAAAACAACAAGGCCTTTAAGTGACCTCGGGAGATGCGAGTAGAATATACATTCTTGGGAGTGTCCCCTTTATAAATAAAGCACAATGAAACCAAACCGGAAAATGCGACAACCTGATACACGCGAAGAGATCATTGAAATACTTTGAAAGTTGATGTAGACTACATCCTGAGATGGAGAAGGTTTTCCTTTTAAAATGAAAAAAAATGAAAAGGTTTCAACCAGAGTTGGATCAATTGTAATTTGTAACTGAATAGATGTAAATAATTACAGTTTTAATGTAATTGTAGTGTAATTAAGGCATTTTCATTCTGTGTAATTCTAATTGTAATTGTAATTTGCTAAAGTTTTGACACAATACATTGACATAAAATTGAAGTTTCAATATCAAAAATTGTAATTGAGTTTTTAATGTAATTGTAATTGTAATGTATTTGAAACATTTAAGGGAATAATTGTAATTGTAATTGAACTAAACAAATGTAATTTATCCAACTCTGGTTTGAACAGTGATCTTAGGCGCGACCTCGTAGTAAGCGAAGGGAACATCTTTCAAAAAAACTCCTCAAGGAGCGAGTGCGATCAAACGATGTGGACCACCTCCTCCGCTTTGCCACCACATCGAGGCCGAAACCTCCGGGTCCTCCAGCTAATCGTGGGGTCGTAGGTTGCCATGACGAGGATCAAGGGAGTAAGGGACTCGCGGATGAGCCAAGCCGCAAGGAAGTCGCTCCTGCTTATCGGCATTGGACCGTTCTGTGAAGAAAAAACGCAAAAGATTTAAAAATAATAGTAACCCCCATCAGACGCCGTCAATATAAGACAAATATATTGGAATAACCAGTGATAAAAAGACTTACGCCAATGACTTGACTTAAGTGAACTTAAGTTACTGTTTTCAAATGACTTGACTGACAAGAACGACAGTCCCAGTATGACCGGAGGTCTTGAGTTCGAACCTCACTGCAGGCTAGTTGCTTTTCTAATAAAAGGCAGGGTCAAAAAGCAGCTTCAGAAGGGCTAGATCACAGTTGTAAACACACATATGTGTGTGCATGTTTCAATGACTTGACTTGACTTAGGTATTTTCGACAGTTGTCTTGACTTTGACTTGGGTTGAATATTTAACATTTCATAAAAATTGAGCTTTTAATCTTAAGTTTTGCACGTGAAAGCATTAGATTGCTACGTGTTGTTTATTGTTATTGTTTAGTTGAATTATTGTTCATAATAATCGGAGGAGTTTTACAATTTTAATGGTTTATCGTTTTAATATTATATTAGTGATTTGACTCGGAGATGACTAAAAACAACACTTGGACTTGACTTTGGCAACGGAAGTCTTGGACTGGAACTTGACTTGCTATCTTTTGAAAAGACTTAACCTGGACTGAAGTTATTTCACAAATAACTTGACTGGGACTTAAGTCATTTTAAAACGACTTATTTACAGCATTGGAAATAACACTAACCAAACAGCAGGCACTATTTTTTTTTAATCGGCCTGATAACTGTAAGGATTTACGACCGCGGGTTGGATATAACATTTTTTGGCGAACTTAATAAGCTTTATTTTTGTTAAAGGAAGAAATATAAATAATTATGCAATAAAAACTGTAATAAGCCTTTAGGAGTTGTCGCCCAGTTTAAAATCTTATCAAAATTAGTTTAAATTGCACTCGACAACAATTTAGCTGTAATTCATCTTCATTTTAAAGGAAATATGCCGCGGGCCAGTTAATAGAACCGACGGGCCGTCTTTTGATGACCCCTTGTCTTGAATAAGTCCTAAAATACAAGAATAAGCGCCAAAGCTTTCCCCACAGCTTTACAACTAATTTAAATATAATTTCACATTAAGCGCAACTCCTCGCAAACTGATGTTGTTGATTTTTTTTTTAATTTTTAGATCAATTTGTTAAGAAATGCCTCAAGGCAGGAATTTTCCTCTCACTTTCGTCTGTTGACAACGATGCCAATGTTCAAATAACTCTGTGGATCCCCGCGAGATACTATCTCAACCCATATCTTACCGCTTATTTGTATAAACTCATGTAAAATTCCACGCCATTGCATTTTTAGTGGCGATAGACCGATATTATTTTCCCAAACACTGCCCTAAATCAGTCCGACGAAAAAATGAAACAAATTGTCACTTTGAAAGTTCAAAAATAGGAATATTGTTGTTCTCATAGAAACGCTAGTATTATCTAGCGCTGGGGTCGGTAACCTTTTTATTGTCGCGGGCCAAAACCAAACTGAGAAAGGTCTCTGCCGGCCGCACAAAATGTTAACTAAAATTGTGTTATTAACATGTTCGAACAACTGTGAATCAGGCGGGAAAAAACGTGTTTAATTAAATTTAAGGAGACAGTAAAGTGTTGGTGCAAAGCGCGATTAAAGCGTTTGTTTGGTTTAAAGTTCGAGTTCACACGTCGTCATCCATACTACTAATGAAAAGTGAAATAAAACTACTTTGGGGAACGCGATAACATTTAAAGTTAATCTATAGCTCTGTGTTTGTAAACGTTTTGAAGTGAAGGCACACCTGGCGAGCGAAGCGAGCGCGATTTTTTTCCTACCGACATTTCTTTTAAATTTCTTGCAAGTTATTATTACATTGCCTAAAATGAAAAATAAAAAAATCTTAACAAAGATATGTCCAATATTTTTAAATACGCTTTACGTAGTTAAAATAGTCAAAAAGTATGTGAAATGGTGTCTAATTTGTCAAAGAGGCGGCGGGCCGGATGAATTACCCGCGGGCCGTAGGTTGCCGCACCCTGAACTAGCGGCTATAGATAACATTTTCAAAGTAAAATATCGCTCTAAATTTACCTACCGATAGCACTGCATCGATTTAAGTGGAAAACCGGCTGGTGTCACCGGTAAAACGTTATATTGCAGTGATTATCTTTCATGGCTTAGGCACCCCAAAAAATAAAGAGAATTTCGGCACCCCGACTGGAATTTTCGTTAAGTATTTCACTGAAATGTCACTATAAATTGAACTGAAACAACCCATTCAACTTCTATCGTTTTTAACTCTACTTTTAAGTTCTGCAGAAGCGACTTACGAAAAACAAAAGTCACCTCGAACTGTTTGCAGAGCATGTAGTCGAACATACACCAGAGCATGACGTGAAAGAGGAAGACGGCCAGCATGTTCCAGCCGAAAAAGTGGAGGCAAGACCAGGAGAAGAGCAGGCCGGCCAGGAAGCACTCAGACAGAGGCTCAACAATCACCACCAGAGGAACCATGAAGAGTCGCATCTTCATCCACCTATATAGGAGCAGAATAAGGAAGAAGAAATTGCTGAAAATTCAATCAAGTTGCTGAAAATTAAGTTGGGTTTTGTTAAACTTATGTAAAAGTGTTTAAATTATCATTTTGACTGGGAAGTTTATTTCTTGAGATTTGTGAAATAAAAGTGAACAAAATTAATCGTTTAACGTACGTTTTTCACGGAAGAAACTCAAGTTTCAAATCGCTAAAAGTTTTTTGGGATTTGTCAAATATATTTCGATTAACACCTTGACTGCAAGGTTTACTTTAATATTTATTAAATAAGTGAAAAAGGGCAAACGTTAGTTTACGTTTTCATCCACCCATGGGAGCGGAATAAGGAAGAAGCATTAACTCAAGTCTCGAATTGCTGAAAATTCATTTTGGGTTTTGTTGAACTTATTTAAATTATCACCTTGACTGCGAAGTTTGTTTTATGGTTTTCATCAGTGTTATAATGACTTCTAAGTGCACTGAAGTCACTGTTTTTAAATGACTTGACTTGACCTAAGTCTTTTGGACAAATGACTTGACTTTGACTTAAGTCAATTTGTCAAATACCTTGGGATTAAATTAAGTGTTTTTTATCTCAAGTTTTGCACATTAATCTCTTTAATTGCTGTATATTTTCGTGTTATTTTTTAATTAAATTGTTGCTTACAATCAGACGAGTTTACCAGTTGTAATAGTTTAACAGTTTACTGTTATGTCGATGACATGACTTGAAATTGACTTGCTCCCACAATGACTTGACTGGGATTTAACTTGAGTAACCGATGACGGACAGGCAATGAACTTGTTATTTTTGCAAAAGACTTGACTTGGTCTTAGGTCAACACTGGTATTTACGTAAAAAACGGCAATCGTTTAATGTACGTTTTCGGAAGCATCGTATTTTTCGGTTAATGGTTAAGCGCCACATCAAAAATTGTTTTTCGTGTTCTGTATAATTTAGCCCTACTATAGGAACAAATTAACTGTATTTCAAGTGACATCTGCTTTCAACTTCGGGGTTCACAACATTTTTCGTGGTTTGAATTACGCTCAGACCTGGATGAAAGTAAAATAAAAGTGTCCAGTTTATGGTAAATATATTGATATTTTTAGATAATCTAGCTCGGCTTGGGTTCGGTAATAAGCCAAACAAAGTTTGCTTACTAGGTTCACCGTACGTTCTAGAAGTGGAAAAGGTGTACGGTTGAGGCAAGCTAGTAGCATCGTATTCGTTAAAAAAACCCGAATTAGGTTATTTGAAGTGGATGAGATATTTTGGTAATTTTACATAGTTGACCAGCCGATTTGGACTCCAAAGCTTGTCAGGTTCCCATATTTTATCACTCAATCTTTTCCAAATGTATACGGTAGCCTAACGCTAAAATTGACACAAAATAAAAATGCGTGAAGTGCTTGTTTTACCTGACCGAACGCTGCACAAAATTTCCTAATCCGTAGTTTCCAGAGTTTTGTAGCGATGGGTACGATGAAATGGTTGTCTTGAACCCGCTAGAACAATTAACCATAGTTTTACGAATCACAAAAAAACAGCACTGAGAATGAAAATACACAACATACACTAAAGTAAATGAGACATAAAATGCACAGGGAAAATAGAACCGATGTATTATATTACGCTAGGTTTTAAAGCGGTAATCAAACTTTTTTTTCTGTTAGTTTCCTATCTTTTGAAATGTAACAGTAATTTTGTTACAATCACGCAATAATAGCACAACCGGGTAGAACTAAATACTTTTCTTTTAAAATAACATTTTAAGTTGATCACTGCATGACTCACAAATTGTACTATTATTAAGCACAGTCAATAGACCTAATAACCACTTAAAATGCAACCTCGCATATTCGTGAGTAATTACTTCCCATCAGGCACCAAGAAGAGTTTTGGAACTATTACAAATTGAAAAAAGGGCAGGTGAAGCAAAACAAAATTTGACGAACCTGTCCGACAAAAACTTGGCGATGAAATAGTCCTCGGCCATGTATTGCGACACGTTCTCCATGCCACCGGTCGACTGCTCGAAGTAGTCTTTCCTGAGCAGCATGGAAGTCCCGCTTGTGCAGATTATGCCCAGTAGGTTGGCGCATATGTAAGCGCGCGCGTGCTGCGTCCCGAAGTAGATCTGTAATGTTTGAACGTTTTAAAAAAAACAGGGGATTTCTAACCTTTCTTTTCCTTGCTGCACCCCTTTCAAACCACCAACCAATTCTCGCACCCCTTTCAAATAATCAGAATTTTTTTTATGAATAACAGAATCTACCTGAATCCGAATGGTAAAAACCAACGATTCTGGTTGCACGTCAATGATAAACTACAGAACTTAGTAAACCGAAAATCAGTTTGTTTGGATGTTATAAATAAAAAACATATTTCACTACTAAAAGCATCTTCAATGTCCGAATTCGAATTTGATTTTTTTTGAGGAAAATCAAACAAGTAGTATTTTTGTGATACTGTAGTAATGTTAATATTTATGTGTCATTTAAGACACTGGTCGGCAACCGCAGGTCCGCAAGGAGTTCGTTACCGGTCCGCTGCAGGGTTGCCAGATTAAAATTTTTTAAAGAAAAAAACATAAAAAAAACTAAAATTAAATCTAGTTTTCTATTCAAAACACATTAACTTTCGTTTAAACATACTCCATGGTTGATTGATATAATAAAAATCTCAAACCAGTGTGCAGTGGACATATGAATTGCATTGCAAAATGAATCATTATTTTGATGTTCAGGCAGGAAAGTTTTTTAAACAAACGTATGCATTTTAATTGGTTCACTGAAAAAATAATGTTGTAATACATTAACTTTATTGAACATTTGTATTTTTTTAAGGCCGGTCCGCGGAAAAAAAATAGTTTCAAACCGGTCCGCATGGCCAAAAAGGTTGCCGACCCCTGATTTAAGACATAAGTCTTGTTGCAATTCTCACTCGATAACTATTTTATGGTTCGCTCATGTGTTCGCATTTGTAGCAAAAAAGTAAACAGTTATCTTATCTTACGCTGTTTTTGTTTTATTTATGTAAAATGCTTGCGTAAGGCTGAAAGATGTATTAATTCTGAGAGGTTGTTTTTGTGTGGTATTGAATAAATTGTTGTTTTTCTGTGAGAATATAAAGACATTGTGTTTGCAATATTTGTTTATTTTTCAGAATAAATATTTAAGTTATTTTCAGGTAGATTGTCCTAGATTGTCCCCAATCATTATTATCAACACAAAGTGCCAATCATATCAACACAACAAGCAGTGCATGCGACAAAAATTAATCTTAACCTTTTCAACGGCGCTGGACAGTCCCTTTCTGTTTGTGACGTAGGGTGGGGCGTGGACGAGGGCGACCTTGTCGGTCATCTTCGACACAAGGTCACGCAAGGTCAAAGGTCGTACCTTAATGCCCGAGTCGCAGATCCAAAAGTAGTTGTATTTCATGGTCTTGTAGGCCGGAGTGATGTTGTTAATCTTTGGATTCGCACCGATGCCTTCGCCCCCTGTTAACGTATTTAGAATAGACTGTTGTTTGATTTGCGTATGACTTGTCTGCGAATGTTAAAAACGGAACACATAATAAGACCCACAAGCAACAACATCTAAAGAAGAATAATCTTTGATAGCATAGTATTAGGGTCAACGACATAATAAAGCCAAATACACAGTAATATCCACGTCACAACAAAAACATCTAAAACGTCTGAATAAGACTTAAACCAGCCGGAATACGTCCTAAATTCATCGCAATAAGGCCTATGGACAAAATAAAGCCTGAAACTGTAGGTAAATGTTCTTAAACGATCGGGGGCCGTCGGTCTGGCATCGGCCGTTTTGATGTCGACATTTGGACGCCCTATAGTTTGACCGGCGCCGCTGTTTTGGCACCGGGTTTTTTTTTGGTCTTATTCCGAAGGATTTAGGACTTATTCCGATTTAAACGTTATTATGATCATTATGTGTTATTCCTATTTTGGTCTTATTCCGAACTGTGTTTTATTCCGACGTTGATGTTGTTCTTATTTCTGTCTTATGGATGGAGTCCGTTTAAAGAGATACCCCATAATTTTAGATTATAACCGAATCCTAATGGTGGCATCGCTATTCTTACGATATTAGACTTGTCGTTGCCGATCCCCTATTTTTTGCACTTAAGCCATGGTATGCGACCCAACCCATCTTCTACCTTTTTAGGCAAACATTATCTGAACTGCAACCTTCAGAAGAGATTAATAGGTTAGGCACCCTTCATAGTATTATTACAGTTTTCTTTTTCTATCGCAGTAAACTAGTAAAAACAACAGACCTTGACTTACAAATACAGAATTGAAATAAAATAGGACTTTGTGGTATAGGACAATAGATTATATGAGCAGGTTGCTAATTCGGTTAACAAAGGCAAGCGCTCGATTTAAAATAAACGTATCAAAAGAACCCTTTATATTTGTTCGATATGTAAATTGCACGCTTTCTGATTGGCGATAAGCTAAAGTTGAAACGAAAGTAAAACACAGTTTCCTACTGACTTTCGCATTAGGCCCACTTTTGAAAAGCAGGTATTTTAAAACAAAGGATGGCGAAATTTTTTTATAAACTAGAAGAGATGACCGACTAAGAGGTTTGGAAAGGCACAGTGTATAAAAACAACCAAAGAAGCAGTTTTCTGATCGTTTGAAAATTTACCTGCTACTATTCTTGCGTCCACGTTTGGATATTTTCGTATTAATCTCCGGCAAACCTCCATTGCTGGGTCTTCTTTGTCTTGTATACAAAACAGCATTTCGAACTGTCATAAAAACAAAAGCCTTTAGCCTTATCACATATCAGTTCGGTATACAAATGCCGGATACTTTGTAATTCAAGCCCGAAACCCTGTATCCGTTATCAACATACGGCCTTTTTGGTTTAATGCTATAATACTTTATTACTTGCAACAGTGGTTATCGAGATTTATTAAGTTGATGGTAAAACCTTTTTTATCAACTTATACCTGTCGGTGTTAAAATATAAAACTATTTAGCGTTTGAGTTTATTTAAACAACACCCACACTTTGTAGACCCCAAAACGGACCCATGGGGGTCCGCAGACCCCACTTGAAGAACCGCTGATTGAAAACAGTCAATCAATAACCAAAATAAAATCAAAGTTCAAAGATTCAAATATCTTAAAATATAGGTGAAAACCACGACAAACCGTTTTTGTTGAAAAGATAAGAACCGACATATTTGCCCAAAAACGATTTATTGCAAAAACTTTCCAGGTAAAAGACACATTTAATTGTCTTAACATTGCTAAAACGCTCCTATTATTTGGGTATCGGATCGACACGGTATAACCCAATATTGTCGTCCGAGCCTTTCCTATAAACAAACAAACAAAAAAACTTTTGGGTGTCGGGTCCGATATGACAGCATTCAGACATCCCTACTATATGCGATATTACCGGGAAAAAGTAAAACTAGAAGCGAACAAAATGTCGGCGAACATTTAAACCACTCCGGGCCATAATGGTTGGAGGTTTTTGTTAGACGTAATAGGAGTATCAAAACCCAAACAGAATTGGGAACATTTCGAATATCTCTTTGTTCACTTTCAACACACGTTTAAAATGTCACATGGGATTTGATATTCATACTACGGTAAACCATTTCTGTAACAAATTACGGCTGGCTAAAACACACGAGAGATTATAATTCCTGGATTGTTTTTTTACCTGAGGGTAATCCATTTGAAAAAAGGTCTCAAGATTTTCTTCCAAATTCGAATCGACACCTTTGAGGGGTTTCAGAAGCGAGACTCCTTCCATTTGTGCTTTCATCAGTTCCGGCGGCCGTTGATTCAAGTAAAATTTCCTGAAAACATAAAAGCTAGTGTTGTCATGACTTAAGTCAACGACTTGACTTAAGTGCACTTAAGTCACCATTTTCAAATGACTTTAATTGACTTAAGTCATTGGGGGAAAATAACTTGACTTGACATAAGTCTTTCGGACAAATGACTTGACTTGACTTAAGTCGTTTGGACAAATGACTTGGGTTGAAATAAGATGTTTTTTTAAGTATTTTTTTGTTGATAAAATTGAGCTATTTATTCAAATGTTTGCACATAAAACAAATTGCTTGCTACATGTTGCGTTTATCGTATTTTTTGTTTAGTCATTGTTCATAATCGTACTAGTTCATAAATTCTAATAGTTTACCGTTTTGTTTTAAAGTTGACTTGCTCTAATATGACTTGGACTTGGAGGTATATTAACCACTGGTGATGTACAACAAATTTAGCTTTATCTTATAATACTCACGTGTAAATTATTGAGACGAGGTGCATGAAAAAAAGCACAATGCCCAGGCCCATTCCGAAGACAGCAACCCCGTCTGCGAAGGCAAAACATACTTGCCAACAAAGCATAGCACGATTCTACCTGAATACACCGCCTAAACAAACGCACCCCTGCAAACGATAACATATGTTAGTGTTATTGCTCAGTTGTAAATCAAACTGCTTATGAAAAAAACAATAGCCTGAATGTGATCATTTTTTAAGCGACGTCCTTACTGTCAGTTAAACAATTGCTGTGCGAAAACCAGCACGCCGTACTGGTTGCAGTATGGAACAAGTGATGAATTGACAGTAGACTGACTCATTACTAGTCTACTCTAGACCACTGTTTCTCAGCCTTTTTAGCATACGGACGTCACAATGCTGCAAATTACGGACAGGCGAAGTTCTCAATTTGATGGATAAGCTTCATCTTGAATTTTGCATCTTGAAATTTGCAATTGAGATATAAAATTTTAATATATTTGCGGACCGGCAGGAAAGTTGACGCGGACCGGCACTTGTTTCGGCAAATAACTAATCATAAGCGAACAAATGAAGTAACGACAAAAACCGCTAAAAACACAATGAAGGGTGTTAAAAAACTTCAAAGTTGTTTGGAGATTTCATGAAACATCAGAGCAGGCGGTTTTATTCTTAAAAAAATTTTTTTTTTAAGATCAATCCTATACCGGTGCTTGGCCCAAACAAAACATGTCGTAGGCGTAGGCAAACTACCAACAAAGTATTTCCGCATTAGCTTACTCAGAAATTGATGCGGTGTCGTATGTCGGCATTTCATTCGAAAAACACACAGCGTCCTGAATTCATAAGGCAGCGCACAGCGTCAGGTTATAAAACGGATAACGGTTTTCCGTTACCAGATACATCACATTTTCGGCACTAAAATGAAATACAAACGCTCACTTATTTATCTGTCGAAATGTTATACGACTGATACAGGAAGGTATACCGCAAGAAAACCACCATCGTTTCCGCAAACCCAGCTAACAAAATAGCTTTAAAAAGTGTACGATTTTAACGGGCCATTGATGCCCTTGGTGTCATCGATGTTATTCGTTACTATAGGGTAGCATTGGTGCCGATTTGAATGAAATGAATATAGACGCCCAACACATGGTTTACAATGCAATATAACGTTTTCTAACCTTACTTACATTTTATTCTGGGCTCGTTTGGCTATTCTAAAGATGTAATTTGTTTTATCAAATGGGTTATATTGAGTGCCCAAAATTTCGGGAATCGGTATAAAACACGACGCTCTAGATATATTTCATTAAAATAATGTTCACCAGCTGCATTTTACACTTGAGCAACGTAAGATGCTGATTATCCTCCTTACAATCTTCCAAAAAATAAGCAAGTATAGTTTAACATCAGCAAAAATATATCGCAAGCTTTGCGCAATTCTTCTAAGCAAAACTCTTGGATTACACAAATTCGAACTGGCAAAGTTGGGCCTACTTGTAGTTTTCATCAAGATAATAAATTGAAAAACAGTAATTAAAACAGGCACGTTTTCTTTGCAACTTGGTAATCTATAGTCGTCTTCTAGTGAGGGAGTAAAGCAATGCGTCGCCAATAAAACACAAACACTAACGTGCAACACCGCTTTTTTATTAGTTTGTAAATCTGAAACCTGAAGAAGGTAACCACACGCGGGGCCCCCTATAGCTTACATTAAAATTGCACTTGTGCGAATATTTCCTTTATTCGTAATGTTAATAGCGCCCTTATGATGGCCAACTGACCCGATATATATGTCTACATTGTTTCTACTTTAACAGTAGAGTTGGGTCCTATACAGAATCTGTACTGGCACCTGATTTTAAAAAAACTCAAAGGATTTCTCTACAGAACAACCAGAAAACAAAATTTACAATGACTATATAGCGTTTGGTCTAAATATGGCCGATAAAATTGGACGTGTCACTTCACAAATCTAACACGTTTTATATTTAGAGAGACTCTTATAAAAACCCACTTTTCAGTCAAAATGTTGGTATTATAGATCAAAAAGTGCAAAGCAAAGCGAAACTAAAGAAAATATCACACTGATTTTGTCCGAAATCCATTCGTTTAAAATATTACAAATTAAAAATTTTGGGCAACTTATGTTTTAGAAATCTAAATGATAAAAGTTAGCAAAGGTTCTTAAAAAAGGGAAACCACACACTAAATTGCTCCAAGAGTTGCCCATCTATAAAATTCTGTAATTTCTTACAAGATGTCCCAATTGGTGAAAAAATATCATTAAAATATTTGAAACAGTAAAGCGAAAGTGCTAGGCCAGTGTACCATTTACACCTCAGATTATTAATTTGTGTTGTATTTGGATGGAAATATCTTTCACGCTAAGTCGTTGACAATAACAGCGAATGCGAGCCTATTGAAGTGCAGAGTTTTGGAATTAAAACATGCCTGGACGCATCCCGGACAAATAAGCTTGTGTGAACGGAAGCCATTGGCTGTTACGAGTATTGTATAGTTACACCAAAATGGAAAAATTTTGGTGTGAAACATTTTGTGCGCTTGAAGACATTTAAAAGGCCTTTTTTCTCGCCTCGTGGTTAAAAAGTGTTCAATTATGTTTTTCTACCTATATCGTTTGCCTGGTATAGGGCCAATACATTTGTTCGTCTATAGTTGCAATAATATTGCTCTAAATAAGATTGCCCAAGTAGGTGGTCCAAGTGTTGGTATAGTTAATAAAATTTTGCCGAAATAACAATTTTACAATTATGCCTTACACCAACCACCGTTTATTTATTCGTCTTCAGAATATGCCCTGTTTTTTTTTGCTAACTTGGTTGACCAGAGGTCCTACCTATGTTTTTTGTTGGATTAGTTTGGCTGCGGTGAGTCTACAAAAATTGACTTATTGACTTAATTCCAACTGCTATTGCACAAAGACGTTTCGCAAAATACTCCAACAGACATTTCTTCATTTCTGTGGTAAAACCCAACACTCTTTTTTACTAGGATTGCTTCACTGCTTGTAAAGGCTATGCTACTCTGTAACTGGAATTAATAGTACTAAAAAATCCTCCAGTAACTCATGGAGCGAGTGGTTCCCAGCTTTTCCTCATTGTCGCTTATGTCTCGTAACCATTCACGGTTCCTTTTTCACTGGTCTAATCCTTAAACGTATACGCACAAAATATCAAAGGCTTGTTGTGCCTAGAACCATGTCCACTACGAATGCTAACCTGTTTTAAAAGAATAAACAGTCGTGACTCAAACAATCGGATGGAAATGACGTTTACACACACACACAATTGCATTCTAGCGCTGTGCGATATTCGGCTTATCAACGCACAGTCGCACACACACAACCTAAATTTTGTCTCCTCTAGCATTTCAAACCAGTAAAACCGCCTAACTGTTCGCCGTGTTCGGCCATATTGATAGGCTTACTGACTAAGAGTGGGTGCTGTGTTACAGTTCCTTTATCGCAAACAGCCCGCCTTGTCTGATGTATAATTGACTCGTTGTCAGGAGCCAATTGTCCCCTTGTCTGAGCCCACGCGCAATGTTTTGTTAGATTTAGGCCGGTTGCCACGCTTTTCCGTTATAGTTTTTACTGATACATATGTATTGTATATGGATGGTAAGTCCCGCATGGTTAGGGCAGTGGAACAGTAAAATAAACACATGGATTTCAGGCAAATGACGCTGTGGTACAGATATGCGTATAGTGAAGCGTTTGCTAGCGGCTATACGACTAACCATTGTACTGCGACTTGAAAATGCGTTTTACGTTTAGCTGCCTCACAAAATACATGTCAAAATACCAAAATGTTCTCTTGACCTAATAAATGGTCTCTTCGGAACGGGCTGTTCTCTAAACTGGTAAGTTTGCTGCACACATTACATTTTAAAACTTTTTCAAATATAGAGGATACCCATTTTAGCGCTTCTTATAGGTTACCCTTCAGTGCTTCAAGTTTTCTTTAAACGTAAATCGCTGCACACTAACATCACTACATAACAATACAATGCAAGTTCTAACAATTATTCTTACAAGCCAAGGCAAAATATGAATACCTTAAAAAATGACAGTTATTAAATTATGCTGTGCCTTCAAGCCTCTTATGTTTGCCTGCAGGTCTTTATATTTGCTAATTGGTTAATTTCAAAAGTTACAAAAAGTTTCGCGGCACACACCTTAAGAACCACAGCTCTACGAAATTTGATCTCAAACGATTTGCTGTAACTCCCATTCGATCATTTTGGTTCTACAATAGAAGTGATGGATCCTATTACCAACATGAAAAGATTGACGTTATGCCTCAGTAGCGAGCTGATTATAGGTATCGGTCCCAAGTCAAGCCAAGAACAAAAATAGACGAGCCCGTTGTAAATATGGTAACATATTATGCACAATTGTTGCACGTCAGTCGTATTTCCGTTTCAAAGTTTGAAAGGCGCCCAAACGTGATGAGGTTAAATAAATCGCCAGTTTGCGCAATGCAGGCCTCGAGTTACTCTTTCAAAATCACACTTGTTTAGTTGAATTGTGAAAACGCGAAACATGCATCGCACATAAATATTACAGACATCGATAAAATAATTTAAAAACAAAACATCTGGGTGTTGTCATTTTACCAGGATGTACTGTACACCGTCTTGGTGTAAAGTAAAAAAGCGTGTAGTATTATAAAGATTATGTGCAGCCTAGATAGCTGTTTAGTTCGTTGCCTTTAACTTATAAGCATTTAGCCAGGCCAAGCATAGAGATTTCAGCGCCGAGTCCATTCTAGGACAAGCAAAATTAATTTAAAAATTCACTAAATTAGTAGTTTAAACGATAAGAGACATCGATTATAATTAAGAAAAAACGTATGCCGTATTTTTTTATCCAATTCAGGAAAAACCTTTGCCAAACTTTTTGCCCATTTCAGGAAATACCGAAGCTAATTTTATTAGATGAGTGACATCATTACTCAAATTAAATGAGCAAAATTCATCAAACTTAGTGTTAGGGCAAAATATTGCTTTACCATGAAGATCTAATTACCTTAATTAGTATTTATGCTATTTTCTGCAAAAATACCTTTCAAAATGGATAACACTCTAGTTAGATCACCAAGCATGGCTGAAAACCGTAATGCGATATGTCGCGTTAAAACGAAACAGTAGATTGTTCGCCGAAACCAATAAGCACACACTTTCTTTCAAGACTGATTTACACTACACTAGGAACACAGGACTCTTCGTTTGTAGCCTGTATAGGCTGCTGTACACAAGCGCCGCATTTTGCCTCGTTTTCACGTCACGCGATTTGACGCAAAGGCCAAATTGCCTCCGAGTTGTCAGCTTGAGTGAACGCAAGCGTCACGACTTTGCGAAGCGAAGCCGAGTTCGAGTTGTGACGTAATAATGGCAAAACAAATGGCGTTGGAAGGGCTGCCTGCATTCGTGAAATGTTTTCGTTATGCAAAGATTCCCAAACTATGGGTGTTTAAATCGTAAATACGCCTTTTTTCGTAAATACGTCTAGATCAGTGTTTTTTTAACCCCGTTTTGGTAATTGTACTGTGCCTTGCGCTGCTCATGTAATAAATAATTAATTATCAATTAATTATCATAACATAAGCAATTCGGTATTTTACTATTTCAAATCAGTTGAACAACATAAAAAAATAAAGGTGATGTTTAGTCCTACTTTTAACGCGGAAAAAATGCGTTTAGTTGGTTCAAATTGGCTAAACTTCAATTTAGGAGACACGACACATTGCGCGCACAAAAATGCTCATGCTTAAAATGTTTGCTTTATTAAGCAGATTTAAAAAAAATATGTGTTAAGGATATTGGCTTCACAGTTGGAAGGCTACATATAAAACATGTCTTCTAGGCCTAAATCGGACAAAGAATTAAAAATTAGTAGCCCAAAATCTTGAGGTCTTTTTACAGTGGTTCTCAAAGTATGGGTCGCGACACAAACACGGGTCGCGTAGGGTCAAAAAATGGGTCCGCTCTAAGGTGATTCAATCCTGCGCAAACTAACTTTTTTCGTTTTATTTTTCAACGACCGGTATTTTCATTTCAATCATGACTGAAATACCGTATTGCATCATAAGCATTTGATGTGGCCTGGATTATTGCATCATAAGTGGTTTTCTGAACGTTTTGATGGCAGCCAGCTCCAGTAGCTCCAGTATGCTAAGACTGGTATAAGCGTTAGCCGCACAGTTACTTTATTACTTTTTTTAGAAGATTATTCGGAATTGGTCTAGAACAGGGTTTCTCACCCGTTGTCCTCGGACCTCCACGGAGCGGTAATTGGGGGGCCATGGTCATAGGCGTAGCCAGGGGAAGACAGGGGCTATTTCACTCAAAGAAATTATGAATATTTTACTCTTAATTATTTGTTTTGTAGCATTTATGAGCAGTACACGACTGTCGATAACAAGCTTGTCACACCTCCATTTGTCAAGCACTGTTACGTCACAAACGATTTAGTTATTATGTTTGTTGTACACATTAATGTAGTTTTGCTACTTTTGGTCATTTTTTCTTCTTTAAATGGCTTTTGAGTATTGCGTAAAAACTGAGTCAGCATTTTTGTTTGTGTTCGATGCGGCAGTTAATACCATGGCCAAAGAAATCAAGTTATAACGAGCCTCGCTGGCGGGAAGCGACTAATGGACTTTTAATCGTAATGTCATTACTGGTTCGTTGTAAATGGTTATTTGTTTATGTTTTATATAAAGTCGATTTATCGCTGTGAGGTACCAGTTTAAGTGTCAAGTTATTTAAGTTGATAGTTTGCCTACTCAGGGTGTCTAGTATTTTTCTGCTTCAAGAAGCGGTGTTTGAAATGAAGTACTCTTACTAGTTCAAGTTCAAAATTTTCGTCCCTCACATTTTTCGGCTGGCTAAGCCACTGACGACGGGCACAACTCTCTAATTAGGTATTACAAAACCAAAATGTCACCACTTGTTTGCCATTTAACATAATTTTGTGATTTTTATTATGACTGTAAACTTTTTTGTAACAGATTTTTGTAAAACGTTTTTAGACGCGTCAGTAGAGTTGTTTAAAACTAGAAGAGTGAATCCTTTTTAGTTGTTTATCGCCGAAAGTTACACCTAATTGTACGTACGTGAGTGGCACGTTTGGATAAATGCCTGTCGCTGTGACGAAGTAACTACTGTGCTGCTTTATATGTACCCATCCAATATCCATGTAGTGAGGCGTCAGCGTATTTCGGGCAGCAGGTCGATTGCTTGCCGATAAATCATTAAGTGTCCGTCAAATGACACTGGGCGACTAAATATATTACCTTAAATAAAAAGTGATAAGTTAAATTTTGGTGAAACTAAGTGCATTGATTCGTTGATTAATTGCTGTATTTCTTATTAACGTGGAGAAGTAAAACAATAAAAACACACGTAGAAACAATGCTAAATATTTTATAAGCATGGGGGCCACGAGGGTTGGGAGCCTTTCAAAGGGGGCCACGAAGCATAAAAGGTTGAGAACCACTGGTCTAGGATCCTACCACAGCGTTCAAACAATTACTAAATTGCTGCACGATGTTTGAGTTAGGGTGAGAGTTAGCGTTTGGGTGTGGGTGGGTCAAACATTATTATATTTATTAACCCAAATGCTACCCCGCACCATAACCCAAATAAAAATGTGCGTTGTGGTAGGATTTTAGACCAGCGCCGATTATTTTGCTGGCTCGTATCACACACATATACCTAAGAATTGGGTTAGCGTTTTTATAGTGCTGTCTTAGTCACTAATAAACTTGGGATTAGGATTAAGAAAATTGTGTAATATTTGTTCGCAACTTGTGGTCCTGAGCAGAAACTCATCCGTTTCAGTTCGAGCTATAAGTTCGTTTCTTCCAATGCGAGCTATGGGTTCATTACTTTCAATGCGAGCTATATATTCGTTTCTTTTGATGCGAGCTATAGTTTCGTTTCTTTTGATGCTAGCTTTAGGTTCGTTTCTTTTGATGCGAGCTTTAGGTTCGTTTCTTTTGATGCGAGCTATAGTTTCGTTTCTTTTGATGCGAGCTTTAGGTTCGTTTCTTTTGATGCGAGCTTTAGGTTCGTTTCTTTTGATGCGAGCTATAGTTTCGTTTCTTTTGATGCTAGCTTTAGGTTCGTTTCTTTTGATGCGAGCTTTAGGTTCGTTTCTTTTGATGCGAGCTATAGTTTCGTTTCTTTTGATGCGAGCTTTAGGTTCGTTTCTTTTGATGCGAGCTTTAGATTCGTTTCTTTTGATGCGAGCTATAGGTTCGTTTCTTTTGATGCGAGCTTTAGGTTCGTTTCTTTTGATGCGAGCTTTAGGTTTGTTTCTTTCGATGCGAGCTATAGGTTCGTTTCTTTTGATGCAAGCTATAGTTTCGTTTATTTTGATGCGAGCTATAGGTTTGTTTTTTTCGATGCGAGCTATAGGTTCGTTTCTTTTGATGCGAGATATAGGTTCGTTTCTTTTGATGCGAGATATAGGTTTGTTCCTTTTACTAGGTCATTATAAGTTACAGGTAGCATGGTTAAAAGTTAAAATCAATCCTTTGTTTGTAATAATAAATCATTGTTTTATACATCTGTGGAGACTACTACATTTGGTTGTCTGTGTCTTTTTCTATTTCATGCATGTCAGAAAAATACATTTTTTGATGTTTGAGGCTTGGGTCGTGAGATGCTAATAAAACTCAGATTTGGGTCGCGCTCAAAAAAGTTTGAGAACCACTGTCTTATTACATCCATGCGGTGTTCTAGGAATTTTGTTTGGGAGGCCATAACAATATAAACACACCACACAGTTCGTTTATTTTGTTATATAGTTTTAGTTTGGACAATGTTACCTTCAATGCAAAAGCTACAACGATACGCAAAACGCCCTAATATTGTTTAAGCTTCCCAAAGCATAATTTTTGAGGATGTGATGAGAAGCACGGCGCCTTTGGGTGTATATTTTTTTTTTATAAAAAATTGGGCAAACACATCCTAGTAACCTAATCAGATACGCGCGAAGCGGAAGTTGTTTTTGTATTAACTCAAAAAAAATAAAAAAAATACAGTTTCTTGGATCTGCTCCTGATTACATGATTACATCGTAGGTGGAATGCACATTTGGCATTCCTATGTCTTGGTCTTAATAATATGGTATTAAGAATATAAATGATTCCGCTTGATATAGCTTTATAAGTCTTATTGTGAGTTCGCATTTTTCTTACTCAAATTCTAAATTGCCTAAAAACATTGAACTTCACTTCCCATAATGACCCCGATTTCATGTTGTGCGACGTAATTTTGCTTACTATAGCTCATTATTTATTGGTAAACAAATCAACTGTATATTTTCCTGGTGTTAAACAAAGTTGTGCTGCAACCAAACAAATCTAAAGTTATATATTAGCAAAGGAAAAGTTGCCCTGGAAAAGTCTTTCAACAATTTCTATAAACTCTTTAATATAGTTTTCTGCTTTCTCGCAACAAAATTTGTTTACACCCCGCATTTGTTGTCATTGCTGAACGTCACAAAACTCGTGTCTTGACGCTTTGTCGTCGTGCTTTTAGCAATGTCACGTAAGTATGAAACAATACGCTGCAAGTTTATTCTCGTTTTGAGATTTTAAGAAGCTTTACACTGCTTAACTGATGCGCATATTGTATGCATTTAGAACCACAGGTGAAAAATTTTCTTCACGAAAACCTGAATATTTTCAGAGATGACGTACCAAAGTAACGTAATTACGGGACGCCCAAAAAAGTATTTTTTCGGAAACTTAAGGTCCTCGTTCGATGTCATGCACATATAAACAACTGAACTGTAAGATTAATTACATTCTGAAGATGACGTGATGGCCTGGTAAAAGGGGACAACTATTTTAACGTGTGAATGTTTGGGGTAAATTTACACGAGGAGGTAAATTTCCTCGTTTTAGGAGGTAAATCCAAGGATAGGTATTTAAGGTCTAAATATTCTGGTTCCGTTTTCTTCAACTAACCTATGCGAATTCTCTGTATTGCCCATTAGCAAATATAAAGCACGAATCCGACATAACAAGTTGAATCTGACATGCTTTGTGCATTATCATCAATTTTTACCAGGCATTGCACAACTCGTTGCCAAAAAGCAAGGGCAGTGGTCGCATTAAACATAACTGATCTAATTTGTGACTTTCGTTTTTTTAACAATAAATTAACACCACTTTATATATTGGGGGTACATCTGATACTCAACTTTGTTAAAAGGGGAAAACATACAAAAAAGGTTAAGAACCCCTGGGCACTGCCTCACCTGTCAATATCTGGCAAAGCAAAAGATATATCAAGCAAAAGTTATATCAGTTATATCTCTACCGCAAATTTTACGTTTCTATACCTAAAGCGTGCCTTATTTTTTATTCAATTTCTGTTGTGTTATTCATATCAAGCGTACACGTGGTCAAAATCATTAAAATACGCAAAGAGAGGCAGCGCCAAGCCGTGCTTCTCTTCAGATCACAGAAGTGCTATGTACTGCATTATGCGTGCCTTTTTCTTTCGCTAATTCTCTCGGAAAATATGATGAACGATTTAGCTATGATTTGAGGCATGCCTCAATTGTGACGTTCAGCTATGAAACCTTTCTTCGTCCAGCTTGAATGCCCGCATAGTACGTGTACTTCTTGTAGTGTAAAGCTCTAAAGTTGAAGTCATAAATAAAGGCAGACCTGTTGCAAATTTTAAACTTTTGCATCAGACGACTGGACAAAAAAAATAACACGCAATAAATACGTTTGCTATATTAATGTAGTTTCACTACTTTTTAGTCGTTTTGTTTTTGATCTCTGAATGGTTTTTGACTTTATTTGTTTTTTTATTAGTACTATGCCGTTTTTGTGGTTGTGAAGAAAAACGTGACTCGAAAAAATTCGTGCCTCACCATCTAGGAACCTCACCGCACGTCACTGGTTCTGAGTAACCTTGATAATTGGAATAACTATATGTGTCACAAAGCTTCACCGACACTATTCCAACTTTTATAGAATATGTTTAAGAACCCAACATTTGGATATTTAAAATGTTTTACCGGTTGTGTTACATTCAGGGGCAATTTCTATAAACTCTTTAATATAGTTTTCTGCTTTCTCGCAACAAAATTTGTTTACACCCCGCATTTGTTGTCATTGCTGAACGTCACAAAACTCGTGTCTTGACGCTTTGCCGTCGTGCTTTTAGCAATGTCACGTAAGTATGAAACAATACGCTGCAAGTTTATTCTCGTTTTGAGATTTTAAGAAGCTTTACACTGCTTAACTGATGCGCATATTGTATGCATTTAGAACCACAGGTGAAAAATTTTCTTCACGAAAACCTGAATATTTTCAGAGATGACGTACCAAAGTAACGTCATTACGGGACGCCCAAAAAAGTAATTTTTCGGAAACTTAAGGTCCTCGTTCGATGTCATGCACATATAAACAACTGAACTGTAAGATTAATTACATTCTGAAGATGACGTGATGGCCTGGTAAAAGGGGACAACTATTTTAACGTGTGAATGTTTGGGGTAAATTTACACGAGGAGGTAAATTTCCTCGTTTTAGGAGGTAAATCCAAGGATAGGTATTTAAGGTCTAAATATTCTGGTTCCGTTTTCTTCAACTAACCTATGCGAATTCTCTGTATTGCCCATTAGCAAATATAAAGCACGAATCCGACTTAACAAGTTGAATCAGACATGCTTTGTGCATTATCATCAATTTTTACCAGGCATTGCACAACTCGTTGCCAAAAAGCAAGGGCAGTGGTCGCATTAAACATAACTGATCTAATTTGTGACTTTCGTTTTTTTAACAATAAATTAACACCACTTTATATATTGGGGGTACATCTGATACTCAACTTTGTTAAAAGGGGAAAACATACAAAAAAGGTTAAGAATCCCTGGGCACTGCCTCACCTGTCAATATCTGGCAAAGCAAAAGATATATCAAGCAAAAGTTATATCAGTTATATCTCTACCGCAAATTTTACGTTTCTATACCTAAAGCGTGCCTTATTTTTTATTCTATTTCTGTTGTGTTATTCATATCAAGCGTACACGTGGTCAAAATCATTGAAATACGCAAAGAGAGGCAGCGCCAAGCCGTGCTTCTCTTCAGATCACAGAAGTGCTATGTACTGCATTATGCGTGCCTTTTTCTTTCGCTAATTCTCTCGGAAAACATGATGAACGATTTAGCTATGATTTGAGGCATGCCTCAATTGTGACGTTCAGCTATGAAACCTTTCTTCGTCTAGCTTGAATGCCCGCATAGTACGTGTACTTCTTGTAGTGTAAAGCTCTAAAGTTGAAGTCATAAATAAAGGCAGACCTGTTGCAAATTTTAAACTTTTGCATCAGACGACTGGACAAAAAAAATAACACGCAATAAATACGTTTGCTATATTAATGTAGGTTCACTACTTTTTAGTCGTTTTGTTTTTGATATCTGAATGGTTTTTGAGTTTATTTGTTTTTTTATTAGTACTATGCCGTTTTTGTGGCTGTGAAGAAAAACGTGACTCGAAAAAATTCGTGCCTCACCATCTAGGAACCTCACCGCACGTCACTGGTTCTGAGTAACCTTGATAATTGGAATAACTATATGTGTCACAAAGCTTCACCGACACTATTCCAATTTTTATAGAATATGTTTAAGAACCCAACATTTGGATATTTAAAATGTTTTACCGGTTGTGTTACATTCAGGGGCAATCATTCTAAAACCAGCGAAGTCCGACTTCGGCCGAAAAATGAAGTAGAGTCTAACTCCAGACAAATTTATCAACTCGAGTCCCGAATCTGGCTACGACTCAACAGCCAAGTATTTCACTTATTCATGTATTTAAAATAGGGAGGTGTAAACATCAATACACTCCTAGTGATGTTATACAAATCACCCAGCACCCACAATCCATGAGTAAAAAATTCTTTACTTTATACTATTCTATACCTTTACGATTCAAAAAATGACCTGATTCTGACTTGCTGCTGCGCATGCGCACGTCATACTAAGGTGGTAGTCTTAGTTATGAGTCCGAATGCAGGAAAATTTTCAGTTATGAGTCCGACTCCAGAAAAATTAGCCTACTTCGTCCTAGACTAGATACCGAGTTCTGTGGTGCGACTTCGCAGCCCTGATACCATATAGTGTTTATTTTAGGCATTCGTGTCACAGGTTTTAATAAAAAAAATTATATGCCAAAACTTACTTGATTGCATGGCACGGCAAGACATCTTTACAGGTCGATTCAACATAAGAAAATGAATAGCCCCACCGATACATCGATAACTTTACGTAAAAGCGGAAAGCTCCCATTGTGTCAACTGACAAGACCTTACGTATCAATTACACCTTCGGTACCTCGCAGGTTGTATACCATAGGTTGTATTTAAGCAGCGTTGTAGGGACAAAACAGGTTTGCTGACCGCTAGCTTATACATGAGTCTTATTCCGTAATATCACTCCGAACCCCAAGATTAAAATGCCCATTTCTTCAGGCTATTCATTTAAATTGCAATCAGCAACCGCGCCATACTGCCACTTGCTTCACGAATTTGTAAATAGTGAATAGTCACTTTACATTCTTATTTAAACAACAAGGAACTTTATCGCTACTCACCGTGAAAGTTTTAGTCTGATACAAAAACAGATTGTTCCCCTACCATAACCAGATCGACGTGCAAACACACAACAAAATGACGTGAACGAGAAACTCATGAATCAGATTGCAATTTGCTTCCTTGTCGATGAAAGTTTTGCTGATTTACAGCCAAACCACCAAACAGAAGCCAAAAATAAACGAATATATTCACGATCTGAAATGAACTAAGCGGAAATGAAACTGTCGAGCTACTATGCCTACACAGTAGGCTATGTTGCTTAAATATACAAGACCAAGAGACAGGATATTCACATTGTGTCTCACTTGTATGGATTCCTCTCGCAGCATAATGAAACCCTCTTCGAAGTGAACGAAACATCCTTTTTACTGTGACGGTTTGTTGTTGCTGTTCCTTTGTGTCACTTTAAGACGTCCTTCAAGTATACCTAGCTACCGAAATAGAGGAATTTCGTGAGCAAAACGACTGTAGGTACTAAAAATGTAGGTTGCTTAACATATAGCCTTTTATACTACGGGGAAAATGTTCTATACATATTTGTTCGGATTAAAACGGAGTTTCCGACAATTCTGATCTAGTTAGTATCATGGAAACTAATATAACTGAGAAAATTCACTCAAAATAGTGGTTAAACCTACACAAAGGCGTGGTGGATACACAAGCTACGCTGTTATGGTATAGATAAGTAGGCTAGGTGTGATCACAAATAAACGAACCGCATAAAAAATGCACAACTAACGGTAAGAGGTATAAAACAAACTGTATTGGTAAATAGGTAAACGCGACTGCTATTTGCTCCAATAACCAGCAATGATGTGAAAATATTACTGTTCAGAGGCGTAATTCAAAAATCTTGTTTTTTGTCGCTTTTAATATACATAAAAATTCTATCTACAGCCTCCTTTTTAATGCTTAACTGATGTCTCCCATAAAACGATACGTCGACCACCCAGCTAAGCTAGTATCTATTTTACACACAAGGTAAAGGATACGTTTTGTTTATTTATTTTTTAATAACGTTGCTTACAATATTTTTTCGGCTTTCACTTACTGCAATTAATCAACAACCAACATACATCAATTTCTGTCATATCCGGTTATTCAACGTAACATCAACATAACGTGACAAATTTGGTATGACTACACGCCTAAAACAAAAACAAAAAAACAGTTCACAGCACTGCGTAAAAATGGTCAACAATATACAGTATCTTGTGGTAGGCCTGATAATTCTATACAATAAGTTTTCTGTTTTGCGGATTTAGGTGAAAGGAAGCAATCACTTCAACAAAGATAAATGTCGCGCCCTGGAAGCATTAAACACCCTAAAAGTGTTTCCAAACGGGCGCGGGGGTCATCGAGAAACAAAATTGTTTTAATATTGTTTCAATTTGAAGTTTTGCTGACACGAATGTCTTTCCGATCCATTGTCTAATTTTTAGTCGTTACTGACAAGCGGTATTTTTATGCAATCATGCAACTCTTTTTCCTCGTTGACACTAATAAGTCTTGTTTTATCGTTTCTTGTTTTTAGCTAAATTAATCTGTATATGTCGCCGTGCGCACTATCGCATTTGTTGTGCTGTGTAAATTCATATTTTCTGGAATGGCAATGAATTTGCACTTAGCAATCTTTAACTCACCTATAATGAAGTCCCACCACCTAAAACCACTTCGAAAACAGTGTCAAAATATATTTTTAAAGATGGAGGTATTGGAATGACGTCACAAAGTTAGAAACGCTTGTTTTTCTCAAACAAGCTCGTGCGCAAATTTGAAGCTACAATCCAGTTTAATTAAGCATATAAAAAAATGGTTAGGTTGCTTAGTTTTAAGTTGGGGGAACTACAATTAAAAGGATACGTGACGCATATGGCACATGAAAAGAAACGAATATTGGTCGAAATAACGGCATTTATAGTATATTTTTACAGAAATTAGACGATCAAATGTACAGTTATGAGTCACACGACGCAAGAATCGCTTTTGGGCTGAATAGATTTCAAAGTAATTTTAAAACCCTGGTGTTCTCGAATGACCGTTGTGGCATACTGCAACTAAAAACAATGTGTCTATTTGGTTTAGTTGGCGAATCGCTTACCTTGGACCTGTACTTCATTCATAAAAATTAACACTATATCATCTCCACAGCTGAATGGCGGCACCCGCAATCACACAAAACGCTCACACGAAAGACTTAAAAGATTGCCATTACGTTAATCTTGTTTCAAAATTTGGATAAATGTTACTCATGATGAAATAGCAATATAGTTGATTAAACAATTATATTTATCTAGATATATTTTGGGAGAAATTGCATTTTGCAGGGAGTCTAAGTTCACACGGAGTTAGACTGTTGACAGCAAGAAAAGGTGAAATGTTACATGGCGCCTTGATGCAGAAAACACTGTAGGTGTAGGGCTATCACACGGCCCACAACTACATGACAACACTAAACTATTCAAAAGTAACTCGTGGCCCACTAAAAATGGCTCTGAGGCCCACATTTGGGCCGCGGCCGACAGTTTGCCGACCACAGTTCTAAACTAACAAGAACAAGTTGAGAAAAACAGCCGGTATTTTTTTTTGACGCAATCAGACATCAAACGCAAAATGATTCGTATACTGCAGGTCACAGATCGGCAACCTTTTCTAGTCGAGGGCCAAACCAAACTCCGCAAGTTTTACGGCTGACCGCAATAAATTTTCACCAAAATAAACTTTTGTGGCGGTAATTGTTTTATTCCAAAACTATGAATCAGGGACAGACCTCTGTTTTACGCATTTGAAAATCAGTCCCATTACTACACTCAAATAGCAACGCAAAATGAACGAGAATAAAAATAGTTTTGTTTAGTTTAAATTGGCAACAATCGCGGAAAACATTTAGATGAATATTAAGTTAGAGAAGCTTTCATTGTACGTCGTCTTTGGCCTGAGAAGATTTCCTGAAAACGCAGCCAATTATAGCAGCAGTCAAATAAGATTGGCGAGGTTTCCATTAAATTCGTAAAAGAGGTCACGGGCCGGATGATTCACACTGGCGGGCCTCATTTTTGTCAGCATCGCAAAACTTTTGCAGCCGGTGGCCAAGCGTGCAAAACGCGACGAAGTCTATTGTGACGTCACAGAGTCGCCGCCTGATTTGTTTCCGTCCTGTGCGAGAATAACGTCACCAGTTTTAAACTAAGTACTCGATTCGCAAATTAAACATCATTATGACGCGATAATACAGTGGTTTCTATCTAGTGGGTAACGACTTTTAGGGTTGGTTAATGTTCCTAACCTTTTTTTACCACGGAACCCCCAAAAATGTTTTGCTACGCATGGACCAGTGTAGGCAAGACAGTTTTCGTAATGACGTCATAAATTTACGTTATAATACAAAAAGACTTGAACTTTGCTGTTTCCAGTCCAAAAAACGTGAAATGAGATGTAAATATATTCTATGCAAAAACATTTTATTTTTTACTATACAAAATTGATTGCTTAAAATCTTAAATACACACTAATAATTTAATTGGGCGTTTGTAGCCGACCTAAAACTACTTCAACCACCCAAAGGGGCCCATGTACTCCAGTTTAAGAATCCCTGACATAAGGTCGCAATTTATTTTTCTTTATTGAAAACACAAGGTCGCCACGAGACAAATTTCTGGAAATCAGTCCGAGTGGAAACATTTTGCCAAATTGCATTCGGTGTTTGCAAAGTTTCCAAAACTTACATGGGTTTCCGAAAACAAATAAAATGTGTTGAAACATCTGTCCTGAATATGTTTCTTTACCGACGAACCGCGGAGTTATTTGGAGTAGGCAGTGCAGCACTACTGGCTGATATGCAGTACAAAAGTATTGATTGGTAAAAAATACAAGCTATATACACTCCGTTTGAATAAACAATATCGCTTATCTCTCGTGAGTAGGTAGGCTATGAATCATGTTTTCACAAATCGCTGCCAATAACCGCGAGAATATTTGGTATCCAAACAATAGTTCTCAAACTTTTCAGCTTGCGGCAAATTTTGCTAAGCAAATTTATGTGCTTTTTCCTTCCCTCTGTGCCCCAAGGAAGTTATTATATTGCTTAATGGGTATTTCGGCTTTGCTGAGTTAGATCTGGAAATCAGCTCAATCAAACTAAACTTACTTTGGGATAACTCAACCGATTAGTAAAGTAAATATCTAGTATCAAAAAGAAAATATATCCGTTTAGGCTATCCTTGTTTTGCCTCGAACCACTAATGGAGGAATATGCCGCAATTTGCAGATTAGAATTTACCTTCTGTTTTTACAGCAATCAGAACACCTCGGACCCAAAATCAATTTCTAGCGAAAAAGGTTTGTTGAAAACGGTGAAAAAGGTTGGTTTAAGTGGGCTGAAAGATAGATAAAAAACAAATTGTAATATGCACCGCGATTGACTTAGTTGAAAAACACTGAGAAAACTAGACGGAGGTGCGGTTGTTGTATATTTGTCATAGAGTATATTTTCAGGGCTTGGTAATTTTTTTTCAATTTTTTTTCCACACACATACACACATTTCACAAACTTTCTCTTTTATTATGTAGATATTTTATATTTTTCCTTAACTTGTTTCTGCAAGCAAAAACAGATATGGACCGAAAACCTCTCCACTTAACTTCTGGCTTTGATGCGAAAGGGTTCAAATATGGCGTCGTAGTATTTGGGAAATGATCGAAACATATATTTGATAAATGGAATTTACGTAGATAATGCGTACAAGCATGTTATTACACTTTGTCCAGCTAACTTGTTTAAAAAACATTATCATTCTCTTAAAATGATTTAACGTCCTTGGTTTGCTATACTTTCGCCAACTTTTACTGGGTAAATTTTTACCATGGCTTGGTCCGAGCAAGCATAGTTATAACAGACTTTAAATCTGTAGTTTCGAGCAATGTGCAAAACAAGTTTATGTGCCTAATAAACCACGTTTTAAATTGAAAGTTTTGCCAATTGAAATCCAATAAACGCAGTGTTCTTAATATTTATTTTGATTGGAGTAACATGCGCAGCAGGTGCATATAGAGAGGCGTACACTGCAACCAGATTTCGCATTTAAAATATGCTGTTTTGTAAGAGTAATAGGTTATTTTACTAAGTGAAACCTTTTTCTTAAATGCATGTCGCACGCGCCCAGTTTTACTAACGCAGCCATTTCGAACAATGAACTTTGCACGCGCGGGACAATGAAGCGCAGCATGATGTCAGCAGCCACTTAGTCCCTTCGCGAGTTGAACCAACGATGCGATATAAACAAATTCTGTATCGAGTTTTTCTGCCGCTAGGTAGGAGTAGATAGCTACAAAGAGCTAAAACGATGACGTCACAATATTTTAGGTTTTTGACCCCCCAGTCAGAGGCCCCTAGGGGTACAGCCTCCTAAACCTCGACATCGCACCTTCATACCACTTTACGCTATGTCTGAAAATTTATAAGTTCTACCCTGTCTACTTTTTCTGTAAAGCTTCGGACAAAAATCGGTCTGAAACATTTTCGGGCAAAAACAAGATATGTCCCGAAAATAAATTTTCGGCCCATATAATAACGGCAAAAACAAGATATGTCCCGAAAATAAATTTTTGGCCCATATAATTAAACCACTGTGGTATATTTTCACATCTAGGAAGACAATACCCTAGTAACCTGGTCATACAAGCACTAATAGAAGGCAATTTATATGTCATCCACATTCCCAATGTTACGAGACATTCCTATTCCCTAACATTTATCGCTCTGACACGTTTGTCGTTGTAGCGACTTTTTAGTTATGTTGAGAAACTTATTGGTGGTATCCTATATTCGTTTAATAAGTAACAAAACCTAAAGTCGCTAAGTGAGTTCTATCCGGGTAATTATAAATTCTATTCTGTCCTTAGGAATAATCAAACAACACAAATGTATCTCTTTAGTATATATTGGATTAAGTGTAAAAGATGAGCGTTAATAACTATCACAAACAAGAGTTAGCATTAATATCGGCATTACACAAATCTACTTACAATATTATTGTCAAATCATAACATGTTACTGCAATAACCACGAATCAAAACTGGCATATTATAACCGAATCGTTCTCAAATATATAGCACAAAATGCAATACAATTTAGCAAAGTCATCACGCTAACAATTCTACTTCAGGTCAAGCTGGTAATTTAGAAACACAAAAAAGTCCATCAGTCGTTCAAAGACCTGCAGACTAGGCCAGCAGGAATTTGCTAAGCTAAACAGTACACAGGCCCACTTATCTCGCCCGAGTGGCCATCGCTTCGGGCAGCGAATGTCGCTCGCACGCACAGGCTACATTAACATTGTATGCTCTAAATGACCGAAATAAAGTTGTGGTAATGTACACCTGAAAAAGATAGAGAGAAACAGACAATAACTACATTAATTTCGAAATACAAAAACACTTTAGAATTATCGCCGTCTTAAAACCTATTTAACAATTCGTAATAACTCCTAATGATAGTGGAACTTTGAGATTATATGCTTGAGACAATTAACAAGTTTAGGTGTTTACTGTGTTGATACACACGTAACACTATTGCCGTCCAAAAAAATAACCTTTGCCGAAAATGCATATTACATGTCGCGTAATATGTGATATTGTCTCTTGGACGAAAAAGTCTGGTTGCATCGTAGTCGCACAAAAAGCATGACGATGGTCGCAGCCGGTGCTCCATATTTGGCGAAAACCGTGAGTAGGTTTTTCCAAAGATTCCTGCAGCGTTTCCAACTGCACACGAGATCAACTTCTTTAATTGGAATGACGAATGGCCTCCTGTTCAGCGAATGGGAGCCAAAGCTATGTTCGTCCAACGCTGATGGCCTCAAACGACAAAAATGTCTCGAACCAGCTGCTGTAGAAGTGTACACTCGACTGGTGTTTGAATTCGTTCACGGCTTGTGTTCGTTGGGGGTTGAGGGTTGAGCTGTATAGCTGCCAATCTCAACTGCAACCGAACCTTGGGGGTTTATTGCCAAGCAATCTCAAAGCTCCGATGTTTTTATATACTCAGTGAGTATATCCGCAAATGAATGAAGCTGCAACCTGGTGAATTTAGCGACTAGTTCAGGTTGCAGCGGTTTAGACGCGGCGTAGTCCACTGGACTATTCCAAAGTGTACGAATACTTCTGAAAAACAAACAATTTTTGCAAATTTAAGAAAACATTTAACATGAAAATATTAATTGTGGAATTAACACAATGATTTTTAACATAACTGTGCATAAACAAGTTACTCTTTACCTTTACCAATGAAATATATCAACAGATTTTAATAAATTAAACATTAAGCAGAACTTCTTTTAAACAAAAAACAAAACACAATTAAAATTACAAGTTATCAAGCTGTTCTTTAAACATTAAATTCCTAGCGCAAATGTTTATTTATCCCTTATCCCTTTAAAATCAACACCACTAGAAAATATTTCTATCTTTATAATTTTCAATCGATAGCTTTGAACATCACCATGTAAAGCTTATTTTGTATGTTGACCATTCTCTAGAATCAAAAATAGTTGAATTTTATTTGTTCACATGCAATATTTGTTGTCTTGATGACACCGTTTATTGTTTTCACCCAACTGGAATTTGACCAATTGGCGTTGTCTATTGTAGCATTGTACTTCCCTTTTGATGATGAACTTCAGTCCACCTCCTGGCAATTGACTTAAAGATGACAAAAATGTCTGAAAGAAAGTCTTTAACTCGTGCGACCTGTATAAGGCTGTCGCAAGTCAAGTGAAAGTGAGATTCGAGCATCGCACTTAGAATTTTTCTTGCTTTCATCTTTAACGCATGAAAGCTTGACGCATCGGCGACCGTCACATTTATAAATGGCTGCTGTGCTGAAATTTAAAACCACCCCTATTCTGAAAACAAAACCTTCTTCATAGACGAAAACTGCCAAACAAAACAAGTGATTATATCATGGACACACGGGGTCAGCGACTCCGTCATGCCCGAAACAAAGATACATTTATCGTACATTTATGCAGTTTATATTTTTATATTGCCCAGGTTTCGCTTGCTCCCTACGCTTTTGCAAAAGGTTGATCAGGCCTTAGGTCAAAACTTTCAGGATGCAAAAGAACCTGCTTGAGCATTTTCTCTACTATACAAAATTCACAAATCTACAGCTGTCACGTTTTTTTATCTAGTCGTCAGGTGGCTTAACCCTTCACCTGTCCACGACCTCATTTCTAAAGGGGCATAAACCATCCCTTCTCAAAAAAAACGACGTCTCGTCAGACATCTAGAGGGCTTCAACCGCTCTTAAGTTTGTCACGTTTTCAAACTCGCCCACGAGTATCAGACATTTAAGTCTTAAGAGGACAATCCCTGTCCTATTGTCGTCAGATGGAATTACTCGTCATCATCTTCGACGCTAAATCGCTAAGAGGAATTTTACGTCTCTTATTTTATCACTAAGAGGAATATTACATCTCTTATTTTATCACTTGTGAGGCTATCCGGCCCTACCACATTTTTACTCAAAAACGCGTCAATTGCGCGACACTAGCACGAAAGGGGACTCTTCACTCCCCAGATACACATTTGTGAGGCAAACCGGCCCTACCACTTAAATATGCAAAAAGATAGTGCGCGTCTAAGGGGATCCTTTCAACCCTTCCGCCGCACTACAATTTAGGAGGGATAAGTCGACCTCCTTCGCCGCTAAAGGAACTTCCCTAGTCCTTCCTACGGCTATATTTTTTTATTTGAAAGGGAAAGTATTTTCAACCTTTTTTTTTTTAATTTATATGGGGGGCAACGACCCGACACCATTGACGAACACAAAACAATTTCGACAAGACAAAACAAACAACTCACAAACAGAAAACACTTACGATTTGACAGATCTCACGATCAGCGTTTCAACTTCATTTTCGAAAATCGGTTTATAATCATTGCACAAAAAGACAGCGCAAATCGTTATTACTATCGCAAGGTCGCGGCGCTGATTGTAAACCTATGTATTCCCAATCTTCAATTATTTTTATCTTTATAGCTTTGCAATTTTAAACGGTCCGACAAACATTGGACCCAATTTGAAAAAAATTCAATTCAAACCGTATTTATTTCTATGATATCTTATTCTGAAACTCAAATAACCAAACTGCAACAACGCAAAAATGTTCCAAATTATATTTTAAACAACAATCTTAACTCAAAAATCACTGCTTTATTACAAAAACTCAAAAAACTTAAAACAATATGATCAATTTTTCTTTCGTTCTAGTTCTCATCAATGATTTCCAGAAATCTGTCCAAAAACATTTTAAACAAACAACGAGATTGCTTTGCCCGAATTCTGCAATCAAACTTTGAACTTTTTGTTCCTGCATTGAAACCCTTGGCAAAGGATCGCTCGACTCAATTGACTTCTTTAGCGATGACAAAACTGAACTTGACTTTTCCATGACTTTGCAAAAACACAATTCAAAACTCAACAGAAACAAAATTCAACCAATTTTCAACAAACACAAAAACCGCGAAATAATCGCACTTTTATCCAAAAAATTTTCCAAATTTATCAACCTTCAATTGCACAATCTTCCCCGAATTCCAATTAGTGTTTCAAAAACAACCAAAGACTCGAGGGCACCAATTAAATGTAGCGACTTTTTAGTTATGTTGAGAAACTTATTGGTGGTATCCTATATTCGTTTAATAAGTAACAAAACCTAAAGTCGCTAAGTGAGTTCTATCCGGGTAATTATAAATTCTATTCTGTCCTTAGGAATAATCAAACAACACAAATGTATCTCTTTAGTATATATTGGATTAAGTGTAAAAGATGAGCGTTAATAACTATCACAAACAAGAGTTAGCATTAATATCGGCATTACACAAATCTACTTACAATATTATTGTCAAATCATAACATGTTACTGCAATAACCACGAATCAAAACTGGCATATTATAACCGAATCGTTCTCAAATATATAGCACAAAATGCAATACAATTTAGCAAAGTCATCACGCTAACAATTCTACTTCAGGTCAAGCTGGTAATTTAGAAACACAAAAAAGTCCATCAGTCGTTCAAAGACCTGCAGACTAGGCCAGCAGGAATTTGCTAAGCTAAACAGTACACAGGCCCACTTATCTCGCCCGAGTGGCCATCGCTTCGGGCAGCGAATGTCGCTCGCACGCACAGGCTACATTAACATTGTATGCTCTAAATGACCGAAATAAAGTTGTGGTAATGTACACCTGAAAAAGATAGAGAGAAACAGACAATAACTACATTAATTTCGAAATACAAAAACACTTTAGAATTATCGCCGTCTTAAAACCTATTTAACAATTCGTAATAACTCCTAATGATAGTGGAACTTTGAGATTATATGCTTGTGACAATTAACAAGTTTAGGTGTTTACTGTGTTGATACACACGTAACAGTCGTCCTTAAATTAAGTTCTACCCATGACTGATTTTTTAAATACGTCAACAGTCGAACAAAAAAACATCTAACAACCATCTATAGTAGCGCACGTATAATTCGCGAAAGCGAATGATCCTTATTGTATTGTTTTTGTGCAAATAAAAACAAAATGCTGCGCCAAAGTTTTGGTAATTGTTTCGAGAAAGTCGTTTGTGGGGATCACTTGGCAAACATTTAACTATGCACATTCAGTAACCAGATTTTACTTCCGCATTTGTCCAACGAAACAGCATCATATATCCGCTGACAATTAACTCATTGATATCTGCAGAGGTGGTCTTGACGTCATGTTGCGTATGCATAGACGCGTTTCCTGCAGGTGTATGCAAGTATAATTAAGTTAAGTAAGAACAACGCCCCAACATTAATCATATACTGGTTTGCATTTGATCGTATGAGTTTAGAAGTAATTTGTTTTTTAAAATTAAAGTAGATTATAATCTCTGAGTGCGCACCGGGTATACGCGTGTTTGCTGAACGTTAAGTAATGGATAATAGCCAAGTGTTACTCATTTTATGTTTTGTTCGGATCATATGCTGGTTTGTTAAACGATATATGGTTCGAGTCTTAAAAAGTTGCTTGAGATCTATCACTTTTTGAATCGAGATAAAATATTACTAAATATGGTAGGCTATAATAGGGACAATTAGTGTGTGTTTTCGCAGTTGAAACAGTTTTGTTTAGACATTCCTGTCTTGATAATAGTAAGTCATTTATAAGTGCCAGTCGTTCACGAAATATGTTCAGCCACAAAATAAGGCATCATCAGTCTCTTAATCAAATAGAATATTTATAGCTTGTTTTCCAATAAGAGAATGATGATGCCTTAGTTTGTGGCGAAATATATTCCTCATTTAATGACTGCAACTTATAAATGACAGACTATATATCTTTATTTTTACAACTACAGTTTGCCATTGATATAGTTTTCGGTGGTTTTCAAAACGCTAGTCAAAGTCTATGTGTGTCAACAAACGAATAACCGTTTAAACCAGTGGTTCTCAACCTTTTTAGGCTTAAGGATATAAATAAATAGCGTTACCTATCAGGGTTGCTTTCAAATATTATTAATTTAACTTTGGTTTGTGGTTTAGTATAAACGTTGCCTGTTCTTTTATTTCCTTAACTTGTTTCTGCAAGCAAAAACAGATATGGCCCGAAAATCACCCGCCTTAACTTATATGTCTTAGATACGAAAAGGGTAGTTGCCAAGGATTTAATTTTCTTATACGTTAGTTTGGTCAAAACTTTGCAAAATTAATTTTAGAATCGTTTTGCAATCAAAATATTTTATTCATTGATTTATTTTTATTTTTTGCCGCTTTAAAACAAAAATTCTATTTCCAGAGACAGTGACAAACTGGCACTTGACGCCTGAAAGCTTTACCTTCAAGAAAATTTTCAGTCTTTTTTAACTTATGATTCAATCTGGCGACATAGTTCACGAACGTCATATAAATGAAGTTTCTAGCAATGCCTCCCTGCTTTACGATGGGTGAAACTTATTTTATACTGGCCTTGCCTCTTCATGTAATACCACGATAATAAATTAAAATACGGCAAGGAATTTGGAATATGATCGAGAAATATATTTGATAAATAGAATTTACGTAGATAATGCGTGCAGCCATGTTATTGAATTTTGACGAGGCAACTTGTTTAAAAAGCAAATATAATAATTCTCTTAAAATTATTCAACGCCTATAGTTTGCTATGCTTTTGCCAATTTTACTCGGTAATATTTTACCCTGGCTTGGTCCGCATTCAGCTTTATGTTTTGCTTGCTGCGGCCCTTGGACAATTTTAATTTGTTTAGGCCTGGTGTTGATATGTTGGATTGAAGTAAAATGCGCAACAGGTGCAAATAGAGAGGCGTAACACTGCCTCCAGATTTCGCATTTATATTTGCGGCAGTAAAATATGTTGTTTTGTAACAGTAGTAGGTTATTTTACTAAGTGAAGCCTCTTTCTTAAATGCAAGTCGCACGTGCCAAGTTTTACTAATGCAGCCAACAATAAACGTTGCACGGGCGGGACAATGAAGCGCAGCGTGATGTCAGCAGCCACTTAGTCCCTTCGCGAGTTGAGCCAAGGAAGCGATATAAACAAATTCTGTATCGAGTTTTTCTGCCGCTAAGTAGGAGTAGATAGCTACAAAGAGCTAAAACGATGAAGTCACAATATTAAGTTTTTGGCCCCCCAGTCAGAAGCCCCTAGGGGTACAGCCTCGACATCGCACCTTCATACCACTCTACGCCATGTCTGAAAATTTGAAAGTTCTACCATGTCTAGTTTTTCTATAAAGCTCCGGACAAAAATCGGTCTGAAACATTTTCGGGCAAAAACAAGATATGTCCCGAAAATAAATTTTCGGCCCATATAATTATAATTGCCGCCGTTCGCTATCGGCCGTTCTGAGCGCCGTAGTTTGAACTCACCGTTCGAGCGCCGCTGTTTTGGTACCGGACTTCGTCCTTGTTTTCGAGGGTATGGGTGGGAAATGGGTTGGTAAGGATTCGAATTAGGGTTGAAAATCATTAGTTGGAGTGATAAAGTTTAGGGTGGGATTTGCGTTTTATGCTAAAGGTTTATATAGGCCTTATTCTGGCCGTTTAAGGCTTTACTAATGGTTTAGGTATTTTTTTCCGATTTATACCTTATTTCGATCTTTAGTTATGGTGTAATTTTGGTCTTATTCCAAACTGCACTTTAGTCCAACGATAATGTTATTTCCATTTAAAATACTAAAGCCATTCTATTCTATAAAATCGTCATTTCGTTGTATAATACCCCATGCTCTCAGGAGTGTAAAAACACTGGTCTAAAAAAATAACTTTAACGCATACACAAAAGATCGCCTTCGTTTTCTGTTATTTTTGTCCCTTTCTTTTTTTCGTGTATGTGATAGATAGCTTAAGCTGTAATGAACCACTGAGAGACTATATTACTGTACCTGTAACGCATAAGTGGGCGCACCCACATTTTTTGATTACTGTATTACACATAATGAAAAATAATAATATGCATCACTTTTATCCTCACATTTATCCGCACAGCGTTTGTCATCCACATTAAAAAAATTTTTATCCGAAAAAGTGCGTACCATCCCACGGGTTGAAAAGCACTGACTATATACTAACTGTTGTACAATACTTTGCGTTTTTATCAATATCTTAAATTCTGTAGTCTTATAGGCGACCTTTTTTTGGCTGTTAGTTTTTCATCATTTATACACACAAGCATAAAATTAAAAAAGTAAAGAACACGCATCCTTGCAATTACAAAAAAACGCAAAACTTTACCGTTAGCAATGTAATTTAATTGACCCGTTAGTGGTATTTCCATATGTTGGTATCCATAAGCATATGTGTATTTATACAATATATTTTAGCTCATCGCTAATCCAATAATCCAATATATTGTGCTTTCTCGTGAACTGTCAGATGGCGTAATTGCGAGAAGTTGACAATACACAGTTCTCCGTTATCAGGAGTTTGCTTTCACGTAGGTACTTTCCCTTGGTGGTGAAGTCGCTTTCTCATGACGTCACCTTGTGATTGTTACGCTTCTATATTCGAGACCGAATGAAATTGTATATGGAGTATGCGCGGACGGACCTGACGGATATAAAGGACGGTGCTTAGGCGCTAAAGGGTGCATGACAATTAGGTTGAGTTGTAGCGAGCTATACGTGGTAAGAGATGTTCGCGGGTCGAACGAAAACCTTTGAAATGCCGCCTGGACAATTATTATTATAGCGTAGGCCAAGGTTAGTTGAGTGATTAGGTTGTCCAATCCTGAAAACTTTGGCGAAGAAATAAGTGAGGGAAAAGTAATTTGCGCCGTTGCGATGAAAAGAAGTGAAAACAGGGATCCATATTATTTTTCCACCAAAATATTGTTTGTTCAATTAGATTACTACGTAAAACTAGTACGAAAACAGTGGCGAATTCGGGATATTTGTTTTAGGGTGAAGTATAACACGGCGCCTTGATGCCAAAACACTGCCATGCCATATTGAAATTGTAAAGCATACTATAAAACGAAGAATATACTCGCGAAGCGCGAATTTTTTTGGTTTGCATGTAGTTGAAGTTGGCTGAAAAACATAGTTCGACAGGTACTCAGGACCACATTTGGCACGTGGGTCTGAACCACGGTCAGACAATATAAAAATTGTAAGTCACATGTCCTTGTAAAACATAGTGCAATGAATGTATGGCTATTACGCGGCCCACAACTACATGATGACACCAAATTCAAAATAACTCGCGGCCCACTAAAAATGCCTCTGCCGCCGACATTTAGGCCGCGGCCCACAGTTTGCCGACCACTGGATTAGAGACTTAACAATGCCACTACTAAAGTAAAACAATATTAAGCTTAAAACGTTTTGATCCATTTTGCTTTAGCGTTGAGAAGCTCGGTTATTTTCGTTTGGTATTTTTGAGAAATTTAGTAAGAATTTATTTCCCAATTAGGGCACAAATCGCCACGATGGATCACAAACCATTACTGGAATGCCTAGATTGGTTTGGTAACGGATTAGCACCGAAACCACCCGACAGTTGTATTGGACGAGTTATATAGTATAATAGTAGGCCTACAGCGGCTCGATTTGTAAAAGGATTGATGTAAGTTCATAATCAGTGGAGGCTATACATAAGTCAGAAAATACATGACATTGCAAATCAAATGGCGAAGCTTAGAAGAACGATGTTTTGTGAAAGGGTTATCCATATTAGCAGGGTATTACGCTCCGCACAAGAAATAATACGTCTATACGCTTAAGTCGGGAGATGGAATCTCAACAAAGAGCTCGTTTGTTTACGCTCGCCTACACAATTGTGCTTACAACGCTCTGCCTATGTTCGTTATTACAGTTGGGCCAATTCACCGCCATTCATCTGCGGTTGTATATTCCGAACAAGCTTTGGTTACATGGGATGCTTTTGATCACATCGCGTTCCACGCATTTTGCGTTCGTGGTCAGCAGGCATGTGTTGCAAAATACCGGGTAGGTTGGTTAATCTATGACACCTAGAAAAGTGAAAACGCCCCACTAAGTATACGTCGTCGCTAATAACAAAAACAGTCGTAAGTCGACATTTATGGTTTTGAGAAAATCACATTTTACTGTTTTTTGTTTTAATGTATTTTTTTACGACATCTTTTGTTTTTGTGGACAAAACATAATAATTTGAATATATTGTATTAAGTACAACACAGCAAAAGTAGTCGAACCAGTTAAATTTCTCATTACCTGTTTTAAGGATTTATTATTCTATGTTAAAATAGTTTTGTATAGTGTTACGACAGTTTTTCATAATTGAATCATTTTGTTTTGAAGAAGTTACAACGCTTACCAACCATTCACTAGATTTTTTTTTAAATCCGGGCGATTTAACTTCCGAAATGCTCAACACCAACTGAATACCATGATAATTCACACCCCTTGTTCTGTTTTCGATCGTTTTCATACTTCGTTACGCTGCAAGGCTCGACTAAAGTTAATTTGAATATTTTATAAAACGGTTGTAACTTTAGAAAATAATGAACACAAAATCTTTAAACTGTCGTAAATGGACACATACAACATTATTGAGAATTGAAAAAACAATTGCTTGTACTAAACTTTTAAGAAATTTATATCTCGAGAAACAAAGAAGCTAGAGATAAGACAATATTCGACAATAACATGCTCATTTAAAAACAAATTCACCAACTCTGATATTCATTACTTATACATCATTGTGATGCCTGGCATTGCTTATCTAGATTTTTAAAGGGAGAACTACATTCTTGACGACACGGTAGTGCAGAAGTGTTGCATGGTTTTTCGATTTGCGACTTTTTGGGAATGTTCGGTTGCATTTATAATCAGAACAATCAGGCACAGATTTAGGGGCCAAGAACACTTACGTTACTGATGTCAAATCTTGATATGAAATGCGACAAGGGTGTGTGCATTTCTGTAACGTAACAGTAACTTAGCTACACATCCATATTTTTATACTTCAGGACAGCATAAAGTAGAATACACGAAAGCAACGGACCATTAAAGTGACAATAAACATAAGAGCAATATTCAAGACAGCCCATAGCAATGGACTGTATTCCGGTTAATTACGTGAATAGCACAACAGACGTGTTAAATTACTTTACCTTCTAGTTTTGCCAATTTATGGTCCTTTTCTAAAATATCCCGCTCAAAGTCCTGAAAATTGTACTTCCTCACGATAGCGGACCATAGGACAATTGGGCTTTTGACTAGCACATACGGAAAATGGGACCTGACAATTTTGCTTAGTAGTTCTATGCTTATTTTATTTCTAAATAGCAGCCAAGATTTTTAATCATAGCCAACCTACATACAGCTAATGGAAACTGTTAAACTTTGGATGTATTTTGGTACACTATATGCATGGATCTGTAATGTACATTAACTGATGATGATACAATCAGCTAACGAAACGCCTGAATCAAAATGATGTCGATTTACTTAACCTTTTTTGGGTTTAAAATTTATTATAAAGTTTCGATTTATTTCTATTCAAAGGTTGTATTTTCTTCACTAAACAGTTCGCACAAATACTGCCCAGCTATAACTGAAAAATAGTGAATTAGCCGGAAATGTCTAGTGATGACCAGCGTGGATGGACATTGCAAAGAAAAGTGGAAATGGGGTAAGAATGTAGTAAAGCCTATCAAATGATTGCGACAAAAGACAAGACGCTAGGACTTAACTGGAAATTCACTCAATTTTGGCTTAAATTGAACTGTAACTTTTCGGTCTCTAGAATTCTGTCCAATCTTTTAACAGTGCAAATAAAATCAGTGGTTGCGGGAAAAATTAAATTTATTTCCGCAACCTTAGGTCTTAACTTTTAGGACATCAAATGATTGTGGTATTTTACGGAGTATAAATGTACAATAATATATTTGAAAAAAGCCTAAACGTTGTTGCGTGTTGAATTTTTAAAAAGTACGTAATTCAATACTTCTTTCGAAATTAGAGCCTAGGCTTATAGATTTAGACGAAAAATGTTTTCTCAATTTCGAACCTTTTGATGTTGACTTTTTGTTGTTAGCGTTCGCTCTACTTTGTACGCAAGCCTGGAGGAGCTTGTTAAGGATGACGAAATATCGACGCGCGATTTGGCGATTCGTCTGTCCACTGATTCATTTGGATTCCTGCAACATCTGAATCAGGATATAAAAGACGGTGTGCTGTTTGTTTATTTGATAAGTCTATTATGTTGGAATTATAGGATAGCGCTGTAACGTATAGTCCCACAACTTTTGTACAATGTTGTAATTACTAAAGTATTCACTGTAGTTACAATTTCTAAGCGATTGAATTGAACCACCACAACATGGCAATGATGCTATTTAGATATAACTCACTTTACTGTCATTTGTTTAACAATTAAGGAGTGCTATTTTCGCCTAACTATATACAGAAATACAGTTGTCTACTTGTTTAGTCTTGTGGATTTGTTTTGTATATTTGTTATTTTTTTTCATATATATTTTGGAATAAAAAAAGAGTAAAATGCATTTTTGGATACAATTTACTTGACTCATATAATCTTGAAGTATCATATTTACAATCCGCAGAACTAAAGCCTTTTATGTGTATGCAGTAACTTGACTTTGACCTGGCAAGTATAGAATTTATGCGTATAAGTGACTGTTGGTGAAAGTTTAACTACACAGGCAAAAATTATTTCAGGCAAAAAGTACTTGTTTATAACGCAATACATTTCCATAACTCTCGTGTGGTTGCAAAAGTCACCTTAAATAAACCGAATCACGACGCAGTTTGGTGTTTTTTCTGAAAATAAATGGTTTTACCGAACTAAAATGTTTGTTCAGATATGGTACAAATGGCTCTGCAAGTGTTCGCAAAGTTGTCTCGTGATCTCTTTAATGGAGGTTCGCCGTTAATCAAGATTTTGCAACACGCTTTGTCAGCAAAGTTTCATTTCAAAGCGATTGAACTAATCCATGGCTTCGAGCAAAAAACGTAAGGAATCGTATGTCGTTTGACGGCGATGAAAATATTTACCGGAAATAATGTCGATACGCATGTACACAGAAACCAGACAGCGAAGTTTGATTGTGAAGAAATTATTTTCAACTGCCTGTCGTTGATGAAAGCTTGGATAAGTGTTATGCCAAATACATCAATAAAAGCGGTAACCATAATAGTCTAAGCCTTCCAATGTCATTTTTTGCTAAGATTTTTTTTCTAAATATTCTTGACGATATCTATTATTAATTCACATTTGAAAATGTCCTTGTGAAATAAAATCAAACGTAAGAATATGTAGTGTTGTCAAATAATTATCCCAACCAGACTAACTCAAACCGCATAGCCAACAATCATTAACCTACCGATATTTGTTTTGTACATAAAGGTTGCGCTGCTACAACTAAACGTTAGGAATTCGATGCTTGAGCTGGATTTGATGCAAAACAGGGATATGGTCGCTGACCTAAATGAAGTGCAACAGATGATCGATGAAACGAACAAGAGTCCTGCACCTGAACCCAGTGAACCAAAGTAACCTCTCTGATTTATGTTGATAACTGACATTGTTAAAACTCGGAACACATTAATTAAGTCAGGGGTGTGCGACCTTTTAAACCTGCGAGCAAACAAGCGTACCCCGGTTAAACCACGGTTCCAAGGCAACGCTAGTTAAAGCAAAATGCCCCAAAAAAAATTTCACTTTCGTATTAATGTACAGTATTTGCGAGGGCATATCCTGTAATGATCCTAAAGTGAGCGACAACATATCGAACAGTTTACTGCTCTTTTTATCGGTAGATTGCAGATAAAAAAAATGATAAATTGATAATGCAATCAACACGTTTTATTTAAAATGTGCACCCCAAAAAAGGCCAACTAAAGCCTGTCCTGCATATTTTCGCAAGGCAATTCGAACTATTGGTCCGCGTTTGATATTTATAAAACCTTTATCAATCGATGTGATCTTTTGTAAACTATTAATGTAATGAATTATATATATATATATAGATGCATATTTGTATTAAATATTGTATTTTAATAAAACCCGAAACCATTGAGCGCTGCTTGCTACGCTAAAGCTTAGAAAAACTAAAAAAATTTAAACATAAGTCTATAACATAGCATCTCAGCTTAAAGAAATACATATTCGGCTGGGGCATGGCAAGTTCCCAAATTCTTAACTTGTAAATATTGAACGTCCATCAAGAGCTGCGAAGTCGGTTTAATAGAGTGCTTCTTCGGCCAAACAAATCGAATCCTTAGAGTCCTGAGTTTGATACTCTCTGCAGCGCTGCATTCCATCGATTCACTTAACTAATATTTAACTCGCCCACCTTCAATAAGAGGGTGTAATAATTTCACCCTATGATATTCCACGTTTACGATTTAAAGTCTACAACTGTACAACCATATCGGTTCCGAACTTGCTAGGTCAGGAAAAACAACAAACGAGCTGGAATATTGTTGACAAATTCACACCGTGATATTTCGGGCAAAGTTTTAATTAATTTTTAATTAATAACATTGAATTAGAAGCAAAAGCGCACTTGAGTCTGCTCAAGTCCAGCGTTCGACTTCAGGCAAATAAACCTTCACCGTCGATTCCCAAATCCGGCTTTGACTCCGCAGCTCTGCTCACAATAAGTTGTCAGATAACAAAAAAGGCTGCACGGTACCAGGGCTGCGGAGTAGGACTTGGGCTGGGGACTAAGACTAAAACAAAAACATACCAACGTAAAATTTCCAATAACTAATAACGCAGCAAACCGTTAATTGTTAAGGCGGAATAGCATATGGTGGATATTTTCCAACCACGTATTGGGGCTGGATAAATAATAAATATATGACAGCCCTATGAGGGTATTGCTAAAGATCCACCGTAATTGAGATACGCAAATGGGTGAAATACATGCTGTAGAGGCGGAGCCTGATTCTGGGCTCGACGAAATCGCACATTTAGCAGGAGTGGACTCGGGATTCGGAAGTCGGACTGCGGGGCGGGTGGATCAATTGTTTGACACCTCTATGAGTGGATTGCTTAGTATCCATATTATGTTAGTTACGTAAATGGCTGAAATGCTGGCTGCTCATTCAGAGCCGGACTCGGGACTCATTGCACAAAAATAGCACATTTATCAGGAGTCGGACTCGGTTTTGGGTTAATTATTATAGTTGGAGTTGGACTCGGTTTATTTTCAACCGACTTCGCAGCCCTGCACGGTACCACATAAATTTGTGTTTAGACGAAGTGCATTTGAGACCAGGATGCTACAAATGCACGAGGAAAGTCCTCCGGATAACTTTCGAGACATCCCAGTGTTTCCACGACTCAGTGATATCAACACAGACCAAGTTCCGTTTGTCAGGACAAACCTCACTACATCTTCTTACACGGAGTACGTCACACGTTTGAGTATAATTAAACCAAATTACTTTCGATTTGATTGCGTTGTACGTACTCTACTTATTGCACTGCGCAACAAGTATTATGGCCAAACATAATTCCGTGTTATCTTTAAAGTTTTAACGTCTGTTATATATTTTGCCATAGAGGGAAGTACGGTAGGTATGTAACGTGCTTTTAAGTAACAGTATAACGCAATATTTTTTTTTTATAATACGTAACGTTACAAAATTTGTAATACTGTTTAAGTTAGATTAAATTTGAAAGCCTACGAAGCAGTAGGAAAGACTATATGTGGACACTTCGAATAAATATTTGGTATTTCAAGCTCAAAGGATAAAACTTATGCAACATGGTATCGTATCATTGTCGTTAAATTTAGTTGTGTCTATAGACTCTAGTCTAGAGAAGTGGTCTCCAACCTATGGACCCCATGTAGGGTCGCCTAAGCATTTTATGGGGTCGCCATTACTCATCAATACCTGCAGTTTTAGTGTCAAATTTCTGCAGTTTTATTATATTGCACTCGTGGTTTAAACGAGTATGTTAAAAATGTCAAACAAATCTAAACAAAATTGTGTTTCATTGTTAAATTTAAATCCAATTCTATTAATTTAAACTTTCTCAGATGTGTAGCCACAGTTTGCTGGACTGTATAATTTATGCATACTCAATCGCGTGTGTTATTTAGTTGCATTATTTATCTGAAAAACAAAACTGGGGTCGCATGTAAACGTCGCATGTAAATTGGGATATGTGGTAAAAAGGTTGGGTACCACTGGTCTAGGGCAACACAAAGTTAAGACAACGGGTATAAGGCTTCAATAGAACAAGAGACGTGACTTACAAGGTGGATGAGTAAACTTACAGACAAGATTATTCAAGCTTAATTTTCAACTCTTATTTTTTAGTCAAGATCATTACCTGGATGTGCAGTATCGGCTTTTGCACGAGGATTTTATGAGACCGCTCAGAGAAGGAATTCAAGAATGCTTCAGCAGTGGTGAGTTGGGGACATTGATAAAAAGGACAGGAAAACTAGAAATAAATGAATGAGTTTTATTAGCTGTTTGTTAGTAACTTTTACTTTAAAACGTTTGTGTTTGTCTTTTGATAAGCATGTATATATAGAGCGTAATAACAATATTCTTCTGTATCGCGTCTTTCTTACATTTAACAGAATTTGTTACAGGCCTAATCATGCACTGGCTATAGAAAATTTTACCAGCGGTTGACAATTTGTAATTTATTTATTTCGATCAGTTTGTAACCGACCTATCCTTAAATTAAAAAAACAAACGCGGCCATACAGCCTTTATTATTGCAAAATCTTATATTGATGACAGAACATTTCATTGATTTACAGATGTTAAACCTAATCGACTCCAGCAGCTATCTCAAAATGTCAATGTTTATGACAAAGTCAAGATTAAATTTCCCGTCCCTGGCCACAATGGTACGTTCAACTGAAAAAACAATTGAGCCATATACATTTTTGTTCTTCCATTGCTGTAGTTCAGTTGTGTAAAACTTTTTTTGGAATTTACAATGTTTTATGGAATTACAACAATAAATATCATGAACGAATGTAAAAAATAACTTAGAGAAGTAGATTTGTCAAGTTGTAGTAGAATTCTTATCCGGTTGTTGTTATTTTGTAGTCTTTATTTCAAGGAATGAATGTTTCTTTGAAACATAATTGAATTTTATTTTAGGTATGTTGAGCAGGGTTGAGTTTGACTCCAAGAAATTAAGAAACATTGATTGGCGAAATACAAGCAGGTTAATGTACGGCAACCTGATATGTTTGTCTTCTGACAATTTTCAGGTACGCAAGGCTTAGTTTAAATCATCTGAATAACTTTTATGTTAGTTAGCTGTATTCTCATAGTTTAGCCGACCTGGAACAGCCCTTTTGAAGTGTAAAAATATCTATAAAGTTTAAGTATTTTGTTTGCCACTCCCATAAACAAGGCGTCGCCGCGTTTGAAAAGGTATTGCGAAAACGTGCACAACACTGGTATAGCGTTTGACGTTTAATGATAAAATTCAAACACGTTGCCTTCTGGTGGAAAATATTCCACCATATGCTATTCCACCGTTACAATTTGCAGCCTTTTCAGATTTTAAATTTGGTTCTGCCCATGCACATTGAACACGTCTGACTCGGGACTCAGGTAGTGTTACGTAGGCTTACTCGAGTCCCGCGTCCGACTCCGCAGACCTGCTTACAAGGTTGGTTCTATTAACAAACAGACAAACGACAACAGCACAGTTCTACTTTCGCTAATTTATATATATATTTGCCTTGATTTGCTTAAAATATTTACCCTTGATTTCGTCATCTAACTGTGAGGGCGATGAGATTTCCTCTCTTTTACACATTCAGTTTGTCATAGAAAATAGCGATTTAGACTAAAGCTTCTTGCAGCGGTCATTGACCAAAACTAATATTCTCAGAACAATTTGCTGCTGGGGATTGTCTCAGAACGAGAGGCAAGCAAACTTGCTGATGGAAGTTTTAACGTGGAGCTTGTTGAGAAAACCAACCGAAAACAACAGGAGCAAGATTTACTGGAAGAAGCAATATACAACGGTTACATAAACGAATTCGGTGTGTTAGAACAGTGGTCGGTAATTTTTTAGATCTATTAAAGGCACACTACGAAGGATCCAGGATTTTCTGGGTTGGGGGTGCAATTTTTGATAATGCTGTGAAAAAATTATGTTAAAAGTACCGGTAATGATTCTTAAAAACACCTGTTGACTCCAGCAAACTAATGCGCAAATATGCAGTTCAAATACTGTCTAAAATCGCGCGTCTTTATAATCAGTAAAACTTTAATTTAAAGGCTACGTGACGCATGAGGCACACAAAGAGATTTTAAAATTACTTAAAATAATGGTATTATAGTGTAATTTAACATAAATTGAACTGTACAGTGCATGAGTCACACGACGCAAAATGCCAATGCATAGTGCATTTGCGCTAAATAGATTTAGGTAAAAAAACGAAGAAAACAATGTAGTTACATGGTTAAACTTGGCTAAAGTATAATTTAGGAAAGACGTGGCCTGGTTGCCCTGGGATGCAACAATGAGCCACGATAAAAACACTTAACCACACATACCTGAAATACAATACACTATACATAAAATATACATCTATCAAGCGACCCGCCGTTATACGATAAAACTAATATTAAAAAGTAGCTCACGGCCCCTTAAAAATTATAAAGGGCCACATTTGGGCCGCGGCCTAAAGTTTGCCGACCACTATGTTAGAAGAGGGTAACAGAGTAATATTTCTAAATTTTTGTGCCAATCATAGCTGAGATGGGTTAGTATTTACCCATCGCAAAACATGTTTAAATAAAGACCTTTTAAAGTAACTTGTCGATATGTGAAAAAGCGAGACTTTTTTCCAAATTAAACATATATTAATTAGGCAAAATTTTTTTTGATCATGTCACAAAGTAACTTATTGATGACCGACTCTTGTTTGGCTCAGAAGAATTTGGGATCGGAAGACAAGCACTTGTGATATCTGATGAAGATAGGAAGAAAGACTACATCATGATTGAACCCAAAGCTTTGTTCGAGGCATACCGTTATGTATTGGAAGGTTTAAAAGGTGGGTTACAACGATATCTGTCGTCAAACAAAAACATTGATGAAATAATACAAATTTAATTGAAATCTACATTTTTCCCTAGCTGACTTCTAAAAATGGCTATACCACATACGGTCAATAAACATTTTCGTTTTGCTCGAGAGGACGATTTAAAATTAAATTTGTCGTTACAAATGTATAGTTTCGACATTATATTTTAATAAAATTTAAAGCATTTTAATAAAGATAATATTCAAAGCCTCAAAGTATATCTTACAAAACTTGTGATTCTATATTTTACTAAAGTATTTCATTTTTTTACCTTGTGTATATTCCATTTTTTTACCTTGCATATTTTAATCCAAATTTCTTACCTTTGAATAGTTCAATACGATTAAAATTGATCAAAAATTGTTAACTATAAACAGAAACCGGCAATATACCTTTGGAACGATATATCATTCATTGCAACCAAGATGTGAATCCCCCACGGTATCTTGAATCATTGACAGGAGATTACAACTTCGGCAGCGTCTTACAAGGTAGGAAGAAGGCTTAGCTCGATTATTTTGTTCAGATGATTTTATGAAGCCATTTCGTTTAACTTCATCTCTTAAAGATCCATTGGTTTGACCCACCTATCGTGAACAACCATAAAAATGAATTATGCAGATATAACCAAATAAATATTTTTTTTCGTTATTTAGTTGCAGAGGTTGCGGCTTGCGTAGTGCACCACTTACCTAGAACAGTTGGTTTTGTTTTTTATTAGCGTACTTCTTGACTTATGTTGTGTTATGTTTTTATATGCTGACGATGCTTTTAATAGCGAAATTTATTTATCAATTTATAACTTCCAAACAAACTGATTTTCGGTTTACTAAGATCTGTAGGCCTACTTAGTTTAATCTTTATGCAGATATAGGAGCAAATGTTATATGCCGGCCATTTTAATATACACGTCGATATAAAAGCGGAAATTAAAATGGTTGTGTGGCAGTTGGCCCTTTGTTTTTATATGAACATGTCTGTATTAAATAGTTGCCATTTGTCTACCGTAACAATCCACTGATGCGTGTCAGAAAAACACTAGCGTGTCAGAAAAACATGTGCTACGCGCAATAGGGAAGGATGGCCAGCCAGACGAAGATTAAGAACTACATTTCTCACTTGTATAAAAATTAATATTACCTATAGTTTATTTCTCACTTAAACATCTGTACCGTTGCTCCGTTATACTTTTTAACGTTGTTGGAGAATAACGACATTGCATTGACTACATTTAACCAAATTTTATTCACACTGCAGGATTTATTAATGTTTCCCCAAAATCTTTGTACTCTCATAAAGGAATATGAGCTAAGCAGCATGGATCTTGTAGTTTTGTTTTCGTTGTAGAGAGATGGTAGCAACGTGACGCCGTAAAGTATACCTCGTGTAGAAATATGCATCGGAAGTCAAGAATAAATGCATCCCAGGGTTGGGCGACAATGTATTCACCCCTAGATGTAGCAAATTGTCATGAGACGCACGGCTTGTTTATGCTGGCATTTGTTTGAACAGACTAAGACAGGGGTTCTTAAACTGGGGTCCATTAACCCCTTAGGGGTCCGTAAACTAGTTTTAGGGGGTCCGTGAAGGCCAAATTGAAATATTGGTATATATTTATGAAGTAATCAATTTTTTTCTAAGGAAAGAATTTAATTAAAAATAAAACGTTTTTTCACTGAATATCTCTATTTCTATTTTTCTTTTCACATTTTGTGGACGGAAAACTGCAGATTTCTATAGTCTAGTTGTATTGTGACGTCAATCTATGACGTAATTTTACTAAATTTTTTGCTTATCGTGGTCCACGTAAAGCAAAAAAAAAATTAGGGGTCCGCGGTGAAAAAAGTTTAAGAACCCCTGGACTAAGACATAAAAACAAAACGAATGTTACGAGAAGCGCGAAAAAGTATGGACCTGGGAATTGACACTTGACATCCAACAAACTCAAATTTAACCTGATTGTAAAAGAGAGCCGCCCAAAACTGGTTAGAGAGCGGTATGCGGCTAGTGGGCGGTTTGGCCACACTTTCCATAGGGTGATCTAAACTTAAATGACTTTTAAAACTTTTTACCCATTCCGTAAAATATGTATACCTTTTTATAAATTTGAATATTACGTCGCCATATATAGGTATTTTACATGACTTGCAGGAAATGAAGATGCCAGTGTAGGCTAAATATATATTCTGTGCAAAAACTTAAGATCCTGCGTTTTTAAACTTTGAGTTCTATTTTAGAAGCCAATCAAGTAGTTTTTTGATCTTCAAAAACAAAATCAACTAGACGGGGGTGCGGTTGTTGTATATTTTGTCAGGGGATATATTTTCAGGGCTTAGTGTTTATTTTCAATTTTTACTTTATATTAATTTTTTTTTTTTTTAATATTTTTTTTAATATTTTGTATTGTGTACTTTATATTATATATTTTGTTTTTCATTTTCCTTAACTTGTTTCTGCAAGCAAAAACAGATATGGGCCGAAAACTTCCCCACTTAAAATATGCCTTTGATGCGAAAGGGGTTCAAATATGGCGTAGAATTTGGGGAATGATCGAAACATATATTTGATAAATAGAATTTACTTAGATAATGCATATGGCTATTTTATTAAATTTTGACCAGCTTACGTGTTTGAAAATCAAATATTATCATTCTCTTAAAGACTAAAAATGGTTTAACGCCTATGGTTTGCTATACTTTTGCAAACTTTCACTAGGTATTTTTTTACCATAGCTTGGTCCGAGCAATCACTGTTAAAACAGGCTTTAAATCTGTCGTTTCAAACAATATGAAAAACACTATTACGTGCCTAATACGCAAACTATTAAATCGAAAGTTTTGCTAGATAAGTTTAGGCCTGATGTTGGTATGCTGGTTGGAGCAAGATGCACAACAGGAGCTAACAGAGAGGCGTAGACTGCCTTAAGATTTCGCATTTAGACTTGCGGCGGTAAATACACCCTATTGACACTTAATTATTAGGCGAAGCTTATCGCGAAGTAATTGGTCGCCCCAAAAAATGCTGACGCCGCATTTAAAGCAAGCATTATAAATGTGTCGCCGATATTCTGCCTTGAACATCCCTACTCGAAATGCTTCCCTCCGTTAATTGTACGGTGGGTGAAACTTTATTCACGGCCTTACCTCTTTGTGTATTACCGCGACAATACGATGAAATACGATTTGGAGAATATTGGATACATCGTATTTGGAGAATATTTGCTATTTGCACCTGTTCTGTATGTTACTCCAATCCAACATATCTACACACAATTATAAGTTGTGTATACTAATATAATAACTTATGGCTTTGAAGCGAAGGGGGTTCAAATATGGCGTAGATTTTGGCAAATGATCGAAACATACATTTGATCAATAAAAATTTACGTAGATAATGCTTACGGCCATGTTATTACATTTTGGTCAGCTAGCATGTTTAAAAAGTCAATATTTTCATTCTCTCTAAATGATTTAACGTCTATGGTTTGCTATACTTTTTCCAACTTTTACTGTGTAAATTTTTACCATGCCTTGGTCTGAGCAATCACTGTTGAAACAGAGTTTAAATCTGTAGTATTGAGCAATATGCAAACACGTTTATGTGCCTAATAAGCCACGTTTTATATTGAAAGTTTTGCCAATTCAAATCCAATAAACGCAAGATTTATTTATTTATGACGCCATGTTATGACGTAGCTTTGTAACGTCGTCGTTAAGAATGCGTTAAACTTAAGCTTTTTGTTGTTGCGGCCCTTGTATAATTATATTTGCTTAGACCTGGTGTTGATATGTTTGAATGGTGCAACAATTACAACATGTGCTAACAGAGATGTGTACACTGCCTGTAGGATTCGCATTTAAATTTGCGGTGGTAAAATATTTTGTGTTGTAAGAGCAATAGGTTTTTTTACTTAGAGAGGCCTCTTTATGAAAGGCAAGTCGCATGTGCATAGTTTTACTAGGCAAGCCACTTCCAACACAAATGTTGCACACGCGGGACAATAGGGCGCAGCAGGGATGCCAGCAGCCGCCTCGTCGCGACGCGAGCTGGACAAAGTAAGCGAATATGAACGAATTCTGTATGAAAGTTTTTCTGCTGCTAGATGGCTGTCGTTAGCTACAAAGTGCTAAAACGCAATATTTCAGGTTTTTACCCCCCAAGCAAAGGCCCCTGGGAGTGCAGCCTCATAAACTTTTACAAAGCACCTACATACCACTCTACGCCATGTCTGAAAATTTAAAGGTTCTACGATGTCTACTTTTTCTATAAAGCTTCGGACAAAACTCGGTCTGAAACATACCATAGGAAACCATAGGAAACCATAGGAAACCATAGGAAACCATAGGAAACCAAAAAAGAATAACGGCAAAAACAAGATATGTCCCGAAAATAAATTTTCGGCCCATATAATTCCTTGCAGTAGTGAAACATATTTTTCAGGACGCCACATGTCAGATGGAAATGTTTTGAAAATAAGCGATTGGCCCGACGCCAAGCAATTAGGCATAGATGAATCCCAGAGAACAGCTGTATTCGACGCCATTACGAAGGAATTGGCAATTATTCAAGGGCCGCCTGGAACGGGCAAAACACATGTTGGATTGATCATTATGCAACTTCTTCTTGACAACAAGTAAGCCCAACGAATTGATATACAAGTTTAGTTTATTTTACCTTGTGAACCATTCTTTCTATGTAGCACAAACTGAACATATAAATTTCTTACAGCTTTACTAAACGAGAATATATAATGGATTTTATCCCGATTTGATTTAATATGAAGAAATCACATTTTACCAATCGTACTAAATTTGTTTCAAATTTTATTTAATCTAAGCGTAAGTTAAAACCTATCGAAACAACCTAGTGTTCAAACGGTCAGTGAACAGAAATTTCTAAACAGGGCTGTCTAAAACAACTCTGATCCGACTTCTAAGTTTGACTTGCTCCAACTGCACAGCCCTGTATTTTACTTATCCACGTAACTTAAATAATACATATTGTGCGTAACATAAAATAATAAATATACAGTAATCTAGTATGTAAAATAACTATTATTGATCATTTTCAGAATGGGCTATTACTAAAAGAACGTTAGTAGAATAGTGTTTCAAATCCCTTACTTAAATCGCATTTAACGTAACTTAAATAATAAATATACAGCAATCATTTAACTCACCAATTAACGATGCTTGGGTTGACCATATACTTCGAATAAAGTCCCCATACCTGTTCCGACGTCCCTGTCCGTTTCTAAGCAGATAGACAAAAATGAACATGGAAGAAAAATTTAATTGTTCTCAAATTACTACATCGGCTTGGGTTTATGCCGATTTTGAAAGATTTCAGGTCATAAAATACATAACTACAATGAAATGTGTGTCGAAAACTCCTATCGGTAAAAAAGTGTTAATTTTTCGACCTGTTTCTTGCTCGTGATCTTTAAGCAATTATTAAACAAACCTGGTCAAATCCAGGGTTTTGTGTCCAAAAATATAATTTCAGACAAAACCGAATTAAATGATGTGAATTGAAGAAACCTTCGGTTCCCAGCTTATGTTAATGACATGAAGTGATTCGTAGAGAAGCATACGTTTATTTGGTTTAAGTTAGACAAAACTATCAACTTAAAAGGAACATGGAAAACATATATTCCTAAATCTCACCAAACAGCGCTTAAATCTCACCAAACTATAAAGGTTATACTCACCTTAAGATTGATTTTATTTGTACCAACGGCCTGACAAGAGGGAACTGGTCATTACCTCTTGTTGCCGCGTGAAATGGTAAACAAGCTATTGTAAATATAGTTTTTTTCAGAGAATGTTTTTTGCACACGACGGTTCTCAAGCTAAAATTAAAAAAAATATAATGAAGGGTAAAGTAAAAGTCCTTGAAACTTTAGACTTAGATTGAGTTGGCAAGAAAAATTCACCCGCAACTACATATAAAAGAGATGATTGAAATGTTATGTTTTTGGGGGTTTATTTGCAAAGCGAGCTTTTAAAGCAAAAATAAAAGTGTCAATATTATGTTCTGTTTTGGAAATCTCAGGGGACAAGCAAAGAGTCCAATATTGGTCGTTTGCGACACAAATCATGCGCTGGATCAGTTTCTAGAAGGAATAATCCGTTTTAATGAAAATATCGTAAGGGTGGGCGGAGGTTGCAAGAATAAACACTTGGAAGAATATAATCTGCGGAAAAAGAAGGTGGATGTTCCGAAATCTTGGCGAAAAGAAATGTGGGAACTTAGAGGTAACTATATTTCATAGTAACAAATGCCCGAGACAACAGTATTGTCAATTCCGAAACAAAATGCTATCTGGAAGTTGCAAATTAAAACGCCATGCAGTGATATTAACCAATAATACTTGAAAGCAAAACACCATTTTATTAGTTCCTAAAACAGTAAATCAAAGTTTCATTTTTTTTACCCTACAGTGATAAACCTCATGGATTTTGATTTACCCTCGTATGAAAAAATGACATGGAAGTAACTATGCGCAAATGATAAAGCAACACAACTGTGAAGTACAATTAACATTAAAATTTCCGTTACAACTTTTATACAATTCGTTTTAACATGTTTTAGCTATCGAACGGTCAAATAGTACATGTAAAATCATCGCCAACATTAGTTGTAAAAACTAAACTTATACTGAACCGTGTTTGTTTTTACAGGCGTCATTTACAATAGGGTTTCAGATAAGAATAATTAAATTTGTAACAAACAACACAATAAGCTAAACCTTTCGTTAATTTTTTGACTATAGAACAGCTGGAACTGGGGTGATCAAGTTTTTGAATAAATATTTAATGACTAAGAACACCAAAAGCCACACCTTACACGTTGGCAGAAATCAATACCACTCTGTTTTTTCATCACTTACAGAGTATTTTGGTTTATTTGAGGAACCGTTAATATTTTCATAGACGACGTCATATAGCTACGTCATAAAAGTAACATTATGAAAATTAATCTGCAACTTATATTCGGTCTAATTACAAATTCCAATCAACTTGTTTTAGAAGGATTCTATTTGAATAAGGAACTGATGATTCCACTTGGCGAAATATATTTTCTTTTAAACAAAACGTCTGATCCTGTTTTTACTCATGTTTTTAACTATGAGTTTTACTAGTTTAATTTAGAAGAAGACGTTATGCATTGGACACATAACATTAGTTACAATTTCTCGACATATTGGCAATAAATACCTTGTAAGGGACCACGAGCTGTATGGATAAACATAAAACACATGAAAAGGCGTAGAGTGAATTTGTCGTGTTTCAAAGGGTGTTAAACAAAATCGAAGTTGTTTTTAAGAAGCACAAATCTAAGTTGTATGTAAGAAGCACAAATGCATCTTAAACATAAGAGCCGCAGGTTGCCACCCATGCTAAGAGTGTTAAAAGTCATATAGCGACATTAAATAACATGAAAGCAAAAGTTGTATCAATATTTTTTAATTGTATTGTTTTTAGAGGAACGCGAACGCCTAAAGAGACAAATATCAAGTGATTGTGAATATATTGACTATCCTGTCACAAGAATTTTGGACTTGCAAGAACTTCAACCGGTTATTCCGAGCGAACTATTTTATCAAATAGAAGCCACTACCGAATGTCGAGGTAAATATTTATATGGGCTGAAAAAATTCCGCACCCCCGTCTAGTTCTTCTTATTTTCTGTAGATTAGCGCAGTCGAGAAAATCTTGGCTCGGCAGACCAACCTTGATTGACAGGGCGTTAAACGAAACAAACGAAAAGGGAATCGTGTATACGTTATAGGGGTAACAGTAGAAACTAGACGGGGGTGCGGTTGTTGTATATTTTGTCAGGGGGTATATTGTCAGGGCTTAGTGTCTATTTTTATTTTGTTTTAATTTTTTTTTGAAATTGATTTTATTTATTTATTTATTTTTTTCAATTTTTTTTTTTCATATTCATTTTTTAATTTTTATTTTTTATTTATTTATTTATTTATTTATTTTTTTTTATTTTATACTTTTTCTTTTTTAATATTTTGTGACAGATATGGGCCGAAAACTTCCCACTTTGATGCGAAAGGGGTTCAAATATGGCGTAGAATTTGGGGAATGATCGAAACATATATTTGATAAATAGAATTTGCGTAGATAATGTATATGGCCATTTTATTACATTTTGGCCAGAGCTTACGTGTTTTAAAACCATATATTATCATTCTCCTAAAGACTTAAAATGGTTTAACGCCTATGGTTTGCAATACTTTTGCAAACTTTTACTCGGTAAATTTTTACCATGGCTTGGTCCGAGCAATCACTGTTAAAACAGACTTTAAATCTGTAGTTTCAAACAATATGAAACACACTATTATGTGCCTAATACGCAAACTATTAAATCGAAAGTTTTGCTAGTTGTTTAGGCCTGATATTGGTATGTTGGTTGGAGCAACATGCACAACAGGTGCTAACAGAGAGGCGTACACTGCCTTAAGATTTTGCATTTAAATTTGCGGCGGTAAATACACCCTATTGACACTTGATTATTAGGCGAAGCTTATCGCAAAGTAATTGGTCGCCCCAAAAAATGCTGACGCCGCATTTAAAGCAAGCATTATAAATGAGTCGCCGATATTCTGCTTTGAACATCTCTACTCGCAATGCTTCCCTCCGTTAATTGTACGGTGGGTGAAACTTTATTCACGGCCTTATCTCTTTGTGTATTACCGCGACAATACGATGAAATACGATTTGGAGAATATTGGAAAAATCGTATTTGGAGAATAATTGCTATTTGCACCTGTATAGTATGTTACTCCAATCCAACATATCAACACACAATTTTAAGTTGTGTAGGCCTGGTGTTGATATGTTGGATTAGAGTTGCCACCAGATTTCGCATTTAAATTTGCGGCGGTAAAATAAGTTGTTTCTTAACAGCATTAAGTAATTTTACTAAACAGAAGCCTCGTTTTAAAATGCAAGTCGCACGAGCCGAGTTGCCACTTCGCACAATGAAAGTCTCACACGCGGGACAATAAAGCACAGCAGGCGGTCAGTCGCTTCGTCACTTCACAAGCTGGACAAAGCAAGCGAATATGAACGAATTCTGTATGAAAGTTTATCTGCTGCTAGATGGCAGTCGTTAGCTAGAAAGTGCTAAAACGCAATATTTCAGGTTTTTACCCCCCAAGCAAAGGCCCCTGGGGGTGCAGCCTCATAAACTTCTACAAAGCACCTACATACCACTCTACGCCATGTCTGAAAATTTGAAGGTTCTACGATGTCTACTTTTTCTATAAAGCTTCGGACAAAAATCGGTCTGAAACATACCATAGGAAACCATAGGAAACCATAGGAAACCATAGGAAACCAAAAAAGAACTAGACGGGGGTGCGGTTGTTGTATATTTTGTCAGGGGGTATATTTTCAGGGCTTAGTGTTTATTTTCAATTTTTACTTTACTTTATTTTTTTTATTTTATTTTATTTATTATTTTTTTTTTTAATATTTTGTATTGTGTACTTTATATTATATATTTTGTTTTTTTATTTTCCTTAACTTGTTTCTGCAAGCAAAAACAGATATGGGCCGAAAACTTCCCCACTTAACTTATGCCTTTGATGCGAAAAGGGTTCAAATATGGCGTAGAATTTGGGGAATGATCGAAACATATATTTGGTAAATAGAATTTACGTAGATAATGCGTATGGTCATTTTATTAAATTTTGACCAGCTTACGTGTTTGAAAAGCAAATATTATTATTCTCTTAAAGACTAAAAATGGTTTAACGCCTATGGTTTGCTATACTTTTGCAAACTTTTACTCGGTAATTTTTTACCATGGCTTGGGTCGAGCAATCACTGTTAAAACAGGCTTTAAATCTGTAGTTTTAAACAATATGAAAAACACTACTATTATGTTCTCAATACGCAAACTATTAAATCGAAAGTTTTGCTAGATGTTTAGGCCTGATGTTGGTAGTATGCTGGTTGGAGCAAGATGCACGACAGGTGCTAACAGAGAGGCGTAGACTGCCTTAAGATTTCGCATTTAAACTTGCGGCGGTAAATACACCCTATTGACACTTAATTATTAGGCGAAGATTATCGCGAAGTAATTGGTCGCCCGAAAAAAAACTAACGCCGCATTGAACGCAAGCATTATAAATGAGTCGCCGATATTCTGCTTTGAACATCTCTACTCACAATGCTTCCCTCCGTTAATTGTACGGTGGGTGAAACTTTATTCACGGCCTTACCTCTTTGTGTATTACCGCGACAATACGATGAAATACGATTTGGAGAATATTGGAAAAATCGTATTTGGAGAATATTTGCTATTTGCACCTGTATAGTATGTTACTCCAATCCAACATATCAACACACAATTTTAAGTTGTGTAGGCCTGGTGTTGATATGTTGGATTAGAGTTGCCACCAGATTTCGCATTAAAATTTGCGGCGGTAAAATAAGTTGTTTCTTAACAGCATTAAGTAATTTTAATAAAGAGAAGCCTCGTTTTAAAATGCAAGTCGCACGAGCCCAGTTTAGGACGTGCCACTTCGCACAATGAAAGTCTCACGCGCGGGACAATAAAGCGCAGCAGGCGGTGAGTCGCTTCGTCACTTCACAAGCTGGACAAAGCAAGCGAATATGAACGAATTCTGTATGAAAGTTTTTCTGCTGCTAGATGGCAGTCGTTAGCTACAAAGTGCTAAAACGCAATATTTCAGGTTTTTACCCCCCAAGCAAAGGCCCCTGGGGGTGCAGCCTCATAAACTTTTACAAAGCACCTACATACCACTCTACGCCATGTCTCAAAATTTGAAGGTTCTACGATGTCTACTTTTTCTATAAAGCTTCGGACAAAAATCGGTCTGAAACATACCATAGGAAACCATAGGAAACTATAGGAAACCAAAAAAGAACTAGACGGGGGTGCGGTTGTTGTTTATTTTGTCAGGGGGTATACTTTTAAGGTTCAGTGTTATTTTTTTTATATTTTATTTTTTTTTTTCAATTTTCATTTTTTAATATTTTTAGTTGACTTAAATATTTATTTTTATTTTTCAATATTTTTATTTTTAAATATTTTTATTTTTATTTTTTTTTTTGATTTAATTTTTTTTTTTTTTTTTTCGTTTTTTTTTTTTTTTTTCTTTAATACCTTTTTTTTCAATATTTTGTATTGTGTATTTTATATTATATATTTTGTTTTTCATTTTCCTTAACTTGTTTCTGCAAGCAAAAACAGATATGGGCCGAAAAATTCCCCAGCACTTAACTTATGCCTTTGATGCGAAAGGGGTTCAAATATGGCGTAGATTTTGGCAAATGATCGAAACATATATTTGATAAATAGAATTTACGTAGATAATGTGTATGGCCATTTTATTACATTTTGGCCAGCTTACGTGTTTGAAAAGCTAATATTATCATTCTTCTAAAGACTTAAAATGGTTTAACGCCTATGGTTTGCTATACTTTTGCAAACTTTTACTCGGTAAATTTTTACCATGGCTTGGTCCGAGCAATCACTGTTAAAACAAGGTTTAAATCTGTAGTTTCAAACAATATGAAACACACTATTATGTTCTCAATACGCAAACTATTAAATCGAAAGTTTTGCTAGATGTTTAGGCCTGATGTTGGTAGTATGCTGGTTGGAGCAAGATGCACGACAGGTGCTAACAGAGAGGGTAGACTGCCTTAAGATTTCGCATTTAAACTTGCGGCGGTAAATACACCGTAAATACACCATTTGCGGCGGTAAATACACATTGACACTTAATTGTTAGGCGAAGATTATCGCGAAGTAATTGGTCGCCCGAAAAAAAACTAACGCCGCATTGAAAGCAAGCATTATAAATGAGTCGCCGATATTCTGCTTTGAACATCTCTAATCGCAATGCTTCCCTAAGTTAATTGTACGGTGGGTGAAACTTTATTCACGGCCTTACCTCTTTGTGTATTACCGCGACAATACGATGAAATACGATTTGGAGAATATTGGAAAAATCGTATTTGGAGAATATTTGCTATTTGCACCTGTATAGTATGTTACTCCAATCCAACATATCAACACACAATTTTAAGTTGTATAGGCCTGGTGTTGATATGTGGGATTAGAGTTGCCACCAGATTTCGCATTTAAATTTGCGGCGGTAAAAGAAGTTGTTTCTTAACAGCATTAAGTAATTTTACTAAAGAGAAGCCTCGTTTTAAAATGCAAGTCGCACGAGCCCAGTTTAGGACGTGCCACTTCACACAATGAAAGTCTCACGCGCGGGACAATAAAGCGCAGCAGGCGGTGAGTCGCTTCGTCACTTCACAAGCTGGACAAAGCAAGCGAATATGAACGAATTCTGTATAAAAGTTTTTCTGCTGCTAGATGGCTGTCGTTAGCTACAAAGTGCTAAAACGCAATATTTCAGGTTTTTACCCCCCAAGCAAAGGCCCCTGGGGGTGCAGCCTCATAAACTTTTACAAAGCACCTACATACCACTCTACGCCATTTCTGAAAATTTGAAGGTTCTACGATGTCTACTTTTTCTATAAAGCTTCGGACAAAAATCGGTCTGAAACATACCATAAGAAACCATAGGAAACCATAGGAAACCATAGGAAACCAAAAAAGAACTAGATAAGTTTAGGCCTGATGTTGGTATGCTGGTTGGAGCAAGATGCACAACAGGTGCTAACAGAGAGGCGTAGACTGCCTTAAGATTTCGCATTTAAACTTGCGGCGGTAAATACACCCTATTGACACTTAATTATTAGGCGAAGCTTATCGCGAAGTAATTGGTCGCCCCAAAAAATGCTGACGCCACATTTAAAGCAAGCATTATAAATGTGTCGCCGATATTCTGCCTTGAACATCCCTACTCGAAATGCTTCCCTCCGTTAATTGTACGGTGGGTGAAACTTTATTCACGGCCTTACCTCTTTGTGTATTACCGCGACAATACGATGAAATACGATTTGGAGAATATTGGAAACATCGTATTTGGAGAATATTTGCTATTTGCACCTGTTCTGTATGTTACTCCAATCCAACATATCTACACACAATTATAAGTTGTGTATAATAATATAATAACTTATGGCTTTGAAGCGAAGGGGGTTCAAATATGGCGTAGATTTTGGCAAATGATCGAAACATACATTTGATCAATAAGAATTTACGTAGATAATGCTTACGGCCATGTTATTACATTTTGGTCAGCTAGCATGTTTAAAAAGTCAATATTTTCATTCTCTCTAAATGATTTAACGTCTATGGTTTGCTATACTTTTTCCAACTTTTACTGTGTAAATTTTTACCATGCCTTGGTCTGAGCAATCACTGTTGAAACAGAGTTTAAATCTGTAGTTTTGAGCAATATGCAAACACGTTTATGTACCTAATAAGCCACGTTTTATATTGAAAGTTTTGCCAATTTAAATCCAATAAACGCAAAATTTATTTATTTATGACGCCATGTTATGACGTAGCTTTGTAACGTCGTCGTTAAGAATGCGTTAAACTTAAGCTTTTTGTTGTTGCGGCCCTTGTATAATTATATTTGCTTAGACCTGGTGTTGATATGTTTGAATGGTGCAACAATTACAACATGTGCTAACAGAGATGTGTACACTGCCTGTAGGATTCGCATTTAAATTTGCGGTGGTAAAATATTTTGTGTTGTAAGAGCAATAGGTTTTTTTACTTAGAGAGGCCTCTTTATGAAAGGCAAGTCGCATGTGCATATTTTTACTAGGCAAGCCACTTCCAACACAAATGTTGCATGCGCGGGACAATAGGGCACAGCAGGGATGCCAGCAGCCGCCTCGTCGCGACGCGAGCTGGACAAAGCAAGCGAATATGAACGAATTCTGTATGAAAGTTTTTCTGCTGCTAGATGGCTGTCGTTAGCTACAAAGTGCTCAAACGCGATATTTCAGGTTTTTACCCCCCAAGCAAAGGCCCCTGGGGGTGCAGCCTCATAAAGTTTTACAAAGCACCTACATACCACTCTACGCCATGTCTGAAAATTTGAAGGTTCTACGATGTCTACTTTTTCTATGAAGCTTCGGACAAAACTCGGTCTGAAACATACCATAGGAAACCATAGGAAACCATAGGAAACCATAGGAAACCATAGGAAACCATAGGAAACCATAGGAAACCAAAAAAGAACTAGACGGGGGTGCGGTTGTTGTATATTTTGTCAGGGGGTATATTGTCGGGGCTTAGTGTTTATTTTTATTTTGTTTTAATTTTTTTTTGAAATTGATTTTATTTATTTATTTATTTTTTTTCAATTTTATTTTTCATATTCATTTTTTAATTTTAATTTTTTATTTTTTTGTTTTTTTTTTATTTTTATTTTTTTATTGTTTTTTTTATTTAATATTTTTTTTATTTTACACTTTTTATTTTTTAATATTTTGTATTTTGTATTGTGTATTTTATATTATATATTTCATATTTTGTTTTTCATTTTCCTTAACTTGTTTCTGCAAGCAAAAACAGATATGGGCCGAAACTTCCCCACTTTCATGCGAAAGGGGTTCAAATATGGCGTAGTATTTGGGGAATGATCGAAACATATATTTGATAAATAGAATTTGCGTAGATAATGTACATGGCCATTTTATTACATTTTGGCCAGAGCTTACGTGTTTGAAAACCAAATATTATCATTCTCCTCAAGACTTAAAATGGTTTAACGCCTATGGTTTGCAATACTTTTGCAAACTTTTACTCGGTAAATTTTTACCATGGCTTGGTCCGAGCAATCACTGTTAAAACAGACTTTAAATCTGTAGTTTTAAACAATATGAAACACACTATTATGTGTCTAATACGCAAACTATTAAATCGAAAGTTTTGCTAGTTGTTTAGGCCTGATATTGGTATGTTGGTTGGAGCAACATGCACAACAGGTGCTAACAGAGAGGCGTACACTGCCTTAAGATTTCGCATTTAAATTTGCGGCGGTAAATACACCCTATTGACACTTGATTATTAGGCGAAGCTTATCGCGAAGTAATTGGTCGCCCCAAAAAATGCTGACGCCGCATTTAAAGCAAGCATTATAAATGATTCGCCGATATTCTGCTTTGAACATCTCTACTCGCAATGCTTCCCTCCGTTAATTGTACGGTGGGTGAAACTTTATTCACGGCCTTACCTCTTTGTGTATTACAGCAACAATAAGATGAAATACGATTTGGAGAATATTGGAAAAATCGTATTTGGAGAATATTTGCTATTTGCACCTGTATAGTATGTTACTCCAATCCAACATATCAACACACAATTTTAAGTTGTGTAGGCCTGATGTTGATGTTGGATTAGAGTTGCCACCAGATTTCGCATTTAAATTTGCGGCGCCTTTGATGCGAAAGGGGTTCAAATATGGCGTAGAATTTGGGGAATGATCGAAACATATATTTGATAAATAGAATTTACTTAGATAATGCATATGGCTATTTTATTAAATTTTGACCAGCTTACGTGTTTGAAAATCAAATATTATCATTCTCTTAAAGACTAAAAATGGTTTAACGCCTATGGTTTGCTATACTTTTGCAAACTTTCACTAGGTAATTTTTTACCATAGCTTGGTCCGAGCAATCACTGTTAAAACAGGCTTTAAATCTGTCGTTTCAAACAATAAGAAAAACACTATTACGTGCCTAATACGCAAACTATTAAATCGAAAGTTTTGCTAGATAAGTTTAGGCCTGATGTTGGTATGCTGGTTGGAGCAAGATGCACAACAGGTGCTAACAGAGAGGCGTAGACTGCCTTAAGATTTCGCATTTAAACTTGCGGCGGTAAATACACCCTATTGACACTTAATTATTAGGCGAAGCTTATCGCGAAGTAATTGGTCGCCCCAAAAAATGCTGACGCCGCATTTAAAGCAAGCATTATAAATGTGTCGCCGATATTCTGCCTTGAACATCCCTACTCGAAATGCTTCCCTCCGTTAATTGTACGGTGGGTGAAACTTTATTCACGGCCTTACCTCTTTGTGTATTACCGCGACAATACGATGAAATACGATTTGGAGAATATTGGAAACATCGTATTTGGAGAATATTTGCTATTTGCACCTGTTCTGTATGTTACTCCAATCCAACATATCTACACACAATTATAAGTTGTGTATAATAATATAATAACTTATGGCTTTGAAGCGAAGGGGGTTCAAATATGGCGTAGATTTTGGCAAATGATCGAAACATACATTTGATCAATCAAAATTTACGTAGATAATGCTTACGGCCATGTTATTACATTTTGGTCAGCTAGCATGTTTAAAAAGTCAATATTTTCATTCTCTCTAAATGATTTAACGTCTATGGTTTGCTATACTTTTTCCAACTTTTACTGTGTAAATTTTTACCATGCCTTGGTCTGAGCAATCACTGTTGAAACAGAGTTTAAATCTGTAGTTTTGAGCAATATGCAAACACGTTTATGTGCCTAATAAGCCACGTTTTATATTGAAAGTTTTGCCAATTTAAATCCAATAAACGCAAGATTTATTTATTTATGACGCCATGTTATGACGTAGCTTTGTAACGTCGTCGTTAAGAATGCGTTAAAGTTAAGCTTTTTGTTGTTGCGGCCCTTGTATAATTATATTTGCTTAGACCTGGTGTTGATATGTTTGAATGGTGCAACAATTACAACATGTGCTAACAGAGATGTGTACACTGCCTGTAGGATTCGCATTTATCTTGCGGTGGTAAAATATTTTGTGTTGTAAGAGCAATAGGTTTTTTTACTTAGAGGGGCCTCTTTATGAAAGGCAAGTCGCATGTGCATAGTTTTACTAGGCAAGCCACTTCCAACACAAATGTTGCACGCGCGGGACAATAGGGCGCAGCAGGGATGCCGGCAGCCGCCTCGTCGCGACGCGAGCTGGACAAAGCAAGCGAATATGAACGAATTCTGTATGAAAGTTTTTCTGCTGCTAGATGGCTGTCGTTAGCTACAAAGTGCTAAAACGCAATATTTCAGGTTTTTACCCCCCACGCAAAGGCCCCTGGGAGTGCAGCCTCATAAACTTTTACAAAGCACCTACATACCACTCTACGCCATGTCTGAAAATTTGAAGGTTCTACGATGTCTACTTTTTCTATAAAGCTTCGGACAAAACTCGGTCTGAAACATACCATAGCAAACCATAGGAAACCATAGGAAACCATAGGAAACCATAGGAAACCATAGGAAACCAAAAAAGAACTAGACGGGGGTGCGGTTGTTGTATATTTTGTCAGGGGGTATATTTTCAGGGCTTAGTGTTTATTTTCAATTTTTACTTTATTTTAATTTTTTTTTTTTTAATTTTTTTTTTAATATTTTGTATTGTGTACTTTATATTATATATTTTGTTTTTCATTTTCCTTAACTTGTTTCTGCAAGCAAAAACAGATATGGGCCGAAAAATTCCCCAGCACTTAACTTATGCCTTTGATGCGAAAGGGGTTCAAATATGGCGTAGAATTTGGGGAATGATCGAAACATATATTTGATAAATAGAATTTACTTAGATAATGCATATGGCTATTTTATTAAATTTTGACCAGCTTACGTGTTTGAAAATCAAATATTATCATTCTCTTAAAGACTAAAAATGGTTTAACGCCTATGGTTTGCTATACTTTTGCAAACTTTCACTAGGTAATTTTTTACCATAGCTTGGTCCGAGCAATCACTGTTAAAACAGGCTTTAAATCTGTCGTTTCAAACAATATGAAAAACACTATTATGTGCCTAATATGCAAACTATTAAATCGAAAGTTTTGCTAGATATGTTTAGGCCTGATGTTGGTATGCTGGTTGGAGCAAGATGCACAACAGGTGCTAACAGAGAGGCGTAGACTGCCTCAAGATTTCGCATTTAAATTTGCGGCGGTAATACACCCTATTTGACACTTAGGCGAAGCTTATCGCGAAGTAATTGGTCGCCCGAAAAAATGCTGACGCCGCATTTAAAGCAAGCATTATAAATGTGTCGCCGATATTCTGCCTTGAACATCCCTACTCGAAATGCTTCCCTCCGTTAATTGTACGGTGGGTGAAACTTTATTCACGGCCTTACCTCTTTGTGTATTACCGCGACAATACGATGAAATACGATTTGGAGAATATTGGAAACATCGTATTTGGAGAATATTTGCTATTTGCACCTGTTCTGTATGTTACTCCAATCCAACATATCTACACACAATTATAAGTTGTGTATAATAATGTAATAAGTTATGGCTTTGAAGCGAAGGCGCGGGGTTCAAATATGGCGTAGATTTTGGAAATGATCGAAACATACATTTGATCAATAAAAATTTACGTAGATAATGCTTACGGCCATGTTATTACATTTTGGTCAGCTAGCATGTTTAAAAAGTCAATATTTTCATTCTCTCTAAATGATTTAACGTCTATGGTTTGCTATACTTTTTCCAACTTTTACTGTGTAAATTTTTACCATGCCTTGGTCTGAGCAATCACTGTTGAAACAGAGTTTAAATCTGTAGTTTTGAGCAATATGCAAACACGTTTATGTGCCTAATAAGCCACGTTTTATATTGAAAGTTTTGCCAATTTAAATCCAATAAACGCAAGATTTATTTATTTATGACGCCATGTTATGACGTAGCTTTGTAACGTCGTCGTTAAGAATGCGTTAAAGTTAAGCTTTTTGTTGTTGCGGCCCTTGTATAATTATATTTGCTTAGACCTGGTGTTGATATGTTTGAATGGTGCAACAATTACAACATGTGCTAACAGAGATGTGTACACTGCCTGTAGGATTCGCATTTATCTTGCGGTGGTAAAATATTTTGTGTTGTAAGAGCAATAGGTTTTTTTACTTAGAGGGGCCTCTTTATGAAAGGCAAGTCGCATGTGCATAGTTTTACTAGGCAAGCCACTTCCAACACAAATGTTGCACGCGCGGGACAATAGGGCGCAGCAGGGATGCCAGCAGCCGCCTCGTCGCGACGCGAGCTGGACAAAGCAAGCGAATATGAACGAATTCTGTATGAAAGTTTTTCTGCTGCTAGATGGCTGTCGTTAGCTACAAAGTGCTAAAACGCAATATTTCAGGTTTTTACCCCCCACGCAAAGGCCCCTGGGAGTGCAGCCTCATAAACTTTTACAAAGCACCTACATACCACTCTACGCCATGTCTGAAAATTTGAAGGTTCTACGATGTCTACTTTTTCTATAAAGCTTCGGACAAAACTCGGTCTGAAACATACCACAGGAAACCATAGGAAACCATAGGAAACCATAGGAAACCAAAAAAGAACTAGACGGGGGTGCGGTTGTTGTATATTTTGTCAGGGGGTATATTTTCAGGGCTTAGTGTTTATTTTCAATTTTTACTTTATTTTAATTTTTTTTTTTTTAATTTTTTTTTTAATATTTTGTATTGTGTACTTTATATTATATATTTTGTTTTTCATTTTCCTTAACTTGTTTCTGCAAGCAAAAACAGATATGGGCCGAAAAATTCCCCAGCACTTAACTTATGCCTATGATGCGAAAGGGGTTCAAATATGGCGTAGAATTTGGGGAATGATCGAAACATATATTTGATAAATTGAATTTACTTAGATAATGCATATGGCTATTTTATTAAATTTTGACCAGCTTACGTGTTTGAAAATCAAATATTATCATTCTCTTAAAGACTAAAAATGGTTTAACGCCTATGGTTTGCTATACTTTTGCAAACTTTCACTAGGTAATTTTTTACCATAGCTTGGTCCGAGCAATCACTGTTAAAACAGGCTTTAAATCTGTCGTTTCAAACAATATGAAAAACACTATTATGTGCCTAATACGCAAACTATTAAATCGAAAGTTTTGCTAGATATGTTTAGGCCTGATGTTGGTATGCTGGTTGGAGCAAGATGCACAACAGGTGCTAACAGAGAGGCGTAGACTGCCTTAAGATTTCGCATTTAAATTTGCGGCGGTAATACACCCTATTTGACACTTAGGCGAAGCTTATCGCGAAGTAATTGGTCGCCCGAAAAAATGCTGACGCCGCATTTAAAGCAAGCATTATAAATGTGTCGCCGATATTCTGCCTTGAACATCCCTACTCGAAATGCTTCCCTCCGTTAATTGTACGGTGGGTGAAACTTTATTCACGGCCTTACCTCTTTGTGTATTACCGCGACAATACGATGAAATACGATTTGGAGAATATTGGAAACATCGTATTTGGAGAATATTTGCTATTTGCACCTGTTCTGTATGTTACTCCAATCCAACATATCTACACACAATTATAAGTTGTGTATAATAATGTAATAACTTATGGCTTTGAAGCGAAGGCGCGGGGTTCAAATATGGCGTAGATTTTGGCAAATGATCGAAACATACATTTGATCAATCAAAATTTACGTAGATAATGCTTACGGCCATGTTATTACATTTTGGTCAGCTAGCATGTTTAAAAAGTCAATATTTTCATTCTCTCTAAATGATTTAACGTCTATGGTTTGCTATACTTTTTCCAACTTTTACTGTGTAAATTTTTACCATGCCTTGGTCTGAGCAATCACTGTTGAAACAGAGTTTAAATCTGTAGTTTTGAGCAATATGCAAACACGTTCATGTGCCTAATAAGCCACGTTTTATATTGAAAGTTTTGCCAATTTAAATCCAATAAACGCAAGATTTATTTATTTATGACGCCATGTTATGACGTAGCTTTGTAACGTCGTCGTTAAGAATGCGTTAAACTTAAGAATTTTGTTGTTGCGGCCCTTGTATAATTATATTTGTTTAGACCTGGTGTTGATATGTTTGAATGGTGCAACAATTACAACATGTGCTAACAGAGATGTGTACACTGCCTGTAGGATTCGCATTTAAATTTGCGGTGGTAAAATATTTTGTGTTGTAAGAGCAATAGGTTTTTTTACTTAGAGAGGCCTTTTTATGAAAGGCAAGTCGCATGTGCATAGTTTTACTAGGCAAGCCACTTCCAACACAAATGTTGCACGCGCGGGACAATAGGGCGCAGCAGGGATGCCAGCAGCCGCCTCGTCGCGACGCGAGCTGGACAAAGCAAGCGAATATGAACGAATTCTGTATGAAAGTTTTTCTGCTGCTAGATGGCTGTCGTTAGCTACAAAGTGCTAAAACGCAATATTTCAGGTTTTTACCCCCCAAGCAAAGGCCCCTGGGAGTGCAGCCTCATAAACTTTTACAAAGCACCTACATACCACTCTACGCCACGTCTGAAAATTTGAAGGTTCTACGATGTCTACTTTTTCTATAAAGCTTCGGACAAAAGTCGGTCTGAAACAAACCATAGGAAACCATAGGAAACCATAGGAAACCATAGGAAACCATAGGAAACCAAAAAAGAACTAGACGGGGGTGCGGTTGTTGTATATTTTGTCAGGGGATATATTTTCAGGGCTTAGTGTTTATTTTCAATTTTTACTTTATATTAATTTTTTTTTTTAAATTTTTTTTTTAATATTTTGTATTGTGTACTTTATATTATATATTTTGTTTTTCATTTTCCTTAACTTGTTTCTGCAAGCAAAAACAGATATGGGCCGAAAACTTCCCCACTTAAAATATGCCTTTGATGCGAAAGGGGTTCAAATATGGCGTAGAATTTGGGGAATGATCGAAACATATATTTGATAAATAGACTTTACTTAGATAATGCATATGGCTATTCTATTAAATTTTGACCAGCTTACGTGTTTGAAAATCAAATATTATCATTCTCTTAAAGACTAAAAATGGTTTAACGCCTATGGTTTGCTATACTTTTGCAAACTTTCACTAGGTAATTTTTTACCATAGCTTGGTCCGAGCAATCACTGTTAAAACAGGCTTTAAATCTGTCGTTTCAAACAATATGAAAAACACTATTACGTGCCTAATACGCAAACTATTAAATCGAAAGTTTTGCTAGATAAGTTTAGGCCTGATGTTGGTATGCTGGTTGGAGCAAATTGCACAACAGGTGCTAACAGAGAGGCGTAGACTGCCTTAAGATTTCGCATTTAAGCTTGCGGCGGTAAATACACCCTATTGACACTTAATTATTAGGCGAAGCTTATCGCGAAGTAATTGGTCGCCCCAAAAAATGCTGACGCCGCATTTAAAGCAAGCATTATAAATGTGTCGCCGATATTCTGCCTTGAACATCCCTACTCGAAATGCTTCCCTCCGTTAATTGTACGGTGGGTGAAACTTTATTCACGGCCTTACCTCTTTGTGTATTACCGCGACAATACGATGAAATACGATTTGGAGAATATTGGAAACATCGTATTTGGAGAATATTTGCTATTTGCACCTGTTCTGTATGTTACTCCAATCCAACATATCTACACACAATTATAAGTTGTGTATAATAATATAATAACTTATGGCTTTGAAGCGAAGGGGGTTCAAATATGGCGTAGATTTTGGCAAATGATCGAAACATACATTTGATCAATAAAAATTTACGTAGATAATGCTTACGGTCATGTTATTACATTTTGGTCAGCTAGCATGTTTAAAATGTCAATATTTTCACTCTCTCTAAATGATTTAACGTCTATGGTTTGCTATACTTTTTCCAACTTTTACTGTGTAAATTTTTACCATGCCTTGGTCTGAGCAATCACTGTTGAAACAGAGTTTAAATCTGTAGTTTTGAGCAATATGCAAACACGTTTATGTGCCTAATAAGCCACGTTTTATATTGAAAGTTTTGCCAATTTAAATCCAATAAACGCAAGATTTATTTATTTATGACGCCATGTTATGACGTAGCTTTGTAACGTCGTCGTTAAGAATGCGTTAAACTTAAGCTTTTTGTTGTTGCGGCCCTTGTATAATTATATTTGCTTAGACCTGGTGTTGATATGTTTGAATGGTGCAACAATTACAACATGTGCTAACAGAGATGTGTACACTGCCTGTAGGATTCGCATTTAAATTTGCGGTGGTAAAATATTTTGTGTTGTAAGAGCAATAGGTTTTTTTACTTAGAGAGGCCTCTTTATGAAAGGCAAGTCGCATGTGCATAGTTTTACTAGGCAAGCCACTTCCAACACAAATGTTGCACGCGCGGGACAATAGGGCGCAGCAGGGATGCCAGCAGCCGCCTCGTCGCGACGCGAGCTGGACAAAGCAAGCGAATATGAGCGAATTCTGTATGAAAGTTTTTCTGCTGCTAGATGGCTGTCGTTAGCTACAAAGTGCTAAAACGCAATATTTCAGGTTTTTACCCCCCAAGCAAAGGCCCCTGGGAGTGCAGCCTCATAAACTTTTACAAAGCACCTACATACCACTCTACGCCATGTCTGAAAATTTGAAGGTTCTACGATGTCTACTTTTTCTATAAAGCTTCGGACAAAACTCGGTCTGAAACATACCATAGGAAACCAAAAAAGACTAGACGGGGGTGCGGTTGTTGTATATTTTGTCAGGGGATATATTTTCAGGGCTTAGTGTTTATTTTCAATTTTTACTTTATTTTAATTTTTTTTTTTTAAATTTTTTTTTTAATATTTTGTATTGTGTACTTTATATTATACATTTTGTTTTTCATTTTCCTTAACTTGTTTCTGCAAGCAAAAACAGATATGGGCCGAAAACTTCCCCACTTAAAATATGCCTTTGATGCGAAAGGGGTTCAAATATGGCGTAGAATTTGGGGAATGATCGAAAGATATATTTGATAAACAGAATTTACTTAGATAATGCATATGGCTATTTTATTAAATTTTGACCAGCTTACGTGTTTGAAAATCAAATAATATCATTCTCTTAAAGACTAAAAATGGTTTAACGCCTATGGTTTGCTATACTTTTGCAAACTTTCACTAGGTAATTTTTTACCATAGCTTGGTCCGAGCAATCACTGTTAAAACAGGCTTTAAATCTGTCGTTTCAAACAATATGAAAAACACTATTACGTGCCTAATACGCAAACTATTAAATCGAAAGTTTTGCTAGATAAGTTTAGGCCTGATGTTGGTATGCTGGTTGGAGCAAGATGCACAACAGGTGCTAACAGAGAGGCGTAGACTGCCTTAAGATTTCGCATTTAAACTTGCGGCGGTAAATACACCCTATTGACACTTAATTATTAGGCGAAGCTTATCGCGAAGTAATTGGTCGCCCCAAAAAATGCTGACGCCGCATTTAAAGCAAGCATTATAAATGTGTCGCCGATATTCTGCCTTGAACATCCCTACTCGAAATGCTTCCCTCCGTTAATTGTACGGTGGGTGAAACTTTATTCACGGCCTTACCTCTTTGTGTATTACCGCGACAATACGATGAAATACGATTTGGAGAATATTGGAAACATCGTATTTGGAGAATATTTGCTATTTGCACCTGTTCTGTATGTTACTTCAATCCAACATATCTACACACAATTATAAGTTGTGTATAATAATATAATAACTTATGGCTTTGAAGCGAAGGGGGTTCAAATATGGCGTAGATTTTGGCAAATGATCGAAACATACATTTGATCAATAAAAATTTACGTAGATAATGCTTACGGCCATGTTATTACATTTTGGTCAGCTAGCATGTTTAAAAAGTCAATATTTTCATTCTCTCTAAATGATTTAACGTCTATGGTTTGCTATACTTTTTCCAACTTTTACTGTGTAAATTTTTACCATGCCTTGGTCTGAGCAATCACTGTTGAAACAGAGTTTAAATCTGTAGTTTTGAGCAATATGCAAACACATTTATGTGCCTAATAAGCCACGTTTTATATTGAAAGTTTTGCCAATTTAAATCCAATAAACGCAAGATTTATTTATTTATGACGCCATGTTATGACGTAGCTTTGTAACGTCGTCGTTAAGAATGCGTTAAACTTAAGCTTTTTGTTGTTGCGGCCCTTGTATAATTATATTTGCTTAGACCTGGTGTTGATATGTTTGAATGGTGCAACAATTACAACATGTGCTAACAGAGATGTGTACACTGCCTGTAGGATTCGCATTTAAATTTGCGGTGGTAAAATATTTTGTGTTGTAAGAGCAATAGGTTTTTTTACTTAGAGAGGCCTCTTTATGAAAGGCAAGTCGCGTGTGCATAGTTTTACTAGGCAAGCCACTTCCAACACAAATGTTGCACGCGCGGGACAATAGGGCGCAGCAGGGATGCCAGCAGCCGCCTCGTCGCGACGCGAGCTGGACAAAGCAAGCGAATATGAACGAATTCTGTATGAAAGTTTTTCTGCTGCTAGATGGCTGTCGTTAGCTAAAAAGTGCTAAAACGCAATATTTCAGGTTTTTACCCCCCAAGCAAAGGCCCCTGGGAGTGCAGCCTCATAAACTTTTACAAAGCACCTACATACCACTCTACGCCATGTCTGAAAATTTGAAGGTTCTACGATGTCTACTTTTTCTATAAAGCTTCGGACAAAACTCGGTCTGAAACAAACCATAGGAAACCATAGGAAACCATAGGAAACCATAGGAAACCATAGGAAACCATAGGAAACCAAAAAAGAATAACGGCAAAAACAAGATATGTCCCGAAAATAAATTTTCGGCCCATATAAATAGCGGCAAAAACAAGATATGTCCCGAAAATAAATTTTCGGCCCATATAATAACGGCAAAAACAAGATATGTCCCGAAAATAAATTTTCGGCCCATATAATAACGGCAAAAACAAGATATGTCCCGAAAATAAATTTTCGGCCCATATAATTAAATCGAAAGTTTTGCTAGATAAATTTAGGCCTGATGTTGGTATGCTGGTTGGAGCAAGATGCACAACAGGTGCTAACAGAGAGGCGTAGACTGCCTTAAGATTTCGCATTTAAACTTGCGGCGGTAAATACACCCTATTGACACTTAATTATTAGGCGAAGCTTATCGCGAAGTAATTGGTCGCCCGAAAAAATGCTGACGCCGCATTTAAAGCAAGCATTATAAATGTGTCGCCGATATTCTGCCTTGAACATCCCTACTCGAAATGCTTCCCTCCGTTAATTGTACGGTGGGTGAAACTTTATTCACGGCCTTACCTCTTTGTGTATTACCGCGACAATACGATGAAATACGATTTGGAGAATATTGGAAACATCGTATTTGGAGAATATTTGCTATTTGCACCTGTTCTGTATGTTACTCCAATCCAACATATCTACACACAATTATAAGTTGTGTATAATAATATAATAACTTATGGCTTTGAAGCGAAGGGGGTTCAAATATGGCGTAGATTTTGGCAAATGATCGAAACATACATTTGATCAATCAAAATTTACGTAGATAATGCTTACGGCCATGTTATTACATTTTGGTCAGCTAGCATGTTTAAAAAGTCAATATTTTCATTCTCTCTAAATGATTTAACGTCTATGGTTTGCTATACTTTTTCCAACTTTTACTGTGTAAATTTTTACCATGCCTTGGTCTGAGCAATCACTGTTGAAACAGAGTTTAAATCTGTAGTTTTGAGCAATATGCAAACACGTTTATGTGCCTAATAAGCCACGTTTTATATTGAAAGTTTTGCCAATTTAAATCCAATAAACGCAAGATTTATTTATTTATGACGCCATGTTATGACGTAGCTTTGTAACGTCGTCGTTAAGAATGCGTTAAACTTGAGCTTTTTGTTGTTGCGGCCCTTGTATAATTATATTTGCTTAGACCTGGTGTTGATATGTTTGAATGGTGCAACAATTACAACATGTGCTAACAGAGATGTGTACACTGCCTGTAGGATTCGCATTTAAATTTGCGGTGGTAAAATATTTTGTGTTGTAAGAGCAATAGGTTTTTTTACTTAGAGAGGCCTCTTTATGAAAGGCAAGTTGCATGTGCATAGTTTTACTAGGCAAGCCACTTCCAACACAAATGTTGCACGCGCGGGACAATAGGGCGCAGCAGGGATGCCGGCAGCCGCCTCGTCGCGACGCGAGCTGGACAAAGCAAGCGAATATGAACGAATTCTGTATGAAAGTTTTTCTGTTGCTAGATGGCTGTCGTTAGCTACAAAGTGCTAAAACGCAATATTTCAGGTTTTTACCCCCCAAGCAAAGGCCCCTGGGAGTGCAGCCTCATAAACTTTTACAAAGCACCTACATACCACTCTACGCCATGTCTGAAAATTTGAAGGTTCTACGATGTCTACTTTTTCTATAAAGCTTCGGACAAAACTCGGTCTGAAACAAACCATAGGAAACCATAGGAAACCATAGGAAACCATAGGAAACCATAGGAAACCATAGGAAACCATAGGAAACCATAGGAAACCAAAAAAGAATAACGGCAAAAACAAGATATGTCCCGAAAATAAATTTTCGGCCCATATAATAACGGCAAAAACAAGATATGTCCCGAAAATAAATTTTCGGCCCATATAATAACGGCAAAAACAAGATATGTCCCGAAAATAAATTTTCGGCCCATATAATAACGGCAAAAACAAGATATGTCCCGAAAATAAATTTTCGGCCCATATAATAACGGCAAAAACAAGATATGTCCCGAAAATAAATTTTCGGCCCATATAACAAGATATGTCCCGAAAATAAATTTTCGGCCCATATAATAACGGCAAAAACAAGATATGTCCCGAAAATAAATTTTCGGCCCATATAATAACGGCAAAAACAAGATATGTTCCGAAAATAAATTTTCGGCCCATATAATAACGGCAAAAACAAGATATGTCCCGAAAATAAATTTTCGGCCCATATAATTAGGCCCGATAAATAACAAAAAAATAGGTTTGGTCATTCTGCAATAATATGACGATTACCAGTTGTTAACAATTAGTTGTTCCAACTCGATGTCATTGCGATATTAATATAACTATTGACACTACATGTTTACTTGTCTAGTGTATAGCGAACATTTATTCACGTAAAACTGGAGTTGTTTTGATTTGGTAACTATTTATGTGATAAGAATGTTAGAATCTTAAACCAACATTTGACCTTTATATGTAGGATACGAAGAGCTTTTGGAGTTCTTCGAAATGGGGCCAAACGCTAAATCTGAACATGAAAAATTTCTTGTTCAAGGTTTGCCATACTGCATTGTTGAAACATTTATAGTTTTTAATTGTTTATTGCTTTTCTGCACGCAATAAGTAAACAACAAAAATAAATCGTCCTTCTCTGTATCACAGAGTCTTTGGATGCTATTATAGCAGAACTTCGTCGATTCGAATTTACAAAATTCCAAGTCATAAATGCCGTAATGTCTACAGGTAATTTTTGTTGAATGAAATTCTGCAAAATATTTGATATTCTTAGTTTGAACTTTCTTTTGCGTTGAACAGAATCACTGGAGCTATCAACATTGATAAGATGCATTTTTGAAAAAAATCACGTAATCCGAAAACATGCAAAGAAACAACCTTCAGGTATTTATTGGTACAGTACAATGTTCCCTAAAAAGATAAAATATCCCGAACACAGCGGTTAAAATAGTTTCAAAGCAAACGAACGTTTGGCTTTACGACAATAGCATGGAAAACTCTGTTTTATCAAATGCCTTATACTTGAACAATTGGCATAATTATACTCTTACGAAAATATTTTAATTTGATACAGAAAGGTCGAGTTAATCCAAATGAGCATCAGTTAGACTTAAATTACCCAATTGCGTTAGAGATAGCTGGACATTTATAATGTTCCTACCCAAAATAACTTTGAAAAACTATTCAAAACACGAGGCCTAAATGGTTGTTGCAAACTTTATAAAGCCTGGATACACATTACACATATTTGGCTTTGCACAAGCTGTTGTATAAAAACCTATTTTCTGCCTAAAATTTAAACTTGACATTTTTATCCGAATGCTACAATAGAGCAACAAACAGTTGTTGTATTGTGATGTCACAATCACTTATGCTGGGCATGCGATTCCTGCTGCCCTCTGGTGTTGACGATGTTGGTCGCGCTTCACCGCTCGAAGCTGCTATTCGAAGAAACATGAGTTAGCAAAAAGCACAAGCAGAGTGTAGTTAATTAGTAGCTTCTTACATTAATTACAAGAAAATATTTGTAAATTGGTGGTAATTATTATTTATTCTATCTATTGTCTGACTTATAACTAGTTATTGTAATTTGACATTAGAATTTTCTTTCAGAGGTTGTTTTGGACTACCTTCGCCAACTGGAAATATACTGCTATGGATCATTACTTAAGCTGGCTGAGTACAAACAAACTGAAGTTAGCTGTGCCTATCTGGCAACAGGTGGATACGTTTGACAACTTGTTTTACAAGGTTTGGTAAAGCAATTTTGTTTTTAGGAAGATCGTCCAATGCTGATTCTTTGCTTCAATGGCTGAATTCAAAAGGCATTAAATCTGCAATTAGTAAGTTTTTATAGAGTCCACTTAAAACTAAATATACTGAATGTACTCTGTACAAGTTAAGGCACGGTAGGGCAGATTGGCTAAACATTGAAAACGTAATGCCTAATGCATCCAATAAAGTGATTACCTGAGATTTTATGTAATGCATTTTTTGTGTTTACCCAATTTCTTCCTTTTTGTTTGCGAGTAAACTAAGTTTCAGGTAAAATTCCAGCCCTATAAAAAACAAATATATTTTAAATAATAAGCTTTGTATGTGTATTAACAACAGAATCTGGCCCTCCAACAGAACACATAATGCCGACGATAAAAGTTCTAAAATTTATTAATAAAAGCTTGAGAAGCGCACCGCTCCGAACAAAAATCAGTCAGCAAGGTCTAAAACTTTAATACAAATATGCATTTCGCCTATAAATGGCATCATCAGTATTTATATTTTAATATATTTTAATTTTTTACTATTTATTTGTACAGACAAACTGATGATGCCATTTATAGGCGAAATGCATATTTGTATTAAAGTTTTAGACCTTGCTGACTGATTTTTGTTCGGAGCGGTGCGCTTCTCAAGCTTTTATTTTAAATAATAGGTTGATAAGCGCACGCATAAAATGCATATTTATATTAAAAAGTTTTAGACCTTGTTGACTGATTGTTGTTCGAAGCGGCGCGCTTCTCAAGCAATTATAAAAGAGAAAGTTAAGCATTATGTGTTCCGTTGGAGGACACGATTATACACATGCTAAGCATTTTTGAAATAACGAATTTTATTTCGTTTATTCCTTATACAGAGCAATGATGCCCTTCAAAATGTATGTGTTCCAACTGTAATTTTGATACGTTTAATAACACCACTACTATTTTATCAGAGCGGAGATTTGGTAGATGACATTAAGTATAGAGCCGCCAATAATTACTATTTGATCCACAGCCGATGACGCCGCACCCTATGATGGATGGGAACGGCCAAGCCCTGTCCGACGTAGCATTAACTGGCGACTTAGACGGGAAATAAAAAATGCGAAAGCTATGACAACCTTACAAGCAATTCAAGTTACGGATGTGTTTGCTCTTTCTGTTAGCCAACGAATGAGTTTATACAGGTGGATAGCTTTGTTTGCTGCAGTATGAATTTAACGTTGAAGAAACAATATTTTAAACAACGGAACAATATTAGTTGCAAACTAAAGTTTTGTATGGAAATCTTCTATATAAGATGAAACATTACTCTATGCCATGCGTTTCTTTCAAAAAGAGTTATAAATTAGTCCGTTTTGCTCTACTATAGGTTTCTCCAAAGGAGATTTACTATTTTACTTTTAATATTTTTTTTTACACTTTAATATACAGTAAAGCGGAAATATATTTTTTCCGCAGTAAAAAAATATTGAGCAACGATTGAATAAGATAAAAACCGATTGTTTTTTTTTATTAAAAAAACCTTAAATCTCAGAAAATGGCTCGACTTCTACCGTTTGCATCTACAAGCCGAGATTGACGTAAAGTCGAGAAGATACAATAAAGTTATTAAAAGTTTGCAAAACCTTTACGATCGCCAAAACAGCGCCGTACTACGCAATGCCGACGTCATTGGAATAACAACTACTGGCGCAGCAAAATATCGGAAAATAATCAGAGACCTACCAGTAAGCGGTTTGCTGTGATATGTTACATAGTCGTATTACTGTGGAATTTTCTAGACCGAACCTGGAGGTTTTACGTGCAGGATTTTGTAGTAAAGAAATTGAAATAAAAAATCACTATTCTCCCGACCTTGCATCCCGGAGCGTGATAAGTGTATTTTCGATGTCACATACAACCCATGATAACAGAGTATCGTAAATTCAATTTGCTTTATCGGAAATTTTTCGATTTTATTCAGCGCAGTTCTATCATCTCCGGTTCGTATTTTTCCGATCTTTGTATAGTTCAGCACGCTTGGCGTATAATGATGTTTGCCTACTTCAATTTAATAACAAAAATATAGAATATAATATTGTACGAATATTGACTTCCAACACTGAACGAAATAGATAAACACTATAGATGCAGCCTTATACAGTTAAACACTGTTTGGCAGACGGGCGCGCAATTACTGTGACTCATTGACATGCTTTTGTGACTCTTCCATTTAAAAAAGTATTATCAAACGATTTAAACAGAGGTGTACCTCACTTTTAACTATGCTTCGTATATTAATTATTGAACCAGTTTAACCTGTTTTATCCATTTTATGCGATTAGCGTTGCTAAAATGTTTGCTCATCCCTGCTGTATACACTATTGCAGACTTGGACAACTAGATTTATTTCAGCTTTTTAAAATTAGATTAGAATTAAAATTAGAGCATTTTAGTTTTCCAAATTAGATTAGAATTAAATCGTTTTGAGTTTTTTTCAAATTAGATTAGAATTAGAATTACCGAATTCCTAAAAAATCTAATTTCAACTAGAATTTGAACTAGAATCACATTTAGTTTTTCCAACCAATTTAATTTAATCACAATTTATTCTTACAAGAACGTGAATGGTAAATATGTGTGTGCTAATTTGTATGCATTTTTATGCTTTTTAGCCTGTAAACATTACATACAAGTCGTACCAACCAGAAAATTTTAATTGAAATTCTGCGTTTGAACTGAGAGACTAAAAATGCCTTTGGACAAAGTAGCATTTTTGGTAAAATCCAAATTAGATTAGAACTAGAATTAGAGCAAACAAGCAATTCACAAATTAGATTAGAAGTAGAATTAGCCGCATTTTGTTCTAATTCAATAAATTAGAACTAGAATTTATCTAGTTGTCCAAGTCTGCACTATTGGTATATTTGATGCAGGTCAAGGTTGTCGTTGTCGAGGAGGCTGCAGAAGTACTGGAAGCACACATCGTGACGTCAATGCCCGCCACCACCGAACATTTGATTTTGATTGGGGATCACCAGCAGTTAAGACCCTCGGCCATCGTATTTGAACTTGCCAGAAAATACAAACTCGATGTTTCGCTCTTTGAACGCATGGTATTTTGAAATTGTATGTGCTGTATCTGGTTGCATTGACCAAAATCTGGTCACACGCATTTTTCAGACACAATCTTTGTTTTTACTTAAAGACAAAATTTTTATTATTTTTTCAGAGACAATTTTTTAACATAACTTCTCAAAGTTACTTTAAAACGGGAGGTCTTATACAAAAGTGGCCTATTGAAACCATTTAGGTTATTGTTCCATGTCATGCACACATGAGCAACTGAAATATTTAATTTAAATCCATTAAAGAGAATGGCTGCATAGCTTGGCGAAAAACGGACATGGTTTGTAAAAAAAGTACATTTTTTAGCCGGTTATTCGTACGTGCAAAAAATATTTCGCCGTAGCGTAGTTTCAGCAGCAATTCGTTTACCGGAAGCTGTCCCGGATCGTTACGGTTTAATTCCATCAATGTTAATAACTTCCACGTATAGCAAGTCAAAGTCTTTATCGACTAAAGTCATTTTATTTGACTAAACTCACTTCAACTTAATTCCACCAAAAACAGATGAATTATAATTATTAAAACTGAAAAACTCAATCTGTTCATGCAATATGCATGATAAACACCAACACCAAAACATGAAATTAAGATTTAAATCGAGCATTTTGAAAAATTGACTTAAGCGCAGTAAGGCCATTGCCAAGCCGCTCGAACTATATGAACATATTTTTAAAATGTCTGTTCTTTCAACTATTTAACGTCTGCTTGTAGATCAACAACAAGGTTCCGTTCACGAGGCTCAACACGCAGCACCGCATGAGACCCGAAATCGCCAATCTGCTTCGGCCTCACTTTTACGAAAACTTGGTTGATCACAGTAGGGTGCTCGCATACGAATCTATCAGTGGCGTGGGCAAGAACGTGTACTTTCTTACTCACGAAAACCACGAAAGAAGCGAGAGAGACGGCCAAAGCAAGGTAGGGATGTTAGATACTTCTAAAACCGATAATAATCGATGTTTTGGGTAAAGAGTTCCACGATTCAATCCGATGATTCCAAGGACGTCATTACTATGATCAAAAAGAGAAAAATTATCAAATTACTAGGTTAAATGGGAATGCCGTTGGATCATTTGAAATTGCATTTTGTGGCAAATCTTTTTATTTTCAATATTTTCTCAGAAATAAGTCTTTTAAGTATACAAAACACGTTGAATGGCTGCAAAAACAGAACCGATGTTCCGGAAAACTATGCTTTTTGAACAATATCGTTTGCATTTGCAGAGCAACCAGCACGAGGCGGATTTCATGGTGTCTTTTAGCAAGTACCTGATTTGCCAAGGCTACAAACCAACACAAATCACCATTCTGGCTGCATATTCTGGTATGTGAAATTGCTTTTGAAAAGCAGACAGTATGATGTCTTTCAAAAATCAAAAATATTTTTTTGTTTTTTTCAATAAAGCCTGAGCATATGTGTAATTTTAAAAAGACACTTTTATGACGATGATAACGACTTCAAAATAAGACACTTTTCTTTAATTGTAGGTGATAAACCTGCATTTATTATAGGGTTTTATAAAATAAATTACAATTTCAAAATTATTTATTGTATTTCCACTGTAAAAGGGCAAAAGACTGCCATCGAACGTTCAAAAGATAGGAACCGAGAAGTGAATGTCACATCCATCGACAACTTTCAGGGAGAAGAAAATGACGTCATACTTTTGTCACTGGTTCGAAGCAACACAGAGGTTTATACAATAAGTTGAACATGGTGTACTCCAAGCATTTTAAACTCTGTTTAACACACAGCCAACTGTTTCATATATCAAAGTTACAAGAATCAAACTACTCTTAGGTCGGGTTATACTGCCGGGTGTAAATTAACTCTTTAAGGAAGCAGAAAGTTTCTCACATTTTCCCCAGTGTACCTACCCAGGCAGTGTTTCGACGGTTATGTTTCGAAAAAACAAATAAAGTTAATTTTAATCGTTTAGAATATTGTCACAATAAACCATGAAAGAGTTTTGCAAGATAAAACATTTGGAAAGCTAAACATTAAATTAAATGCTGTCCGTAAAGCTTACAAGAAAGATCATTTCGAAAAAATGTTGGGAAACCTAGATCGAAACAGAGATGTATGTTATTTTTGCAGGGCAATATTGGGTTTCTGAGCATCAAAAATCGAGTATGTGTTGCTTTGTCGAGAGCCAAGAAGGGACTATACTGCATTGGAAACTTTACGGTAAGTGATCCAAAAGTTTGCAATCAAGTGTTGCGCCTAATGTCGGAAGAGTCTTTGTTGCCGAATGACTTCACCCGACTTTTCTTCTATTTGTTATGCAAAGTACAATGATCGAAATGGAATGTGTAGCAGTGTTGTAATGTCTTATGACTTGACGACTTGACTTAAATGCACTTAAGTCACTGTTTTCATCGACTTGACTTAAGTCTTTTGACCAAAATTACTTGACTTCACTCAAGTATTTTGGATAAATAACCGGACTTGGATTTAATTTATTGTGTCAAATATCCTGGGTTAAAATTGGGTGTTTTCATTAAATAATTTTATTGAATATTTGTTAAAAAAATTGGGATATTAATCTCAGTTTTTGCAAGTAAAACAACTGTTTTTGAGTATATTCGGACGAGTTACCTAAACGTTTTATGTTTTAGTTTTTTGTCAGTGAATTAACTTGAAGTTACTCGCTCAAATAATAACTGCACTGGAACTTGACTTGAGCAATTGATCAATTGGAAAGGCTTGACTAAAGTTATTTTGCAGATGACTTGACTGGGACATAAGTCAATACAAATGACTCGTTTATAACAATGGAGTTGAATAATTTAAATATTTTTAATTTTTTGTGCAATCGCGTAAACTTGTAATTGTAATCCTCATTTGAAATTCAAATGATTTGAACTAGGAGCCAAGCGGTTCTCACATGTAGTAGAACGACTTTTACAATGGATTTAAGTTAAGTGTTTAGGCGGACTTATACACAGTCTTCTATATAAAACGATATGAAATTTGTGTTTAACTTGCAAGTCCCCCATTATGTTTGTTGTCCAAAAGATCTGCGTATTGTAAGAGTTGTACTCTTCTTTACTTTAGATTCTTCAGCGAAAGAGTGAAACATGGAGAAACATTGTAAGCAGCTTAGAGGGTGACGGCATGTTTGGCAGTTCGCTACCATTGTATTGCCAACATCACCACGCAACTGTCACACGTGTCTCAACTGCGCTCGACTTCAAGAAAGTTCCAGAAGGTTTGCGCAATTTTCTTTTATATGCCAGTGGTTAGCACAAATTACTAAATTTGTTTTAATCCACTGGTTTTTCGTTGAGACTGTTAGTACGATCAGTTATCGCTTGAATTTTTTAAAATGTTTTTGCAAATAAGTATAAAGTTATAGATGTGTAACATTTTATTAAACTATCGTAATGCTTTTAAAAAGTGGTTTTAAATTACAACGATGAAACTCAATTCTAAAAATGACTTTGGACGTCCGATGTAGTGCCACATACCACATATAAGGAAGTGCTATTTTAAAAAAGCTAAATTTTTCACGGTTCAATTATTGCTATGTTACTTCTCTTTAACAACCGTTTGCAACAGGCGGCTGTGAAAAACCTTGTCAATTCCGATTGAGCTGTGGCCACGTTTGCCGTCTATTCTGCCATCCATACGATCAAGATCACAAGGAATACCAATGCCACGCACAGTGCATTAAAACCAGCCCGGAAGGCCATCCGTGCCTAAACGAATGTTGCCAAAAGTGCAGATGTGGTGTACAAGTCGAAAAGGTAATGGTTTGCGTGTAGCACAACAGGCAAGACCTTCGAGGTTGATTGGTAGTTTGGTGTTGTGTTAAAAAACAGGGCTAAGGAGTTGGTTAAAATTAATCCCTAGTTGGACTACCTTATCCGGCCGAAACAAATAAAGTCAATCCGACATCCGATTCTTGAGTGTGACCCCAGCAGCCTAATTGGCCGTGTCGTCGAGTCGTGAGGCCTTCTCCGACTCTACGGCCCTGCCACTTAACCAAAAAGGTTGAATTTACTGCAATCTGCATATCGGGTATATAACTTAATGACCCACAATACTTGACTGGAAAATATTCCACCATATGCTGTTCCACCTTTCTACTTTTACAGTTGTGACCTTATCAGTTTAGAACTTGCCAGTGCATGCCCACGATTTCCGACTCGTGTAGTAGGTCCGAATACTGTATAAGTCCATAGTCCCGAGTCCAGGCAGCCATGCCTAACACAAATACGACAAACAGTTTTGGAAGTTAATTCTATTTCTACCAACCCTAAAATCAATAAGTATATGTCTAGATAAACCACGCCATTGTAGCTTTGGTCGGCCCCAACATAAATTGGTACATTTAATTCAACTTGAAAATGGTAGACTTGTTTTTAGTTTTTCAGACCGTAATATTATGTTTAAAGTTACCCGTGTTGTTACTGTTGTAGTGTGTTGTACACGTTCTATTAGAATAGAACTTTTGATTTAAAAACGTAAAACGTCATTCATACGGTGAAAATTTTTAAAGCAACAAATGTTAACTACTGTTAAATCCATTTTAAAACAAAGTTTTTTTTTAAATTCGGCTAAACAACAAGGTAGGTCAAGCTATTAAAAGCGTCAAAAAGTATTCCAGTCAAATAACCCAATACGCTGGTGTTTAACGCAGCTGGTACCTGGGTGTTGGCACATTCAAGAAATGGACGATTTCACAGACCCGGAGGTATTCCAATGCAAACTGTGTCATCCGGAACGAATGGTATGCTCTCACAACAGCCCAGAAATATGCCAAGTTCTATGCAAAGGTAAGACAATTCGAGCGATCATAAACCTTTTTGGTAATAATGTAGTTTTCAAATTATTGATCTCGATTTCCATTACAAAACAAAAAATGACTTGGCATAAATTAAAATATATAGGACCGCTTTTTGAGCGGCTTTGCAAAAATGTCATTTCTTATTATCAATTTTACAAATTAATGTTAGTGAGCGTCGTTCATCCTTTTCTTTCATTGCGAAACATTTGAGGCCCACTATTGAAATCACTTCTAAAAGAAAAACAACATAAATTTTTATTTGTTGAGAGTCTAAGTTACTTTTTTCGCGCCTTTAAATTACCATCCTTGCCTTTACAAAAATCCATATAGATGCACCAACGTTTTAAGGCAAATAATCATTTCCCCTAAAAGAAAATATTCTAGCCGGATAACAAGTTTTGCAGAACACAGGGGGGTATGCCTAAACTCCGGTTAAGAGCACTAATACATAGTTAAAGAGATATTTTTTCGGAGAACACTTGATTCGAGGATAATATATCAAAACATTTGAGAGCGAGAGCAAAGATCATGTTTCTTTAGTAACCTCATCATGCGGTCATGAAATCCTGGTGCCATGTTGCGAGACCGATTGTCCGGACAACGACTTGTGCAACGCAAAATGCAAGGCGATTTTAAAATGCGGACATTTCTGTGAAGGAACCTGCAGCAGTTGTTTTCAGGTAACGTTTCACCTGCGGTTGTCTTGTATAAACCATTAAACCGGTTCTCTTTTTTATTTTTTATTTCGCACCCATTTTCGCGATCGTTTTTTAGTCAACCGCTCATTTTTAGGAGTATTTTTTTTTATGACTGTATCGGCAAAACAATTATTGATAATAAGACACATAAAACAACATAAATTGTGAGTCGACCGAATTTTCTACAAACTAAATTAAGATAGTGCAAAACCCATTTGAAAGAGGTTTTCAGTTCACATGACAAACGCTTCCCAACCTGATTTTTCTGCATTAAAAGCAGTGTTGTAAACAAGTCATTTGTAAAAAAAACTTTCAAATTGCAACAACCAAAATCCAATTCCAAGTTAAGTCAAATTATTATTACTGTAAGTCATCTCCAAGTCAAATCACTGATATAATGATAATAAAACGATAAACTGTTACGATTGGCAAACTCGTCCGATTATGACAATAGTGGAATTATGTCACGTGTGAAGTGTTTTTATCAATTTGTTTTAATATAATTAGGCTGTTCAGGTCAACTTTCTGCACGTAAAACAATTTGATAATAGTTTAAGAAGCGCATCGCTTCGAACAACAATCAGTCAGCAAGGTCTTAAACTTTTAATATAAATATGCATTTCGTCATACAAATAATAGGCATCATAAGTTTATCTATACAAGTAAAAATAGTTTAAAACTATTAAAATGTAAAATGAATGAATAAAATACATTCAAGACTGACATGGCCAGAGACAAGCTGCGTATAACGCCAGCCACTAAAGTAAAAAGAATAAGAATCGATATACCTTAAGCGGCACATAGAAAGCCACTGATAAAACACTGCCCAGAGGGAATTCAGTGGCACGTGAATCAGTGACGTTTCAAAACACGGTAGATAAGGACAACGGATAAAGGTGAAAAAGGCACAGGCACAACAACAGATAAGCAAAAACGGCATACAACTACATCCCGAAAAATAGAGCGGTACAACGCAAAACGATAAACGGTAAACACCAAACCGCAAAACAAAACAAACAAAAATGCTACCGAATTTGGGGTAGTATCATTTTTTGAAAGTTAATTGAGGCTCTGGTGAGTTTGAGTCATTTAGCCTCACATTAATTAGCACTTTTATTTAGTACTTTTATCGTCGGCATTATGTGTTCTGTTGCAGGGGCAAGATTCTGTCGCCTTTAATCGAATCCGGGAATACTGTTCGACTGCCCTGGCCAGAACTTATAATAAATAGTACAACGACGCAAACTCTAGTGTTTTTAAAGGGGAAGTTACACAAAGTGTGTGAGCAAATGTGCGAGCGAATGCTGATATGCGGACACATCTGCCAGGAAAAGTGTGCAGTGGAATGTCCACCGTGCTGCAAACCATGTCAAAACGTCTGCCAGCACAGGACATGTGAAAAGAAGTGCTGGGAAAGCTGTACCCCTTGCAGGTGAACAATACTTTGTTTTTTTGACAGTCATCGCCATCTCCGACTCTGCAGCCCTGATACCGACTATACATATATATATATATACAGGCAAACTTGTTGTCATTAGTTTTAGGGATCCCATCGCCATATTGTACCTTTGTGCATTTTAGTGACGGGGATCGCCCACTCTGATAATTGCGGAATGGGGTGCCAGCCAATTCTTAGGCGGGTATAAGTACTGCTACAATATTTAACTTGATGTGGTAATTTTATGGTTACAGGTTTCTCTTGGTGGTAATTCTGCCCTTTTGCTCTCCTATGCATTAGATTAAAATGACACATGTTCGTAGTTTAGCAACGGACAACTATACGGTCCGTGTTTTTTTGCGATTTGCAAGTTTCGAGCTACCGATTTCAAAAGTTCTACCTATGGGCGCCTATAAATCATGGTGTCTAGGCGCCTTCAAATTGTATTTGCTGCTTTCACGATCCATTTGGGCCGTGTTTGATCACAACGGTGAAGTACAGTTGACGGGGATCAAAATTGTGCGTAGGGGTTGGACACCATGCCGTAGCTCTCAAAAAAACAATTTTTTGACACTTTTAAAATGTAAATGCAATATTTTGAAAATTAGTTTCTACCTTTGATAAGCGAGGTATTGGATATATTATTCACATAAAAGACGATACAAGTGCGTATCAAAGCATCTATATCACGACGATGTTGACATACTAGACCTTTTGGGCTTTTGACATTCATTAATTAGCAGGTTACAATTTGCTTTTATTGCAGTGAGAAATGTGATTGGAAATGTGAGCATCTGACCTGTGAAAAGCAATGTGGCGAATTGTGCGACAGGGAGCCTTGCAACGAAGCTTGCAACAAGGTATGTGTTGTTATTTTTGGATCGCGAACATCGAAATTTAAAAAAATACGTTTACCTATACGCTAAATTGATCACACTTAGCAGGGGGCATAGTTACATATTCTGAAATGTTAGTAATTTTATGAATTTTGAATACAAATTTGCTGCCTGCAATGTTGCCGCCAGTTATAATGTCATCTAGGAACGTCGGTATTGTATCAATTTGAAACAGTTTTTTTACATATAATAAATATTACCAAAGATAAAATTAGTTTGCCGAATTTACCTTGTATATTTGTCGAAGTGTGCGGTCCAATGTTGCAAAACGGTTACATTTTTTACAAATTTAGTTTTACAAAAGGTTTAAGGTTAATACGGGAACTAGGGGTAATGCATGCAAGTGACCAATATGTACTGCCGATTTGGTCTACGTTTTCTTTTAATTGGCAGGTTAACTGGCCAAGAACTTTGTTATGTTAACCTCTTGAAATATTCTTGTGTATCAAATCGGAACGCTACTTTATGCCCTGGCCAATTTTACAATAGGATGGACAAATGCGTTTTCTGCTCCAACGCAACGTTTTCTACCGTAAATTATAAGAAAACCAATGACGTATTCATACAATACAAAGGTATTGGCTAACTAAGTTTTGACTATGCTAAATCAAACTAAAATCACAAACCTATATACTGGGCTTATTTGAAACGCCCATTTAACTATACTATTGACTACGTAATTTGGTATAGATTCCAAAGGACATACATTTTTTGGTCTAAAATATCCGAGTATCGGTATCGAAAAACTCTATATAGAACGACGTTCTTTATCAAAAATATTCGATTTTAAAGATACTGGAGAAATGCGGTCACCCCTGTACCGGTTTGTGCGGCGAACCTTGTCCGAAGCTTTGCAAGATCTGCGACGAAGAAACCTTTACAAAGTTCGTTGGAGGCGACAAAACAGACGCAAAGTAAGTGCTGTGCTTTGTCCCAATAACCCTATTCACTAGATTTTATATATAGTTACTATATAACTATGAACACCATTACATTGTCCCGAAAACGATTGCCCTAAATACGTGGTCGAAACGTTGATAAATTTGGCGAAAGAACAATTTTACAATTGAAACAATGCCTGTTAACAAAGATGTATTCACTATTACATACTGTTTAAATTGAAACTTAGCCCCCAGAGTATTTTTATTTCAGGATCGTATTTCTACAAATTTTATTCCAGCCCAGGTTCCACAATGATTTCACGTGCAAAACACTGAACGACATATCTTTAATATGATGGCTCACTTGGTCACACAATAAAGGGCATTCACAAGTTTATTAACGCTCAACAACGTGTTTAAATTATAAAAAACCTACAGAATAAAGCAAGGATAATCCAATAGGAATGTCTATTGCAATCTAACGGCAGTAACGAGCTACTTTTACAAGGCCTATGTGTTTCGCACAAACAAGCTGGTCAACCATTTCAAGGTTCCGCACATATGTAGTAGTGCAAGTAATATTTTCAGAACCTTACTACGATCGTAAGGTAATGCTTTATAGTCGCTCCTAATATAACCCTTAACATACAACAGGACAGGAGTCTTAAGTAAGAACTGTGTAAGATTTATTTTGCCTAGTACAGCTGCAGGCTTCTGTAGAGTAGAACGACACTGTATTACGTTGGTTTTATTTCAGTACTGTTCAGTTTGTTATCCATCGTTAAACGTCATCTTTTCGGTAGGAAGCGGATGAACAGATGGGTCGTTCTAAAAAGAGAAATATTTCCAGTTAGATAGCGTTCGATTATAAATTGGAAATGTCATTTACCTTCTCGATGTAAAACATACCGGTCGTTTTTCAGCAAAGTTGTTAACAGATCTTATACAACCAGTTTATAGTGCTTTGAAAAATTCTTAAAATCCTAATAGCTACATTCTGTAAAAGAGGTGTAATTAAACCTGAAGAGAAAACAACTGTTAATACCTGCAATTAAATAGAGGGTTAGCAATGATGTAGTCCAACTTGGGACAATATGTCATTATTTAGGTTGAAGAAACCTGATCTTATGCTTACTCCTAATCTACATCTGAACCCTACGACTGCAAAAATCTTTCAAACAACACAACCCACAATATCACACACAAGCCATGTTATGTTATCCAGCGCAGAACCTATACTTACCATATAGTAATTTGTGTTTTGAAAAGCACATGCTAAGCGCTATTGGAAGCTAATAGTGTTAAGGAACCAAATATTAATTGCATAATCACCTGGATTCGGATCCAAAAAACAAGAGTTGTCGTTGATGCTGTGTGGATTCCGACTGTGGACGTAGCTGTCTTAATCTACGTTCAATATTGAACAAAAACGAATAAAGCACGGATGACTGGATTGAAAACGACCACCGCATCGATTCAAATATATATTACACGTTTTAGTGCTAACAACAAAAAGCACGCCGGCCGTTTCGATGATCAACGAAAGTAAATACACTATAGGAGAAAAAACATACCACTAAAAGCATATAGCAGTGTGTTGCATATGTCAATATAGGTAATTACCAGCTCTGCCACGACATGATTGTAAATCCGAAGCTTGAGGGCACTAAGATCCGTTTAGATGGCGGTAGAGAAGAGACAGTCTTTCTGTAAAAAAATGCTGAAGGTTTTGGTGCGAGTAACGTGCGTTTAAATAACGGCTTACTCACTTGATAAATTTAAAGTCTGTCTTCTCTCGAAGTTTTCTTTGCTTTGCTTGTTTAGTTGTGTCTTGTGGTTTCTCTCCTATATTCTTCGTCTTGGTTTCTCTCCTATATTCTTCGTCTTGGTTTCTCTCCTATATTCTTCGTCTTGGTTTCTCTCCTATATTCTTCGTCTTGGTTTCTCTCCTATATTCTTCGTCTTGGTTTCTCTCCTATATTCTTCGTCTTGGTTTCTCTCCTATATTCTTCGTCTTGGTTTCTCTCCTATATTCTTCGTCTTGTGGTTTCTCTCCTATATTCTTCGTCTTGGTTTCTCTCCTATATTCTTCGTCTTGGTTTCTCTCCTATATTCTTCGTCTTGGTTTCTCTCCTATATTCTTCGTCTTGGTTTCTCTCCTATATTCTTCGTCTTGTGGTTTCTCTCCTATATTCTTCGTCTTGGTTTCTCTCCTATATTCTTCGTCTTGGTTTCTCTCCTATATTCTTCGTCTTGGTTTCTCTCCTATATTCTTCGTCTTGGTTTCTCTCCTATATTCTTCGTCTTGGTTTCTGTCCTATATTCTTCGTCTTGGTTTCTCTCCTATATTCTTCGTCTTGGTTTCTCTCCTATATTCTTCGTCTTGGTTTCTCTCCTATATTCTTCGTCTTGGTTTCTCTCCTATATTCTTATCTTATAGGCGCAAGTTTATCTTTTAACACGCAAAGGCGAAACGTAGTTAAACTAATGCGCGGCGTTTGTCGATAAATAGGCCTATACGCACGACAAGTTACCATGTTGCATAAGTTACCATGTTACTATATTGCCGTCATTAGAAATGAAAATTACTCTGGTTCAGGTTAAGCAAGTTTATAATTGAAATAATTTTTCAATTTAACTTAACATAACAACTAACAGATTGGCTCTTTACACAGCGTTATTTACGGCTGATCTAACAATTTAACTGTTACGGTTAACGTGACTTTAAACTGTCCAACATTTAATCGTTTACCTTATTGCTAGTCCTGAACCAAAAGAAGTTGCAGATAAACAAACATTATTATAACACAACAGGAAAATGGCTGTAGCGCAATTTCGCATAAATTATAATTGTAAAAGTAATGATTAATTAGAATTTAAGGATATTTGAAACTAAGTTATTAAAAAACATAACGAATTAAAAGGTTTTTAATTAATTTTTGCTATATTAATGGTCAACTTCGATTGTGGAGTTTTAATGCAGGATTTACACAGCAACCTCAATGAACATTTCGCGTGCACATGCAGCAAACGTATCGATTCGCGAGGAAATTTTACCGCATAACGTCCGTAATGTTCTTATTATAGAGTAACAAAACCGCCGAAGTGACGTACCGAATACGTCATACTAACCGACGCCGCGAAGTTATGCAACTACGTCATTTACGTTGCAAAACCCTCGAAAAGGGTATACGCAAGGGTAACAAATAAAACACTTAAAACTCGACAGTCAAAGTTGACGCGCTACAGCCATTATAAAAGTATTTTTACATCACTTGAGTTTGCATAACGATGGAAGCTGTAGTTAGGTGTTTTGTGATTTTTGAAGATGTGAAGGAACGGCGTGTTTGGAGTGAATGGTAGATATCTGCCCGAAAACAAAATTTATTACTTAATTTAATTTACTACTGGATTTTGGTTAATCGCTGTAATAGCACAATAAGTTCAACGCGTTGATGAGGCTATAACGTCCCGGTGTTCAAAAAAGACAGTAAAATCAACCAATATGTCGTGTATTTAACGAAAACGTTTCACCAAAACGGCAAAACAAACTTTTAAGCGCACGGACACATAGCCTAAGCGCAAACTCGTTTTAGGGACAGAAAATGACCCTTTAACAATTGGGCCTGCTTTTTCGTTTCCTTACGTGAATCTATTAACATGGCTGTAACAACATACAGAATTTCCACGTTTAAAACCCCACGTTCGATTATCGTAACAGCAGTTATTATCACAGAATCAGAGAAATATTACAAACAGTAATTTGTAACCAGAATATTAACACTCAAAACACAAACCGGTAACGAACCAAGTCCGCGTCCGCTGATAAGCTATTTTCATTTTCCATTTAACACTTAAAAGCAAACTAAGCCTTTTAAGTTTTATACTGGTTTTAAGGTATTTTAATAAATAATTTACACTTTTTCCTACTCTTGCCAGTTTGTCAAAACAAGGATATTTACAGCTATCTCAAAAAAATAAAACACTATGTATTGTGTAGGGCATGTAGGCTATCTGAGATCCATTTTTGATCCGTCTCTCCTAAGCATTTCATTATTCTCATGCGAACCCTTAAAGTACTTACAGCATCTTGTCGTGAATATACTATACGAAAAACTGAAAATAGTATTTTCCAGTTACTCACCGATCGTGTTTCCCGTTTACAATGTGCTCTTGCCGTTATCCACCCATGTTTTCCTCTATGTCATGGCTGATATTCTCTCGTCTTCCTGTACACAATGACAACAACTAGGGTCAAAAGTTATTTCTTAAGGCCAGAAAAATAAAGTTTAGCTACGCGGAGTTAATATTTTCAAAACCAAACACTCTATAACGAAAATCCGGTTTTGCTTATCAGTGCAATATAATTAATGGTTTGAGGATAATTATCACCGCGTCTTTTTATTTTACATTGTTCTTACAAACCACTGAATCGTCTGTACTAACACTGTTTCGATTTTGGCGCATACAGGTTTACCCATTAAATGAATGCAAACCCACGAGATTATTAGGATCACTGGCGCAAAATGCTAACACGCTTACTGAAACTATGAATATTATATAAGTTATCTCACCGAATTGTTTGAAATCCTAAGTTGATCTCCTTTGGCGTGGTGACGTGTAGGTAACATAGTTCTTTGTCCTGAAGACCGAAATTATAGGATTACAATGAAGTATTGGACACTTTTCATAACAGGTCAATATACCAGGGGTTATATATCACAGCTCTACGTAATTAATGGAAAATGCAGCATTCATATATTTGAGGTTGGATTTGGTAACGGTGAAGAAAAAAATTAGAAACGTTAAATATTGAACCGTTTATATATAACATCTTCTATAATATAGTTTTAGGGCGATTATGTAGGTTTATTCATTATAAAAAGACATTTGTTAGATGCATAAAAGCGATTAAATAAATGTGAATTGTAAATTATATAAAGGGCTCTGGTCTAGAATCCTACCATAAAGCACATTATTTGGATTGGAGTGCGGGTTAGCGTTTTGGTAGATCAAGTATTATTATTATTAAATATTAAATATAATAATACTTAACCCACCCTTACCCAAACACTCACCGACATCCTCACCCAAATTTGTGCATTGGATTTATTAATGGTTTGAACACAGTCGTAGGATTCTAGACCAGCGCCAAAACATGCTCTTTATGTTGTTCGTTCTCTTTGTTTGCATTTGAATATTCTATTTACCTCCAACATTAACGGAATCTTTTCGATTTCCATCTTCTTTCCTGCCTTCCAGATCTTTCTTCGAATCTTCAATAAAAATAAACACTTTCAGGTTTGTCGTAATGATATTCCAAAGATGGTTCACAGAGGTAAATAAAACATTTACGAGCAGTATAACGAATAATTAAGTAACACATAAATGGTCGGGCCTCACATTCAGCAACATTCATTCATCTAAATCCTCCTAAACTAAAAGCACTATGCGCATTTAACACATTCTATACATTTTGTCATACAAACACCGACTGAATGTTTTTTAGCACAACAATCCAACCCATTTAATAACTCTGATCTATGTTTATCTCCATTCATTGAATAAGTCTATACTGCTAAACTAGCTAGCTGGCAAAATGGTAAAACCGCAATTCTGAAAGCACGCTTTTCCCGAAGTTGACTCAATTAACCTTTTTCGTGATTTTTGCCGTCAATCAATCAACATTCCAAGGCGCTCTAAAGGTAACCGGCATTAAAGTGTTTTATTTGTCAGTGTGGTGCATATTGTTTTATTTATTTTTATCAAAGTTTACACATTGCCATCTACAAAAAAAATGACAAATTGTTTTCCAAATTAATTTTTGAATATATGTTTTATATGTTTAATTTTATATAATAGTACGCTCCCGTGAAATCATATTAATATACTAACTGAATGAATTGGGTTGAGTTTTCGGCAAAACATTTATATTTAAAAGACTCTCAATTTAAGTCATCAATTTAACATGCAGGTTTACATTCTTTTTATTGTTTTTGGTCTTAAGTGCACGAATGTGGCACGCAACCTTCTAAAAAATGGCACACAAGCCCCCCAAAATACAGCCAATTGTCAAAAAGCTAAATTTGTGCAGCCAATCGTCATTGTTTTTTCACATTACAAAACAATCCCAGCAATTAGCCTACGACAACAAACTATTACTTCTGATACTATAACATTATACTGTTTTTGTTTTTTCATAAAAGCGCTTTTAATATTAAAAAAAAAATAGTTGCTAAACTTTGGCACCGGAAGAAGATATAAGATAACAATTGGCACGTCGGCATGTTTGAGTTGGACACCCCTGGTTTAAAACAACCCGAGTCCGACTCCAGTTTTCGAATCCTTTAAAATTAACCGAATCTGTCGATCCCTGATTCCCGACTTGGATTACGCCCTGCTCTTTGTTACTAAAGTTGTTATAAAGTGTGTTTGTCCTTGTATGATACAGTCAAGCTAAAGCAATTATACCGATATTTACATTTAAACATGTTTTAACCTTAACTTTAAAATTCTATTAGTTAAGTTACTTCTATATAGGGTTTAAACGAATGTTCATTTTAAATTTCACCGTACTTTCTTACAAGCAGTGAAGTCGAAATCGAAATATTGCGGCATTTATCAAACGTTTGTTAACAAATTATAACAGGTTTATTCAACTCGAAGACTGTGGTCACGTTTTCACGTGTGATTACCTTGACCAGTGGATGACCGACAAAGGTGACCACGATGATCAAATCATTGGGTTGAAGGGTTGCCCTCGGTGTAAGACCGTCATAAGAAAGTCGAATCGGTACAGAAAGATCATCAACGAACAACTCAAGTAATTGTTAAACACTCATAGTTGATACAATTCGAATTAATCGAACAAAAAATGCTGCTTGGTTGTTGGAATGTCCGACTTCTTATTTTATTGTGACACCCAACGTTTGGCCTAAATGTTTAAACCGAGACCAAATTACGCCATTAAAGGTAGACAATTGATAGGAAAACTGATAAAATCAAAACATTATCATGTATTGTTTTCAGGTTCTTAGGGATTTCACCTCTGTGTTAAAATGGTAAAAAGCTGAGTAACTGTGAAATTATTATTTCTTGAAAAAGTTATTATTTAGTTTGAAAATACTGCGTTCTGTTACAATTAAAGCTTTGGTGACGGATCGCTACCGGATGTTCCAACTTAGTTATGTTGCTTTCTTTCCATAATAGTAATCGCACAAAGAGCATATTTTTATATTGATATGATGAACAATATAACATATCAAATGCTGGAAATTTTGTTTTAATAGTTCAGCAGTTTTTTGTGTTAATAATTACGAGACGATTCTATGCTTTTTTATAGGCGTAGTTGCCATTTAGAACATATACATGAATTTAGTTTACTTTAGGAGTTTGTTTAAAAACAGGAATAAACAATAATTTTCTTTACTTGAACCCAGTCCTAGTTTTATTAGTATTAAAATAAATAAACAAAAAAATTTGAAAGTATAGTGAGATGTTATGAATTATGAAAACCTAATAGTAAATTCTTTTTTTTTTCTATTTTTGCTGTCTAGAACCATTTTAATTTGTAATATTTTTATAGTGAAAGTTTTCGAGCAATCCTTTACACTGTATAGGCTAAACTTTAACATGGTATGAATGTATGCAGAATGATCAACGAAGTAAAGTCGGCAATCGCTAACAATAAATGTGAAATTCATCGAGCATCAGAGAAACTTTTTGAAGAAATGGAGAATAATACAGATTTGAAATATATTTACCCCAAAGAGCTCGAACTACTAAAGGAAGGATTACCTATGGTAATTTGCAAGTTATAAGGTGCTAATACACCATCGTTTACTCGTTTGTTTGCAAAAACGTTATACTATTCAACAAAAGCAAAGGAACTGCGAAATAACACATCTCAGTTTATTTGGTTGTAATTGCTTTCAGTGTACAATATAAATATCCTGTCGTTATTCTAACTCTAACTAATTTCTGCTCAAAAAAATACGATATAACGTCTTGTTATTTTACTTAACAAACTACCCTTCGTTCTATTCGAGGCCTACTTCTATTTCGGGTTAATTTAGCTTCATTAATATGTTTAGAGCGACGATAACAACTCCACAGACTTCAAAGTTGCAAGTGTGCGATTCCAAGCCCTTAATTCGATTGTCAAGTCACTCAAACTTGTTCAACTGAACACAAGAACCCGTTTTTTCTACGGATATCTTACAAGTGTTGGATTGGAAAGCGAGTTTGACGAAAGCGTAAAAAAACTGAAAGAGTGGCTGGTGAGACCTAGAATCAATTTTACCTCTCAAGAGTTGCAAGATCTACAAATGGAGTTGGACAGATTGAAATTCGCCGCCAACTGTATTTTTCTGGCAAACAACTTCAGGTTTACTAAGGCTTTATTAACCCTAGCTATAGTTTATATAGTTGTTGACTATTGTGCTCCATGATAATCGACGCTTGAATTTACTTTTACCAGTTCCTCATCTGTCTTCGGAAGGTTGAAAGAATTAAAACAGAAACTGTTCGTCGGTTTTGGCGCTTTCAATAAGGAAAAAAGTGATTGGTTTGAAAATGCTCTTCGGGACTGTAAAGCAAAAGTAATTGAGACGATTTACCGTTTTCGTATCAAACTAAAAAAAGTTATTACAGTCATATTAAGTTATCCCACACAACGTTACTAAGCTGAGTTAAATTTACGAAAACAGTGAAACTCCAACTGAATTATTTAAGCATTCCTGTGCTAAACTAAAATCCGGCTCAATAACCGGGAAAATGGTAGAAATTTTGATCGTTGCAGTCCTCATATCTTTAGGATACTGATCTCCTTTTTACTGATCCACAACTTGATGACGTCCAAAGCAACGTTATACTTCCTGCAATGGGTGATTTAAGTGGTCGATGGTTTAAAAGCCAAAACGGCCACATTTACTGCATCGGAGATGAAAATAGTGCAACTGGAATAACTTACGCAATGAAAAAGTTAACAGGTATGTAAAGTAACCTAGTTTAAAACAAGAAGCATAAACCAAAATCAAGAATGCATTGCGCGTACTATCCAACAACGATCGTGCGTATATTGCCAGTGTTGTTATCACTTAAGTCACTGTTTTCAAATGACATGAATTGGCTTAAGTCTTTTAGACAAATGATTTAACTTGACTTAAGTCTTTTAGACAAATGCCTTGGGTTGAAATGAAATGTTTTCCCTATGTGTTTTTTTTATAATATCGAAGTATTTTCCAAATATTTGCACATAAAACAAATCGCTTGCTATATGTTGCTTTTTTCGTATTTTTTTGTTCAGTTATTGTTCATAATCGTACTAGTTTAAAATTCTAATAGTTTAACCTTTTATTTTTATGACATGGACTTGACTTAAAGTTGAAGTATGACTTGATTGGGACTTGACATGCGCAACTGATGACTTGGACTGCGGGGCGAGTTGTTATTTAATTCAAAATAACTTGACCGGGACTTAAGTTTTGAAATGCCTAGTTTCCAACACTGTATATTGCAAATGAGATTGGGCTTTTTCCTTTTAATAGTGAGAAACATGTGTGTATGATACAGCAGGCAATAATTAAGTAACATCATTCTTTGTCTGATTATGAAATACTAATTGGATGCCTTACGTTGTTACAAAAGCATATTTCAAAAGACGTAATTATATCCTCCACCTTCTATTTATAGCAATTTAGTACTGCGAATTTAACTATAGCAGGAAAATAAAAGAACATCTGTAATAAATCGTAAATCTCTTTCGTTTCTGGCATGTTTGGCATAACATTTTTACTTATTGCCTTAGAAGTTTACAATTTTCCTCATATTCAGTGGTTGAGTCAGATCATCTTTCTGCAACGTCCGATAATTGTCAAGAGTTTGATAGAGAAAATCAACCAGAAAATAATGTCACGCGATGTCTTCAAACAAGCGATACATGACTGTTAAACAAACAGTTGTTCTTTTACTTTGCCCGAGAAAGTGGTATAAAAATATTGCACTATGAAGAGTAGAAAAGCAAATGGGGTGAACCTTAACAATGTTTGGTGCCCGTTCAAATTACGTTACATTTGTCGTATTTCGCACAACTGTATGTTTCATATTTTTTTATGAACACAAGAGTACACATGTCTGGACTAACTATACTCTTCTTTTTCCCAATTAGATAAATAATAACATTTAGCGCACTTTGTTGCGCTTCTGTGTGTAACCATATTCTTAATTGCCACGTGGAATCTTTTTTCTACAAATTCTGCTAAAAGTCGTTATAATAATTTTGGGTTTCCGTATAATATTTTGCGTTCAAATATCTATGTTTTTGCGCCCTATCGGACATGGTTTCTTTGCAGTCATACAGATGTTGAGTCGATCCGCACAAATTATATTTACCCTAATTAATGCCATTCTGTCGCAGTCTACATCACTGCTGGTCTTTAAAGCTTGTGGTAGAAAAGGTTAGAAATAACTGTTAAGGTAAACGATTTGAGTTTAAACCACTTTAACGCATTTGTTTGGCGGTCGTTCGCCTGTTTGCTAAATAAATCCCCTAATTCAAATATATCAGTTTTATTAAAATTTGTTTAAAGACGGCATGTCTTTATGGGGAATATGTTTCTCATTATATCTTGTCATAGAAAGACTTTGATAAGACAAGACAACTTTTAATAATATCTAACTACGTGCAAAGTCATTGTCGTCATTTACTAGTGGGTAATTGGTATCTTGTTGATAAACGTTTCGTTTGTCATGGCATCTTTAGTTTCGTCTGCAATCGTTTAATATTTTATTCGTACGTCATTTATTTTGTGAACTGTTTACTTGAATGGTGAAACGTATCTTCAATATCAATGTGTTAATTGGCGCGAAGATTTTGTTTTTGTAGGATATTACACTGTTTTTTTTAATAAATTACTTAATCCTTTCGAACTCAACTCTGTTTTTCGTTGCTGAGATTTTAATTACAAATACTTATATTTCGTAATGACGTCAGAAACAGAAAGACTACAATATACACGGTAATACCATATATATATATATATATATATATATAAGGTAGATTTTACATTTCAAGTCCTACATTGTAATGATGGAATATTTTGATAAATTTATTACGACTGCGTGAAACCTGGAATTAAACAAAGAAAGAAAGTGAAACATTTGATGAAAGAAAAGAACTAGATCACTAGGAATTTAAGTTTTGCACGATATTGCAGTTTAAAGTAGAAATAAGCAGTTTTTAAAAAGCTGTCCTATAGTCAGTTAAAGAGTTGCTGTGTAAGCTGAGATGATTGATGCAGCTTGTTAACAAATAGGGCCGACGCAGCATTGTACAAATTAAACAGGATTCAACAAACGTTGAAAGAAATTTTAGAAAACCGATTTAGGCCTACCTCTGTGCGAACCCAACAGTATTTATTCAAATCCTGGGAAAAACTTTCTGATATCGAATGAAGTTTGAAAAATGTTAAAAGAGGCAACGTTTTTGCTTAACATATCTGCATTTGATTTCAGACTAAAATACCAAGTATTAAGCACTTCCACTTACTAACGACGTGATGCTATTGCGTGTTCTCGCATGTTCTGAACTACACACCCATTCTAAATAGTACCTCCGAATTTCGACTCCAGTTCCAGTTAATTTCAGAAGGTTAAAACTTAAGCTGAATCATGTTGGGATATGGGACAGAAGTGTTCTCGAGACGAGGAATTTTTATTAATCGGGGGAGTCGACAATTCGCTACAGTGCATTGTCAAATGGTATTTGAAATTAGGTTTTTCTTTAATCCCAGTACTCATTTTTGGAAAGGCAAAGCATGAATGCGAACAATTTACATGCCTTCGTAAACTCTAAAACTAGTGTAAAAGTAGAAGAAAACTTACGTCTCCGATTTGAAAATCCGAAACAAAAAAACAGCAACTAAATTGCGAAACAAAACGTATATACCGCCAAAGCAAACGACGCTTGTTTCAAAAACAAAAGGCAAAATTTTGTTTATCCGCATCCTAGACCTCCACCAAAAGTCAACACAGGCTAAACATCAAGTATTATTCTGACAAAATAACCAGTGTCCTCAAATAGATGTGTACAATTACCGTCATAAATACGACTAATAACATATAAAAAATGCAAACCGAGTGAATTTGTAACTCTAGGAAATTGTAGACCAGGGATCGGCAACCTACGGCCCGCGGAATCCGGCCCGCCAATGTAATTCATTCGGCCCGCCGCTTCTTTGACAAAATCTCCGTCCGTTTTGTTTGTGTTTTGATGCTAGCTTTTCAACTAGATCAGCACTTGTTTGCCGTTGCGCGGTGGACAGCTGCCAAAGTGCGTCGCGAAAAAACGGAAAACGTATTTAAAAATATTGGACATATTTTTTTAACATTTTTTTATTTTTTATTTTCGGCAATGTAAAAAAAACATTTTCGGCAATGTAATAAAAAGCAAGAATTTAACAGAAATGCCGGTATACCAAAAAACATCGCGCTCGGTTCGCTCGCTAGTTGTGTCTTTACTTGAAAACGTTTACAAACACACAGTTGTTCTAAAATGTCAATAACATAATTCTTAGTTATCATTTTGTGCGGCCTGCAGAGACCTTTCTGAATTTGGTTTTGGCCCGCGACTAGAAAAAGTTTGCCGACCCCTGGTGTAGACTATCAAACCAGGGTTCCTTGAACAATAGGTTTAAAAAAGTTGGTAAAACCCTAAAGTCTTCACGATTTTGCGACAAATATGTCTACTTGTTGACGAAATAGACCAGGGGTTTTCCACTTGAGTCGCTGGACCATATTTTTGGATCCATGAAGGCCTAATTTGGCCTCTACTTTAATATCTTAGACTCGATTTTAGTTTTATACTAGCACACGAGTACAAACGGAAACAGCAGGTTTATTACGAAGATATGTTTAACATAATTCATAAAAGTAACTGTTTACCCTGGAATGTGCGAGCCACAAAAAGAAAGATATGGATAAACTGGAGTTTACTTTGTGATATATCAGTGAAGTAGGTGAAACTGGGTCCAAGAAGGTGACCAAGTCAATTAAACTCTACCTGGCAGTCTGATGTTTGAATATGTGATAATGGAAACCAACTTGACCCTTGCAAGATAAATGTCGACCTTAGTTCCTGATCAGTAACAGCAGAATGCTCAAACAAAGCTAGTAATTTAGGTCACACACTTTTTACAAATGTTTAAAGATATATAAAAACATTTAACATCGTTAAAAAGCGCCTGACCTAAAATACTAACTTTGCTAGAGTATTCTGCTATTACTGGGAGTATACTACTTGTTTAATGACGTCATATAAAGAAACACTTCAGGGGTCCGCGTTAAGGACTTGCACTACGTTAATGACAAACCCAAAAGCGAAGCGAAAAACGGCAGCAACTACTCCGCGATAAGACAACAACAAAGCAAAAAATAATATAAAGGCAAAACAACGCTAGCGGCATCCGCACGATTCCACGACCATCTTCTGATACTTCTTGTAGACCAGGGTGCCATTGTCATAGTAGAGCACCGATATCTCGCCAAGGGCCGTTGGCGAACAGCAGGGCTTGGGCAGTCTGGCCTTAGGGGCGGAAAGCTGGACGAGGGCTTGTACAATTGCGTGGTTGGTGGCGTTCATGTGGGCGTCTAAGGGAAAACTGCACTCGCCGTAGCAGAAATGGGCGTGGTAACCGGGAGGCGCGATGATCCACTCCTGCAAAAGGGAGAATAAAATCATTATTTTGCTTCAATCACAGAGAAAGTTTTGCAGCACACTCTAAAAGCTTTCAACATACCAATAACGGTGCCAATTATAGGTTTAAAAATTTTGGTTGTAGCAATTTGTTACTGATTTTTTTTTATTTTTATTTTTTTTAAATGTTTGTTAATCGTTTTTACATATGGTATAACTCTAATTTAAATTAGGTACAAAAGTAAAATTTGTTTTGTTTCAATAACAGAAAACTGGGTCGCCGACTTTTTCACAAGGATGTAGGTTTATTCAGATTTGTTGCAAAGATTTCAAAAGTTAAAAAAAGCAATGCGAAGACTAGCTCATATCAAATTAGATTTAAAGTGTGTCTTATAAATAAAAAAAGAAAATCAATGTTTTGTTTCAACAATAAATTAATTATTCAGAATTTTCTTTTGAAAGACAGAATCTGCCTGAATCCGAATGGTGGAAAACAAACGATTCTGGTTGCACATCAATGATCAAGATTACACCAAGAACAGAACCCAATAAACCGAAAATCAGTTTGTTTTGATGTTATAATATAAAACATATATATTCGCTTTCTTGATGGTTTTAGTAAGCTAAATATATTTTTAGTTTATTAAAACATCCAAACAAACTGATTTTCGGTTTACTAAGTTTTGTACTTAATTTAATCTTTATTTGTTTCAATAACAGAGAAAATCGGGTGGGATCGCTAACTTTTTCACAAGGGTGTAGATTTATTCAGATTTGTTGCAAACAAGATTTCAAAAATTGAAAAAAACTGCGGAAGAAATATGAAGACTAGCTCATATCAAATTAGATTTAAAGTGTGCTGATTGTCTTATAAAAAAAGTGAAAAGAAAATCACTGTTTTGTTTCAATAACAATCAGAATTTTCTTTCGGCTAACAGAATCTGCCTGAATCCGAATGTCGAAAAACAAACGAATTTGGTTGCACATCAAGGATTAAGATATAGTATAACTGCAGAACGCAGTAAACCGAAAATTAGTTTGTTGGATGTTAAAATATGATAAAAACATTTTGCTTTTTCGATGTTTTTAGTAGCGAAATATATTTATTTATTATAGTATAACATCCAAACAAACTGATTTTCGGTTTACTAAGCTCTGTACTTAGTTTAATCCTAGTTTTGTTTCTGTACTTGGTTCTTTTAGTTTATTTTTTTGTTCATTTTAGTTTATTTTTTTGTTCACTGACAACGTTCAGTAAGAGAAATGAGAGAATTGGTTTGCTTAGTATTTGGATCGCTACGAAAAGGTTGAGAAACACTGCTGTAGGACAACCGTTCTCGACCTTTTTATGGCCGACTTTTTTACATACATCATTTTAGGAAATACCAAATTCAATTTATTTTATTGCCTGCATAAGGGAGTAAAATTTGCGAAGACTGTAAAAATGAACTCTAACGGCTATAATACAGTTTTCAAGAAAATGTTGTAAACGTGATTAACTTTATTGTTGCGCGCAAGTCTGAGAGAAGGCAGTACTGTCGCTGCTTCTTTATTTATGAGGATGTTTATGCAACTCAGCACAGAACCTGGTTACCGAATTAAGATATTTCACGCTGGGTAAATGTTTTTACTTAAAATGTCTAATTTAAAAAATACAGAAAAGCAAGTGCTGATGATTTTATCTACAGACTAAGTCAGAGTGCAACTGACGTTCAGACAGTCCACAAGTTTTGTAAACAAGTCTTTTGAAATAACTCAAGTCGTCAAGTCATTTGTGAGATGGCCTTCGTCCAAGTCAAATCGTTTGCAACAAAATAACAAGTCAAGTCCCAGTCCAAGACATCAGTTACCCAAGTCACGTCCCAGTCAAGTCAAGTCATTATAACAACAAGTCAACTGCAAGTCAGGCCATTGACATACAAGTTAAACGATAAACAGTAAATTTGGTAAAGTCGTTCGTGTCTGAGCAACATCTCAACTATACAAAAACGCAATGTATATCAAGCTAATTGTTTTACCAGCAAAATTTAAGATAAATGATCTAATTTTATAAAAAAATATTTAATAAAAACACTTAATTTCAAATATTTGACACAATGACTTAGTTGAAGACAAGTCTTTTGCCCAAAAGACTTAAATCAAGCAGTTATTCAGCCCTAATAAATTAAGTCATATCAAGTCATTTAAAAACAGTGACTTAGTCAAGTCATTGACTTAAATTATTACAACACTGTCACAGGTAGCCAAAATAATGTTGCACTAAATAGCTATTCCAAATATTTGACAACACAAAATTAAACAAGTCCTTATACACAACTTACGTTCCAGCTGAGATCCTCAAAGCTGATATACATCTCGCGTTTGTGGCAGTGAGACTTTCGACCCTTCTGTTTCTTTCTTCTGCGACCTAAAAATCAGAAACACAAATGTTGAAAAAAAAGTTCAAATATTTTTCGCACCAGCGTTAATGGGTGGTTCAAAAACACTCAGTCTTTGACTGTATTAAATGGAAATAACAGCTTTAAACTCTGAAATTCGACATGTCGTTTAATTTATTTCATACCAAAGCTTTATCCGGGTATATAGGCCTATTATAAATTGTCAAAGTTAGTTAATAATTTCAAAGCGTTCGATTCCTTCTAGGGTTATTTTGATAAAGCAAAAAATAGAATCCCAAGCTAATTGTAAAAAAAAAAAAAAAAAAAATAGAATCCCAAGCTAATTGTAAAAAAAAAAAAAAAAAAAAAAAGGAATCCCAAGCTAACTAAGTCCCTAACATTGTTCAGACAAAGCTCTGGTTTTCGAACACGTAAACAGCAATCCACAGAGACCGGTTGTCGACCATTAGTGGGGTGCTACTTAAAGAAACCAGGTTGTGACCCGATTTCGGATTTGTTTGGAATTTCAGGAAGAGAATGACCGACTTTAGTCGTTTGGCGTAAACAGAGATTCGGTGATTTAAAGTCTTAGATTCAGTGATTATTCCCAGCGCTGTGACGTATCTCGTATTGGATTAGACGAGCTCAAAAAAGTACCTTAACAAGATTGTTTTGGCAATAGTGAAAAGCATTAACTATACATCGATATCGAAGTAATTGGAAAGAAATCTGTACAAAAAATGTTATATTATTTTTTTTAGTTCGATTCTGAACAATTTTTGTAAACTTGTTTTTAAGCAAACTGCTGTACGTGTACAAAAGTAAGAAAAATATTCCAATTTTACCGAAAATAAAGTGACAAAACTCCTTAAAAAGTTTAAGTTAGTTGGATAATCCAGAAGCTTAATTCCAAATCAACATAAATATCATATACTTAACGATTAAATGACTTGACTTTAAATGCGCATGACTTGATATTTTCAATAGACTCGTCTTAACTTTGAAACTTTGAAGTAAAATTTATGTATTTAATTAACTAGACTTTTACTTAAGTAGTCGACTTGACTTACGTAAATCAAATGACTTCACTGTTTTAAGTTGATAATGTTTGCAAGGAATCTGTTTTTCATTAGCTTTGTAAATTCAAGACACTTTCCCTTTATTAGTGTTAGTTTTGATGGTACCTACTTGAAATAGTGCTCGAAATAGTTGACAAAGGATAAGCAGTTTTAACAGTTAAACATTTATTTTCTGATTTAAATGATTTCACTTGCCATGACAATGAATTACTTGTTACGACAAAAATTGAACTGGGGCTTGAATTGAAAACGGAAATAACGACTTGGATTAGGACTTGACTTGCTATTTGTTAACAATGATCCAACTCTGAGATAAATCTTTCCAAGTGAATTGCGTAACCAAGGGGAAGCATGCGGCTCGAAATTTTAACAATATCTCCGGAAGTAAACAAGATATCAGTCAGAAATGTTTGCACATTACTGAAATCAACCCAACTTAGTCAGCAATCGGACTTTTATCAAAAAAAAATCCTTAGGTAATTGCGTACAACATTGTGGAAACGTCCAACGCTATTGCATTCATCAAAACTTTACCTTTTTTCTTCGCGCCTCGTTTCGACTTGGCCCTCTGACTGGTGATGTCATCGTTGGAAGCAGGCGAATCCTGGGGACTCCCCACGCGCGTCGTCACCTTGTTGTCGCTGACGTCGACGCTGACGTCATTTCTCTCTTCTCCTTCTTCTTCATCTTCCTCTTCTTCTTCTTCCTCTTCCTCTGCATCTTCGTCTATCTCGGAGGAGTTTGCCCCCTGCTCCTCGCGTCCCGATCTGTTGTAGCTTCTCCGCAGATGACTCTCAGTTTCGTTGTCCGTGACGTCATCTTGTGCGTCTGCGAATTACGTTAATTACAATTACAAACAACAATTGATCCAGCTCTTATTTCGAGATTGTTATGAAACAAGTGTTGTTCATTAAAAGAGATTACTAAACCTTTTTATTACATTTGGTCTTCAGAATAACCTTACGGAATCGGTTAAATCGTTTTTTAGGACAACAAAATTAAAATGTTTACTGAGACGGTTAAGGAAGTTATTATAAAAATAAGGGTGCTTAACGCTGTTTAAAAAATTAAGTAATATTTACCCTCTTTTAAAAAGCAACGAAATATAACTGGTTGTTGGCTACGTTGGTGATTCGTATAACAATTGGTAGCGCTACGCTACGAAGAAGCTTGGGTTTCAATTAACCCTTTTTTCAATTAAAATTCGAGGTTTCAGTCCAGCATAAAGGTAAACCGCTTTAAAATCATTTCAACATTCGTTAAAGCAAGGTTACACCTGTTAATACATATTGAAAAGATTTGTGTGTTAACTGCCGCTATACGTTTCATTAGACCGATGCATTTCACCAAAAAACAATCGAAAAGTTTAAAAAAAAAACTGAATATTCAGTTTGCTCATAACAAACACCAAAAATCAACTTCTACAGTCAAACGGGCATATCTTAGCATACAACTGGAGACATGTACATATCTGACCCATTTATCATATTAGTTTCGAAAATCTCCGTCAGGCTGAGACAAGATAGCGATCAAAATAAGAAAAGTTTTCAGAAAATTGGACCTGACAGTATAGACGAAATTGTCCCCGACAACTTTAAGGCAGTTTATCAGTAGGTAAGTTAGCTCAAGTTAGATCTGTAAAGGTTTAGGCTTTAAATTCTTTGTGGCATTGGGCTTTGCTTAAAGCAATGTTTCTTTAAATGGCTTATGGTTCAGCCAGGATAAAGGAAAGTTTTCCGAAGAGTGAGCGAGCATATAATAATAAATAAAGTCTGTTATTGACGTTTGTGTTATACGCATTGTTATAAATGCTAAAAGCTATAATTTAAGTCTTGCAACAACAATGATAGGTGTTAGATTAGGGTGAATTAAGTGCAATATTTTTTGTACTGTAGTGGCAAACATAACTAAAAATTTTGACGAACACTAATTTAAAAAAAAGAAAAGGTTAATGTAAAATTCGTGATTAAAATCCTTTTGATGTGCGATGAACTGACCAAGATATTTTTGAATAACCATATAAAAGGGTTTTTCCCGTTTTTGACAAACGACAAAAACAACTAAACGTTTTGTGCTTATTATTAATTATTATCTAAGTCTTACTATAGGCAACGTGATAACGACGCACAAACCTATACTGAGTTTGCTTCAATTGCCAAACCCGTTAAAAAAACAGACACAAACATTAGGCTACACTGCAGGGATTTTTAAACTGTTTTACCACGGACTTTTTTTATTTTTAATTAAATTGCTTTCTTTGATAAATTGATTTACTTCTTAAATATACACTAATGTTTCAATTAGGTGTTCATGGCCCCCCTAAAAATAGTTCACGGACCCCCAAGGGGTCCATGGACCCCAGTTTAAGAACACCCTGGGCTACAGCTTACCCGTGCCGGTTTGTGTTTCGGCGTTTCGTCTGTTTCTTCGATGAACATGGTACATCACATTAATGTCGGTCCTCTGTGATAGAAAGGCGACAAGGAAGGCTTGTTTCGAAGGCTCTCCCTTCCTTCCAACAATTCCAGCTGTACTTGCCTTTATATTGCGACCTGTAAAACAAGTTTTGTATTTTGCTTAAACCTATTTACTTATCCGGGAAAATTCACTGTCGTTATACTTTCAAATGCTGGAGACAATACAATTTTGGTTGCAAATTTTTTTGTTGAAAAACAGTGTTTTAAGTAGTTAACGGTGCTAAATTAGTGCTTCTTAAACATTTTTGACTTGCGGCGCCTAAGAAAAAAAATTGCTGCATATTTGCTCTCAAAACAGTTTGACAAACGCCCTTGATACAGGCCAAAAATATAGCCTTCGAAAACTTAGTAGAAATATTTGAAACTTATTTAAATCCTTACGTGTTTTACAGATACTAAAGTTTATTAACGAATACAAAATGCAACCATATTATATAGCTATACTATCATGGAGGCTAAAATTGCTATCTGGGGCTAAAAAATTATTTGCTGTTTTTTGCAGCCCACATAATAGGATTCGAGCTTCCGTTCTGACATTTCTTTCACAAACGTTTAATTTGTACAATTTACAACCAACACTCTACGAAACCTCCTCATGGAATACGCATATAGAGTAAATAAGGAAATCTTAAAAAAAAAGCTAGAGAAAGTTTATAATAAAAGATATCTTAAAGACTGTTACTATAGGTTAAAATAAATTCTAGACAAATTTAATGATTTTGTAGCATTATTATAGAACCAAATGAATATGAAATGAAATCTACCAAACAATTTCGCTTATAACAGAAAATCGATATTTGCAATAATCGGTTAAGCACGAACGGTGAAGGACTCAATGAGCAATGGTTTACAACGAGATAACTTGAGTTGCTAGTGGATAAAGTAGCAATTGACAGAAGGATATTGTTTAATAAACTAGTTGCTGTTTTTGCATACTTTTGTATTTAATTTTTTTGAAATTACGCCTCAGTAGCCATGCGAAATTTCCGTCTTATTCGGACAACCGAATATTAAGTCCATCCCTATCACCCACCGTCCATGGACTCGGCAAACACTAGTAGCCCCTTGTTCTGACTGGGGCGCCGAAGCCAGTCGCGCATGGCAGTGGTCACGTCAAACACGATCCAACCCTCCTGCTCGGAACCCACCAGACGACTTCCCAGTAGCGGAATGTCCAATCTGGTAAAAGGAGAAAAAATCATGAAAACGACATAAGTTTGGTTATTCGAGGACTTACAAATTTAAATAATGTTGTTTGGCTTGAAGTAAAAACGGTGCACCGGTATTTCTGTAATCTGCATGTTTTAAGTTAAGTTTTCACCAAACACAGAACAAATGATTTTAATCTAAATTGTTTTAAATAAAAAAGGGTAATTTACGTTAGTTTAAACATAAAATGTCGTTGTTGCGTGATTTTTGGTGTTCGCTGTTGCAAACTAATCATTAATGAAATGATGTTTTATAAAGAAAAGTTTATATACAGGCTGAAATTTGACTTGTTATAATATTGAAAATGACTTGACTTCATAGCCTGGACTGTATAGCCTTTTTATAACGACTTGGTTAAAAGGTTTACAACACTAATTTATATATATATTTACTTTATTGGGCGTCTGCTACAACACCAACAGTTTTAAAACAAAAAGACCTGCTCTCACCCGGTCTCGGAGTCGGCGATCTGATAGACGCTGACTCGCAAGGTGACATTGCTCAGAGAAGGCGAGCTCATCTCCTTGTAGAGGCGAAACTTGCAGGCGGACAGACGGTCGCTCGAGCTCACCGAATTGATGTCGAAGAAGAAGCTGCGATGGTTCTTCAAGCTTTGGTGCGACGACTCATCCAGGATGTTTTCCCTCGACGCTTTGTCTGCGACGCAAAGCAAAGTTTAGTTGTTTTCGTTTCACTTTGCCTTTCCGTTGTGGGGCAATGGCCCAAGTCAGCGTTAAGCAACCTTTTGTCACTTGCGGCATACTGACATGCGGGGCCGGATTAAGGCTACTGTAGGCCTAAGGCTGTTTGATAGAGAAGGGCCTAATTTGACTCGAGGAGGACCTAATTCAGTGGTTCTCAACCGCAGTGCCGCGGCGCAATGGCGCCATTTTTTCTATGGAAAACACTCATGGCGTAGTAGAGTTTGTTTTAAAAATATTTTCAAAAATTTGTAAGGGAATTGTCTATTTCAGTTATGGTTGGGTGAATTCATATCATTGTTTTTTTAATCACATTTAACCAGGAACGTTTAGGCTAAACACATATGTCAATTTCAAAAAAGGTCTAACTTACATATAGATGTACTAAAAAAATCTTCACCCTATTCGTGCGAGCCCATTGTGATAAAATCGTTTTACAATAAAAACGAAAACTTTCGGCAACTCAAGCGATATAAAGTTTTTTGCTTTGCGCAAATCGCGTTTTGACGTTACTTTGTGACGTCATATCTAAAATAATGCCATACCGCCCCCAGGATCGGCGTGTGTGTTCCGTTAAGATTACTATCAAAATAGTCGGTTACCGCTTTTTGAGGCCTTAAATTGTCTTTCTTTTCTGACAACATTCGAAAACATCGCATGCCTGTTGTGGATACATATTAAGCATCGGCATTTGCGTCAACAGGATGTCACAACACAATATCACAGAGCTTGAAAAATGGCGGATACAAAATAAGGTAATTCCGATAAAACAATTTTTTTAGAATTGAAAATATGTTTAAAAATTTAAAAGGTCAAGATTCTTCTGTTCGAAAAAAGCGTGCCATATGTGAAACGTACTTGTATGACAAACCAAATAAAAAACTGTACACCATGCACGGATCTGTAATGTAGCTTTACAATAATGAATGTCGATTTACTCGACCTTTTTGGCTTTGAAATTTATCATTAAGCTAAATAAAGTACTATAATAATGTAAAATTTCAATGCTTTTATAAAACTGTATATTATAAAATCTTCCGTTCAGCAAAACCCCCGAGTAAATAAATTCGATCGGGTTCATCCATTTTGTTCGTGCTACGTTCGACTTAGGTTAGACCACCGGGCGAGTTAAAATCCTGAAAGATGAACAAGTAGTTTTCGCGTATTAGGCATGGGTGTTGGTTTACGGAGCCCTTAAAGCTTCGGGATTTGGCACGTCGGGCGTACTTCTGCTTGGTGATTCAGAGAAAAAAAGGACTGTTTTAAACGTTCGGAGCAAGAGAAATAATGGGAAGAGACTTAAGCATGCCCCCATAGTATGATCAAAGTATAACATCTAGCACGCGTATCCGTGTTGCCACTCCCAACGGCACTTGGAAAAGAGAAAGGCGTTACTTCGTCACCCAGGAATCTAGCTAAAACAACATACAGGTTGACGGGAAAGGAATTTCGCCTGGAACTACAGAAAACAGAAAGTCGGCTACAATGTCAAACACTGTAACTGCGCGGTAAAACGTCAAACGGAAAAACAATTCGGCTGCACTCTCAGCCAAACTTATATTTCTAATAAAATTTGTTGCATAACACGCCGTTATGGGTTTGTTTAAAGGTGCTATGAAAAGAAAATAGCAACTTCGGAAAATACGTAAAACAAAATTTGTTTGTATAGATATGTATCACCCTGCTTGCCCACCAACAGATAATTTTTGCGGTAAACCAATATGCGTTACGTGCCAAAGCTGTAAGATTTACTGCAGTAAGGAAGTTCTGCCTTACAGTTAATCTGCGCCATTTCCTAAAAACTTTCCATCCGTATCAGAACGCCCAAAGTAGGGTTTTCCGCTATCCCAGTTCCAACATCAAAGCAACAGCAAATGTTTTACCACTCGAGAAAAAGAGAAAGTCTGGGCCGTTGTGCTAGCGCTTTGAGTGACACGGGCCCTGAACTATACTGTTTTGTCAAGTTGACATGTCGTTGCCTCGGGTGCTCAAATGCATTAACAGCCAAAACATCCTTTTAAGCTTAACCTCCTATATACGTTATCTGCACTTGCGGATCAGAAACAGTCGCAAATAGAGAAAAGTCTGTGGTATAGTTAAGACGATAAAAAGAACACAAATTGACTAAGGAATATCTGTAATACAATCTACTACCTTTACAATAATAACTTTGGTATTTTTTTTATTCTCAATACGCTTGATATTGTTGTTATAATTGTGGTATATCGTTGCAAGAAACTTTTCGTAACAACGGGGAAAATAAGTTTACTAAATTAAGCAAACCTTGATTACTTCATAAAAAAACATTTTTTAATCAATCCCAAGAAATTTAAAACCATGATACAGTGCAAAGATAACCTCCTCATTAGGCAGAAGGGTGAACATTGAAACGGCTACACTGAAGGCTACATTTTAACGCGTTGAATTTGGTATAAATACAACTATACAAGATGTAGTATAACTTCTGAAATCCACTTGTATAAAATAAGCTCAATACTTTGTTTTTATATCTCAAAGGGTTTTTAGATTTTTTTAAATTGTGCTGAACATCATCCAATAATAACGATTTCAGTAACGAGTCAAACGTCATCTAAGTCATAAATCTCCAAGTTTGCAGTAAATCCGCGAATATAGTCACGATCAATAATAAATGCCGCTTTCGGTAGCCGATACACCACATCAAACAAATTCATTTCACACGGCATCCGGCCGACTGCACTACTTATAAAGAACAATACAATTAACTTGGTCTAAGAGGGATATCATCTCAGATTTACTATCTGCATTAAGGAAATGAGTAAAGCAATTGTATCCAGGCTAGCCAAAGGGGCGACGACGGGCAATGCAATTTGAACAAAATCTTCAACTTTGACGTTCAGGATGGATAGGATTACTTACAGTTCAGTAACCTGACACATCCGCTTTAGTCGTGGGTTAAAGCTAACGGAACCCAAAAAAGTTTTTTTTGTTTCCAATACTTGAAAAGGTTTTATATTCAACCCTTTTCACTTCGCAGGCGAAATTTCACCCGATGCACTACGACAATGCGTTATGTTAGACCAAGAGTAAATAAACTTTTCCCTTAAATCAGTGGTTCCCAAACTATTTTGGCTTGTGGCACACTAAACAAATCTTAACAATTTCGTGGCACACATTTACCAGAACGACAATAGAGTTTTACAATCGCCCTTAACACACGACAAACGATATGTAAATGTCTCAAAATTATTAATTTGTAATGAATAGTGCGTATTTAAGTCTAAAATGCTTGCGTGTATGGTATTGGTAATGTCAATGATCACCTAAAATTCCAAAAGTTTCGCGACACACTTAGCAATCTATCGAGGCACATTACAAATAAATAGTGCGCATTTAAGTCTAAAATGATGCTCGTATGGCATGTATGCCTAGTAGTAATACAAATGCTCTTTTCCAAAATTACAAAAAGTTTCGCGGCAACTTGACTGGGAATCACTGCCTTGAATGGATGGTAACCGCGGGGAATAAACACTGCCTTGATTTCATCAGTTTTAAATAAAGGAAACAGGTAAGCTTTAAGTTGGCGTACGATAAACATTCGAGTTAATAAATTATAAATACCCGTATTTTTGTTCATTAAAGAAATGTCGGAGGGCGAAAAAAATGTAGTTTTGTGAAACGTATGATAAAGAATTGGAATGTTACGAAATAATTGTGATTTTGGGATGAACCTTTTTAAAAAGTCGGAGGTGGTAGCCTATTTAGATTTTTTTAAACTCATCCCAAACTATTTATTGTTAATGGGTATAAACAAATCACTTTTTAACCCAACACTTTAAAACAGTAGTTCTTAAACTATTTACGGCACACTAGGTTTATAAGAAAAAATTAAATAGCGCAAAATTTTCAGTTAGGGCTAAAAGTTATGAACTGCCGATTCAAGCCTGGTATGTGTGTCTGTTTTCCCACGGTTTATACGTAAAATTAATTACAATTATTGGTTCTTTTCGAAGATTACAAACGTGTATGCGGCAAACTTAAAAAATCTATACCGCGGCCCACAGTTAGTAAACCATTGCCTTAAAGGTTTGAAACATTCGTTTAGGACTTCGTTTGCCGGTCAACTTTTGGTTTTAAATTGACCCAAAAATTGACAAACTGTTAAATCTTCCACCTAATCCAAATCAACGATAAAATAAACGATTTTATGGACGATGGGCATTTTGTCATTATCGAGGCAGAAACCAATTAGCCCGAAAATCTAAAGTCGCCTTTAAGCCGTTGAGAAAACAAACAATTCGTCTTGGCGGCAAAAACAAACAGCACTCAACGTAGCGCCGCTAACTAAACCAACAGTTTATTTAGTCCCGCTAAGACGGGCCAACAACTGGTAACAGTAGCCGCCGTTGCAGGTGTTTCCTAATGGTCTCAGCAGCGGCAGATAAAAGGGGATGTCAACAATAACAAATCGGTTCGTGGTTAATGAGGGAATGTCGTATTTTGTCAACCACGTGTCATACTATGAATACATTTTGCTAGGAAAACGATTTCGAATTGAAATAACAAACTGGTGTATAATGGAATACCAGACCGAGGCTACTAGTGTACCCTGTAATGTTTTTGAGAAAACAACCGTTTTATGACGCGTTTCAATGGAAAAAGATTTCAACTTGAAATAACAAATTGACACAGTAATGGCATCCAAGACCAACGCTATTTCTCAGGAAAATGTCAAAATGCTGCCCTTTTGAACTTGTTTCTCAGGAAAATGTTTCACAAAATCACTGGCCGTGACCTTGGTTACATTGACCTTCAGTCTAAAATTGTACTTACTCCACTTATTAAAAAGTTTATTGACTTTGTAGATGTACTTTTAAGAAACAAGTTTTTTATTTTTTTGTTATCTGTCTTCCATTGTTAACAAGGCATCGTAATGACGTAATAATGCAATTTAGAGCGTGTTTACTTTAATACCGTCACGGACATGATTTTTCCATTAAACGACGCTAAAAAGTGTACGGCGGCAAACCTGAATCACCCAGGGGGGTACTACGGTCGGGGGCAATTGCTCCGTGGGAATTCTACGGGGCGATAAGCAAACAAAACAAAGGGTTCAGCGCGTCGACGGGCGATAAATCACTTTCCGGGGTTGGCGGGGGTGTTTTTTATCTTTTAGTTTTCAAACACGCCATGCCCATTAGACGTGAAGAGAAAATGGCAAGAAGGTTCAGCACAGGGCCAACTGGCGATACTGTGGTTATTCTGGCGCTGTTATTCAAACGCAAATATGACTTAATTTGTTTCCACAGTCCAAAACACCCAAGCATTATCGCGCACAACTGTTTTGCCTTTGAAACATTTGTTTTCACTTTTAAGCATAAGAGAAAACTTCAAACAAGTATTGAAATTTAGCAAAGAGATATTAAACAGATATAGGCCCAACAATATATAAAGTAAGCTATGTTTGGTGTATTTTGCCAGGCATGGGGATTTGCCGAAACTTTTTTAAACAACGAAATGTCGATTTTATCGAATATTATAATAGTTTTAATAAAATTACTGGGAAAACCCGCGTTTTGTGTGCCAAAATAAATGTTGGGTTTTATTACAGATGGTTCCAAATAATATCAGTATTAACAAACTATAACAAAAATATTGTAAATGCGTGAAAAAATGGATGAGTATCAAATTGTTATCGATAAAAAAATACTTTTACCAGTATTTGCAATTAACATGGCGCGTTTCGATTCAAAATACTTTAAACAGAAAACAGAATTTAAAGAACACTAACATAATAAAAAACTACTCGTTATGAGCGTTCACACAATAAAAGACAAACAAACTTACTATACATTATTACATGTCTATAGGCTGAACGACATGTTGCAAAACTCCACTACGAATACCTGTTAGTTATGGTGCCACCTATTAACCTGAACATATTTTAAAGTGCGTGTATTGCGTTTAACACTGGAAGAGCAAATTTCGCACAATTGACCTACTACCACCATTGAGATGTAAGTTTGACTATGATCTCACTAACATAACACAGGCTGGCCTAATGACAAACAATACAACTGCTTACGGCGTCTTTATATTTTATTGACTTCATACATTTTAAAAATTGGTTTATATTTTAAATTTGGATTTTCTTTAAATTATGTTTTAAAATTGGTAATTTTAGGCCATTGTTTCTCAACATATGGGCCGCGACCCCAAATTAGGTCGCCGTGCAATTCGGTTGGTTCGCCGACCGCAGCAGTTTGTAAGGTTAGAGGTTTATTGAGATCGGCTTAGCAAGATTTCTTTGCAATTTGAGATAACTGTTGGAGACATACGAAGGCATGGCCCATATTTGTTACATTCGAACATATTTACGCTATGTTATTTAGTAAGTTCGAATTATTTTATGCTATGTTATTTAGCAAATTCGAATTATTTTGGCCAAGTTAAGTGAATAGAACTGGGTCGACAAAGCTTTGCTGTTAAACTTTCGCTCAGTACTTGGGTCGCCGCAAACATAGGTTGAGAAAGACTGTTTTTGTCCACGAGTAATCTTATCATAAATTACCTGACAAATCAATTAAGAAATGATAACCTTTGAAACATTAGGATGTTCAAATTAATATAGGATCATGAAATAAGCCATTGTTGCCAGGCATAATATATCGCACGAATTGTTACTTTTTGATTTATAAGGAATCTGTTTTGCATGTAACGTCAGTATCCTGATGAAGACGTTCTGTATAGCACGTCGAAACGTCGATCTATTATATATTCTGCTGGAAGAGCAACACTCCGTTATATAATATAGGATCCTTCATATTTGTAGCCGAAGGTATTAGACGCAAAATCTGCCGTTTATATCGTTTAATTGAACTGCTATAATTTATCGTTTAACTTAGTATACTATTAAGTACACTATTCCAGGTCTTATAGCGAATTACCTAAAATTGCTGTCTTTATAATAACTATTGACAAAATTGGTGATTGTTTAGGCCGTGAGCAATCTTACAGTCTTAAATCGAATTACCTCTGTAGGGCGGCTTGTGGTTGATAAAGCTCATCACCAGGTCGGATTCGTCCAGCAGCTGTTTCTCTACCTCGTTCGTAAACGGACCTCCATCGCCCGGATGATCCCTGGAAGAAGACGAAGATGATGTAAACTGATGCAGGCGGCTGCGCTGCTCGTCGAAGGCGCCTCGGGACCTGACTCCTGCCTCGTCCACGTAGCGAATAACTCGCGGCCTTTCGAGGTCCAAAAGCCGGCCGTTCGGGTGCGAGTAGGTGTGCTGGTTATTGGCGGCTCGCGGCTTGCCGTACGACCGCTCGGCGCGGCGGTAGGCCAGGTTGTAGCGCGTTAGGTAGTCGGCGGCGCCGTACTGTAGATCCACTGCGCTGTTGGCCGAGTCTTGGCTGTACAGTCCAAGCATATAGAGTGGCGCCGAAGTGCGCTCTATTAAACGCACGTCGCTCTGCTTTGGCCGGTGAACGAGGCCTAACAAGGAGAGGATCTCCCGTTTAATTTCCTTGCGTTGGCGACCTGCTAGTCGCCTGTGCAGAAAGGTCTGCGTGCGCCCCTCTTGCGTCAGAACGTAGCAGTCGCCCAGCGTCGCCCAAAGGGCCACGCAAAAGGCGCAAGCCACCGCCACTAGCATTGCTGTCGTTGTTGTTGTTGCTGTTGTTGCTGTTTTTGTCTGTCGCCCGCCTCCCCCAGTTGTTCCACAGCTGCGTGAATTGCACATTCGGTCACGTGTGCTTAGTCATTCCACACAAGTCGCGATTGATTTGTTTTTAATAAATATGTTTCTAAAAAGACCTACTTGCTAAAAGGTAAAAATCGAACAGGTAAAAGCAGACACATGTACACATTTTAAGTCGTTGGTTTACTTGCAATAATTTCAGATAATTTCACCCTATACTTTCAGACCAAAATAAGATTATCAAAACGCATGGTGATTATATTCTTGAAGGGGTTAAAATTTGGTTATTCTCTGTACTGATTTTAGATTTAAAAACAAAACCATATCGTAACAAAACTTGTCGAGGTAGTATGAAATGCCATGGTAAACCACTTTGAAGGCAAAAACCGCGTAAAATCCCTGCACTAATTTAATTTTAGATATATACATATACATATATATATATATAAACAAGTGCAAAATAGGATGAAAAGCATAATCTACTACTTTTAGAAATCCGATCTATCAGTTCTCCTTAAATGAAATGATGCTTTAAGACTAGTTTAAAAATGCACAGAACTAGTGAGTAGTGACAAATCGCTTGAGCGCAAAATCATCGCGAGTAAAGGAATTTACAATGATTGTCATCTTCGGCAGTAGTGGCTTATAAGAAACGACGCATAAAGTTAGCCCTGTACTTAGCAGCACCTTACAGGTGCGTTTCCAGCAGATCAGATCACCTTGGCACAGGCGCGATTTCAACAGAAATCAAATTAACAGTCTTGGGCCTGTTCGAACATTACAGCACAGCAAGCTAGCAGAGTGGCGTTTTAAGTCATCTGAGCGAAATTACAACTTGTCGGCTAAATGCCGGGCAGCGCGGGCGAGCGAAGTTGTTATTATCACACCTATGGCGATAGGCCTTCGGTTTCTCTTGTTAGTTGATGTGCTTGGGGCGTTTGCCGGCCGAAGTACGTTTGATTTACAGATACTCTGAGCCAAATATACATAAGAACTCGAAAAAAACTATCGCGAGTAACGTACGCGCTAGTGCAATAAAAAAACAGAATTAAATTATCGTAACGTATTTATGTAATTAATAACAACCAATCGTAACGCTAGACATTACCTCGATACATGACAAGTTTGATTTGGAGATTGTGTTATGTTCGTAGACGTTTTTTTTCATTAATAAATTTGTCTCCTGTTAGGAATTGACTAATTTTATCAAGTGATTAGGTATTGGTAAAATCTTAAAAACTAAACCTAAACCTTAATGTTAACGTTGTTTTCAAGACATAGGCCCAATATTTTTTTAGCTTTGCTGCCCACAAGACAGTTGAATAATCTTTATGAACAGACTTATTAAATATTTCGAAATAAATTTATACATAAAACATCACAATGACTTCACAAAGTGTTTTGTGCTTTAAACAGTGTTCCCTACAATCCAAGAGATTACAACAGCTGTAATTTACAAATTACATAGGACTAGCAGCCTACTTGCAAGTTAATTTATACATTCGTCATAAGCAAAGACCAAAACTTTGGTAAATATTATACAGATGTATACATTACCGCGATACAATAACACGACACATGCCAGTCATGCCACGCTTAGGGTTTACAAACATCTGCAGCTGAATTCCGAGTTTGCCACTTCAATTATAAGTGACTAATTTGAGGTGCAGCTGCAAATGCAGGAAGTTAAACCTGACCTTATAACAAAGCTGACTTTCTGCCCTATGCACTTGTTCAGAAATTTACATTGGTCTTTTTTTCTTTAATCCACAATTAAATAAGCGCAAATTATATGGTTATTGGAATCCAAAATTGACATATAAAGACAAACGATTTTGTAATTGATGTTGAATAACACGTAAAAGTGGCACAACATAATTTTACTCAACTTTAACTTGTTTTAATACCCATTTTTGTAAAGGAATTTCCAGCCGAACTTGAGCAGCGTTTGATGCTTTTGCTTGCACTACCTTTCACCACTTTAAATAAAGTTCTAACTGAAGAAATTTAAATCATTCATTTTACCAAAAACAGAAAACAAATGGCACTGTTGACAAGTAAAAAGTCTTACCACGGCTGTGCGAAAGCTGGTTTCCACAGGAATACAATTCGTCAACAGTGCCGTGCGTTTTCAGCTTTTGAATAACACAATACTGCTTATCAACCAAGATGTTCTGCAATAAATGTCTTGAGCTCCTGCCAAAATGTAACACCTGATATAATCTGCTGAGCTTATTGTTCGTCATAAAACAAAACTTTTGGCTTGCAATTTTCAATCTGTTGAACAACAAACGCCAAGCGCTCGGACAGGAATTTCAGTCACTGAATATCTTGTTGCTTTGGCCTGATTATGACGACAAGCAAGCGGCGCGTGCATTAATGGGCCTCCCTGCCCGGTATCTCGGCTACCTTGTGTAAACCCCAGGCGCCACCGCGATTTTCGAGCAAACAGTAGAGCGCGATATATCGTGGCCGCAGTCTAGACCCTGTCATGCCAGCAGGAAAGCTATTAGGTGACTGACTGCTGCAACGAGGGTACGGCGGGGTTTTAACATTTCCGAGCTTGGCGCGTGAAATTTGTTGTCTATTTCGCTATATAGTGTGTTGTGCTGTTGTCCCAGAGCAGCCGTGCTGAAGTCAAACGAAACTGAGCCTCGATTGGCAAAATCCTACCAAGTTTATAGCATAGCATGCTGGTGCTTTTTTTCGCATTGCAAATCAACAGTAAAGTTCACACAGCCTTGCGCTTACTTTGACCCTTTCGTATGGTAGCCTGAAGCAGCTTTGTTGCAATCACCACTAATTCTGGAACATTTAAAAGCTATGGTAATTAACCTTCGTTTAACCACCTCGATAACAGTTACTCTGTATGAATTTGCGTGCGCTGGCATTTACAAATCGATGTGCTTTCTACGCGCATTTCTTTGTCTCGTTTTGCACAACGAATAATAGTTATAAGCCGTAAACTGCTTTTACCTACTAAAATACAGGGATGGAGGTAAAATGGATTTTTAACTGGAGCGATGAAACAATTTCAGGCATGACGTATCAAACTTACGTCATAACGGAAAGTCTAAAACAGCGGTTCTCAACCAGTGGGCCATGGCTAACTGGTGGGCCATAACAACATTTGAAGTGGGCCACAAGACCAATTTAAAAAAGCTAGAGTTTCATTTGTGTCAGTATATTTAATTTTACAGGAATAATGGATTGGGGAGGAATTACAAAAGAATGTAAACTTATTGTTCAACCGCAAGTATCTCACTATAGCACGGTTGAATAAATAATCTGTTTTTAAATATGTTCCGCGGTGTTTTGTTCTAAACATATTTTACAGTTTTTTATTTGATAAAACTATTGGGCCACAGAATTTTTTTGCAACGTCAATGGGCCACGAAAGAAAAAAGGTTGAGAACCACTGGTCTAAAACAAGTAATCCTAGGAAACGTGAAGTTACCGTTCAGTGCAGTGCACAAATATGCAACTTAAATCTTAGTTCAAATGCATCCCGAGATGGCGGAAAAAACCTGGTGAAAACTGGGCATGGCCTGGTAAAAAACGATTTTTTACCGGTAAGGTCTATCAGCAAATAGTATTTTACCGCAACGCTGTTCCAGCTTACTTTCACCAATGCTTAGAATACATAGGAACTGAGCCAAGAAAAGCTAAAAGCCTATACAAAGTTAAATCTGTTATTCTGCCAACTTAAAAACAGCTACCTAACTTAGATATCTTTAAAGCGACGTTAACACAATTATCTAGCACTTCTATTTAATTAGAATAATACTACCTACCTAAAGATGTTATACAAGTAGACAGATTGATTTGGAGTATATTATGATACTTAAAACATGTTCTGCGAGCACGTAAATAGTAACACTTGTTTTTGGGCACGGAAATAGCAACACTTGTGTGTTATTCTACTACGCCTGAAGTTACAAGCAAGTAAACCATTGAACAACCGAAAACGAAAACGACAAGACACTTGATTTACACGATGTTTGCCTTCTGCGCGCAAATCATTGTCCCCTTTGCTAAATATAGCCCGAATGATGGTGCTCGTTTCTTAAAGGCCGCACTGCTAAACACTCAGTAACTGATTATCGAAAAGCTAAAAAACTAAAACGGCGCATTGCGGGGAAAGCACTGCCCGACTCGAAAGTATTTCCTCGCTGTTGATTTGCCCAGCAAAGCGAGTCGCTTCAAAATCCAGCAGAAGGGCAACTTTAATCCAATCGAACTCCACCGAACCGTAGAGACCGCCACTACCAATACCACAATCCAGTTATCCAGTTATGGCCTAAACAAAAAAACACGCCGAGAAACTTCGGAATGAAAACCACAAATTCACGGCCCGTCAGTTGCTGGGTAAATTATTCGATCAAATGGTTGTCTTGACTGATAAACACATGTTGCTGTTCCATTGAATAAAACCCCATTTAGGTTAAGTCTCTAAGTAGCGCCGCGTTATCCTGTTATCCGAAAGTTCTATTGTTTGCTCATTTTAAACTTGGTCATTTTTTTAAATCATTGAATCCAAATTAATCTGTGGTGAATAATTTATTATACACACTACTTGTATTCTGTGACCAGACCTTCTGATATGGTACTCTCCAACAATACAAATCTAGTACACACTAAATGCCTTCGAAAAGAAAACCGAAATAAGTCAACTTAAAAAAAGATTTTGTTCAAGCAATGCAAGACTAATGAAATCCAGCCTTCACAAAAATTCGAACATTTAGCGAATGTTTTTTTCCACGGCAAAACTGGCGCAGTGTGTAAAAGAAAATCGCGCGCCTTTGGCCTGAGCAGCAACTTTTACCCTCGCCCTCAATCTCTATGTCAAGGCATTCTGACTGAACTTTACCATCGACGCTCTCAACAAATTCTCATCTGGCCTTTACGCGCTGTTCGCCGCCCAGACAGACTGCCGGAATCCCTTTTTCGCCTTCGCAAGACTTCTCGGGCGGAACGAATGCAGGGCGAAGGCGCCGCGACCCTCTTGACTGACACCTGCCGCCGACTGGGCGACCCACGAAGAGAAAGGCCTGACGCGGCCGCCGCTTTTCCGGCCTTGGGCCACCGCGAAGCAAAACAGTCGCCGGCGAGGTACGAGTGGCGCCCGTCAGGGTTATTAGGTTTGATCTAAGCTTCGGCGTCGAGGAGTTTTTTACGCGTTATAGCGGTGATTCCCAAACTGTGTGCCGCGGCACACCTAATGTGCCTCGATAGATTGCCAAGTGTGCCGCGAACTTTTTGAAATTTTAGGTTATTATTGACATTACCAATACCATACACGCAAGCATTTTAGACTTAAATACGCACTATTTATTACAAATTATTAATTTTGTGACATTTACATATAGTTTGTCGTGTGTTAAGGGCGATTGTAAAATTACTCCATTGTTGTTCTGTTAAAAGTGTGCCGCGAAATAGTTAAGATTTATTTAGTGTGCCGCGAGCCAAAAAAGTTAGCGAACCACTGCGTTGTAGCGTGGTTCGAATTGCAAGCCAACTGTATCAAAGGCTTTTTTGTTGACGCATCTAACAAACCCTAGTTTTAGTTAAACTTTGGTTAGTCATATTTTTTTACTTTTTCAGTGTTTGGTGTAAATCAAAATAGTTATTCGTGTTGTTAAATAGTTACAACCAACGATGAGATACTTTGTTGTACTGTCGAGTGGCCTATATCGAGCTTGCAACTTTGAAATTTTAAAACTTGACCTTGTAAAGTAGAAAACTAATGCTTAAATTTGCTTTAATTAAACAAATAGAAAACTAATTTTTCAATTAATCACGCATAAATCGATAATACTCGCTTACAAATGCAGTGATGAAAAAAAATCAGCAACACCAGCAGAATGGTTATTTGAATTTTTGTGACGATCTTAGTGTTCATGTAAATTGACTCAGCGAATTGTAAAATCGTCCTTAAAAAGCAAAAACTAAACACGCTTTCCTTAAAAGGTATCTGCTAAAAATTAGGGTCCAGATTGGCACTTTTTTTAACGCATTGTGATCAACAGTATTTCAACAAAGTTCACGAAATATTCGGCCCGGCTCTCTTTAATCTAATATATGGCTGCGAAACCGGCTTTGGGCCGTTTCGTATAACCGCGCATGCCGAAGGCTGGGCAACGCCTCTTTGGCTCGCAATTTCTATGAAGGTCGGGCGCACGGTCCTTTGTGAAAGGGCGCACAAAAAGCCGCCGAGAACCCGATTAGGGTGAAATCCTGCAGACACCGGCGCGGCGCTTTTGTCGTTTGACCGCCCCCCTCTTCCCCCTAATTAGCGACCGATGAAACACGACGCTAATTGCAGTCGCGCGTCGACCAATTCGTCAAACTCGACCGTGACAAAGTTGGTCTCGTTTAATTGTTATTTGCCGCCACCTTTGAACTGCGAGCAATGACCTTTGATGAAAACTCCAAATCAGGGTTTGCAATGACGGATTTCATGAAACCTGTAGGTTTGGTGCCACTTTAAAATCAAATTCGTTTGCGTAAAAATTTGCAAGCCTAAAACTTTGGAGCACCTAAAATGCCGCTGCGGACGTAATGACATGTGTCTCCCAATTAAAAACACCATATATGTGCCAAGGTAAAACTTAATGCACCAGTAAGAAACAAACCAAGAAAAAATTAAATCGCCAATATTAAAGCAGAGTTTTGTGCGCCTTGAACTGCTATGAAGTACATCAAACACTACAATATTTCAACCGCTATCAAAGTATGCCATCTTCGAAATGTAGCATTGGTGTGAAGTAACGCCTTTCAAAAATAAAAATAAATAAACTGTGTGGTGTTTATCACGTTAGTTTTTTATGACTACACGTTTAGATGTCGCTTTGTGAGGTCAAATTATGTTATGACGTAAGTTTGTGGCATCATCTCAAAATATTTTTCATACCACCCTAAAATGCTATAGACCCACGACTAATGTGCACCTATTGAGTTTAAAATTGCTAGACATCTTTATGTTGTTAAAATTTTATAGGTCACCAAAATCACTGCAAGCATCTTAAAAATGTTTTCAGTAAATTTGTCTACGTGTACAACTACAAATATCTTGGCTTAATTAAATATATTTTTCATTAAATTAAGGGGAGAATTGCAGCAAAAGCACATAATTATAAATAATGCAACAGTGAAGAAAAATCAGAACACCATAAGAAAGAGAGAAGAATGACTAGAGCAGGCAAAGTAAAATAACTAAACAAACAAAAAGCATATGCTCAAAATATTTTTTTTACAGAAAAAATACAACGCCAGGATAACAAAAGTAAACATTTTACACTTTATTTAAAGCAACCGAAAAACCTACCTAAACGCAGTGAACAACGCAATGAACGTTAAATTAAGCCATTCTAATTGGCCCACCAACAGGAGTTAAAATACAGCTCCAAAAGTTTTCCTTAAAAGGGAACTGGGGATGCCATTTTGACATTATGGACAAAACTTTAATAATGTAGAAAAGTTTTATATTTGGATTCTGTGCATTACCACTACAAAATTAATGTTTCGAAGTTCAACTATAAAATTTTGCCATGAGAAAATTAGTTAAACTCAAGTAAATACCAAAAATTAGCTCAGAGACACAATAAATCTTGATATCAGTGTTTATCAAACTGTGCTTCATGAGATTCTAAACTGTGGCTTATGGAAAGTGAGATAACTTTTATTTATAACTTTTCAACAGGACCGTTATACCTTCGATAATACGCGTCAACACAGAAACATGCGATGGTGTTGTAAATCAAAAACGGCTTCCCTGGTAATTTAAATTCTTTACCAACGTTTCGGCAACCTATGCAAGCCGCCTTCGTGCGACAGTAAGCACAAATGTTTTAACCCGAAAAGTATTTCGCAGCAGAATTGCAGTCAAGTTATTTAAGATGCACCAAGCCCCTGTGTACACAACGTAGATCTCCATCAACTGCACCAGATTGTCTCAACTAAACATAGCCTAAATCGCTCGCAAAACGTATGAAATTGAAACAAAAGGAAGTCAAATACCACAAAAGTGCCAAAACAAGTTCTCCGAAAAATTGGAAAATCGCAATATCCCAAACCAAATTTTGGTCACTTAACTAAAAAAAAATTAGTGTATCGTATAGGGCAGGGGTGTTCAAATGATTTCTGCCATGATCCACCACAGTCAAACCTGACAACATGATGATCCACCAAATACGAATAGTAAACATATGGGACACGCTTTAATTTTTATGGTGCTTTATTTATGTAAACGCCATAACTTTAATAGTTAATCTTGTTTATTTGTTAACCTTTCGAAGTCAGGGCGCACGTGGCGAGCGCGATTTTCTTATGTATACCGACATTTCTGTTAAATTTCTTGCAAGTTTTTATTACATTGCCGAAAATACAAATGTTAAAAAATATAAGTCCAATCTTTTTGAATGCGTTTTCCATTAACGTAAACGAAGCGCTGATCTAGTTCAAAATACCGCATCAAAACGTAAACAAGCCGGACGTAGAAAGATGATTCGCGCGAAGCGGGAAAAGTTTTCGCACTTACGTAGTTAAAATAGCAAAAAGTATTTGAAATGGACTCGTATCTAGTTTGTCAAAGAGGCGGCAGATGAATTACATTCGCGGGGCGCATCCGGCCCGTGGGTCGTGGGTTGTCGACCCCTGTCTTAGACTTTAGGTCTTACAATAGAATCGAATTGGGGCTTTCTACCGCTTACTGATATCCTCAAACGCTCACAAAGATTAGAATTTGGGAGTGTCGTTCAATGCTTGATTTTTTACAAAATTCATTAACACTGACAATTGGTGTTCACATGAAAACTCTGTAGAAAGTTTATTTTTTTAAGACTACATTAGAAGATCCGCACAAAACGCTGAAAAGATCCGGAACCGGATCGCGATCCGCCATTTGAACATGACCGGTATAGGGTATAGGGCAGTGGTTCTCAACCTTTTACGCTTGATGGCCCCCTTTAAAAGGCTCTCAACTCTTGTAGCCTCCTGCTTATAAAAAAATACCTAGCATTGCATTTAACATATTTTCACTTGTTTTGAAAAATATGTAAAAAAAAAAAAAAAATGTCATTTGAATTTTAATTAACTTAGTTAGGCAAAACAAAGCATACTCCGCTAAAGTAAATTTATATTCGGCTCCGTTTTGTGCTGAGCCAAGCGATGACACAACATTAGTCGAGATGATTTCTCGATTTTCGTATAATTAATGCGTTACTATTACTTATGACGAATAGGTCGTACATAACCTCGCTGAATATTAACCTAAAATTGACCTTGAGTAACCCTGCAGCATAGCCTACCTCATGCGTTTTACATGGACTGTTGTTCGCCTAACAGCACCAATAAAAAGGATCCAATATTTTACTTATCTCTACTGAATAGTCCAAGAACGTGTCAGAAAAAGATCAACAATTGTGTTAGAAAACGTTACAACAAAGGTTAACAGTCATAATAAAAACCACAAATTTGAGTTGGCAAATTTTGAAAAAGTTACACTTAGGTTTTGCAATACCTAGTTAGAGAGTTATGCCCGTGACCGCCCCAATGACCGCTCCGTGGCCCCCCCAGGAGGGCCGAGGGCCATGGTTGAGAAACCCTGGTATAGGGTAACATAACAATTTACCTTAACGGAAGACAGCAGCATAAAGCGAATCACATAAAAAGCCACTTTCGTTTTGGAAATATGCCGCATAAATTTATAGTTTTAGTGTGTTTTAAACCGATTTAAACAACACTGGGTTGGTTTCATGGAAATTTAGTGTGAAAAACTATTAGTAAAATCAGTAAAACCAAACAAATTAACACCAACCCAGTAAGAGCATGTCTCTAGATAACAAAAAATGTTAGTAAACTAGTAGAACATAACAAGATTTAAATGAAAGCGGACCCAGGACTATAAAACATTCAATAAAATCTTTAAGAAAATAAAATACCCAGGTTTAACCTAACCCAGTTCGAGCTGCAGATATTGTGTTTTAAGTTAAAGGTAAAATCTGTAAAGCGAGGAAGTCATCTGGGTGGCGGAACCACCCAAAGAACATAAAAAAATATTAAATTAACAAGGACGCCGTAGGGAAGAAAAGTCGAGATGCAGGCAGGCAAAACTGGGTAAATCCAGTTCAGGACGATGCAGAGTACAGCCAGGGCAAAGCAGAGCATAAACTTGCTGTTGGCGCTTTCTCTTCTTTGCCTTCTTCTCCTTGTCTCTTTTTTTCGCAGAACGCCCAGAAGGTGGCGCGCTTGGCGGTCAACGAAGTGTTTCAACTCATCGCCTTGCGCCGCCTCCTTGGCCTCACGACGTATCTTCGCGGCCCGCGGGTCGAACAAGTGCTTGTAGATGGGTTCGGGGTAAAACCATTCCTATATACAGACGTTATTTTGCGTTGTGCTAAAACAGTACTTATATATTTTGGAGCATAATGGTTGGAGGTTGTAGTAAAACGTAATAAGAATATTAAAGCCATAACAGAAGTAGGTATCATTTTTTTGACTATGTTGAAAATGAATAAAGAGTTATTCGAAACGTTCAAAATGATACCTACTTCTGTATGGGCTTTGATATTCTTACTACGTTGTCCCTATCCAGATTAAATAATATACGATATTAACTTTTTGGAGCCGATCTCCGATGCCAAGTGGTAGTATCGGTAATCGTATGTTACTATAAGGTGGCATAGGTACCTATATATATAGATTTGTGCATTTCAACAATGCTTGCGATACAACGCGTTTTTTTTTTTTTTTAACGCTGCGTTTTTTTTAGTTTACCTGAAAACAGGGAACTGAAAGCTGAATATCACGAAACTTCCCAACGCAATTTTCACTTAATTACATGGAAGACATCACCTTTTCACGTTTAGGGCCGTACTGTCATAAAAATGTATCAGACACCCCTATAAAGAGTCCAACGTATTTTTAAAGTCGTAAAAATATAAAGTCGTGGCAAAATATGAATTTCCTATGAAATATTTATACGCTTTGTCCTGGTATATTGGTGACGCAAACGGTCTGGCGGTGCCGTTATACACTATACTTTTTTTTTTGCTGCTAATGTATAGTCCAGGGGTGGGCAAATGTATTCAATGGAAGAGCCATTTGCAGAAAATACAAGTACCAGAGAGCCTCAAAATTATTTCAATACAAAAACCGTAAATAATGCAAGGTCAGCCGCAATAATAACAGAATTGTAATATAACAAAACGGTAATAATCAACACAATAATAATGGTAATAGTAAAATAACACGCACAGTATTTTGTTAATACCAGTGTTAGTGTTACGTCATAAACGAAATGCTGGCCGAAATAAAGAAAATAAAAAGAAACGTTTATAAACGGTACTCTTGGTAGCCTTGATAATTTTTTGGAATTTTACGATCCAACTTGAAGAGCCACAAAAAACATGCCGGAGGGCCGCAGTTTTGGTATAGTCAGTGCCGGATAAAAGGTGAATTAGACAGCCTAAGCCAAAAGTTCCTGAACCCTCTTAAACGCGGAACCCGAAGAAAAAAATATTGCTTGTTGGTTTGCGTGGACCAGGGACGACGTCATAAATGATGCTGACGTCATAAATGGACCTTATCAAACCAGCATGCCGAGGAAACCTGCTGTTTTTGGTCCGGAAATGTAAAACCAAAATGGAGTCAAAATATATCCAGTGCTATAACTCTTTTTAATTGTTTCTTTGTAAAATTTATTCCATTTTGAAAAGATTTCCTTACTATTTCAATTAGGCCTTCGTGGATCCTTTAAAACTATCTTCAGTGGGTAAACGTACCAGAGTTTAAGAACCCCTGACATATAAGGTATTCGGAAAAAATGAAGAGACCCTAATGATCTTTCTGTCTTAATCGTGTAAAATACTTTTCACAGCACATCATTGTTTTCAAAAAAATAAAGAAAATACGTGGTAAACTTTAAAGCACCGAATTTTATTGATTTTATCTTTTGATACATGGTTAGAAACTTGTCTATTCATAAAACTATAGTATACCATGAAATACCCCTCATAACATACTAAAGCAATTTCTTGTAGAAAACAACAACTATAAAGTTACTCTAAACAAAAAAATTTTTGAATTTTTGCGAGGTTTCTCACAGAAAATTAAAGCAACGTTTAAGCTTTGCACAAAAATCTTTGACGTCGCAGTTTTAATCGGCATTTAGGGCTTCTAATGACATGCTAAATCGAGTTGTGAGGGTGTTTCAAGAAAATAGTTGAACAACAAACTACGCAACGCATTGACATATATTAATTACCGTCCATACCAGCGATTATATATAAAAAATATTGCAGTGCAAATCCAAAGTGTGTAACTTTGTGGTTCACGAGTTTAATGGTGAAAATAACGGCCCAAATAGACGTAAAAAGCGACATGCTTTATTGTTCAAATGTCTCGGCCAAGGCTCATGCCATCATCAGTGATATGAATATTTTCACCATTAAACTTATGAACAGATCCGTTTATTGTGGTTCACAGTTTTTTTAAATATTGTACTAAATATTATATATTGTTTACAGTACCAAATATTAGCATTTCCAAGTATGAAAAGATATAAGCCTAATAAAATACAAAATATTAATATTTACTTTCTCTAAATGTCTTCGAAGTCTGTCCACCTTTGTGTTCACATTTTCAATAATTTGCTTCGCTTGGTGGAAAAACTAAACAAGGGTGTTAAATGGTTAGAGTTAGACCATACTGGTTTCTAAACTTTTTGAATTATTTTATTATGTGGCGGACTCCTTTTTCAATGTTTCGAAGTCGGACTCCAGTGAGAAGATCGAAAACAGAACAACATTAACGCGCAAAAAAAACCCAATATACCACTCAGCTTCATCACTAACTCCCCCTAATAACTTCAACCCTAACCCAATTTATAACTTCATACCAACAACTAACCCCAACAGCGACCAAACAAAACAGCAGCGCCCGAACGGTGCCCCACAAAAAACTAGTCCCCCCCAAACATCGACACCAAAACGGCCGATGCCAGACACATGGCCCCCGATCGTCTCATTCCCTCTACCCACAGTTTCACGCGTTTTTAAGTCAATTCAGATCTTATTCTGATGAATTTGGGACATGTTCCCGGGAAAATAGGCGTTGCTTAAAGTTAGACGATAATTATTAGGCCTTATTCTGTCGTGGATATTACTGCGTATTTGGCTGTAATATGTCGTTCTTAATACTGTGATATTATAGATTATTCTGCTTGGTAATATTGCTTGGTAGGTCTTATTGTGTGTTACCTCGGTACCTTAAAAAAAACAAAAACAAACACTAATCTTAAACAAAACCAGCGTAGGAGACTTAACAAACATGTAGTAAAGTTTTCGATATGGGCTCATTTGCTTCAATTCGTCCATTTGAATATTTTCGGTTTAGTTACGATTAAAGACCTTTATCGCGAAAAAACTTCTTCATGGACCCGAACTTGTGCGCGGACCGAGTACTTAAGAATTATTGCCAATAAATTTAAATAGCTAAATTTCAACACTCACCTCCGTTTTTTCGGCGAAATAGGCTTCGATCTCTTTTTGACATTTCACCTTGAACACTTTGTTCGGCAGGTGGCACTTGAAGTGCTCCCAGGAATCCCGCATTGCATCGTTGTGAAGTGAGATTACTTCGTCGATGTTCTGTAAATGTTAACCACTTCAGATGCAAAATTACATCAGTACCAGTTTGTTTTAAAATTATTCGTGGTATATGTATAATATGCGGCCTTACTGTGTTAAGGCTTTTCGTTGGCAAAGCCAATGCGAAACTTTTCACTTTCTTACATATCAATATAACTATACAAATGTGAAAGTTAATAAATAAGGAATTTTTTGTCAGGTTTAGTGACACATAGGCTGTAATGATTTTTGTTATTGGGCATTGTAAATAAGATTAAGTGTCAGTGTACCCAGAGTAAAAAGCGACCAGTGTTTTAGTTAAATAATATGTTTGGAACAAAAAGCAAAAATGCACAGTTAGTTTTATATTGGTAAACATTAAAAGACAAAGAAATTAAACGCAAGCGGGCTGATTTCGACATATATATATAAAGTAACCCCTCTACAATTTGGCGAAAATTAAAGTAGATTGTAGTTTGTTTTACTTCCAAAAATTTTTATTTCAACTAATATTTATTGTAAGTTCTAAAACATTTACCATCCTTGGGTCCTTGTCATCCATTTGTTCACCGTACATATGTTTGCATCTTTCAATCAGGGCGTCGTTTATCGGTTTTTCATGTTTCTATTAAAATTTGCTTCAAAGATTAACAATTATATTTTAACTATGTTAAAGCGTCATATAAAATATTGTAAAAAATATTAACTTTTCGTTTTGGTTTCAGTCTTATTGTTGGATGGTATTATAGCAATCCGCAATAATTTTGATGCATTTGTTTATGCTTTGACAAATGTAAATGCAAGGCAAACTTTTGTACACATACAAATGTTCAGCAGGTATAGCTTATAGGCCATAGGGTATGTGAGTTTTTTTCATAAACAGCGTAACACCCAAAACGTACCAGGAAATCGTTTTTCAGGATTGTTTTGAGAATAGTTTTGTGCCGCTCGTGAAATTCATCAGTGGGCAAGTCTTTAACGGCTGCTCTGTAGGCAGCCTTGTTAGCGTAGGTAAGGTCTTCTTTCGTTAATAGCTGTAAAAATATACCGCATTTTAGTTCTAACCTATAAAAAAGATACACTTAAGTAAACAGCAGTGTTTCTTAACCTATAATATTTGCTAGATTTATCGAAATTCGTTCATAGCAAGATTGCTTTAAAATAAAAATAAAATGCGGAGGCAACACGAAGACATCCATTGCTGGTATTTATTACATTCGATCTTATTATTGCTAACATCTTATGTTTTGTTCTCCAACAAAACGTCCATTAAAGAGAATTGGGGGCCGAATAAGGTTCGTTTTTATTTCTGACGGTTAACATTATGGTCGCCGCGAAAAAGGTTGAGAAAAGACTGCTGACTTAACGTTAACGTATATAGATTAGTACAGCGTTAACACCACTCTTAAAACAGCCTAACCTATGGATATTTAAAAAAGTTGGAAACACATAAACATCTTTTAAAAGTTAGTAATGCATTTAAAACAACAATCACATATTAACTCTTGCTACCAGCCTATCAGGCATAGTAATATAAATAAAAAAACAGTTTCTCTGGAAATTTTATAGGTAGGCCTATTGAAATTACTAGAGGAGCTGTTTTTTGATTTATATAATCTAACAATCATGTTTATGCATACAACAGATTAAATAGATTTTACTACATCAATAATTTGTGCATGTCATTCACTCAAGTAATTAAGTGACAAACTTTCCACTTAGGGTGTATGGAAAAATATTTGAGCCAGCTTGAAATTTACGATTACAAAAATGGGTAAAGTAAAAAAAAGCATGAGAATAGTAACCTATATACATGGGTAGAGCTAGAGTTAGAACTTTGAGCACTGATTTGTTAAATAATGATTTAAATTCTACCAACATTTGCGTATTGGCTTTCCATTATTTCATTGTATTGATTGACACACAGATTCAATTTTCTATATCGCTGTCTGACATCCTCCGCCTAAATGAAATAAATTGTATTAGTCAATTTTACTATAGAATGTAGGAAAATGCATAGGTACAGACGAGTAAAAAAGTCATTTACGGATTAGATCACTGGTTTCTTAGGTATAAAATAGGCCAAATTGTCAGCAAAATATGAAAAGGTGGACAAAACAAAAGCCAGAAGATAAAATTGCAGTCGCAAGGCAAAATACTAAAGCAATTTTAAAGTGAACGACCCATTAGGAAGAATAAACACTCTTATTTCTGGTAGTTATATAGTTTAAAATCTTATCAAATACACTGTGCAATTTAAGCATGCCCCACGCTGTCAGTGTAGACCCCCCTGATTTATTTAATTACCCCAATTTTAAACAAAACTTATTCATTTATTTATACCACGGTATTCGGAAAAAAAATGTTTCCGTTGAATGGGATGTATTACCTCAAATGCTAACATATATTTGAGTTGTTCTGTGTGCATCGCAACGTTGTCAATCTTGGGAACGTTGTGATTGATCTTGGGAACGTTGTGATTAAGAAGGTTTTTAACTCGGCGTCGATTTGGTCTATTGCCGCCTGAACTGACGTCTCTTCTTGTATCTAATGTAAAAAAATAAAGTGTTAGGCGTTAATATCGCAATTTTTTTTATCCAGACTATAAACAAAGATTAAATTATTTGGTGTCAAACTTAGTTTTACTCAGAATTTTAATTAACTATACAAAAAAGTCTACGTCCTTTTTACACTTACAAAATATTAACGGTATTTATTAGTATTGGCTGAAAGAAAAACATTGCTTAAAAAAACAGTGTGCAATGAATCTCTACAAAATTATTTGATTTTTACATATGACCTCTCGCGGGTTCAAATTGTTTAAAATTGTTTAAAATTGTTTTAAAAAACATTAGTCAGAAGATCAAGCGTATTAAGTTTCGGAAAAAAAGGCAACAAATATTATATGACAAAAGAAGAATACACGTTAGCTTGACTGCAAAGGGCCCAACAAACTTTTTTTTTAAATGTACAAGAGCAAAACATTTTAGCACTCTCAAAGTAAGTTACATTACAAAACTGTTTATTTGCCAAACTGTGCTTAATATGCGCAATGATTTTCATTTGTCCCAAAAGCGAAAAAAAAACTGAACGTAATTCATTTTTGTTGTTTTAAACATGGTAGAATAAAGTAGTATGCAAAACTGGTTTATTATGCAGCACTTACATCTACGTGTGGTTGAGGCCAATGTTCTCTGAACTTTTTTTGACACTTCTCTCTAAGTTTTTCGGTAAAACCACCAGCGACTTCCTTAAAAAATACAAAAAAATCAGTATTTTACCATTTTTTTTACGCTGGTATAATATAATCTGACATAGTAAATTTTTTTAAATCTAATGAAAAATGGATAACAGCATATTTACGTGTAATAACAGACCTAACTTGGCGTTTGCATAATCTTACCTGGTAAACCATTTCCATTTTGCAGTCGAATTCCTCTAAATGCTCTGCTCCCGTTCCGGCAAAACATTCATTTTCAAACTGTTTCCTTACTTTGGCTTTGTGTTTCTGCAGTTTACGATTTCGCAAGAGTTCGTAATCGTCCTAAATCGAGGACAACGTTTCCAAAAGGAGTTAATATTCCGGAACAAAATATAAAACGTATATGATACTCACTTTTTTCAAATCGCTCTTGTAATTGCTAATCAACCGTTTTTGCACTATTTTTGCCTTGTCCGAAATAAATCTCTAAAATTAAACAGAAACGTTTTAGGCCTAAAACGCTCAATAACATTTTAAGTGAAACCAATAATGCTCTAATCTTAAAGCCTAACAATTTGCCCTGCTTCAGGTCAAATATTCGTTATTGATTATGAAAACTAACCTGAAACAAATTAGGCATTTCTGGTTGATCTATGGCCGCCCATGTATCGTTTAGTTTTTCACACAAGCCGTACATTTCTCGGCCAGTGACCAATGATCCACGATTGCGCTTAACTTCAACGTTTTTCTTGAAAAGCTCTTCGTATAGTTTTCGAGCGGTGTCGAAGAACACCATTTTGGTTTCTGGTAAAGAGAAAAAAAATGATTGGTTGATGTTTGGCCAAAATTTAACATCAGTAAACAACCTTCTATATAGTTTAGTACTTTTTAACCATTTTCCCCGACTATCACCCTTATCACGCTTTACAGTCTCTGCGTACACACTGGTTTAAAAATAACGTTTAGGGAACTTTTTTTAAGTTTGTTGTAATCCACCAAAATAATGGAAAAACACGCACCTATAGGGCCAGTCGCAAATTAAAAAATATAGACCTATTAAGTAAAACTTTTATTACGTGTACCAAAGGTTGGGGACCATTCAACGAAAGATACACAAACTTATGTGTTCAACGACTGTTATCTAGCCCTTTTCAAGCTGCGTTTTAACCAACGATTACTTATCATATTGCCGGAGGTCGTGAGTTCGAACCTCACTGCAGAGTAATTGTTTTTCTAGCCTGCGCAATTGCGGTGAGTCTGCGATGGCTTTCGGTGTACTGTTTGACAAACACTATTTAGTTTTGTGATGAACAGAGATGTTTCAAACTTAATTTTTGACACGCTCATGGACCCCTGAACACATTGCAAGCTTTTGTAAGACTGTCTTGTAATAAATCCCAAACTTTACCGCAAATCCGAGGATGTGGCAGCAGCCAACAGGTCATTGTTTCTTGTACAGATCTCGCATCGCTACTGGAAAAGGCAGCAATTTTTTCCTTAAGTTCTCCCAAGTACTTTCTGCCACCGATCGAACCAAACTCGGCGCTGCGTTGCCAATCGCGCACCAGAAAGATGAACTTCTAAATAACGACGGTGCGTCGAAATTAAACAACTATATCAGTCTTTCAGAAAAACGCATATGTCCCCGATTCAAAGCGTTTTGTTTCAATACCCCTAAAACCTGTCAGAAAATCTGCGGTAAATAACTTCTTTTTAGTTCGAGTTGTCGACAATAGAAAAGCGTTTTTTATTCTAATATTCCAGTAGTGTTATCTTAATATTATAGTGGTCTTATCCAAATAGTCCACTATAAGTTTTTAATACGTACTCTGTTTGGCTTACACCTACGCTCCCGTCTTCTATATTTTAAGTTCAGTGCCAAAAAAACGGATGTTGCAGCGGTAGAGTAATGATAAGCCCCATCAAAAGCGCGAGGAACGAACTTTGATAACAACGTGCGAATATTTGTCGCATGTATTTGTGTTTTTTGTAAGGGATTTCTAGGCCGAATCGACAAAAAGTGTAAGACAAGCTTTGGCATTTAAGTTTATTAGAAGTCTGTTAACTGATAGTGTTATTTTTAGGACGACTTTTATTTTTCTATTCTTTCGCCAACTCACCGTCTGTAGAAAATCGTTCTGACGAAGAGCTTGCGGGTAAAGCCTCAACGCCTAAAATAGAAAGAAGCTAAAGAGTATGAAAGTTAAAATCGAAAACACACGAGTAGCATAGCGGAAAGCCTGGGCCATAAGATTTTAAGGTTGTCCGAGGGACCACAATGACTCTTAGATTTATTCTAGTTTCAATCCAAATGTTACTTATGTAATTCCAGCAAAAGAATAAGGTTAAATTTACATTGAATAAAAAATTAGTTCCTAAAAAACGTCAGCGTTCACAAAAATCCAAAACTAGAAAGCTTTGCACGTCAATTAGAATGCTTTAGTATGTTCTTTGATCTTTACCATTACAAAAGAAAAAACGACAAAGCTCAGCAATTTTAGTTCCCAGCCTAAAATCAGAAGTATTAAAAGAAATACGAAACGTGTGATATTAAAACATAAAATCAACGATGATTATTATTGTAGAAAAGCTTAATCCAGTGTTTTGCGACATTTCTTAAGTGACAATCAAAAAGTACTTCTGTAATTATACGCATTGCAGGAATCGAAATTAAATTAATAACGGTTTATGACTCTAACAATTTTCACAAAAGAAAAGTCACAAAGAGAAACATCTTAAAATTCTAAAAGCTTAGTAGAGTAATCGAAATGGTGCCCGACGCTGTGATCTTTACCATGAAAAACGATCAATAAAGAAAAGAAAAACGGAACTCACACAGTACCAGCACTTTTAGCGTTTGGCTTGCGAATCGAATAGTAATCGAAATAGTACCCAAAGCTGTTTGACCTTAACCATAAAAAAGGACAAAAGAACATCGGAATCTATAGTACAAGCACTTTTTTATTTGGCTTTTATCGAAATAGTACCCAGAGATCTGTGTCTTTACCATGAGGAAAGGACAAAAGAACAGCACAATCTATACAGTGCCAGCACTTTTAGCGTTTGACTTACGGCGTGTTCATTCAGATTGGTCGTGGTCACTTGCTTGGAGAAGTTTGCGATGTGGAGAGAGGAAAGCGATGATGAGATGGTAAAGATGTCGGCGTCTACTTGCTGGGCTTCGTTGTCCTGTGACCCTTCCGTGTCAATGAGGAAAATCGCCACCCTTACTTTGTTCTGCGAACGCAAACGCTGTTTTACACTGTTGTATAAACAAGTCTTTTTGAAATAAGTTAAGCCAAAATAAAGTATTTTTGGAAACTAACAAGTCCAGTCACAGTCTAAGTTATAAGTTGCCAAAGTCAAGTCCCAGTCGATTCATTATTAGAGCAAGTCAAATCACTGAAAAATAAAATGATAAATCATTAAAATTGACTCGTTTTATTAAGAGCAATAATTCAACAAAAAAACACATCTATAGCATTCTAATCGTTTTACGTGCAAATCTAGAAATAATATCTTAATTTTATACTAAAATGTTAAATAAAACTATACTTAACTTTAACAAATGCCTCAAGTCCAAGTCAAGTTACCAAAACGGCTTAAGTAATTAGTCATTAAAATACGATGTTAGTCCAAAATTTAAGTGCACTCAAGTCAAGTAAGTTTACCAAAACGACTTAAGTCGAGTAAAATGATTAGAGTAGAGTGACTTTAATTTAACGTCTTACACCGCTTATGTCGGCTTCGCCAAAAATGGGCTTCGGATAGATTTGAATTCCTTTGGTGACACCCTGCGTTCCTGGACCAGCAACAAAATAAGAGGGCACGTCGTTTAATTCCTCCTGAACGATATTTTAACCTTTAGACTATATCCAAATAATAAGCCAAAAGCTATGCCTACTCCATTGTGTAAAAATGTAATTAAAAGGTTACGTCTATCACTGGGCTTGTGGATCGGCGACCCTCTTCAAAAAATACAATGACTCGCAGTAAACTTTTTCCAATGAACAAAATATTGTATTTAAAGTTAAACCAAACAAAGATTAGGATTAAGTATTCCCATTGTCCCTAATGTAATTTGGCAACGATTAACGAATTACCTTAAATCTTCTTGAATTATGACTTAACATACAATGTTGTTTCTGTACTTGAGATTAAGACAGAAATATTGTTTTGTGGGCTTAACAGCTTGCTCATGAGGGTACCCTTTGTCTTAAAACTTTTCTAAAATTACGTTTTAATATACATTATACCTAAAGTATTTTCTGTAATATTGGCCTACTGAATTGGTACTGGCCAAGAATTGGGCAAACATCATTGCTAAGAGTATTCAATGAAAGGGATTCCAGTGAAAACAACCTGATGGATTAGTTAAACTATTTGACAAAACAGATGGTGAAAAAAAGAAAACTTGCCACCGAGCTTTCGCTTCTTTCGGCTTGGTCGAGATGCAGAAAGTAATTGAGGAGAGACGACTTTCCGCTACCAAACTCGCCGCTAATTGCGTAGATCGCCACCGGACAATCGATGACGTCATCTTGCAGAAAGATTTTTCTCAGTAACTCCAAATCCACTGACCCCCTTTGATTCGGTTCGGCGGTAGTTGGGTCATATATCTTGACCGGAATTTCTAGAAAGTCAATTTGAAATGTGTTGCGTTCGCGAAAAGCTGGCGCGAAGTGATATATATTATATAGCTTAATCATGCTTGATAATGAATTACAAAGCCAAATCATCTTAATTAAAACGTTTAGATACGAGCTTTTATCGTTAACTAAAGATGATATTTTTGGATTTGCAATTCACTATCAAGCTACATAACAGATCCGTGCGTAGTGTACCCTATAGCAGTAGCCATTGTGTTAAACTGGGCTTAAAGTATAATACAAAAACTGTAGTTCCCAATAGGTTAGTTGACCTCATTTTTAAAGTTCCTTTCTCTAGATAAGTTTAGACTTAAACGAGAGTTTGTAAATATTTTTCAATAAAGAGGGTTTAAAAGAGACTTTGCGCAAACGCTGAAAATTAGAGTGAAGTATCCGGCAACTGATTTTCGCAAACGATTTTTAAGGTGTAACGCGAACGACACAATTTACACCAAAGCACATAAATATTGATTAAATTTAAGCCAATAAGTTACATTTTTGGTGGATTGTGGTCACAACTCGCAGATTAAAAGTTTACATTGGAAATGCTTATAATATAATACCTTTCTGGGGTTCATTGGGCGCCTGTGCTTCTGTCTGTGGTGCTATAGAGACATTTTGGTGATACACATGTTGGTGAAAGTTTTCTACCTGTTCTATTTGTACTTCTCCTCCAACCAGCGCCGTCTGTTAAAAAGAAGTTGCTGAATTATCAATGTAAATTTTGCACACCGTTCCATAAGTTTGTTAGATATAAATATTATCAAATGGTCATTTTGGCTTCTAAAATGAAATCTTATGGCCGTCGAAACGACTTTTTAACTATTTAAGAAGCACAATGTAAGAAGTACAACGTATACAGGTGCGCCTAAACGAAACGAAAAGTTAGGTCACAGCTCATGCGTGACATGCTCAAAGTTATTTTACAATCTTTGAAAATTCTCACTTCTGTCCATGGCTGAGCAAAACTACCATACGATTTGGTGGTGAATAGTGGAGCGTAATGCAATAATTTGAACTTCGTTTTTATATTAGCCGAGTATCGAACTTTATCTTTACTTTTACCGTTCAGGGCTGTAGCAATAAACTTCTTTTATCCCAATTAATAACCTACACGTGCTCGCGAAGGCTTTATCACGAGTAAAATGACGTGACCAAATAAAAGTCATCTTTATACTCCCATCCTCCGGTAGACCTGTAACTAACTACTAATCGGTTTCGAGCCTATTGAGCAATTTAACCTTCTTCGAGTCCATCAAAAGTAAACGGACCGTTTGGCAAACCTGTTAACATAAACCTGAATTACTTCGCCCAATACGGGCGAGATTTAAAAAAGTGACCATCGTAATTTTAAAAGTGACCATCGTAATTTTCACAGGGGCAAAAAACAGGTTTTGCTAGCATTGAACAGCAAAACCGTTTCGAAAACGAAAAACGGTCTTTAGAAAGTACGCCTTTAATAAAGCAGTAAATCAGCTAAAAGTTCTGCTTTTAGCTGCTACTTATTTTGCTTAAAGCCATAGTTGCAGCCCTTGTTCCAATTAAAAATCTACCTTAAAAGGCATATAAAGATAGCAAATTGCATATTTACCATAACACGAGTCTATACAAATTAACTATAAAAACCTAAGGATTGACTCACCTCACACGGAAAGCTAGTCGGTTCATTTTCTTCCATTGTGTGTATTTTCCAATACGCTAGGCCACCTTGCCTTGGGCAGCAGTTGCTGTCTCAATGACGTTTACTTCCTCTTTCATGAGTTTGTGCTATTCAGTGTAGACAACACGCTATAACTACTCTGCAAAATATACAGCACACCGTATTCAATAAGTTATTGTAGTTAAATTTTCGAGATCTAAGTTTCGTTAGGGTTAATAACGCGGCACAGACCACGTCTAGCGCAATATTTGCATAGCCTTCCATTTGCTAACATAAACCCGGCGAATGTACTCAGTTGTCTGTCTGGCGTCGGTTCGGTAAACACAAGCCTGGCGTGTCGAAAACAGTTAAAGTTTGGGCGTTGCGTTGTTAAAAGGACTCCATGATGTTGGGCCTTGGGTTCTTTAGGTACACACTCTATTACATTGTGACATTGTAGTGCAATGGGGTTAGGCAAAACAGTATTTGCTCGTATGTGTGATTAAACGCACGATTAGGCCAAGCAACAGCCTGAGCTGTTTAGAGCACTTGCATAAAAACTTTGGACAACTAGATAACTCTCGCCAAGTCTAATTCGACGAATTAGAGCGATAAGCTGCTTAGAAAGCTGCTCCAATTTCAGCTCTAAACTAATACGAAAAAGCCGAAGAAATCTTCTAAAATCTAAAGGTCTAAGTATGATTGCAATCAACGGTTTCATAATTATAGCCTACCTAGAATATCGGTATGCAGCACACTTAAAACTAAGACAAATTCGCGTCACACTTTTCACAAAACATACAAGTATAACGACGGTTCTCAACCTTATCATTGACCAATTTAGAGCTGAAATTAGCAAGTGTCTGATGGCGTTAGTAAAACAAATATTAAATAAGTTGTTAACCAACGTTTCGGCAACCTATACAAGCCACCTTCGTCAGGGTGAATGACACTGAACGCTCGTACAATTAATGCGTTTATTTCTGCTTTTTTCCTTTTTTTGCTTTCCATTTATTGTACGAGCGTTCAGAGTCATTCAACCTTACGAAGGTGGCTTGTATAGGTTGCCGAAACGTTGGTTAACAATTACCAGAGGAGCTGTTTTTGATTTATATTACCATGCCTGGTAGCAACAGTTTATATATTAGATAAGTTTTTACGACACTTTACACTTGCAATTGTACTTTGGCGTTAAATATGTCAAGTGCCATGCTTTGTTATATAGTTCTAACTACGATTGTTCTTTTTCCTGCAAAGAGGAATTCAGTTGCTTTGCATGGCTAAAAAAGACAGCCTAAACCGCAACTCAGTAATCGATTCGTTATCGCATTAATAGGTTACCCTGATCACATTCATATATATTAGTCCGATCTACGTTACTAAACCGATATGCTGCAAAACTTTTCCTTCTACAGTACTACAGCTTTTGGCTCGCCGACAATATTTTTTTACCAAGCTTAAAACAGCAGGGAAATGCAAAATACTTGTTGACGACAGCAAACCAATTAAGTAACCCTGCATTATTATTACGTGCTGCGAACTATTTAAACCTATACTGCAATATGTAAAAAGGCATAACGAAACAAAAGCTTAGCTGTTCAAAACTAGAGGTGGAAATACAGCACTTCGAGGGGCGGTATATGTGAAGAAGGCTCGGCTCGCAAATATTGGTCACGCATTTTCTCCAGTTTCGGTTTCTAACCCGGCTATATGCATTTGCCAGAACAATGGCAGTCATCAGCTAATGTTAGCTTTCTGCAGTGGTTTCCAACCTTTTATGGCTTGCGGCATCACTTAACAATAATAATAATAAGATTTGCGGCAACCCGAAATTTTGATTAGTTAATTCACCCTAAAGACACAATAAACGGAACTGAAACGCTACACCAATCGACTCTATACAATGAAGGATAATATAATTTTATTTATTGCCCTTGTATACAAATAGTTTAGAGGGCTTACCAATTAAGCAAATATTAGATTCTTTGAGATTACTCAATAGCCCTCGATACCTTCAGGCTTTGGGAAGTCACCCATGGGTGCCTTCTGTTGCAATTCAACATTACCGTCTGAACAGAACAGGCCAAAACCGAGTATTTTTGGTAACCTCTGAAACCGCAAACAAAACGTTTTTGGTGAATCGATCAATTTGCTTCGTTTTATCCTTACCCAAACAGCGGATTTTTACTTTGAAGCTAAACTGCAATGTTAGTCAGATTAAAGAAACCATGACGGTGTTAACCATAAATGAATATCATTTCAAAGGGCATCTGAGCAAAATTTACCAGAATTTAAAGTTTATAAACTGCAATAGTTGCTTTCATATTAACATAATCTAAATTTCCCCTATAAAAGTCATCTTTCGATTTTAATTTTTCGATGTTATTTTCGGAACATTTTTTGGTGAGGCTTGGGGTTAGGTAAAAAGTTGTATAGGCCCAATTATGGCAATTTACATCTTATTCCGATGGATTTAGGACTTAGTTCGATTTAGGCGTTATGACGACTATTTGGTATTATTCCTATTCTGGTCTTATTTTAAACTGGGTTTTGTTCCCATGTTGATCTTATGGCTGGAGTCCGTCTTTTTCTACATAAGCCTAACAGATTCTGCCAATACTATTTCTGCTACAGAGGTTTACGCAGAGCGGGTACATCAGCCGACGTACACAAATGAAATACACGTATACCTTTCAAAAACCATACTTATTTTCTCGTAGATCAAGATCGTTAATATCTTTCACTAGCCGTAAAGTACTACTCATGCAAGCAATCGATCGATGTAAGTTGGCGAAAACGATGTCTTTTTATTACTGTCCGACAATTTTGCGGTAATTGAACGCTGTCACTGTACAAACGGCGCTAATGAGTTTATTCTGAGTTATATCACGGCGGTATCACTACGTGCAACGTCACACGGGTTTAACCACAAGTTGTTGTATGTCTCGCACGGTACGGAAATACAGTTAATTGTAGAACACTATTGGTCTTGCCACAAGTCCTTGCGTGATGCGTGAAATACCTGTTTAATCAATATCATTGCCTGCTATTGCGAAGGACAGGTCTGCGGGTCGTTTATAACAGTGCACTTCAATCGGTGGACATGGTGCACCAAAATATGTATGGGGTGCACCAGTACGAAAAGGTATACAAGGGTGCGTCACAAACTTTGAACCATTAATGTTAAATCGTATTTGCCAGTAACCTCTGATTTCTATGAGACAATGGTGCTGTAGTCGTTGTGAACTTACTTTCTGAGATATGCAGTCTTTCGTTTTTGCCTAATAGTCATGCAAGTTATATTCCTGTTTTTGTGTAAAGTTTAGATGCTGTTTTATGCATGCAATAGTACTCGCAAGCAGCCTACAGCCATAATCGAACCCTCACCGACAGTGTGTAAAACTACGACAGTTCCGATCGGTGTAATTGACATGATGATATTGATATGTACAATGATTTTTCATATCGCTTTTTGGCGCTGGTCTACAATCCTACCATAACGAACAATATTTGGGTTACGGTTAACGTTTGGGTTAGGGTGGGTTTAGTATTATTATTAAACAATGAATATAATAATACTTGACCCACCACACCCAAAGCTTTTTTGTTGTTAATGCAAATCTGTATCAGAACCAGCCTGTCAATATACTTCATCCTGCCCGCCGCCTCTTTGACAAATTAGACACGAGTCCATTTTAAATACTTTTTGACTATATTTTAAGTGTGTAAATGCAAAAAATTTTCGCGCTTGATCTTTATACATCCAGTGTGTTTACGTTTTGATGCTCTTTTTGAACTAGATCAGCGCTTCTTTACCGTTGCGCCGTGGAAAGCTGCCAAGTGCGTCGCGGACAAACGAAAAACGTATTCAAACATAATCGACAAATATGTTTTAACCATTTGTTTTTAAATGTAACAAAAACAAGAAATTCAAAAGAAATACCGGTATGCCAAAAAAATCGCGCTCGTTTCGCTCGCCAGGTGTGACCCAAATGGTTAACAAACACTAATATAGATTAACTATCAAACTTTATCGCGTTTTCTCAAAGTAGTTTTATTACACTTTTTTAATAGTAGTAGGGGGATGGCGACGTGTGGACTCGAATTTTAAACCAAGTATACGCTTTTTAAGCGAATTTGCGCCAAGACTTTACTGTCTCCTTAAAAGTAATTATAAACACGTTTTTAAAGTGCAAAAAAATCCGAGGCCCACCTGATTCACAATTGTTATAAAGTTGTAATAACACAAAATCTCATTTAACATGTGTTGTGCGGCCCGCAGAGACCTTTCTGAGTTTGGCTTTAGCCCGCGACTATACTACACAAAGGTTGCCGACCCTTGTGTAAGGATTTGAATAACCTATCCAATGTTAGGATTAACTCTGCATAGAGTTTTGTTCATTTCAGCAACCTTATTTGGCGAAAAACAACTACAGTAACTTAAAAATTGAGACAAGTGTCATGCAAAGAACCACAGCTGACCGCAGCAGACAACGCTATGGTTTTATTGCGACGTGACCTCGGCGCTTTTTCGGAAGCATGTGCGGTTGCTCTCGCCTTTTCGGGAAAAAGCAAGATGTGTAGACAATAGACATGGTAGCGTCTTTCAGCGATATTCTTCATACCAGGTCACACTATAGGAAACCGGCCCACTGTAGAGGCTAACCTTATTACTTTTTCGTGCTTTCAAAAGGTCTGTTTTTCGCGTTATTTTGCAGGAGTTAGTTTATTCGGCCAGCCGATGTTATTTTTACCTGAATTATGACGTCACGCAATGATACTTTTGTGACGTCATATCTGAAAAAATTTCATGACCCTCCCCAAACTGAAATCCTAGATCCGCGCCTGGGGTGCATGAGTTGGTCACAACAACTTTCAGGGTTTACCAAACCAAAAAAGGTTAAAGAGCACTGGTTTAAAGCATAACCCAAGTCTGAATCCCGAGTCCGACTACAATCAGTATTAAACCAATTTACGTAACTATAATAGGCTGGATCTGCAGCAATCCATCTATACAAGAGTCTCATTTAACATATCTGTTAGAAAATGCTCTACAAATTGCTATTTTAATTGTCAGAAGGCCAAATATAACTAAAGCTGCGTCTATTCCAGAAATGTAACTGTTTATCAATTAGCGTGTTTTCTTTAGTCTGCCAATGGCAATTTTAAGAGAGGCAAAAGTCCAATAAGAAATACATTTTCTGATTTTCTGTATTGGTTCTGGAGGTGCGCCAAGAAAAAAGGTGAATTGCAAGTTCGTGTATGTTTTGCTCTGCACACATGGCAAACCGCGAAAAAACGAATCATGATGAATTTTACATATGTACCGGATCCAAAGCAATTCGCGATGTGTTAATAAATTATGTCCACGTTTTAAGATTAGCGATCGACACCACAACGTTTAACATTTAGTATTAGGCCACGAAACGTGTATAATTTTTTAGCTAACTGTTTATGCAGCGTTTTAAAAGATAAACAAATTGTATTCCTTTTCTAAGTTAGTTAGTTTGGCATATATAACAGCAAACCATGCAATCGTCCTAAATAAATATATATAATTTGTATTCCACTTTTTAGGACGTTAGTGCAGGCGCAAAAAGGCTGAATGTATTTCAGCTGTTTTAGCCGATATTTCGCACTTGTTTGGTTCAGTTTATAGTTGAAAATTTCAATGACACCAAACTATATGTGGACAAAAGAGACTAAATAACGAGTGACCGAGTAGAAGTATAGATTACCATGCGTATTTCAGCCGAAAAGCTGCAAGGTTTTTTTTTTCTTTAAACGCAAGCGGGTGCGACGTTTTAAAACGCGGCAAGCAAAGCAATCTTTTCAGCGAACACAAAGAAAGAAAAAAAAAACCGCCTGATTCGCATAAAGAAAAAGCACGCAAGTGGTTGTAGCATTCCGACAGGGCAGTGTTTCTCAACCTTTTTTCGCGGCGCCCAAATACTATATACCAGCAAAACACTTGAGAAACAATTTTCTTCACTGATTTTTTTGCGAGCTGAAATGAACAAAATACAAGGAATACAACAGCAATAATAAATTTTAATAACATGCCGAGAGAAGTCTTATTGCTTCAGCAATTTTCTCAAATTCTGGGGAAATCTATCTCAGAACCAAATTTCATTAATCTAACTATGTGTACTACTGCGGTGGCCGACCCAACCATATCAAACTGCGACCCATTTTTTCCACGTGGGTTGAGAAACACTGTAGCAGGGCTTTAACGGCAAAAAACGTCTTAAAAAGACCTTTGGGCGCCAAATTGACTCTCGTATGAGCGTAGCCGTTTCAGGCGTAAATGAAGCCGCTTTTTTAGCTACGAGAAGAACTTGCATAACCACGATAGCAACGAGAGAGAAAGATAGAGAAAAAAACACGAAACACGAGCACGATAATACCAGGCCCGCCATGAATATTAAGCGACTTATCGCAACAAAAAATAAAGAAGAAGTTTAGACTGCAGCAGGACCACCAAGATTTCGACGGACAGGGGAATCCTGACGCCAACGTCATGCCGTGCTTTTACGTTTGCTGACGTCATTTTCTGCTTGGCGGTACGTGACGTCACTCTCTGCTTTGCCACCAATCCTCCTCGTAGCCTTCGTGAACGTGTTGTAGTAGAACGTTTCTCCGTGTGTCGCAGTACCTATATGAAAAAGTTCAATGGAATCGGAGTCATTTGAGGCGACCACGAAATTCTGATAAGGCAAGCTGGACTCCAGCCATAAGACCGAAATAAGAACAAAACCAACGTCGTAAAAAAACACAGTTTAAGGCAGCGTTTCTCAACCGGTGCGTCATGGAAGGCTGCTTGGTGCGCCGCGAGCGAAAGGAAAAAATGTCGAAATCATTCCAAAATTAATCGGAATAAGACTTAACGGGCAAAAATACGTTTTTATTCTCAAAGGCTGGAAGTCCCTTTAAAGATATGCAACTATAAAACCCATATAATATAAAAATGCAAGCAATTTAAGAGAAATGTCGGTACACCTCAAAAATTTCGCGCTCCCTTCGCTCGCAAGGTGCGCCGCCACGTTTTCATACGTTTCTAGGTGCGCCCCTAAGTAAAAAAGGTTAAGAAACACTGGTTTAAGGCGTTATAGTGGCCATTTAGGCCTTAATCCGACAGGTTACGATCTTATTCAGACGATTTAGAATTTAGATATTACTCTGTCGTGAACATTAATGCGAATTTAGCATTATTAGGCCGTCGGTCTTAATGCTATGGTAATATAGATAATTATGCGTTAGATATTCTTCCTTTGTAGGTATTTTTGTGTTTTTCCGGCAAGCCACAATTAAAAACCCTAAACTAACACAAATGAGGCGCAAAAAGTGCAACTTTAAATGTTTAGGGTTAGTGTGCCTTACACGTCCAAACTGTTTATGGAACAAATCCCCGGATCGTGCCTCCATTCTGGTGTGGCTATCAACATTAAAAGGTTCGGACGATATTCAGTCGATTTCGTTCAGTTATATTTAACATTTAAAGATTGTGTGCGGTTCACCAAATTCAGTATGTAAAACATCTAATAAGTAAAATAAAAAAAATAATTTTTCAGATAAAGGGGAGCAGCATACTGCCCGCAAAACCAACTTAATTTCGATATCATTTTTTAGTCTTGTACGGCTATCCGATTTTTGCGTCATTTAACTCTTTATATTCAATCAGTTATGATAAGGTACTTTTCAATGCAAAAGCTGACAGCAGCGTAAAATGAAGAATTCGATTTAAGATTTTGATACTGATACTCTTGTTCGAAAAGTGTTAAGGTCTTAGTTGCGTCTATAGGGTATTTAGTCCTACTCTAGTCTTAGTCCGAACTGCGCCGGGAGCCTTTAGAGAAGAGTATAAGTTAATCAATTCAAGATTTAGTGCAGGCAAGACCCCCCCCCCAAAAAAAAAAAAACAGCTAGCCTACGGTGAGTTTCGAACCTACGACATCAAAACTTAGCTACACAGGCTCATAGGGGAGCACGTTAAGAAACAACAATAGCATCATTGCCTGCTAGGTCTGTTTGTATGCACAAATTTATATAGAAGGCGGTTTACAGTAATGTCAAACACTGAAACATTCATACACAAGTGTGTGCTAAGTGCAATCGGAGTTCGACCCTTCAGAAGTCGTACTGATCAACGACAAATATTCCGAAGCGTGTTTTAATTATGTTATTCGACCTTAATGTTATTCTAATTTTGGTTAAACTGCTGGAGTTTGGATTGTCATAGAATTCGTTTATTACAAAAGCAACACACCAAGACACTTTTGTACCCTCGAGATTTCAGACGCAAATCACGCAAACGACAGTTATACCAAACATCCACTGTTAAGATTAACAGTGAGTTTGCTGACGCGCATTTGATGATGTTTAACTTACACTGATGCTGTTTCTGTGGTTTCAATAACGTTTTCTATCCACTCGAATTAAGATACAAATCCACTTGTATAAGCCTTTGTGTTATTAATAAATTCCTGTACACTGATAAAGCCTTATCGGATCGAACAGTACCGGACCGAACCCTATAGTTTTCATGCACAATATCGAGCAACCTCTCACCTGTATTTGTCCTGAACTTTTTGCTTGATTTCCGAGATAGAAGCGGTGGTTATGTCGCGTTCCAAGTATTCGCTCAACATCTCCGTGGCCCTTTCCACGTCGGCTTGGTTGTCCTGGGTAAAAAGGTAGTAATAAATTGACTAATGTTTTGACAAAAATGCATTTTTGGTCGATGTCTTGGACTCCAGCCATAAGACCGAAATAGAAACGCCATCAACGTCGGAATAAAAAACAGTACACAAGACCAAAATAGGACTATTACCTAATAGTTGTAGTACCGTCTAAATCGGAACAAGTCCTAAACCCGTCGAAATAAAACCTAAATGGTCAGAATCAGGCCTATACAACAATTTACCTAGCCCCAAATCCCACCCCTACGTGAAATACTAACGTCGTTGGTCTTAATCCTATAGTATTTTTCAGCTTTAGGTCATTTTGCTGTTTAGGTCTTATTGTGTGTTCACTTTTTATTGGATTTCCCGAAAAGTATTACCTATCATGATTTAGTTTTTGTGGAAAACGATTTGACCTGGACGAAAACGGTTTCCTTAAAAGCATTTTTTTACATGGACTTGTTTACCTTGATCTGTATAAGTAAAGCAATTAGAAAGAACTATTGGTTGAAAACGAACAAGGTTCACCAAATTTATAGTTTATCGTTTGTTTATGATCTCAATCGAGTGGGAGTTAACTTTCTAGTTTAGCGGTTCCCAAACTGGGGTCCGCGGACCAACTGAGGTCCGTACAGCAGTTTCAGAGGGTCCGCAAGAAGAATTAGTCTTTAAGTTTTTAAACATTAGGATTTTTAGAGAATGTTTTTAAACAGCAGTTTCACAGTTGCAATATCTTTACTCGTTCGATACTCGGGTGATGTCGACCGTTAGAAAATTATTTGAACATTTCTCACATGCTTTGTAATATAAAGTATGTTTTCTCATTTGACAGGTAAATTTCATAGAAATGTTACATTTTAAATATAAGAAAAATGGGCTTGTCACAACAAAAAATGTTCAGTATATTTTCGTAAAGTCTGCATTCTGTCTTTTAAAGTGTCGTGAAAACACATAAAAAAAGAAAACGTGCATTTTAGATGACGATCCGTTCTTTTGGTCATACGGAAACTGTAAATTTGCGTAGTTAGTTGACGGCGTTATAGCTATCGTCGATAATAAGACAAAACATCACAAACCTAAGCGTAATTCAACTTTTTTTGCAAAAAAACAACGTCAACTCAATTCGAAAATGTGGCTGGAAAATTGTGTCCATTGTCCATATACCTCACGAGAGACAAATATTTACGATATTTTAAATCGCGTTTTTTCTCGCGATAAAGATAGTGAGATTTTTGCACGCTCTAGTCGAGTTACTATAGTTCAAGTCAGCTAGAAAAAAGTTTTAAGTCAGTCATTGACATTTAATTAAGTAACAACAATTTTTGACCCTTTAATTGTTAAAAAAATGAGAGGCGCGATGACCTATATATTTAAAAAAAGGTGGTACCGTCCTCATTTTTGCATGTACAGCAAAAAAAGTCTAAACAATTTTTTTGGTAAAATTGGCAACGAGTTCGCATGAAAAAAATCTAGTTTCCTAGAATTAATTTGTTTTATTAATCGCTTACCTCGAATATGATGGACTGGTTGTTTCGCTTGAGAAAGTAGGCGAACACGTAGGTGTACATGAGCGTTTGTCGGCACTGGCAAAGCACGTCTACGGCCTTACGTAGAAACTGCACTTCGATCCAGGTCATGTGAAGACTCTGCATCTCCTCCATTTTTTGCTTGACGCGGGCGTACAACTCAAAAGATAATAGAGAGTTCGATTGTTTCGTTTCGCTTAGGGTTTTTTTATTAAGGAGTTGGTTTCACGCAGTAAGTTTTTAAAAAGGTGTCACTTATATAGTAAATTTATCGTTTTGAGGTTCGTCTCATACACCTTGTTCTTTACAACATCCCCCAAAAGTAATCCATTGGTGTCAGGTCAGGTGAGCGTGGTGGCCATTCAATGCTACCTCTTCTTCCAAGCCAACGCTGTGCAATAACTGTAAGCCTACTTTTGGCCCACCCTGTATATATTTTACAATTGTCGATAGTAATCGGTATGGATTCGAAAAGCGATATTTTTTTATCGGAATAAAAGACGTATCGGTCATCCCTAGTACAAACGTAGTCTAGCGATAAATGAAGACATGTTCAAGTAAATACAAACGCATTGCGTTGCTGAAGCCTCACAGTCGCATACTGAGACCGGGGGTCGTGAGTTCGAACCTCAACGCAGGCTAGTTGTTTTTCTAGCCTACTTTGCTTGCATCATTGATCGATATATTCCCCCAGTCTGCGTAACTTCGATGTATGCCGGTATGACCAGAGGTCGTGAGTTCGAATCTCACCGCAGGCTAACTAATTCTAGCTTGGCCTTGCTTGCACTACAATTCTGATCAGGCAGACTGATTTCGGTGAGTCTCTCCGAAGGCATCCTGTGTACTATATGTGGCACACGTGGTAACACCGCTGATTTCCAACTTTCTTTTACATATTGTTCCAATGATTAAAAATTAAGCCTTCATAGTGTTTTACTTAACCGTACTTTGGGGAACCTTGTTTTAAATCAGTGGTTCTCTTTAATGGTGGTACGCCAAAACCAGATCTTACAGGAAAATCACCACTGATGTAATATTATTGCGGATGCCTTATGTTGTATTTTCTCATTTCCACATTAAATCGTTTCAGTTGTTTTGTTCTGCTTAACTTTTATTTTTTTAAATGATTTTCGACCCGCTTTTGAGCCTGAAGATTTTTGAGGAGCTGGTTTCACGAAGTAAGAATATCAAAGTCTATATGTAGAAGTACCATTTTAAAAGTTTCCAAATATATCTTTATTTCATTTTCTTTTTTAAATAAATAAATATTCGAAACGCTCGAAATGCTACCTATACTTCTTTATGGGCTTTGATATTCTTACGTCTAACTAAAAAAACTCAATTTGTACGAGTTTTACATTGCAGCGTACAGTACCATTACTATAATTATGAATTTAAATAAATAATAGGGATACACGTTTTTGCCATTGCTTGAGAAAACCTAGTTTATGTAATACGAAACACCGCATAGTTTCTTAACTAAAAGCTCACTTCATACAACCGCAACTCTTTATTCTACCCAACAACCAACGGCCCATATAACGTAACTATATCCAAACGTTGTTACACCGATCAACTTTTGTAAATTAAAATTGTCTTTGAAAGAGATAAAACCATTAAATTTAGGTTTGTTTGTAAACGATTTTTTTTTTGGATTTTGGATGTAGTGATCGCGTCTTATCAGTTGGGGTAATAAATTGAAAATAACTTTTATACATACCTTGTGTTCGAATCGCAAGCTTTGCAAATGGCTCATGTAGCGGTTGCAATAAAATAAATAGCGCTGCAGCATTTGGCGCGATCTCTGTTGATATAAAAAAGTTGCCTCGATTAAAAATAGTGTAAAAGAACTTATGTAAATGACTTTAATGAGCAAAAATGAAACAATACGCGGCTTAATATACTTATTACTGAACAGGAATTTAAAGACTATTCTTACACATATGACATAGGTTCAGTGTCTCTAACAGATTGGAGCGGGTTGGCGAAAATTTGCGATAATTCTATTTCACATTTAATAAAGTTAGAGCTACAGTATTTCACACAAGTATCCACGATAAGCACTTGTTGTAAAACAAATATAACAAAACTAACTGTTTTCAGATGCATGGACTTTTCTATGCTTGGTAAAGTGATTATTTTTCGTGGTCCAAAGACAATTTTACGTCAAGGATTTGATTTCCTAACACAGCCAGCTGAACTGTAGTTGAATATATAAATAAATAATCGCCCCAAACATACATAAATATCCTAGGCAGGCCTGAGAAAAGAAAGCGATTTATGATTAAACGCGCCGAAGACGTCTATAATTTACATTTGTTATCCTGTTATTTTGCGGTTTTACTGTCTGTTTAAAATATCTTAAGTCGGACAAAGTCCTGAAAATATCACTTGCATTTTTGCCCAGTAAAGCCGACCCTTATTTACGTAAAAGAAAACCTGAAAATTTGCAAAACTCGTCGATTTGTTAGCTTAAAACACGGAAGGTTCTGTGAACAACTAACCGAAATCGGCATTCTCTCACCTCCTGTATGTCTCTGGCTTTCTTCGCGTCATCTGCATTGTACCGGTTGCAGTTGTACCAAGAGGCGCCATGCGGGTCCCAAGCGCCCAAACATACCCAGCAGAACTCGTGCTAAAATATGAACAAATGAGAAGTTTATTTCTCGTTAAAGATGTTCGATAATAATTTTGGATCGGAGCTGATACTAGATTCCAATTGGCTATACTGGACTTTTTTGAAACTAGGTTAGTATCGGTACAATACCGCTTTTTTTAGTTTAAAAAACAAATCGCTGGAAAAAAAATAACATAATTTTTTTCCTGAGTTAAAAACCATGAAATTCACATTAAAATCATCAATTTAGCATTTTAGAATCTTTATTAAGGACGTTATATGTTGCCGGATAGGACGGCCGTACTTTTTGCACAGAAGTCCAAAATTATATGAGAAAAAACGTGATGGCAAATTAATAATTAAACGAAAAAGGATGCAAGATTGTATCATCGTTTAGGTCCATCAAGTTTAGACCTTGTGGTAAAAAATATGAGATAATAAACGTAACAATGGTGGAAAACACACCCTTAACTATTATAATAATGCATACTAGCGAAATGGCAATTAAAAAAAATTAAAAAAAAGCTGCTAACATAATTTATTGGCCTATCGTTTTGTTTAAGACATCGTAATAATAGAAATGTTCGGCGTCGTATATGCACTATGCAGTGTCTTAAAAGGTGTTTTCAAAACCAAAACAGTCTTTTACATGCCTCGAATGGTCCCCATAAATATAGCCTACTTCTTCAGCAATGAATATATATCTACATACTAATGAAAAAAGGTGGTGACATCAGAAACCCAAATACAAATCTTTGAACAATACTCAAATGTTCGATAAAAAATTACTGATATATTTGAGAAAAAACACTTGTATATTTACACTTATTGTGGCATGGGGTATTGCCGAAAAGTTTGTAAACAACGAAATGACGATTTTAACGAATATAATGACTAGCATTTTTTTGAAATTAAAGAGTTGTCACTAGTAGTACCGTGTTTCACCTGAAAAGCAGACCTGTGAAGTGATTTCCATGATGCAACAAAGAAAAGTGTTACACTGGCGAAACTAAATTATTTATAGCAGTGGTTCTCAAACTTTTTTTAAAATATTGCGCAACGGTCCCTCAGCAACTTTTTAAATTGCTCACGGTCCCTTAAAAATATACACAAAATAACATTTGTGTTTGATGGTATCAATGGGATTGGTGCACTTGCTTCTTTACTATTAGCTCGGCTATGTTAACCTCTAACGAATCATTTATTTGAGTGAAGCAATCACGAACAGTTTTAAACCCGTGACCGTACAGTACAGCCCACAGTGGCAGCACAGCAAGCTGTAAAAACGTGATTCTCGTTAGCTGCACAATGCAAAACCATGACGTCACAATGGACAATTCAATTAAAGCGTACAATAACGTGAAAGAACAACTAATCAGCTCGGTTTGGAAAACTAAGTTGCCTGAAAGATTTATTGCACAAAAAGCGTTCTTCTTCAGGAGCGTCGTGTTGATTTTTTGTTGGGTTCTTCGCGGTCCCAGAAAATTGTCTCGCGGACCCCAGTTTCAGAAACACTGATTTATAGTAAACAACAACGCCTAAAACCTGCCGACGGCTTGTCGGAAGAATCTGGGATTGGTCGAAATTCATTTAAAAGTTATTGAGAGAAAAACACGCGTTTGTTTGACTAATATTTCGCAAATAACATTTATACAAAGTATTCTCGATGTTTAAAATTTTGTTACTTAAAGAAATGCATTACATATTCCTACTAAACTTATATTTAGGCTTTAAGGTTTATTCTATGCAAGAGAGGACAACATTTTTCGACAACTTATTGTAATGTCAAACAAAAGTCACTGAAAACCAAAACAAACTCAGAATATTCAGATTAAAAATTAGTAGTAATATTCAAAGTCGAAATTACAGGTACAACGGCCTATCTGTTATTATAGGGATTATAAAGATAAATATTGCAAAAATTACAGCAAAATAATGGAACACACCTGATAAAGCCAATTAGTTTGAAAAAGCAAAACCTTTTTTATAGTTGTTTTTGTTTGTTTCTGAAAAAAAATTCAAAAATATTTTTTGTTTGTTACCTTACAAGCCTGGTTGCGGCACACCATATGATTGCAGCCGCCGTATTTTTCAATGGTAGCCGAGCACTTCGGACATTCCTTTGTATTGGCCGAAATCCAGTTTGACGTTTCGCTGTCATCGTCACACTTCTTCAACCATTTGCGCAAAGGCTATCAAAAAAGTATTTTTGTCTTTAATGAATGTGCTGTTGCTGCCAGACATTGTTTTCTTCCGGTAAAATTTTAATAAAATGCAAACGTTTCGACCACCAACTCTGGCAATCTTCTTCTAGAGAAATATAATTGCAACCAAAGGCGAAAACATATATAATATGTATAGCAGGCAAACAATAAAAGAAAGAAAAACAACAATGAACCACGAGGCGCGAAAAAAGATAAATACGTTTTTGTTTTTAATTATAGCAGACAAATCAATGACGAAAAATACAAGAAAAATGTAGGCCTGGAAAATGCCTTTCAAAAAGCCCCAAAAATGCTGTTTTGCTACATCAATGAAACAGAATGTGTTATTTTTTTTATTTGTTGGTTTATTTGACTTTTGGGGCATAAAGGCTGTAGTTTGCGGTTCAGTAGTACTCCCAACTTTTTCATCCCGTGGACCCCTTTAGTCGCTATTCAAACTCAATCCACTGGTAAGAAAAACAGTGCCTGCAAATTTAACAATATGAAGAGAGCGAATCGCCTCTTTAAAATCCCAAGAATTTTGTTTGTAAAAAATTACTAGTATTTGCTGAATACCATTTTAATGAAAACAATAGATTTTGGCTACTTACGCAGAGCTCATTGTGACGTAATAATAATGAAGTGTACACTTCAGTAAAAGTTTTGTCTCGCGTGCGAAAAATACCTGCACTGTTCAAGGACGGATTAACCAATAGGCTAATAAGGCTATAGCCTTAGGCCCTGGAAAAATTCGGCCCTCAATTTTCACTATTTACGGTATGTGCTATTTACGTTTTGTGCTATCACTTTTAAGAGGAACATAAAACCAAAAAAGCAACAATACCTAAAGCAGAAAAAATTATAAACCCACAGAATAAAGACCAATGACTTAAGCTTAACTTAAATACGCAGATTACTGCCCAGTACAGAATGAGATCAAAATCGTCTGAAAAAGACCTATATCTGTCAAAATACGTCCTAAGTTCATCTTAGCATTGTCTTAAATGGGCAAAATAACACCTGAAACTGTAGGGAGAGAGTATGGGTCGATCGGGCGCTGCGTTAGGTCTGGCATGGGTTGTTTTGGTGTCGACGTTCGGACACCCTAGTTTGACCTGCGCCATCAGGGCGCCGCTGTTTTTGCATTGGATTTTTGGCCCTGTTTTGGGTTATTGGTGGGGTTAGAAAATGGATAGGGTTTAAAATTATTAGGGAAGTTAGTGATGTACTTAGGGGTGAGATTTGAGGATAGGTAAAGTGCTGTTTAGACCTTATTCTGGCTATTTAGGTCTTATTCTGACGGGTTTTGGACTTATATTTATGTCTTATGGTAGGAGTCCGTTTTAAGCATAGATAGTGATGTTCTTAGAGGTTTAAATGTCGATGAAATCATTCATAAGGTTGATTCACACTAGACGCGTCTGGCGTTGCGGAAGTTGAAACAGTTTAACTTTGACGCTTTTGGTTCGGTACGAGGAAATTTGCCGTGAACGGTGGCAACCGTTTGCCGTGAACGCTGGCAAAATTTGCCGTGAACGCTGGCAAAGTGTGAACTGGACAACGCTGGCGTTTTGCGACAGACGCTAATGCTTGAAGCAAAGCGCATTTAGTGTGAACCAACATATACGTATGCTAGCTGTAAGACAAGGAAAATGTAATTTTACATATAATCTATTGTAATAGGGGAGATGTGGGACCGGTGACTCGAAAGCTGTTTTCCTCTTTCCATTTAAAATCGTTTTTGAGGATTTAAGACAATTAAACGATTTTTGAGGCAAAAAGGAAAATTATGTCATATAATGGAATTTGTATTTTGTTCTAGAATCTAGAACAGGCTTTCTCAACCGTGGCCGTGGGTCCCCTTGGGGGGCCACGGGCATAACTCTCTAGCTAGGCCGTAGTTTGCAAAACCCAACTACACAAGTGTCTTTGTTTATAAAATTTGCCTGTTAACTCAAATTTGTGATTTTAATTACGACCTTTCTTGTAACGTATTGTAACTCATTTTTCTGACACGTTTTTTGATTTACTCGCAAGTAGGGATGTTTAAAGTAGAATGTTGTATCCTTTTATTACGTTTTTGCGCGAAGTTTTACGTACGTTTGCGAGTGGCAAGATTGGGGGATAAAGGTCTGTCCATTACTGTGTTGCTTTATATGTAGCCATTCACAGCGTTTTTTCGGGCAGCCAATTACTTGACGATAACCTTCGCCTAATCTTCAAGTTTCCGTCAAATGCTTTTGGGCAAGCAACTTGTAATGCCTGGTGCAGAAATTTTCCCAACTTCAAGAGTTTGCAAAAGAACACTCCATCGTAAAACGCGCAAGGTTGCTACGGGGTTACTCAATGTCAACTTTTATGCCAATATTCAGGTAGGCCAATATAATGGATCCAGCCCGCCGCCTCTTCGACAAACTAGACACGAGTTCATTTCAAATAGGCTTATTATTTACTTTTTGACTATACGTAAGTGCGAAATATTTTTTTTTAATGTTCTTTCTACGTCCGATTTGTTTACGTTTTAATGCTGTCTTTTCAAGTAGATCTGCGCTTAAAAAAGGTTAACAAACGCTGAATAGATTAACTATTATGGAAATTGCCTTTCCTGAAAGTAGTTTTATCACACTTTTCATAAGTAGTATGGATGACTAGATTTGGACTCGAATTTTAATTTGCACCAACACTTCACTTCCCCCGTAAACGTAATTAAACACATCTTTTGGTGCAAAAAAAGATCCGAGACCCGCCTGATTTACAGTTGTTTGCTTGGTTTCGGCCCGCGACTAGAAATAGTTTGCTGCCCCTGAGCTAGCTTATGCACATCGAATTTGCCAAACAATATTAACGCATTACTAAAATACAAATCTAGGAATCATCAACGCGAATGTAGTGACAAAACATTAGTCGAATACAAAAAAAAACTCGTCGGAGTCCAAAAATAAGCTTTGGAATGAATAACTAAGTTAGTTTAATTTAAAACGACTGATTTTGTTAAATAATTAGAAAGTAGGCGCACTTATTCAACTTTCTCTTTTTTTTACATTTTGAGTTAAGTGCTGTGGTATGTTGAAGGGTAGATTAAACACGTTATGTTATGTTTGTGTTATTTTGCAGTAAATAATTTCAAATTTTAATGTATGTATTTTCACTACTTTTTGTGGCTTCGTTTGCAAAATTAGGCCCTTCCCTAGTAAATAACCTTAGGCCCACAGTACCCTTAATCCGGCCCTGGCACTGTTTAGATTTTAAAATGAATATTTCACTAACACAGAATAAAAAAAACAGTATAGTTTACTACACAGCATCACTGGACAATATTTTCCACATTAACCGGATAAACAGAAGTTACTGAGTACCACGTGTGTGCAGTGCTGGTCGCCTCACATGTGTGCAATGGAGGAAAGTACTCTTTAACTTATAAAACCCAAGTTAACCGCGTTTAACCTTAAAATTTAGATTCAAGTTTTAATTCAACTTGAAACTTGACGGCGTTAATTTTTCTTTAAAAAATTATAGGATGAAATCAGCACCCACCCCACATTTAACAGGGTCGTGCCAGAGCTCACTGCACTCGGCGCAGAACTCGCGCCCGCAGTCGCACTTCACCGGACTCCAGCCCTTGTACTCCAGTTTGATCACATGGTGGCAGTCGGGAGCAGGGCACCACTTCAGCAACGAATTGCACTGCAAGAAAGTTATTCGTGAGTGGCTGAGAAAATATTTGTTAATTTAATCAAAAACATGTCTTTTTTGCTGTTAACTGCTTAATAGGTGAAACGATGAATCAAGTGCTCCGTAACCTTTTGTCACTTGCGGCACACCAATAGGGTTTAAAAACTCTCGGCGACACACCTACAAAAATATAACTAAAACAAAAAAATCCAATGCAGCCGAGCGCTAATAGTGTACTGAGGGTTATATTGACCAAAACCACAAACATTGTGACGTATAATTTTCCCTTATCATATGATGTAAGGCTTTCATAGTGTTAAAAAAATCCGCTCATAGTCCTGATCTGGTTAACCCTCGCATACAACCAAAATGCAGGGCCTAAACTGTACGCTTTTGGAATTATTAGTGCTAAATTTTGGACAATGCCTTGGGAAAAACGGGCAAGTAAAAAGTATTTTTACACCGCGGCACACCTGTCATGGCCTTGCGGTGTACCAGTGTGTCGAGGCAAAACTTTTGCGCAACACTACCCTATACCTCTTGAGCCCGTGTAGCTCTATTGGTAGAGCGACGGTCACGGTATGGCCAAGGTTGTGACTTCGAAACATACGGCAGGCTATAGTGTTTTTTTACCAGCCTGGCCTTGCCTGCATGTAAATCCCTAATTGATCGACTTATTCGCTTAGTCTGTCAAATGCTTTTGGTGTGCTAGGCCGATACGTAGGCAGTTATAGGTAGGCTGTTATCGTTAATAAAAAAAAAACGACTTTGGGAAAGTGAGATCACAGTTGTATCTTTATTAGGTGAAAAGTAGGTTACACTTCCCTAGGTATTATCTAATACTGAAATGAGCTCGGGAATATTAAACATTTTGTTTATTTAGCCATGAATTCCATTGGTTTAACTTAAAAACGGCTTATTAAAAATCCTGAAAAATAATTATAATGAACTCATGGTTTGGCGTAGTTCAAGCTCTTACATATAAATAGCGTAATAATAATATCAAAACATAACTATATGGTACCTCAACGAAACTGTTTGTGATCAAATGCTGATACTTTTGTTGGACTCTTCGTTCAGTGACCAGTTGCCTGTTGGGAGAATATAGAATTTATTACCCAAATAATATGATTATAATTGTTGAAGGGTTAGAAAAGCACAGTTCTTGATTAAATTAACACCCAACTTTATTTAGTAAAAATGACATATTTTGATGTTTAATCACTAATGCAAGCAGCACATTAGTGTAAATTAAATGTATCAATTTGTTGTTTACATGGCAGGATAGGATTGTTAATTACAAAAATATGCCAAAAACAACACAGGAAGATATCTTACTGGATAACAAATTGCTTCGAAATTAGTAGGATATTTATGTTGCAATGTCACGACTGTATTGCAATGTTTTACTTACATTACGACAGCATCGTCAACAATTATATCACATCCAAAAGCCGGACAAGAGATCATCTGAAAAATATAAACTGCTTAATAAATGCTGTTAACATTAGATTAGAGGTTCTTCAAACAAGCAAAGATACTACACTCCAAATCTAAAGTGATTCTCAAGCTATGTAAAACGGCAATTTAGTTTGTCTCAAAAGAGAATCTCCAGTGCAGGGATTCTTAAACTGGGGTCCATGGACCCCTCGGGGGTCTGTGACCTAGTTTTATGAGTCCATGAAGGCCTACTTACAATATTAGCGTATATCTAAGGCATCGTTTCTCAACCGGTGCGCCATGGAAGGCTGCTAGGTGCGCCGCGAGCGAAAGGAAAAAATAATGCAGGTATAATAATGCCGGTGCGCCATGGAAGGCTGCTAGGTGCGCCGCGAGCGAAAGGAAAAAATAATGCAGGTATAAATGCCTTCTATATAAATCATACTATATAAATCATATATTTTTTACTTTCCCATTAAGCTTAGCCCGTTGATTCCACAAGCCTTTTAAGTAGAAAACAACAAGAACTGCAAAGCAACAATATCTAACATCTATAATAGGCTACCATAGTATGGTATTAAGACCACCGATATAATAACCGTAAATTCGCAGTAATAACCACGCCAAAATAAGATCTAAAATAGTCCAGATAAGACCTAAACATGTCGAAATTAGTTCAAAATTAATCCAAATAAGACTTAAATGGACAAAATAACGTTTTTAGTCTTAAAGGCTGGAAGTCTCTTTAAAGCAGACCTGGGCAACATACGGCCCGCGGGCCGAATCGGCCCGCCAAGGGATTTAATCCGGCCTACGGCTTATTTTGCCTAATATACATATCAGCAAAAACAAGGGCGAGTTTCTACATGTTTGGTTGTATCGTTAACTCTCTTTTAATTAATGGATCTAGTCATGACCAGACAAAACTTAAATACTAAAATAAACTTAATTACGCGCTTTGCGCGATATTGTCTTTCTCGTAAGTGCCACACGTTTTTTGACATCTTTACAGACCGAAAGCGTCCTCTGCTTATGGTGCTCTCTCAAACGAAATTTTACCAAACTTATCCTAATATTTATATATTTTTGGCGCTTCGGGCAAATGTATTCCGTCCCTAAATTATGAACTAAATACCAGCCGTTTTCTAAACTCTGAAACATACCGATTTACGTTTGGTCAACATAATTTATTTAATGAATAATTTTATACCGTCTTTGCAAAATTGCCGTTTTACCGCAAATAACATATCGGTAACTTAAAGCCTCAAAAAGGAAAAAAAACAAGTTTTTTTGTTAGAAATTTTCACGCATTTTAATCTTAACTGTAGTGTTGGGTCAACGCGCCCCACAACTTGATAAATGCCCATATATATCAAAGAGATAGGTACATTTTTTATCTGTGCTCAATGCGTCACGCCCCCCTCTAAATATAAATTAAAGTTGGCATTTTAAAAGAAATATAGTGGCAATTTTTTCGCGCTTTTTGCGACGTCTTCTTTAAATTCGACTTAAATTGCAAACTTTCGCACAACTAAACGTAATAAGGAGTTTGGTAGCTTATTTGTTTTATACAGTCAGAGTAGGACGTCCTATTGCATATAATTGAGATCCTATTTTTGACCCGGCCCGCCACAACATTTTGTGTTTATCATGCGACCCGCGGTTAACAATAATTACCCACCCTGCTTTAAAGATATGCAACTATAAAACCTATATAATACAAAATTGCAGGCAATTTAAGAGAAATATTGGTACACCTCAAGCATTTCGCGCTTGTATTATGACGTAATCTTATGACATCATCTCTAAAAAATTCTTGCCTACACTGGTCCATCTGAAGCAAAAAATTTTTTTAGGAGTCCTTAATAAAAAAAATTTAAGAACCACTGCTCTAGTCTGACATAAAACTTGGCAGACTACATACAGGACTACAGGTTATTATTGTTAACAAATTATTTTTGTTAACAAATAATAATATGGTATTTACACATTTACTTGCCACTTATCATGAGAGATTGTTAAGCCATGGATGCTATTACTGTTTTGTTAAAAGTCTGCAGCAAATATTTTTGTGATTTTCTTAGTGTGCCACAACTACAAAAAAAAAACCAATGGTCTAAATGCTTTACTACTGTTGACTTTACAGGAGGAGACAACAAAAGTTTTTATTTCTTGGATTCACTTATCCCAGTGTGATGACCATGAAGGTATTAAACACAAGTGTGAACGGATGAGTTATAAGTGAATATTCTTAATTCTTAATATTTAGCTCATTTTTTTGTTTTTCATGTGTATATATATGTTAAGAATTTATAAACAGTTTGTACGCTTTATTAGATAAAAAATACTAATGTTATTTTGCCTTTTATAAATCACCTGTGACATTCCTTCATCCATTATCTTTGTTGCGAGATATTGTTGCCAACAGTCCTTGCAGAATACATGCCTGCAGTCTAACCCTGTCATAAGCTGTAAGAAAACACAACAATTAGCTGTAATACAACTAAAAAAACTACTATTTTAATGAAACCTGTCAAAATGCAAGTCTGTTCTAACAAAAAGAGTATCAACATTCAGTAAATGGATTTTGGGGAGAGGGGTATACTGTATAAAACTGATATTGATATGTTTTATCGCTATGTGTACTGCAAGTAGTGATAAAGGAGTATGAAAAGGTTTGGAGGTTCACCACCCCCCTTTATTTTGTTTTTTTAATGTAATTGGGTGGCACATCTTGATCTAATGTGAAACCACAATTAATCGCAAAACGCCGTTTTTTGTGTTTTGTTTGCACAAGGGTCAACTGTAAACGCAGAATATTTTTTCTCTTTGGCCTTTTGTTATTTGTTTAGGTTTGCTGATTAGCAAGTGTGTATTCCACAATTGACAAGGCTAAGTCAAGCCTTCTTCCCTTTTTCCCTAAAACTGTTGAGTTGGGCACATTTATTGCTCCTCGCTCTTCGCTGTCTGCGCTAATATCTGATGTTCGTGTATCAACATTTTTTAACAGAAGCAGATTTTCTTAAAAAAGGGTCTAATTGTGACTGTCATGCGCGTTTCCAAGTCGCTATTTTTTATGCAATGATGGTTACCACAAAATTATTCTCCATAAGTATATTATAGGACCACATGTTTAGTGTGCAACTTATTTTCCCTCAATCGGACTTGTATTTTAACTGACTTGGCACACAGCTCAGTGCAGATGTTGCACCGATTGTGGCATAATAATACCCGGGAAAAACGACCTTCGTTCAGAATTGGTGGCGAAGGGCAGGCTTGTAATTTAGCGTAGTCCCGTTGATGGAACTTCGGACAACTGCGCTGTTGATAGTCATAACATGATTCTACCAAAAGCAATTACACATATTTCACGGTCTTGGTTAGATTTTGTCGCCTGAAGTTAACGATTGCAAACTAAGTGGTTTTGCAGCTGGCGGAGTGTCGGTGACGCACATGCTTACAAATCACTATATATTTTATGATGTCATTATTAATTGCCTTCATACGACAAATAGGGGAATTGCCCAAGTTGAAAGGTCAGGAGAACCCAACTTTTTTTATTTCTAGATGCGCCCTGTGTATAGTGATAAAAAAAACGTGTTGACGCTCATACAGAACATCAATTTAACAACTTGACAACAGTTTTTAATAAAAAGCAAAACAATAGGTAAATAAATAGGATACATTTTATTCTTTAAAATACAAATATTTTTTAAATGACAAAAATATCTATATCGATTTGTAAACAGGAATGACAGGTCAGCAAAGTAGCAGAAAGACTCTGGGCACACTAGGGCCATTTCATTTTATTGCCTTGAATTAACCTCTAATCAAATTTATTTGCTATGCTGACTGCTACTTTAAGGAGTTATCACAGCCTTGCATGTAACCTGGATCTTATTAGGAGTTAATTTGGAACAGATGTCTCTGATTTGGAACAGATGTCTGTCTCCAAGTATCTATCACAGTTTGACACAGATTCAGCTGTAAGTGGTACAATGGCTGTTTCTTGATTTGCACCCCATAAGCCTATGTTTTAAAACCTTACCATGCTAGGACTGTTAGGCCAATGCCTTGCCTGGAAATGAACCCTTGTCAGTCAAAGGTTTTTTCCTTAACTAAGCTGTAAAATGAGTTTTAATGAATTAGGTGACATCAGGGCTGCGGAGTCGGACTTGGGACTCAGGACTCGAGTAAGACCTCGTGAAACTACCCGAGTCCGACATGCGCATGCGCAGTACCGAAATTAAAAACTGAAATGGCCGCCAAATGGAAATTGTAAAGGTGGAATATTATATGGTGGATATTTTCCAACCATGTATTGTGAGTGAATAAATTATATGACACCCCTATAAGTGGATTGCTGAATATCCACGCTATTTTAGTTACGTAAGTTGGTGAAATACAGGCTGTAGAGTCCGGGCCGGACTCGGGACTCGACAAAATCGCACATTTGACCGGAGTCGGACTCGGGAGTCTGACTCGTGTTACTTTTAACCGACCCCGCAGCCCTGGGTCACATAACTTTTTCAAAAGACTTGGCTAAAGTCTCTCGACCAAAACGACTTGATTTGAAATAAGTGTTTTGAATGAATGACTTGGGATTTATGTTATCCTGTAATACAACTTGGGTTTGAAAGTGTTTTCATCATTAAAGCTGACTTTTGTTTTTCACAGATGTGCTCAAACTTCTCTGCTAAATATAATGTCATCATTACTATGATCCTTTTTTATATATAATGTGGAGTAATATTCATTTAGCTTTTGGTAGTTAATCAACACTTTCATTGTTTTATTAATGCAAAATAATGCTTTTTCGCATGTTATGGACTGAAAGTCTGAAACTGTAAACATCTGTATTAATAACCCAAAGGAAGTAAATGTTTGTTTGCTAGACAGGTATTTTGCTGAACATTAAAAAAATTGCTAATTAGTAACTGTGAGAGACCTCGATTTCAACAAATATGAAGTATTTGACAAAAATATTTAAATCAGTTAGGGGGGAGGGGGGTTGAGCACCCGAAGTTCTGCTAAGGGTACTTCGAGAACACTAAGCACGTTAAACTTGGCGTCCATGGGTAACATTTAGCAATTTACCAATTTTAGTAGTGTTGAGTTTTATTTTATATATCAAAGGCATGACGTGAAGTTGACTTGCTCTGTAATGATATAACTGGGATAGTCGGATTTTACTTGGGCAACTGATGACTTGGACTAGGACAGCTTGTTATTTTTGCAAAATAATTGACTTAGCCTTAAGTTATCGAAAAATGACCTGTTTACAACACACAAAACAACTTACATAGGTGTGATAAGAACAGCAGCATATTTCACAAGAAACAGTTTTCACTTGGTCACTCTTAGAGGCCATCTGAAAAAATAAGTACACTTCATATTGAACTACAAAAACAACTTTTACACAAGTATTCGTATCTCTTTCTATGATTTATTATTTTTCAGTGAACAATTAATGGTAAAATCCCTGAAACAACAAAAAATCTGCTTATGGAGTATTAATGCCTTTAGCTCGTTAAAATAATAAAATTACTCTGAATTGGTTGAAAAGTAAATCTTTTTTAGAGTCAGTTTTTTATAATCTTTTAAACCTTATGCCGCACCTGGTTATTTTAGTTAGAACAGTGTTTTTTTATAAAATGCTTGCAGGTTCGTATTTATAGGTTTCATGGTTGCTTTACCGTTAAATAACTATGGGATGCATTGGCGAAGCCGAACATGAAAATAAAAGCTGATAAAAAGACCTGTTATATTTTGGAATATTTTTCCTACTTGCCCATGGTGCACCTGGAATTGTTAGGAAGCGCTGCTTTTAGAGTAGTTCGAAGACATAGTAAAAACAGTTTAGATTTTATTGTTACATTTTTAAATGTTTTTACAATAAACATTATTTTAAACATAATAGTGTTTGCATCAAATAAGCTCCGAAGACATACCACTTCACTGCCTTTATTAGCCCTATAAGGGCTGATCACATGTGCTTCCTTGAATATTCTATCTTGGTTTCCTTCATACTCGTAAAATCGCTCCAGGAGCAGTTCCTTGTCCCAGTTGAAATGGGCGAGTAGAATTCGCAAAGTTGTGGATGGGATCTAAAGTTTAAATCAAAATTGTGAACTGATAATGTTGGCAAATTTTTCACACCTGAAGATATATTTCAGATCATTAAATTTAGGATGATATTTTTCGGCATCATGAAAATTTAATATACAAAAAACAGGTTGTATAATAAGCCATGGAAACTACAGCAGATCTCACTGAGATGTGAAGGTTGCACAGCCGTTAAACTTGGGGTAACCAGATGTGTAACAAAGGTCAAAAATGCACCCACTAGTACAATAACATGTGGAAAAATTGGGTACATTTATTTTTTTTGTAGTTTAGGTTTAGTGGATAATAGGATGACAAACTAGGCATAATATAGGTTTCATGGAGTTTGTCATGGTGGACAAACTCAATGTAATTTGAATAAATTGTAGGTTCAATTACAAAAACTTATTGATACATATCTATATATAGAAAATCTGTTTTATCTGCATTGGTTTGGCAAAAACATAGATTTGTTATATATCAGTAGGCGTCGATGAAAGTGATATCGGTCAACCTCTACAGTAACGAGGTTTTAAAACTTTTTCTGTTGCACAACTTTTATAGGTAAATTCCATAATATTGTCAGTAAAAGTTAGGCTAAATCAAAATTTGACACAAACTTGTTACAGTTGACCAGTGAGCTAAAACTTTTTTAGCATACAGCACATGTGATTTATGTCAACATGATCAACGTAACACTGTCAAATTTAAATGACAGTGGCGCAAGTGGATTTTTTTGTGAAAGTAATTATCCATTATCAACAGTTTGAATGTTTCATCATGATTTGATGTGTAATAACTAGGGCGATTATTTTTTGATTTGTCAAAAAAAGTCGTCAAAATTTTCATGTTAGGTCAAAATTTGTCAAAATTATTTCAAATGAAAATCGATTAAAAATACATATAAATCGCTTATAAAATTAAAAATACAAATATATATTCAGCTTTTTGAAATTGTCTATCAGAAAAAAAAAGTTTTGAATTAAATTCAATGATATTTTAAGTGTATTCAATCTTCACTAAAGTAATATAGGATATACGCGAGCCAGCAGAATTAACTACGCAGGCCTGGTTTATCGCATCAAGTTCAGCTCGAACTTCGTTTTTGCTTTATACAGTTGTGTGTCTCTGATTTTAAGCAATGTATTGAAAAAAAATTTGACAAAATTTTAATTTTTCAAGTCAAAATTTCTACTTTATTTGGTCAAAAAATAATCGTCCTAGTCAGGGCTGGGGAGCCACCGTAAAATAGCATTAGCTCCGGCTCCAGCTCCGGAGCCATCAGGCAATTATTAAATGGCTCCGGCTCCAGCTCCGGAGTCGTAAAACTCAATCCGTTGGCTCCGGCTCCAGCTCCGGAGTAGAAAAACTCATATCCTTTGGCTCCGGCTCCAGCTCCGGAGCCATCAAACACACACCCAATGACTCCGGCTCCAGCTCCGGTGCCACCAGTCACTTATTCAATACCAAGTTTTAAAAATTGCTTTTGGCTAACTAACGTTGGAGATGGAACAAAATATAATTTGTTAGCTTTAGCACCATAAATTGAAAAATGGCTCCAGTTCCAAAAAAATAATAAAAAGGGCTCCGGCTCCGGCTCCAGCTCCACAAAAATAATAAAAATGGCTCCGGCTCCGGCTCCAGCTCCACAAAAATAATAAAAATGGCTCCGGCTCCGGCTCCAGCTCCACAAAAATAATAATAATGGCTCCGGCTCCGGCTCTGGCTCCAGAGAAAATGCTTGGCTCCGGGCTCCGGGCTCCAGCTCCGGCTCCGGCTCCCCAGCCCTGGTCCTAGTAATAACTAATAATACCTAAGGCTTGTTAAATAGAATTGTAATTGTGTGGACTTGTTGTTGCTTTTAAAGTATATATACTATGTAAAAGTCAAATATTTATGTTTTGATCTCATCCAAACAGGCAGGGTTCTAACATCAAGAAAAACAAAAAGTGCACAGTTTGTTTTATTTTTATTTATTTTAATGCAATAATATAAAGGCCCACTTGCAGGATTTTGAGAACCATACTTTAAAAACCTCTGCAGTAAATTATTAGTAATTTTAGTAGGATTATCATTGCTTACTAAAAGAAGTCATTACTATGGTCATGCAAAATTTATCAAACTGAAATGTGCAAACATAAAGCTTGGGTTGTTAGGCAAAAAAGGCTTTCGTGTTTGAAAACTTGGTTCCCTAAATAAAGTTATTAAACTATTTTCCTGAAAAATCTGTAAAAATGCTTTTACAAGTGTAAAAAAAAAAGCCGAGTTTATTAACCCAACCAACCCACGACATATTTCCATGAAGATGAATTACAGTTGAAATGTTGTCAAAATGCAGTTCAAAACCAACCTTTGATGAAAACTGTGCAAGAATTTATCAAGGCTCAGTAGTTTTTATTGCATAGTTATTTATCTTTCTTTCGATTAACGACATCATCAAGGTGATAAAGCTTGACAAAAAAAAGGTTTACATCCGGCCTGCAATCGTAAATACTTATCTGGTCTGCGATGGTCAGGCCTTGGAAGTTATCCGGCCATTTTGAATAAAAGTTGGTGCCCCCTGACTTAGAACAATATCTACAAATCAGATTGAACAGCAAAATATTTAACGCAAGACCTACATTAACTATTTCTTTCACTTCTTTAATCATCGCGCCCATCAAGTGAACGACCTCCTCCAGCGACAAACATCGGTAAGGGAAGATCTCCTGGTGGGCCGAAACTCCTTCCTCTTCGACAGAGGGATCCCCGAAACCCTCATCGACTTCCACTTGATCGATCTCATCAAGGTCTTCATCGTCTTGTTCCTCATCTTCCCCTTCATAGTAACAGTCATCCGAGTCCATTAAGTCGGCGTTCTTTTGCTCTCGCTTTCACGCTGAGCCTCACAACTATTATTTACTTATGTTGGGCATGATCTAAGTTGAAATTATTTGAAACTACCTGCTGGAGAAATATAGGTTTTTTGTCAAGCATGCTAAGTATTTCATAAAAATAACGTTTTTAATAAAACAACAAAATACATCATTCAATATATAGGTTACATAATACAGAGTTCCTAGATTGGAAGCTTTAGATTTTGCACGGGGGAGACGATTTTGCAGCTTGAAATTGCCCATCTTAATCTGCCCAAATTTGCGCTGCTGTAATAGGGTTCCTCTCCGGAAATATTTCGACGGGAAAAACTGCGTTTTTTTGTTATATAAAAACCAAAAAAGGGTGCTGACTTTAATACGAGAAGGTCTTGTAAGATTGCAGAAGCAAGATTACAGAACATAAATGAGCTTAATTAAATCTTTGGAGCCAATATAAAATAATTTTATAGTCATAATGACGTAATTTTAGGTATAATTTTTTTGTCGGGAATCCCGGGAATTTTTATTTTTCAATCCCATTTCCCGGGAGTGAAAAAATCCACTATTTGTAAAATTTGCACGGCTGAAAAGCGAGTACTATACTGAAAACCGTCATTACTTTCCAACCTGGCAGGGTTCACAATAAATTATATTTTAAACCAGCTAATCAGCACTCAGTTACACTTGCCTAAGAATAAAGGAATTGCTGTCATATTTATTTGTTTTTGCCAATGGTTGAACCTTTTTTCGGTATGCAAATGGGTCTTCTAGGAAAAGTTCATGTTTAGTTATATGCATGGAAGGCCAAATGTAATTAACAGTAACGGTAAAGAAATTTCACTCCAAACTAAATAAACAACTCAACCAAGTTAATATTACTTTAAACTATATATATGGGGTATTCACAGAAATAGAAGATTTATCGTCGCTAGCAACATTATGTACAAATTAATAAAACAAATATATTTCTTTGTTAATTTGAGAAAAGCTTTCAGAATAGCCCAGCAACTCGTTAACCATTATTTATGAAGTAATTTGCCCACTCCACTGCATGCAAAAAACTTTATACTCTGGCATGTCTGCTAAGCTAATTAAATCTAATGTCATATTTTTAGGGAACCACATCGGAAGGTTATAGAGAGGCTGTAGAGGACGTCATATTATTTGTTCTTATTATCCGAAACTTAGTTTTATAACCAACTTTATGACGTGACCCAAACGCAGTCCTTTCACTTTAAAACATTGACCATGTGTACAACATTGTTCCCATAAAGCCAAACAAGACTTAACAAAACTTGACTATCACTTAACTGAACTGAACGCAACTCAAAAATGACTCAACTCATTCAACCAAAAAAATCTAACGGGCGAAAGTTATTAGTGGACTGTTACTACTGCGCTACGGACCTCTTTCGCTACAAGTTTAGCCGTGCAAGGCAACTGGTGCACCATTGAGACATTTTTGGCACTGGTCTACAATCTTACCACATTTTCATCCAAAAATTCATAATTACTAACATTATTTTGGGTAAGATTGCCAGTAAGCGAAGTTTGGATGGGTTGGGTAGACTTATTAATATATTTATTCTCCCATTTTTATTACAATGTCGACATCATCTTAATAAAGACGTTTCGATGAGCACTTCACCGGTGTATCATCATCACTGATGATTCATCAGTTCATGCGTTTAAGACTTTTTGTTCTCAAAAAGTTTAAACACTTAGATAAATCCAAACAGTTGTCAGACAAGGGTTATTTATTGATTTTTAAAGCGACACGCTTTGGAGTAATTGCAAGGGTTTAACGAACAAAGGCAAGCAACACTACTCAGCAACAACTTTGACATTAAACAAAATAATGTCAAAAAGCCAAACAAAGGTGTTGTCATGGATGAGTAGGTCAATAGAAAACGGTCCATTCAATCTTACCATATTTAGAAAAGCAGTGTCTGTAAAATTTAATTTCGTTATTGCACCATTTGTCGCTATAAGCTACCACAACAAACTTTTTCAACCACTGGTATTTTGTTCGTTTCGATTCCCAGATTTAATTAATCAATCACAATTACGTAAAAAAAGATTACATTGTCAGGCGAAGTAAGTGGGGCGTAAAAAGATGTCAAGCGGAACATATCGTCATTTATGCAAATAAGGGTCATTGCAATTTGTTTATTGTTCCAAATCAACAACTCATAAAGAATGGTTGACTTAAAGACGATTTTTACTATTGCTGGATATTATATAATGAAATGTTTTAAGCTACATTATATACGACCAATAATAGTTGGGCATTGGGAAAAAATTGTACCGTTGCCCTATTTTAGGCAACTTAGTGATATCTGTAGCGATATTGAATCACAAATACACCCCATTATTGCTAGATATCCAAATTTTATAGAAGATTGATTTTAACAACTGGCAAATCAACACCATGGGAAAAAACAGAGTTTGCAGTTTTCTGCGCACATTTTTGTTGTGTTCACTGTTAGGTTTCAAAGGTTAACATTTCTGTTTTTCTGATCAGCGCATCATATAAACACAGAGTTAGATGTACATGACTTAGGTAAACTTACCGACGAGAAAAACCTCTGGTCACGCTAGTGAAGTTGCAAAAGCTTACTACAAGCATCATAATTGGAACGTTACAATTAACCTCCTATGACAAAACTAGAAATTAATGTTTGTTGTGATGTCACAATCCAACATTTATTAACTGCAGGAATAAATTTTATTTTTGGGGACTTTTTTGCTTTGTTGACAATGCAAAAATCTTTGTTGGCGAACTCCTAGTTCAAAAACCCTCGTAAAATCATTCGATTTTATCGAAAACCCTGCGAAAGCAAATCTACAATGACGGTAAGTGCAACATCAAACGTTTACTATCCATTAAAAAGATAAAAACTTAAAAAAAAAAAATATATATGGACATTTGTTGCATGGTTTATTTGAAAATGTAGACATTTGTTCTGTTTTTCAGGTACTTGTATTTTGTATATCTGACATTATATATCACTACTGTATTCGCATTACGCACCTATAGTTTAAAATATTCGAATTAGTTATTCGTAACTGTTATAATTGCATTTATAGGACCCGTTCGACCCTGTTGAGGCTGCAAGTCTCCCGGATGAACTTGTCTTTCCAACCGACCGAGCTAAGACTTCCAAGGTAAGACCGGGGCATGTTTTACAAATATTTTTTCCATGTTTTTATATAATAACTACGATTTACGACACATATGTCATTTTTTTGATACAAAAGAATCCTTACCGCTTGTGGTCGAGACTATTTGTATTGTGACATCACAAATGAAACTTTTTGCTGTTATTTTGCTATATTAATTTAATTTGTGCCATAACTGCATTGATAAATCCTTAAATATGTATTGTTTGTTTGTGACTGACTACAGTTTTAATTTAATTTGGGTCCTTAAAGTGTTTTACCCATGCCATGGAAGTTTTTCAGCGTTGACATCACACAGCTACGTCATAAGGTGACATTTAAATTTAAAACTGAAAAACTGACCATAAAAAAGTAACCGGATGAACATCACACAGTTCGTTTATTTGGTTAAAGTTTTTGATTGTACAGGTGTGACTTTTAATACAAAAGTTATAACAATGTAATCGATTAGCCATTAGTGCAAAGCGCTAAACGCCGCATTTGTATCGTTTAAGTTATCCAAACTTTATTTTCGATGTCACAATAGGATGTACGACTAAACGATTTTATAAAAATGGAAAGAAATCCAGAAACTTAAAAGAGTCGTAGTTTTTTTTTTAATTTGCTTAGTTGAAATAGGCAAAAACTACAGTTTGGGGGGTGGGGCATTTCCAGGTACCCCCCACCCTGGATCCGCCCCTGCAAGCTACTGAAAACACTAATAAACCCGGTGCTGATGTTGTAATATCGCCCACTACTCTAGAAATATTTAAAAGGCCGTAAAAACATTCATCAGCTCACTTTAAGATAGACTTTTTTGACGCCCACCACAGTCGGAAGACATTGTTGGGCCGAACCAATTATTATCTATTTATTAGGAAATTAGCAAAGTTTGACCGATATCCAACTTGTGTAGCGTTTTATTTGTGTTGATAGACGCACAATGACAACAGACCTATAGGCATATATCACTCAGAAGCAGGGCTTTTAAGAGTTTTATTCAGGGACCGGAAAAAACATATTTTAGAACAGTTTTTCTTAGCCTTTTTACGCGGTGACTCAACTATGAATGCGTAAAATTATATTAGCAAAGCTTCGGCCACTCAGTTCCCCCACACTGAAAAATTTAGTAAGCGAACATAAACATACAAAATTATCAATAATAGTTCGAATTTAATTGATATGACCAAAATTAAGTCGCGACCCTGAGAAAAACTCCTTTGGACCGAATATCAGCGAAATATAAAACTTAAAAGATCCTGGCTATAAGCGTTGGAAATATTTATTTGATTTTGGTGGCTATCTTTAGAAGTCCTTCGATTCTGGTGAAGCAGTTGGTCTCTCGGATCAACTTGTCTTCATGGCAGACGAAGCTCAGCCTTTAAAGGTTAGGCAAGCTTATGTTTACTTTTGTTTTACTATTGTTTAAATAAGCTATCTAGTAAAATTGGAGCTATTTAACCAGGTGTTTATGTATTTATAATTTTTTTGTGTCTCACATTTACTTTAGCTCTTTATCTCTATTCAGCGGTAGCAGTATTTAACTTTATTTCGTACACTTTATTTTTGTAACGTAGTTTATAATTGTGTTCTTACGTCAACAAATATGTGAATCGTGCGCTTAATTTAGCGTTATTTTGTTCGTATGCTGTCCGAATATACGTCATTAAATTTGCAATATGCTTTACTTTGTGTCTCACAGTAAATTTAGCTTTTTATCTCAGTTCAGCGGTAGAAGTTTTTAACTTTATTTTTTGACAAGCTAGTAAAAAATTTCCACATTGCTTTAATTAGGCATTTCTGATACTCAACATTTTATCTTGACGCCGGTTATTTTGTATAGAAAGTGTTCTGACCTGATCTGATACCAAATGACATTATATAAATGTTATACAAAATCTATGAAATTATAACGTTTAAAGATAACTTTGTATTTTGCTCTAATTTGCGTTACTTTTACTTTACATAGCTTTAATTGCTAATTTTTATTTTCGATATATTTGCCACAAATCATGGATTTTTTTAATTAAACTGTTATCGGATAACAGCTTTGAATCCTAATATTGAAACCATATTGGAATGTTTTTTTCTTCCGCGTTTTTTTAAGTCCGCGATTATAAAACAGTAAAAACAAAGTAGTTCTTAACGAAGCACATGTTTTCGTAGTGACTGGGTCCTGGCTATTCGACCTTAAACATAGATATTTCTGTATATTTTTTTGCCGATACGCTATAAAAGCCTACAAATAATTATAATATTCCAAAGTTTTAAATTGCGTAATAACCAGCGCTGACTTGTCATTTTAAAGCTAGCCTGTAATGTATCAAACGTATTGTTTTTGTTGTTTAATAGTTTATGCTATTTTCGCTACGTTTAGATCAATGAATTTATTGTTGGTCGTGACAGCAAAAAAAATGGATTCTTTTAGTTTTTGGTTTATTTTTTGGTGTAAATTTCTAAAACGATTGGAATTATTGAGATGTTTTAAAAACTCGTATTTATGGCCTAATGTGACAAGCCGTATAGAAAAATAAGCTAAATCGTTCCGAAAAAATTGGTGATTGTTCTGCTGTGCTTTTATATGTTTGTTCGGAAAAAAGTGTTTGTTTGGAAATTTTTAAATACGAAGCTCAAACAACGGTACCGTCTCCAGGCTAAGAAAACTGCTGTTTGCTGTTCTTTATGCAGTCAACATAACCAATAACAAGTGTTGTAGTCGATGTGCATTCAACACATTGTAAAAACAGTTATTGACAACCACTTTTATCTATTTTTGTGTTACCGTACTGCTTTGATTTGTTTCTGCTGTAGTCAGATAACGTAGTGTGTATCAGACATGGACAACTAGATTTATTTTAGCTTTTTAAAATTAGATTAGAATTAAAATTAGGGCATTTTGAGTTTTCTCAAATTAGATTAGAATTAGAATTACCGAATTCTTAAAAAACGAATTTGAACTAGAATTTAAACTAAAATTACATTTCATTATTCACAATTAATTTCAATAAATCGAGAAGTATTTTAATAGGAATGTGCAAGTCAATTATGTGTGTGCTAATTTTTGAGCATTTTAGCATGGCATATGAATTTTAGTCCGTGAAAATTACGTTTCAAACTAAGAGTTTGAATTCAAATTCTTTGTTTTCACTAAGAGACTAAAAATGTCGTTGGACAAAGTAGGATTTTTAGTAAAATCCGAATTAGATTAGAACAAGAATTAGAGCACACAAGAAATTCACAAATTAGATTAGAATTAGAATTAGCCGCGTTTTGCTCTAATTCATTAAATTAGAAAACTAGAATTATCTAGTTGTCCAAGTCTGGTGTGTATAGCTCCTATGTACGATAGGTGATATTTTATGTAAGGGATGCGGTCACCAATTTGCAGCCTCAAAGAAAAAAGCCTGTAATAATATATGTACGTTAGAACTCTAGTTCACCTGTTGTTTTATGTACAATCTTCACATATCCTAAAATATTTTTGTGCAGCTTTCTTTTTTGTTTATTATAATGTTAATTGGATTATCTTAATATGTTGTGAAACACCTTACACATATTGAAGATGTTGATACTAAATTAAGAAGTAATTTTTGAAGTGTGAATATACTATGGAATAACAATTATATGTATTCTTATGAAACCGTATTATAATAATTAACAGAGTCATTTTTGTTATGCTTGGAAAAGTATCTTAATTGAGTCTTAGGCTATCCTTAGAAAAATAAACGCCTCATTAAGGAGTTTGCATTGGCCCCTACTAAATTTTACGGCTCGCGGTATATTTTCCTTATGAACAAAAGTTCGGTTTAAGTGTTTTTCGAATGAAAATGCAAACTAAATTACAATGAAATGCTAACATGGAGTACAATTTCATAAAGTTCACTATAGGTATAGTTTTCAGGTTTAAATAAAAAAATACAATATTATTTCCAATTACTTACACCAGCGTTTTTCGCAAAAAAACAATTAATTAATTAAAACTTTCCTGCACCAGTACCTAAAAAGCATCAATATCTTAAAATAAATTATCTATAGACCATATATATAGTATTAAGAACGGCGACAAGATACAGACAAATCCAAAGTAATATCTCGAGATATGAACTAAAATCAACGAGATATGAACTAAAATCGTGTAAATAGGACCTAAAGTCGCCACAATAAGTCTTAAACCCCTCGGAATAACATTTGAATTGCCTATGTAACATCCAATTAGTTTAGGAAGTTGTGTATCGGGACGTTTGAGCGCCGCTGTTCTGGCATCGAAGTTGCGCCGTGGTTTTAACAGACACGTTATACGACGAGACGGGCATGCGACCATTTTTTGCACAATGTGCACCAAAATATGTGGGTTACGCGAAATGTGCAAAAACTGTGCGAACATTTAAAATGCCTTCGAAACTGTGAGCGCATTTTGAGATAGTTAAGGCGAGCACAATTTAGGGCCGCTTCTTCCAATTGATTTTTTCGTACTTTTTATCCGATAACTCTACTCCTGCAACGCCTGCCCTCTAACTTTACACCTCTAGCTTTTCTCCTGTAACCATTCTTCTCTAACTATTCGTCGCCAAGCCTGCTTTCAACTTCGACTCCAATTCTTCCACGAACTCTGCCTTCGACTGTTCATGCTCTTCCAACGAATTTCCACCTCTAACTTCGAGTTTTTCCCCTCCGATTGTTTCTCCGACTCTCTATCTAAATCTCGCTATAACTTTTCCCCATCTCTAACTCCGAATATTTCTCAAAACTTCAACGCTACAACTCTAACTCTTTAAATCAATAATTTACACGCATTTTTAAAGGCAGTTTAAAATGTGCGCACATTCTAAAAAGAGTGCGTACACTTTTTAAAGCATTTTAAATGTGGTTGTTCTACTGAACTGTGTTTTATTACGACGATGCGGTTTTTCCCACTTTGGTCTTATTGTCGTAGTTCGTTTGAAAATTATCAGCGGAACCTATTTCTCGGTCGGCAAGCTTATTTTAAAGCACTGTGCCACTCATTGTGGGATTTAAATTTGTTGGCTTATAAATACACAAAGTTTAATAAAGAAAAACTTTGTTGTGCACCGCTTGAAGGACTACACCCATAAGACCGAAGTTAGAACAACTCCAACGGCGGAATTAGATACAGTCTGGAATGAAACCAAAATAGGACTGTTACCTAAAATTGGAATAAGTTGTAAATCGGTATAAAACCTAAATCATTTGGCATCAGACCTATACAGTCAGAATATGATCTAAATCAGAGTTTCTCAACTGTTTTGTAGCAGGGCCTAAATACTAGGCGAAAGTATAACAGCCAAGTTTTAGCTACCCAATTCCCTCCAATGACCTTTCTGTACGATTAAAGGGAATAAAACATAATACATAAATAGCATTAGCCACGACTTTCTATTGCTTTCGCAATTTTCAAAATTATAGATTAATATTTGCTTAGAAGCAATCTCTATATATCTAACTACAGGAAATAAAGCTATAGCAGTCGGCGATTTAACCAAATCAAACGACGCCCATGTTAATAGCACAGATTTTAAACAAAATTTGAAATATTACGCGATATCATGCGTGTCTAGCGCCACGTGCGGTACGGCCTGTGGGCCGCACTATTAATTTATGAAGGCACATTAGTGACCCGTTGTAAACATTCCTTTACAACAGGAGTTCTTAAACTTTTTTTTACCGCAGACCCCCAACAAATATTTGCGCTTCGCGTTGACCAGTGTATAAGGCAACGAAGTTTAGAGATGACGTGATAAATTAATGTCAAATAGACTTCAAAAATCTGCTGTTCCTAGGCAAAAAATGTGAAAGCGCAATAGAGTCTAAATATTCATTCAGTGCAAAAACATTTTATTTTAGCTTCACCACTTTTCTTAAATATATATAATTTACTTTCTAAATATAAACTATTATTTAAATTAGGGCTCCATGGACCCCCTAAACTAGCAATTGTTTGCTACAATATAACCAGTGGTAACAACAGATTCTTGTGGAAGGAAAATATTGCGAAAAATTGTCAATTGTCGAAACCAAAGGGAAGCACGCAGCTCGAAATTTCACTGTGCAATAACCCTGGGATTAAAATAAGATATTGGTCAGAAATGTTTACACATTAGTGAAAGCAATCTTAGCCAGTAATGAGACTATTATCAAAATATAATATACCTAAATATTAATATTCATATTTATAAATAAAAATATTCGTCATATTCGACCTTAAAAATATGCGTACGACACCTACGAGACTACTCTTCAAAAAGAGCCACATGACTCGATCGCCAGTTATAGTTATTTAGAGATATATATTCGCACAAAAATTAAAATGTCAAAAAATTAAAATTTGGCTGAAAAGCAACGGCCTCATAAATCGAGTAATAAGTAATAACAAAGATTTTTATTTAAAATTTACACGTTACTCAAACCAATCAAACTTAGACATAAATGAGAAATATTTTGCCGGTCATGACTGGATCCGCACCTGGAAAGATGACCGGATTAAATTGCTTAGGTCAGCATTAGCCTATAGACATCCGTTCAGCGAGCGTAAGCTTGCACCTCATCCAAACAAAATAATTAAAGAAAATATACAAAAATACTGTAAAAACCCGTTGAAATAGTTTCGGTTTTTGGTGTCTGCATTTAAAATTTTTTTTTTAATAAGTTCAATATTTATTTTCAATGCAATGCTGTGACTTGGATTTCACTCGCTTGGCCTTAACTTGGGACTTGATTTTCTATTTGCTGAAAATGGGGGGCTATATGATAACTTAAGATATTTTGCAAATGAATGGTCTATAATATATTCTATCTATAACTTTATTTAGAAATGACTTGTTCACAACATTGCTAATTATAGACTAAATTAGCCTATTGGTAGGCTACGCAACCGGGATAACACAGAAGTAGCCTACTTTCGGGGCTTCATGAGCAAGTGTTGATAACAAGTCATTTTCATCACTAAAATAACAATTAAAATCCCAAGTTACTATTAGAACAAGTCTATTTTCAAGTTAAGTCAATCACACAAAAAACAAACGTTATGCTATTAAAATTGTAAATTTATGAGCAATAACTCATCTAAAATATATCGAAAACGCAACATATAGCGAGCAAACTGTTTTACAAAAATTGAGATAAATAACTTTTGGTTTTGAAAAAAGAAAGTTTAATAAAAACATTTAATTTCAACCCAAGTTATAAAGTCAAGTCAAAATCATTTTGACGCAACTACTTACGTCAAGCCAAATAATTTAAAAAAATTGACTTAAAAACATTTGATTCAAGGCATTGTACAAGTCAAGAAATTAATTTTAGACTTAAGACGGTACAATACCGCCTTGAGCTTTGCATGCGCAAGATCAATATAAAACCGTAAAACTAAATTATGTAAATTTTAAATTGAATTTACTAAAAACGTTTTCCCGGATGACTCATTTCCTCCTAACTTTATGCACGAAGAACCGTTGAGTTTTTTAATTTAAGCTTGCATTTTGAAGAAAAAATATTGGCAGATAACTTACCATATAGGTTATTTCAAAAAGGGTTATTTGTGAAACCATGCTGCTGTTGTGTCAATACTCAATCTCCCTAACAACATCACTATGCGACGCACTCCAAAACTGAAACGATGTAAACTACTAGGAGGTCGCAACGCACAGTTAAAAAACCTCTGGCTTAAGGCTTTATTTTGAATAAAAAGTTTTGTAGAATAACTCAAATAACCGCAATTATTTGCAAATCTCGGCTCAGTTTCAGTTAAATGTCGATTTTTTGATGGACACCACACACCTGGAGCTTTCATAAGGGTTCTTGCAGAATGTCATAGTATGCCGTAACTTTGGGACATCATCTTTAAAAATGTTAATGGTCCCCACCAGGGTTTTTTACCCATGCAGTGGTGCTCGCACGTCCAAGAGGTGCAAGAACTGTTCTAAGGGGGTGCGAGGGTGCTGAATCAGACAGAAAATGTATTAGCCTACTGTAACTTATTTTTTTTGTTCGATAAATGTAGAACTACCTCCCATTTGGTATTGTGTTGCTGCGTTATCAATGCTTTTACTGTGTTATTATCAGTTGAATAAAATTACATAGGTTTTTTTATTTAAGAAATTCTAGAAGGGGGTGCGAGAATTTGGTTGGTGAGTTGGTGATTTGAAAGGGGTGCAGCAAGGGAAAAGGCTTGCCTTAAACAAAAGACTGAACCCACATCAGTTTTACTGGTATCGTTAAGGGGTTCTTCAGTAAAACCACAAAAGGACCACACATCAAAAAGGTTGGGAGCCACTGGACTATATGGTTTCAAACTGGGGTCGTACAATAAGTTGTAGGTGCCATAAGTGGGGTTACAACCTCACATACATATTATATAACGCTTAATAATGTCAAACGTGAAGGTTTGCTAGTTATAATAAAGCAACTGAAATCTATAGACTCAACATTTTGGCAGTCTTATACATGAAAAATAAACTTCTGTGACGATACAATTTACATTGTGACGTCATAGTAAATCAGTTGCCCACAGCAATTTTTTTTTATTATTTGTACTTTTTTGCCTTGTTTACATCGCAAAAATCTTGTTGGCGAACATTTTGTTCAAAAACCTTTGTAAAATCTTCCGATTTTATCGAAAACCCTGCGAAATCAAGTCTGTTATGACGGTAAGTGCAGCTTAACCTTTTCGTTTTGATTTCAAAGGTTAAAATAAAAAAAAAAATGATTACCACGTGGGATATTTCCCAGATTTTTTTAAAGTTAGTCAAAACACAGCATCTAACTAACTTGCTGGTTATGTCTACAACAGTAAGGCGTCGATATATAGATACTTATGGTTGATATGGTTATTCGTTAAGACAAATTACCTTTTTTAGGACCCGTTTGACTCTGACGAGGCTGTTAGTCTCTTGAATCAACCTGTCTTTCTAACCGACGGAGCTAAGTCTCCCAAGGTAAGAGTGTAATTTAACATATTTCGTTTTACTTTATATTGTAAATAGTTACTTTTGTGTTTCGTTGTGTAACAAATTGATGCCTTGCGCTGGTACAGGGTTGGTCTTGCCTTGGTCATAAATTAACTGCGCAAAAGTACGCCATTAAAAACTTATTTATTGTTACGTCACAAACGATTTTTTGTTCCTAGTTGGAAGTTTGTTAATTATGTTTTTTGAGCCACTTTTTATTGTTTACATCGCAAAAACTTGCTGGTAATCCTCAGTTTGGAAATATTTCATTATTATTTTACATATTTTCCAAAAGTTTGCTAAACCTCGCCTGACAAGAGCCAAAAAACACTTTAAAATGACACCTAGCTCGGAGATTTGCTGCAACGAAGTGACAAATAACGAAGTGAAACATTTCCATGGAATTTAATTTAATTACAAACATAAACAAGCATTGATAATGTTGTACAGCAGGGTGTTGTTGTTCACCCCAAAAAAGTTACTATGGGTAATAGTTGGTCGCACGTTTGTTTAACCTTGTATTTTAGAAGCTGTTTGGGTCTGTTGAAGACTGCGGTCACTTAGATCCACCAGCCTGCCTTATGGATAAAGCCCATTCTTCCAAAGTAAGCAAATACATGTGTTGCAAACTGTGTTAACTGTAAAATGTTTTCATGCATGTGTAAAAACACAACGCGACGCACTTACGGGCCATTTTATTCGAGCAGGGTTACCTTAATAAGGTAATATCAGGTAAAATTTGAGAACTTAAGTATAATACCACTGTAACTCTATTGATTTCTTAAGAGGCTTGTTAATACAAGACTGTAATACTGTCTTTTATCACTAAACGCAACTAGGCAATAAAAAATGCAACTATAAGCAAATAAATAATAAGCAATACTTAATGCAACTAAGCAAAAAAAAAATAAGCAATGCTATAATATCAATGTCGATACCGCGGGTATCGTTGCTTGTACAAGACGATACAATATCAAAATAAATAGGTATTTCAGCTATGTTTTACGTTCAATGCAGCTTTCTATACTATGAATTACAAGGATTTTGTTCAATTTTAACAGTTATTTAATTTTATTACTGACATTATCGGTATCGGACAAGACTTCCGTAATATTTCACCAATTATGGAATAAAATATATTTATATTAATATGAATTTTTGCTTCTTATTTGATCCCGTGTTGCATTATTCGTTGCATGCCGTTATATGTTGTTGATTTGAAACAGTGTTTCTTTATTTCGCGGCGCCCAAACGCTAAGCGTAAGTATATAATATATAATCTTCTTCACTGAACTTTTGTAACACAACAGAAATAAAAAAAATAACTGCTGTAAACGGCGATCCAACAAATAAAGCGGCCTGTTGGTTGAGAAAGACTGTTTTAAAATGATTTTTTGTAACGCAAGAACAGACCGCGAACACACCGCGTTCAATAAAAAAAGTAAAGAAAATTATTTCTAAAAAAAAAAAACTTTTGTGCGATGTTTTAGGCGCTTTTTACTATAGTTTATAAAATGTATTCACTCACTTCAGTTGAAATGTGCTGTAGTGGTTCTGCTAAAGCTTGCCTACGTGTAATTGTATAGGATTGTTATCTGTACTACTAGCTAGGAATGTCCGATAATAGAGTCGGTGCCGATACCCGATACCAAGTGGTAGGATTGGTGCTTGCCCGATACTAGAGTGATATCAGCGCCGTTCCAAAACTAAGTAAATAAACGAATTTAGGTCAAGATTTGCGATCCTCCTCAACAGTTTCTTCCTAAAAAGGCATATTTATTAAAACATAGTAGATTAATAACTCGTTGTAATTTAACTTTTTAACGATGATGTGAATGAATAACCTAAAAATTACCTCTAAAAACTTAATTTCATCTTTTTGCTTGTTAGAGCGTGCGGTAGTTTTGGTATCGGTATTTGCGCAAAGTATCGGGGGTATCAATATCGAAATAAAATGTCAAGTATCGGCCATTCCTGTACAAGTAACGGAATGGTCAGTATGCACCAATATTATTTTATATGCTTGACTTACAAAAAAACTGTCCCGAAACCCTGATTTTAAGCTTTTGTTTAAATAAATAAAGAAAAAGTTCTGCAATCCAACTTAAATTTGCCTACAAATTATAATCAAGATTTTAGTATCTTCTTCTGGTGATGGGAGTTTCTGCTTTACTTTGGCTAAAATGTTAACCAGGAAACGAATCAATGCGTACAGTATTGTCAAGCAAATCCTGAAATAAAAGAACAACAGTGTATATTAGACCTGATGGGGCCACTACACCAAGCAATTTAATGGGGCCAAAAGAGAAAAGCCTTTACGTTCATTCTTGTCTTCGTTAAAAAGAAATGATTTAACAAACTACCAAAAATATACCACAATATAATAAAAAGAGAAATCGGAAAATAAAAGCTCAAACACTCTGTTCTAGCCAACTGGTGCACCGCGTAAGCCATATGTGCTCCAACTAAATAAAGATCTAATTACATCCACACAAAAAAACGCATAACATGCAAGATTTCGTTTGAAAAATCAGCAGTCGCGCAGAGCGTACCGATAATGTTGAGTGGGCGAGTGCAAGTCTTAACCCAGTGGTTCTCAACCAAGGTGCCGCGGCACTCTAAGGTGCCATGTTTAACGTTTAAGGGTACCGAGAGATATTTAAAATTCTCTAGGATTCCAATTTTTGCTCTATTGGTAAGCTTTGTTATACAAATTTTGTGTACGATTGAAGTGCCAATAATTAAAAGGTATTTTCAACCTTGTTGCACAGGTAATGTGCTGTTTCAGTCTCGTTTATTGTAACGTTACAGTTAACCACTCAGCAAAAATACGAGCAAGGGTGCCGCGAACTACTATTTATAATCTCTGTAGGTTGCCGCAAGCCAAAAAAGATTTAAATGGAGATCTCTTTTGTAGTTTGTGTCACATTAAATGTAACGTGCAACAGCCGAGTATTCAGTTTTTTTTATTTTAGATACTTACACTAGCGTTTTGATTACACGTTTAAACCTTAATAATAATTTTAAACATATAGGCTATAACACCCGGCTTCGACAAACTTACATGGGTATTGTAAAAAACAGTATGCTATAGTGATTAAGGGACAACAGCTTGTTAGGTTCGATTAAACCTTTCGCCTTGTTTTCTTGTGTAAAATGACATAAGTTTAGTTAATTATGTCCGGCATTAAACGCTTTTTGGCGATATTGATTACAATTTGTGACGTTTTTTTCATTAAAAGACCGTTTGCGTTAGCACCTTTGTATTAAACCAATACTCGAAAAGATTTTCCACATGGATTGCGCTAGACGGGTATGCGAGTATTTTTTTGCATAAAGGGCGCAATTCTTAAATATTCTTCCAACTCCTATTCTCTTAACTCATCCTCCCACAATTTTTCCAACTTTTCCTGTAACTCTTCCTCTAACATCTTCTCCAATTTTCCCTCCATCTATACATCCAACTCAATCCTTCCTTCAAAACGTTTTAACCTATTCCTCCTACTCTTCTTCCACCTCGTTCCCTAACTTCTCGTTCAATCCTCCAACTCTTTTTTCAACATTTCTTCCAAAACTCCTTTAACTCCAACTATATAGTCTTCTAATTCTAACTCTGAAACTAACTTTTCTAAATCTAACTAAAACTCTAACTCACTTCTGAAAAAAATGCGGACACTTGGGCGTGTACATTTTGTCGCACATTCTACAAAACCTCCTCGTCCTCTGTTGACCAGCGCCTTTGCAGTTTTGAAAGTACTACATAGGTGCTCTTTCTATTTGTTGTATACCTTTTACAACGGATTAATAACCTCGTACACCTTACAAAATAAAAAATAAAACGCGCAGGAAAATTGTAAAATATATGGACACAAATTTACGTCATAACGTAACGCCATATAAAAATTGCCATTGAGAAATTGATATTCATTTTTGTTCAAACTCGTCTGCAATGTGATAAAGAAATGGTGTCTAAATCTCTTAAAGCGTTTGCGCGGAGCTCAGATTTTTTTTTGGCGTTTATTGGATTTAATCTACCCAAATTTTTGTTAATAGAATACGTGGCATATTGATCATATTCAAATTGCAAACAAGTTGTTGGCCATTTTCCCACCAGCTGTTTGGTTTCACAAAACACATCGTAAAAGCTTCTTCCCAGGGCAAAACATTATATATTGCCATCTTTTTAAACTTTTTGTAAGGGTTTTAATGAACGATACAACTGTCGAATTCTAGCAAAAGCGAAACAAATTATGAAGTTAATTTGTACGCACAGCGCTATCGGCTTAACAAAATGTCAAAACATATAACTAGACATATTAGGTTCGCAAAAAATATTTGGTCTGCCCCCTCTGTATCTGCCTGCCTAATTAGACAAAACCAATAATTAGCAAAGTAATTATATTGGTTGCTATATCTGCAAACTAAAAAACGAGGCAATTTTACATTGGAAAGGATACCGTGTCACCCCATGCAACATTAAAACAAATACAACACAGGCCGGCCCCAAAAAATAGTCCGTTACATTTGTGACATACACTACTACGGACCTATTCTCTATATAGCAGGGGTTCTTAAACTTTTTTTACAGCGGACCCGTAAATTTTTTTTGCCTCTCGTCGACCATAGTAGGCAAAAAAATTAAAAAATTACGTCATAAATTTGCGTCGCAATCCAAATAGACTTCATAAATTTGCTGATTTTGGTCCAAAAATTGGCAAGTGAAATGGAGTCCAATTACATTCAGTGAAAAAACATTTTATTTACAATTAAACTGTCTTCTTTGATAAATTGAATAAAATGAGTAAAATAAATAATATTTCAATTAGGCCTTCAAGGACCCCTAAAACTAGTTCACGGATCCTCAAGGGGTCAATGGACCCCAGTTTAAGAACCCCTGCTCTTTACCCTTCGTATTTACCCTTTGTCAGTTGTATATCCCAGCTTTGATCTGGTATGCACTTGGGTCTACCGTATACCCGGTTAACGATCACTGGGCTACATGTTTTTCATTTTTATTTAATATCTTTGATGACTGAGCTATGAGCCAGCGTACTAAACAGGTATTTTTAAACTGACTTAAATACCTCATATTATTTTCGACACAACCTATAAGTCCAATTCAAATCCCTGGTAAAAATTATTTTGTCAAGTTCCAGTACAAGTCATTACATAAAAATAAAACGTTGGAACACCGACGCGGTAAAATATTAAAATTTGGTAAAAATCGTCCAATTATGAGCAATAACTCAACTAAAAAACATCAAAATCACAGCAAATAGCAAGCAAATTGTTTTACGTGCAAAAGTTTAAAGAAATTCGGTTTAATAGAAACACATAATTTTAACCATGACTTAAGTCCGAGTTGTTTATTTGTTAAAAATATTTAAGTCAAGTCAAGCCATTTTTAACTAGTGACTTAACGCACTTCGTCAAGTCATTAAGTCAAGTCATTCCGACACTGATATGAGCGTTGTATGCGAAAGATGAATGCAAAATAGTAAAAATTAGATGAAACACTCGGCGCGCCCAAGTTTTTTTTAATGACCGTCATGCGTAACTTAGTAAATGTAGTAATATGCAAAAACAAGCTAAAGAGGACGTTTTTTATAAGATACGGCTTGAAGAACATGGACCAAAGTTAATTAGACAAATGAGTGTTCCAAATTTTTGCCAGGTTGTCTTATTTTGCTTAACTTTTTACACTAAACACAGTTTTCTGGCTTAAGTTTGTTTTACCTAGGCTTTCCCTGCCAAGGAAATAATTTTGCAGATGGTTTGACTTCGACTTTGGTTATAGGCTATTTCAAAATATTGTCTTATAATACTGGTTCTTTCCATTTAAAAAAATCTACCTATTACCCAACAGTCTTACTTCGAACTTTATTGTCCTTAAAACGCTCTCTTTGAATGTTATTGTCTGTCTTTTAAATTAATATATAATGTAATCTGCTCGACTGTATTTTAACTGCTATTTTCCAACTGTAGCCATACCAGTTATTAGATGATTTGTGCGGCCACATGGACAATACTCCTTTGTTATCGATAAGTGACATAATCGAACAATGTGCGAATCTTTGTTATGTGCTTCATTCTTAACGCCTCGCTGTAAATAAAAAAATGATTAAACCAAATAAACGGATATGACCAACGTTCAAATTAGGTAAAATAAGGGGTTCGTGCTTAATGACATAATAAGACGTAACTTCGTGACGTAATTTGTCAACAGTTTTATGCTCCCACCAAAAAAAACACGCTGACATATAACTTTACTTGTTTCCTAAGAGGGTTCACAGCTCACAGCTCTTAGTCAAACCATAAAAAAGCTCTATCACATTAAAAAGGTTGAGAACCAAGTCTGTTAGTGAGATACAAAAATGTTATACCATTTAAACAATATTTTCGCATTTATAAGCATAATAACGATGTTTTGTTACTCCTATACCTTGCGTTCTTGCTACGCTTTAAATGTCGCAATCATATTTTGTAATCACCCGCTTTACCATTAAGGGTTTAGCATTGCTACCTGGACATCCGATAGAATATTATGTAATAGCGACTAAGGGGACACAGCTAGACAAATTTCTACATTTTCTTTTGTAAATTATTGTGCTTGTTGCAACGGTAATTACTTTATCATTTCGGGGACAACGTGAGAAGTCCAAAAAAAAAATATTTCAGGGCGACATTATGCTAAAATGAAAAATCCCATTTTCTACCTGAGCGCTTTCGGCATTTTCCAAAGTAATATTACAAAAATATAGTTGTGGTAGTTTGATTACATTTTACAAGTCTAGAGAAGTAAATATCTGGCTATATTATATATGAACTTTCAACTCCATTTTCTTTGTACGTCTCGTCAAAGCAGTGGCGTGCATGATTAACACGTCCTAATGTAAATCCACACGCATGAAAAAATAACGCCCAAACGTAATGCATAATGCCGTTAAGCTTTGATTCCAAATCTGTGTTTTGTTACTTGTTTCACCGAGCGGACCTCCTTTCCTTCCTTGTACAATTAGTAACCCATTACATTTAAAGTCTGAAAAAGTCACATTACTTTAAGATGCACATAAATGAGAGAATAAAGCCCGAGCTAAACTAATTTAATAATGTATTTAAAAGTTATTGAGCGGCCATCATCGCTAAGTATATACGCTGATTCCAGTTTGATTACATATACTGTTTTAAGTGTTGCTTCTTTAATGTGTATGCCCAACATGGATCATTACTTACATTACAGGGCTCTCCCTCTGGTTCTGCTGAACCTCTGAACATCCAGCTCACCACCAGCGTTGAGGTAAGTTTTAACGTGATGGTAATTGTTAATAGTGCTGTATTATCCCCACCTTATCCGGAACTCCGAAGCCGTAACTTACTTTAAAAATTTACCGCTACATGGCCATTGAATATGTGTTTGAAAGCCGGGGCCCTGGATATGTTTTGGTTGCTGGAATCGAAGCCAATGCTATTTTACTGTGGCTCCCCAGCGCTGCTTATAACTCAAAGACGCGCAACCTTTTTTGTAGAATTATATTATGGTCACGCCAAACACAAGGACGCTTCGCTGAAGCACACTAAATTTATCGTGTTGAAATAGTGGACGACCCCAATTGCTTATAACTTTTGAAGACCCGCGTACACTATTTTTTTCCGTTATGTTATATTTAGCTTGTCGAAACCGTCGACGTTGACGCCGCATTGCCGCTTAAGGTAAGTGTTTAATGGTATCGTACAATTATCTAGAGAAAGATGGCTCCCCCCAAGAGTTAAATATCCTAAACAAAGTTTACCTGTACGATTATAACGGTTATAATTGTACAGGTAAACGTATCGTAGATGGCTGCTTAAATGCTGGAAGCCTAAAACGCAAAACAAGACGCTTTTAGTGCCCAGCTTATAACCCCAGTTAACGACTAAAACCAGCACTATACAGCACCAACCGCAGCCAACTTATAAGTTAAAGCAACAGTCTATCGCTTTTTTAAAGCCACTTTACAGAAATCATTATCGACAATGTTACTAAAACTAAAGTAAAAAAAATGTTTTTCTATAGGCTTAGTTGTTTGTAAAGGTAAACATAAGATATTTGGATTTTTGACTTACGTATACGTTTGGTGACTTTTAGCAGGTTCCCCTGATAAGTGTGGGCAGTGTAAACGTTTCCAGCGAACAACCTCGGGTCGAACTTGTTGAAAACGACCGAATTGCTGGAAAACTGTTTGATTCTCATCCTTCGGTAAGTGGTCGGTGCCATTGCCACTAGGGATGCCCGATACTTGATAGTTCATTCCGTTACCGATGCGCGATATTTTGAAAAAAAGCACCTCGATCCAATTTCAAACTACATGACGTCATTAATATGCTCAAACGAGCAATATAGCTGCCATTGGAACGTTGATTTTTCCCTTTAAGGCCAAGATTAACTTTAGCTTTAAAAAGTTTAGTTCTTTAGCGTTTAGAATTTCAGCTACTTTCTGTTGCTAACCTACAATATTTTTTGATCAGTTTATCTTTTATTATTAAATCGTTGCGTATCGAAAATTATGGCCGAAATTCCTATATCAATTTGGTATCGGATCGGCACCGATACCACCCTAGTATCGGACAAGTAGCAATACCAGCACTTGGTATCGGTAATCGGCTCTGATCCAATATAATCGGACATGTCTACCTACCCACATTTTGTTTTTGTGTTACTTACACAAACGTTCCCCCCACAGACCAATGATCCGATTGTGGACGACATTGGTAAGGGTTTGAATGAACCCCTTCTCTTTGATTTTTCCGTGGACAAACCAAAATCAGTTCAACTGAATGATTCTGGTCCCCAGATGTTTGATTCTCGTCCCTTGGTAAGTTGTTACTGCAATTGTGATAATAGCTTTTGTGGCATGTTTCTTAAAGGTTACGCTTTCGCAGAATGACCATCATAGTGTCGATGGTATTTATAAGGGTTCGGATAAAAATCTTCGAATTGATTTTGGTGAAAGCGAATTCAAATCAGTTCCACTCGATAATTCTGTTCTCCTGGTAAGCCATCGGCGCCTTTACTTTTGTTTTTGTAACACCTTGTCTAACATTTACTGTCTCTGCAGACTAATCAACCGATTGTCAAGAGCAGTGGCAGATGTATCAATGCATCCCCGCTTTTTGACTTAGATGGAAACGAACCAAATGACGTACAACAGGCTGATTCCGTTCTATTGGTAAGAGTCCATTTATTTGTTTTATAACTGCATTCTGCGGAGCAACGGACGAAAATTATTGTTTTTTTGAAAGAACTATCAGTTTTTGAAGAATAAAAATATGTTTTTTTAGAATAATTATAAAATATTTTAAGAGATGCGAAATCCTGATGTCATTTAATTGAAAAAATCTGACAGTTTAAATCACAATTCGCGTTAAAATAACCTCCTCAATATTTTTCGTGTTGAGAATTTACAATAAACAAAAATTTAACAATAAATAGCTGAAAAGGTATGTATAGGAGTGAGGAAGGAATAGAGTGATTTTCACTTTCTGCTCATGGGTAAAGTGTAGTACTTTGCCTTCAACAAAGTAAAATATGCGTCTTTATGAGTGTCTGACTGGTTAGCCAGCCTTTCTATTGATATAGAATAGACAGATACACGCAACAACAGTAATATTGATTTGTTAGACCAACCGAACTGTTGGAGAGACCAATGCCCAAGAAAGCATTGCATCTTTCTTCATGGCTTTTGTTGATAACGAGCCAGCGTTTGACCTCAAAGAATTGGTAAGTTGCCAAGTGTGTGTGTGTGTGTGTTTTAATTCGTTAGCGCAGCAGAAGCTAACGTTGGTTTGATTCGACAGAACAACGAAACCAACCAGGATTTTAATAAATCCCCTTCCCTGAATCTCATTGAAAATGCACCCGTGGCTGCGCAACCGATTAAGTCTGAAATATTGGTAAGTTCCTATCGAGTTAAGTAGAAACCACCCAGTTGCAATAACAGTTAAAACACTTGTTTGTATTCATAAACTGACCCACAATTTGTCCAGGGCGAAAGCCAAGCCAGCATTGCATCTGCCTTTATGGAATTGGGTATAAGCGAACCAGGACCTAAGCAGGCTTTAGACTCTGGCTTATTGGTTAGTTACATCGTGTGTGTGTTTTAATACCGCGATTTATACAACAGCAAATAACACTGGCTTTATTCCACAGACTAACCAAGCGATTCTTGGCAACGATGAACAAAGTTGCATTGAGTCCTTTCTCCTTGCCGTTATTCAAAACGTAACAACTGCTGCAGAAAATGTTGAAGTTGGCCTTTTGGTGAGTATAAATCAAGTCCGTGGTGAAAGATGGAAATTTTAACTACGGTAAATAACGTCGGTTTACAATAACAGAACGACAAACCGATTGTTGAGAAAACTGACCTGGATTCCAACGAATCCTTAAATTTGATGAAAACCCAACCGACAGCTGAACAACCGATTATTTTGGACACCCTGGTTTGTTTACATTTAGTTTTTGTAAAATTAAGGAAAATTGGACATCACTAACCAGCAATTGCTCAATTTGACAGACCACATCGCCGATTGGTGATAGCTGTGGCCTCAATTCAATCCCAATTTTGGAAGGAAAATCACCGATAACTAAAGATGTGATTGATTCCCACATGTTGGTAAGTATTTATCTAGTTTATTATACAGTTTTATTACGCCCCGGATTATCATACGCAAAATCGCGGTCCATTAGATGCACATTTTTACAAGGCACATTGTAAACCAGTGGCATGTCGTAATATATATCATGCTTTTTAAAGAATATTCGCTCCACTCGCGTAGCGAATGCATATAACTTGATCGCTGCATGGCCGAAAGTTTTTTGTTTGTTTCATCACTGACTCTTCAAACAAGACATTATGCGATTCAGAATAGTAAACATTTTAGATTTGACAGACTGACCAGCCGACCAAATTAGTGTTTAAAGCAATTATCAACTTTCCACTAAATCCTCTCTTAAATGTCAACCTTTTTAAACACCATTGGGTTGATTTATCAAATCAAGCAAGCGATGGTTAGCAGCAAATGCCCGGATTTTATTAAATTTGCCCTAAGCCTAAGTAACAACCAATCATTCCAACCAAATGATTCTGGCCCCATGCTAAGTGTTTATCTAGTTAAGGTTGAAAGTAAGGAATCACTTTAACAAAAAACAGCGGGAACACACAATGAAACCTAAAAAGCAACATAACTAAACCCGGAAAATCGATAAACCATAGTTTTAAGATCAACGACATAATACAGCCAAATACGCAGTGATATCCAGTACAGAATAAGATCGAAATTGTCTGAATAAGACCTAAATCTGCCGGAATATTCTGACTATTTAGGGCTTTCTCCGACGGATTTAGGACTTATTCCGATCTAAACGGTACTACGACCATTAGGTATTAGTCCTATTTCGGCCTTATTCGGAGTCCAAAACAGCATTGGTTTGATTTTGCAGACTGACCAACTAGCGGTTGAGAGCAGTAGCCGAGAGTCTAAACAATTCTCGCTGGAGAATCTGATTGGAAACCAATCAGAGACTGACCAACCGATTGAATCTGAAATCTTGGTAAGTTTACTTAGATTTGTGTTAAAATTAATAATAACATCAGTAAAACAAATTTGTTTATCTAAAAGATTGAACAACTGAATGTTGAAAGCAGCGATCAGAAGTCTTCGCTAAACGTGATTGAAAATCAACCAGTTACTGAACAAACGATTAACTTTGACAAATTGGTAGGTCACCTACGTTTTTTATTCTGCGCTTTAAAAATGCAAAAACACTTTGCAAATCGGTTTATCTAACAGATTACACGACCAAATGGTAAGAGCAGTGGCCAGGAGTCAGCTGTACTCTCTTCCCTTAATGTGACTGAAAACCAGCCTGCATCTGAGCAACCGAATGATTTTGACATCCTGGTAGGTTAACCTCGTTAGATGGATTGAGGTACCCAGTTGTGCAGTTGGTTTAAATCACGGATGGCAAAACATTTCTTACCAATGTGTAACTTTTTAGTGATTCAGATGCTTTGAATTTAAATGTACAAGACAAACTTTTAAACCCCTCTACCTTTAATCATTTAACATAAATACTTATACTTAGAGTAGTAGAACTTGTATGGGAGGGGATTTCACAAAAGACACACAAGATAACATCCTTCCTTTATTGGTATTTCTTATATCTTTGAGCCACTTAAATGTATTATATTAATCATAGACTAAGTTTCATAGAGACACAATCATAAAGATCTTCATGATTTTTGTTATTTATTAAAGGTATGCATTTTAATGTGTTATATCGTCGTAACATAAGTACGTTTTACAGCCCAACAATACGCTTGGAACAAGCAGTGGCAAGGAGTCCGTTCGAAGCTCTCTCAAGGATTTGAATAAAGGCGAACCATCAACCGAGGCGCTGTGTGATTCTGGCCTCATTGTAAGTGAATAACTCAACTGTATTTAACGACTGTTAAATCGTGTTATATGCACCAATATTTGGTGCAATGCCCGATTCTAAATTCGTGACCTTAAGATACTTCTAGAAAGACAATTTTTGCCCACCTTTACAAAAGTAGTGGGCAACAATACAGCCCGCGGACCGAATGTGGTCTGCCAATTTAAATCATTCGGCCGGCGACCTTTTTTGCAAACTGGGCAGAAGGCATTTCCTCATATTTTTTAAACAGTGATATATTTTAACTACACGTATAAATGCAAAAAAAAACTCCCGACGTCACATGGAAATTCTCTAAAGTGAAAATTATTCGTGGTATGAAACTGTCTTAAATGAAACTTTCTCCAACTTAATCCATATTCATCTTTTCGCAGTTGCATATCTTAAGATAGACATATAACAATACAAGAAAATGTGTTTTGAGTTCCACTGCACGGTATAAAACTTTTAAAAGCAACACAACCCACCTACACATATTCTTTTAACGAATGCGCACCAAGGCAGACAACAAGAAACGCCTGTTTGTTACTAACTGTCAAGCCCTAAATTATTAATAAATTCAAAGGCATGTAAGACTTAAAATAAATGTATGCGCAGTTGCGCACCTTTAAAACGCTTTTACTCAGCATTTATTTTCAACTTAGGCATCACTGTTTTTTGCAGGCCGGCCTTCAGATCGACGTTAATGGCGACAAGAGTCCCATTGCAGGCAACCTCGTCGATTTTGACCGAAACCCAGCCAATGACAACGCAGAGTCATCCTTGTTCGAACATGCTTTGAACGAAAATGCCGACGAAAAAAATACTGATTTTGGCGTTTGGGTAAATTCTTTGCTATTCCTTTCACTAATGAATCGCCAAGCTTAGCGCTACGTGTACAAAATTTGATATGAACAAATTATACTTGAGTAAAATTTAATTAACTGAGAATATGATAAATTGATTAAAGCGTTGTGCTTGACACTCTTTTTTATTTTTTACATTTGCTTTTTTAAAGGCCGAATTGTCGCCCGCCAGCCAAGAGACAAAGCCTGATGCCGAGATCGTTTCATCGGCTGGAAAACCGTCTGACCATTCTAAAGCGGTAAAACATATAATTTTTCAATTGAATTTATTTTTATTAAGATAATAGAGAATTAACTTTACAGCGTAAGTTATGCCCGCAGGCTGTAGTTTAATGACCCATGTGTTAGACCAGTGGTTCTTAAGCTTATCTTACCGCGAACCCCTCTTTTAGTTTTTGCTTCGCGTGGATTTGCAGAATCGACGTCACAAATTGACGTTAAAATATAAATAAACTACAAAAATCTGCTGATTTCGGTCTAAATAAGTGAAATGGAGTCCAAATACATTCAGTAATAAAACGTTTTATTTTTTTTTTAAACTTTTTTAAAAATTGATTACTACTTAAATATACACTAACATTTTAATAAGACCTTATTGAACCCCCTAAAACTAGTTCACGAACCCCCAAGGGGTCCATTGACCCCCGTTTAAGAACCCATGTGTTAGACCCTATCGCAAAATGGCGCCTCATTTGGCGATTTGGTGACCTCTCGTTAGCAATGGTTTTAAAAGCAACCCAGCAGTTAAGCAACTATCTCGCCTTGGGCTGTACAAAAATTGCGTTAGTAAATTTGCGTTACGTATTATAAGCGATCTAAGAAATATATGTCTAATAGCTACATAAGAAAATGGCGCGGCGTCGCCGATAGCTACCATACACGACTGTCAAAACGACAAGCACGCTGGCAGGGCAAAGCGACTAATAAAAATTCACTTTATTAAATTGCTATTTAATATAAAATGGAGTGTCCAAGTAGGATTATTTTCGTACTCACAAATATTCGAAAATAGCTTGCGTCTATTGAAGGGCCAAAATTCTACACCAATCTGTAGGCTATTTTTAGTTTAATATGGCGCTGGTTTTGCTCATGTGTGCGTTTGTACAAGGATATAGTTTTATTCTACAGGATAACGCAGAATCGGATCATTGCGAAAAGTTCGACGGGCCCTTGACTGCCCACGATTTGACTGCCCACGATTTGACTGAGAGACTACAATTGATTGAGACATCGAATGCTGGTCATTCGGTAGGTTCCTAGCGCTTTTAAACCTTGTGTATGGGGTTTGACAATTTTTTATCTCAATGTGAGTTCTTAATTCATAGGACGAGCAGCAAAAGGATGAGACAGTTGCGAAAATTCCTTTGGAGGATTTGGAAGCTGTTGATCAATCGCCTTCTAGACAGCTTCTTGATTCCTCGCTCGCGGTAAAATATTTAAAATAATTGCCCCTGGTGGATAGACGGCCTTAACCAGTGGTTCTCATAGTTTTTTTTTATATTCCGCCCTTACAAGCGCAAACACTGCCGATTTCTCCTCAGAAAAAACACGAACTATATCTAACCTTATTAGAACAGGCAAAACTGCGCCAAAAGCCTAGACTTGTTACAAAATTTAGAAGCGCTAGTCGTCTTAAAATTGAGTTTGTTCAAACGTATAACGTAGGTATTACTTTTATACCTGTAAAAAGCCTGCATTTCGGTGTATATTTTTTAAATGGCTGTAACAACTGCGAAGAAACAATAAACCTATATTACGGATCTAAAAGACTCTTTACAATGCCGATGTTGTTGTTGTTTCATCCATTTTTATCCCCCACCTCCTCACTTGAACAAATTTCCTTCGGAAAATAAAAAATTTCCCCATTAGAGAGCCAAGTGTTTCCCTTTAAGACCCAGTGGACCAACCGACATCAGGCAACCTATAATGCATCGTTGATGAAATAATAATATTATTAATTTCGGGATCTAAGCCTGCTCGGACATTTCTAGTTGTTGGTCTTTTTTCCATATCGCAAGATCCAAGCAAAACCACAAAGGTTGTTAAAAAGAAAAGAACAACTTTATTCAACAAAAGCAGAATACTATATAATTACGTAAATAGCATCGTCAGTTCTGCTAAGATTTTTATTCAAATAGAAGCTATTTGTTGTCTTGGATCTTTTTTACAACCTTTGTGGCTTTGTTTGGATAAGGCATTGTACTAATGCAATATTACTTATAACTCTGCTGATCTTCGCAGAACAACGTGGAAAACCCGGAAGGCATGAGCCATGAGGAAATGGTCGAATATTACGTGAGTCTGGTTCAAGGCCAGAACGACCAACCACAAGCCTCTGGCGCACAGAAAAGTCAGCAGAAAGTGTCACACTTTCAACCTGATGTGTCCTTGCCCTTTGATTCATTTCCAGAGGAACGATTTCTTGGATCTCGTGAAGGCGGTAATTCGCCAGTTGTTCGCCAGATTGGGGAACAACAGTCCTACGATTTTCCAGTGGAGCGGGACAACGAACGAGTCCAAGACACGTCGGAATTTCGAAAAGAGGAGAAACCGCCTAGGAAAAAAATTCGGCCCAAAAAGCTCATGGTAACCTTTGGTTAACAATTTTAAGTGAGATGTTCGTTTTTTTGTTTACGTTGTATACTGATTTTATCAGCATGCGTGTTGTTTTATATTTGTTCTTGTTCATTAATTGACACTAAAACCTACTTTAAGGTTTGTGGCGTGGGTTTGTAGGCTATAGCGCACATTTTACATAAATAGGCATTTTGCACGGGTCAGTTAACTGTAGATGTATATCATCACATCTAAATTACAACAGCACTATAGTTTGTTTCGGCTTGAACCTAATGTGTACTTTATTGCAAAGAAAAAGCGTTTGACTTATAGGTATATGCCTAAAGTAATTAGTCATTTGGGTAATCAAAGATAAAAACAAACTTCGCCACCATGAAAACACCAAGGAGGCCAATATAATATGTAAAGTGTACCCTGTTGTAAGTGCAACACCAACAAAATTGGGAACTTTTAATGAAATTTACAAGCTATATCGTTCCAGTATATAAACTGTCGCAATCAGGCATAATAATATTAATCAAAAACAGCTCCTATGGTAATTGTGTTGTAATTGTTACCAAACGTTTCGGCAACCCCAGCTTCGTCAGGGTGAATTTCATCACGGTGATGTTTGGCGTCATTCACCCTGAATAAGGCGATTTGAATAGGTTGCCGAAACGTTGGGTAACAATTACAACAACCTGAGCAGCTGTTTTTTAATATTCTATCGTTGGTAATGTTCACTCGCTGTATAGCAACCACTTTGCTCTCTTGAAATTTAGGCGTTTCATTGTAAATCGTTGCTCGCAGGCCAAACTGCAAACCACGATGAGCACCTTGCAATCCAACCGTGATGTGCCGAGCACCAATTGCGCGCAGGCGTTTCTGGGAAGCAACCCGTCCTTTTCGCCCTTCATTTGCGTGTCAGCAAAGCAGTTTTCCAGCAGAGCGCCCGTTGTAAGTGTAAACCTATTGCGAGTTCGTTTAATAAGGTGTGTTTCTGCATAGTATAACAAGTGCGGGCCGCGAACTATAAAGTTTGTACAGATCAATGCACTTTATCCAAGAAGTTTTGACAGTTTCTTTAGTATTAACAGCTTTGTTCCTATTGACAGTTTGTATGGTGTGTTTCTACATTATAGTAGAACAAGTGCGGACCACAAATTATAAAGTTGTACAGATCAATGCACTCAATCAAAGATAATAAGTTCGTATAATTTAATTAGGGCGTTGCGTTTGCTTTTTTAGGAATAATGACTGCGTTTTTTAGCGGTAGATTCAGAGATAACCATATCAGTCCACTCGTATTATTTAATATACGATGATCGAAATTTTTCGATAATCTTCCTAAACCTAACGTTGTACAGCAACTCTTTCGAAAAGTAATTACCGCAGAGTATTTATTAGCCTGACTTATAGCGCCAGTTTTCTCTAGTTCAGTTACTCCACTGGCGCCCTTGTTATTTTGCCTTATGTCAGCTTTATTTAAACCGAAATTAATATGAACATCACCTCCTAACCAAAACTGGCAGTATGACAAAACATTTTACTCTTAGTCTGACTGAGCCCCATTTCTGTTTCTTGAACGCTACAATCGCTTTTGTTAAATACTTTGTTGCGGCGCATTTAGGTCAAGTACAAAGTTCCAGCCGACAAACTGGAAAAATTGTCGAGCAAAAAGAAGCTGGTTTCCAACAGGGGGGACGTCCCAATGGAGCTTGCCTCGACGAAATGTTTCTCAGTCAAAAAGCCAATGGTAAGTGTGCTTTGATCGCTATTCGCTATTTGTCTTTTTTGATTGCCATAGGTCTCAATACGCATTTCGACAAGTGTAAATGTATGCCTTGTGAATCTTTACAACAGTTAAAGAAAACGAAATTGAAAATAATTATGCAAATGAATTCTCAGCAACCTAATGCGCTCTTTACCTTTTTAGATGCCATCGATTTTTGGAAGCAAGAAAAAAGTTAATGTTCCAGAAAAGGTAAAAATAAGACATACTTATTGACAGCCATTCAATGTCGAAAAAAACCAAACTTGGTTTTTATTTAGAAATAATTGGCTTGCGTAAAATCATTTATTTGTTTGCAGGTCACCATTCCTGAACCAGTTTTACCTAAAACGAAAAACGCTATCAAACCGACTAAAAAGCCTTCTGTGAGTCTGTTGGAATTTTTGTTTTCAAACATGGTGCTTTTGCAGTTAAAAACAATTTCTGGTTACGTTTAATTGATGCATGCTTTTCTACATTTGTTAAACCCGCGGTTTGTAGACATAATACGTATCTTGAGAAATGCAAGGCTACGTTGATTGACAAGTGCTCCTAATTTGGTGTGATGCATTTTTAGAATATTTAGTTTTCGTGCTTTTTTAATGTTGGAGTTGAATGCTAGGTTTTTGACGCGTTTTAAAAGGGGTGAAAATATTGTTTCCTAAAACGATTTTGTTATGTTTTTTTAAGCGTCCGTGGAATTTTGGAATTAACAAAAAAGTTGACCCAAAGCTATCAGTTAAGGTAAGAGGATTTTGTAAAAGCGATTTAGGCCGTCACATATAAATGAACGTTAGACAAAGAGTTAAGAGCAATGCTGAAAAACTTGAATTTATTTTTATTTAGCTGACCAAAGTACAAGCAACAGATTTGAAAGAGGAAAAAATCGAGTCTCCAAGAAAGTCTTCGGCTGCCAAAAAAGCACTGGTAAACGCTGAAGAATATTTACGAAAATTCTATTGTCGTCGAAGTTTTACTTAGAGCAAGTTACGATGACGAATACATTGAACTTTTTTTTTGTTATGTGTTGATGAATGTTTCCATTTTTGACTAGACTTATTTTTAAAAAAGTTAAAAGAAGTGTTTTTTTTTTCATTTTTACGTTACAGTGCGCTTCTACAAAAAAGGAAAGAGGCAATTGTCAAAGATTTTGTATTATTGCTTTGTAGAAACTTTTTATGTGTTGTTTGTGCTTTAATAGATCCCCTGGAATGGAGGGAATTCGAGTAAAGAAGTGAAGCCTCCTCGCATCACAAAGGTAATTAATTTAGTGCCTGAAAACAACCTACTTCGTTCTCTTCTTACTTGTAAATAACAACGCAGAAAAAAGTACTTTACGGTTGCTGCACGTGAGGAAAGGAGATACGATGTGTATCAAAGGATCTTTAAATACGTTAAAAGTATATCTTTTAAAAAATAAGGGTTGATGCTTTTCAGCTACATTCAGTACGTTTTTTCAAAACATTCAGTACGTTTCAGCTGTAATTTTCAAAACGTGTTTTGACACCTTCTCGCACTAATGCAGTAGCTCAAAAAACATTCACTTAAATTTGTGTTCTATTAAAGTAAAGGAAGTTAAAATTGTAGTGTTTTTAAGTTAACTGTTGTGGATTTGGAGCTTCTCACATTCTATGCAACTTGGCTTTATTTTCCAAATGTGTTTTGACGCTTTCTTGCACTAATGCAATGGATTATATGCGACTAAGAAATTCACCACAAATTCAACATGTTTCTTTTGCAAACAGACAAAAGTGCAAGTCCTTAAATTGAAAGAAAAGAAACTGGAATCGCCCAAAAAGTCACTAAATACTAAAATAGCAAAGGTAAAATAAAGCAACACATTTTACATTGTCTCAGTAGTATTTTGGTTTTGAATTTGCCCTTAGGTAATTTGACTACACAGTGCAAAGTCATACTGCTATAAACGTTTTGCAAAATGTATATTATATTTTTTAAGATTCCGCAGAAAAGTGACAATGAGGTGAAAGAAGTAGCATCACCTTGCATTACAAAGGTAAATCCAGTTGGATTAATGTGTTGTACCTTGGCTAGCAAAATGTAATTTGAAAACGCATGTAACTTGGGCATTTCTTTAGAAGCCTGTTGAAAAAGATGTGAGTTGACATTACAGCATATAACAATATTTTATTTTCCTCAGGTTATCGGGTACATTTGTACGTTTCAGTAATCACGCGTTTTTTGTTTAGGCGTATACCTTATGTGAACATTTATATATATATATTTCTAAAGATTTATTTATTCAATGTAGTTCGTTGCAAACTATCGCGAGGGTAGTTTTTTATGTTTCACTTTTATTGTAGGCAAAACCTCAAAACGACCGCTCTGCCTTCGAATATACCTTCAAGCCCGGTGGCACTTTTTGGTCCCAAAATGAAGTGGTCTCGGCCGGCAAAAAGGCTTTTGTGAGTCTACGTTTTGTTTAAATGACAGTTGATAGCTTTCAGTTGTATACAAGTAAATTGCGAATATGATGAACCTTTTTATATAACAAAAATACTCCATTGTTGCTGTAAATGTTTTTAGTGTTTTGAAGCAACAAACAAACGTTTATCAGATTGAAATGACAACAATAACTTTGATTTTACAGTTTTTAAAGTCACGTTTTTTTATTCGTGCTTTACAAGGGACGATTGCGATAAATCATTTTTTTCCCAGTCTGGCACCAAATTAGGTTTCTTTAATATAAAAAATACTTTGTCAGTAAATTCATATCCAAGATTACACGCGAAACACACGACATTATGCAGTTTGGCAACGTATACGACGTCTATTTTTCCTAGCTAACGAAGCCACCATGACCGAATTATCACGACAAAACGAATCAGCACTTTAACAAAATCATAATGCGGCGAATTTTAGACACCGCCACCTTAAAACAATAATAACTTACCCTTCAAATCGAAACGGGAATATTTGTTTTTCGTCCATTCAGGCCAACTCGCGAAGGTTGCCGGAACCCCCCGCGCCAACCAACAAAACTAAAGACGAAGTTCTGGCGGAAATTACTCGAGCCGCCGAATTGAAAGTACAGTCTTGGCTGGAGGCAACCAAGTCGGCCATCGAGACTGGAAAAGCGGACGCGGAAATGCGTTTCAGTCTGACTCAAGACGCTCCCGGAAACTCGGGGCTCGTTCAGGACAAAATCAACAACGAAAATAATTTACCCAACGGCGCTGAAAATTACTTTCAAAGGGCTGGCAACTCGAAGGAGTTTGACCTGATTTGCAGCGAAATGATTTTAAATCCTGTTAAGCAAACAGCAGACCACGGAGTTCAGGAAGCTCTATTATCTTTGCCAGTTGCAGATAACAAAGTTACCGAACCTAAAAGTCGCAAATTGAAGCCGCGTGTTGCCGCCCTTGCTTCTGGTGAAGACAAAACGTCATCCACTAATGATGAGGACATGTCGAAAGATGCTGGCGATAGTGAAAAGCTGGCATCTGTAGAGGAGCCAAGTCAAGTGGCCTTGCCTCCGTCGGACGCAGTACTTGAGAAAAAATCTCCCACCTGCGAATTTGATGAGACTAAGCTCCGCTCTTCGAAAAGCCTTCCACAAACCCACGCGTCACCAAATCTTTGCGATGAGAAACAAGGCAAGGCGCCTTCGAAATCCAAACTTAACCCCAAAAGAGCTTTGGTGAATGAGCTTAAAGCAGAAGCTGCAGTGGCCCAAGAAAATGGCGAATCAGAGCTTAGCAGCGACGCATCGGATTCGGAAAGCGCAAGCAGCAGTGATAGCGCACCAGGCCATGACGTTGCATTGCCCAAGCAAGTCGCCAATGACCCAACGACAAAGAGTCGAGGTTCTCTTGGCGCTAAAAACACTGCAAAGGGAAAGAACGACGTCAATTCAGCTGCCGTCAAGCCGAAAATCAGCGAGGAAGGTCAATCTTGTGGCGACCCCGGAACAGCCGGACAGAAGCCTATAGTCAAAAAATCAGCCGTAAGTTGGTTTGGTCTCTCAATTATGCAGTTTCGTTTATAACCAGTATGCAGGATTTTAAGCAGAATGTAGACAAGCATTGGACGTGCCAAGGCAATTTTTTTATCAGAATGTGTGTTTAAATAGGTCTTTGTATTTTAGTCCGCTGAAAAAATAATTTGTGCTTTGTTGTTACATCATGTTTATTGTTTTTATTATTCACAGAATTCGCTGACTTTGCCAAAAAAGAAAAAACGCAAGACCCCATTTTGGCGAAAGGTAATTGAGATTCCATAAAATATAGTTGCCAAGCTCGATTTGTTTGAAAGCAACATTTTTTTATTGGAAAAGCACACTTTATTTTGTTAACTCAGGCTATATACGATATTAAAATAGTAATTTGACTGCGGTTTATTTACCTAACGCTGCGTTGTGTTGAATAGCCTTTTATTTGTCTTTATAGTCCAAGCTGCTTAACCTTAACGAGGACAACAAAAAAACGGAAAAGCCTAAGAAAAAGGTAATTTTAAATATATCTATATTTATTTGTTTAATGTTTTTATATTTGTTCGTGTAACTGAGTCGTTGTATGAATGGCGTTTGGATCATCACTAGGGATTTTTCTTTCTTACTATTTGCCTACAATTTTTCAAACCCAATAAGTTCGAACCATAATTGCTATGTTCACTTTATTTTAACAGCTACCGTGGAACTTCGGAATCAATAAGAAAGTTGACAAGCTGCTTGCAGAAAGGGTGAGAACTTGAGATAATGCTAAAGTTTATATCTTAAAGCTATCCAAGAATACCGTCCAGCGAGAATTTAGCTTCAAATTCTCGGTGGTGTGAGTTTATTTTCCTAATTTTAGTGCAAATAAAACATGTTGTCATAAACGAACAAACCGAAAATTGGCACGTCACTAATTGAACGAAGGCGCAAAGGAATAGCGTTAACGGCAATACTACTTTTCGTTAGTGGTACACCAATTCAAAGAGTTGAAGGTGTAAACCTTTTATCTTGCGCCCTTATCATGTGACCACACTGTTTGAATTCTTATTTTATCCGATATTGTGTGTAATAAAATAAATACTTTCCTATCTACTAGTACAGGGGTCGGCAACCTTTTTTGCACTGGGACCGGTTTAAAACTAAAATTTTGTCGCGGACCGGCCTTCAGAAAACAACAAATGTTCAGGAAAGAAAAAATAATTACAACTTTCAATACGAACTTTATGCTTGTTTTGCCGCAAAGAGATGCTCCCATCTAAGAATTATTGAACTTACTGAAACCCGCGAGCGGCATCAGGCCAATCAAACAATTTAGTTTAACCCAGCCCGCGGCTCATTTCAATAAAACTTTTAGGCTTTTACGTTTTTTCTTAAATTACACTGGTGTAACATAATTACCAATTCCTATATTCTTACCAGCTTCTCAAAATAAGGATATTTAAGTTCGTTTTTCAACAAAATTTTAATCTTACAACCCTGCTACGGACCGGCGCTTACCGACCACGGTACTAGTAGACTTTAATTTAAAAAAAATTCGAACAGATTAAAGTTTTACCGAATCCTGACGCGGACGACGTCGAATCGCCGAGAAATACATCTTCTGCCAAGGTTTGTGTTTTATCAATAATTTAAGATAGTAAACCTCCATTTAATTACCGAATCAAGTCTCTAATTTATAATTTTCTTATTAGTGTGATATCATGTCAGTATAATAAAATACTAATGTAATTAAACTAAAAATTTATCTTAACAAATAAAATCCAGTTTTATCGGTTGGTCATTGGTTACAAAATTACTTTCCGCGACATATTTCCTTGTTAAAGATAAGGTAGCCTCTAGTTAAAATGTCATCAAATGCGATTTAAAACTAAATTTTAATAACATTGTAAACAGTAGGACAGTTTTTTAAGGCTCACTACAGATTTTACTGCAGAATTATTTTTATTTCATTTATTTAACGTTACTTAAGTAGTAAAGTTTGGCGAAAATTGTTTTATATCCGCCCCGCGATAGACAGGGCGTGCAGCGATTTGGTTCTTTGTGAAAGGTTTGGTGGCCCCTTGGTTAGTATATGTTAAGATAAATTCGGTTTTTATAAATATATTTTTATCAATTTTGTTGTCGCGTTCATTAGATCCCCTGGAAGTATGGAAAAGCAGATAAAGCTGAGTCTCCTCGCCTGGCAAAGGTAATTTTAATTTTTGTAATTTAACGTTTAAATAACTATACCGAGTCTAAGGTTTACTGATTTGTTTTTCGCGACATTAATTGCAGTTTCTCAAAAACGTAAATCCAAATTAAAACGCAATTGGCTATTGTTTTATTTAGTTCACCTATTTTTGGAATTAACGTAGAACGTGGTATGTAGTGGTATATTGCTATAACGTCAAACAAGTCGTATTTTTTTGCTTTAAACCATTGTGATTTGAATTAATTTTAAAAAAATCCTTGAAAAAATTAAAGTTCATGGACCTGCACTCAATTAATAATACGACAATGAAATCAGACGCCACTAAAGTTTGTATCTTATAAAGCAGTGGTTCTTAACCTTTTTTTGCCGCGCCTTTTTGGTAATTGCCCTGTGCAATTGCATTACGCCCTCCTTAGATGGTAAATTATTATCATATTTCAAGAAATTCGGTATTTTTCGAATAATAGTACAAGCACCTGCGACAAAGTGTAAATAAGTCTTATATTAGCAGGAATATAAGATTTTGACATATACTCGGCATTTTTTAAGTGCGACCTCATTTAATGTTGGTGTGCAAAATGTTGCACTTATGTGGGTAGGAATTGGCGGTAAAATTATAAATCTCGGGAAGAACGTAGTTTTCTAAACAATTGAAAATCTATTTGTACAATGTTCTTAATTGCAAGACTAACTACATTTATGAGTTTGATACCATACTTTTGTTTGTTGGAACTCAAAAATCAATTCTTGTATTGTTGTCAAAATTAGTTTTGTTAAACCATCCAACTCTCCGTTTGACGTAATTAGGAGAAACTGCTGTAGTTTAAAACTTAAACTTTTTTACCTTATAGACAAATTCGTCGAGTAAGGCGAAAAATGGCGGTGATGCAAAATCGTCAAACGTCAAACCGGAAAATTCCAATTTGAACTTGGAGGTCACGGCAATGGACGCCGAACGTCGCTCAAACGACCCAAAAAGCGAAGACAACAAAAGTGTCTGCTCGGATGTCGACATAGACGACGTGCAATCTGAGATGTCCTTTGCGGAATACGCGATGCTGCCACGTTTTAACGTACTGGGAGCCATAAGCGGACTCCAAGCCGAAACCAGCAAGCACTGCAAACAGTCGTGGAGCAACGCGCTGCCGAAGCCTGCTTACTTGTACATGCCTGTGCTTGGTTTGGCGCAACCAATGAACTTATCGGACGCTGAATCAAACATTGAATATCCAGTTAAAGAAGCTTCGGCGAAAGCTGAGGACTCAAAGGATGCTGAAACCGACTGTGACTTGGAGTCGCTGTTGCAGTCTGATCACTGCAACTCAGACGGAAACTTGGCTGAAATGGAATCGGAAACGTGCGATTTTGGACAGAAGCCGGCCAGAAAACGTCGCTCCGTTTTGAAGCGTGCGACCAAATTGAGGAGACGCGCACCGGACTCGGATGAAGACACATCCGATTTTGCCGAAGAGCTTGAATCGTCTAAATCTCTTCACCTTAGAAACAAACTAAACTGCGAAAGCGAAACAAAGCGGTCGGCAGATGAACCAACGCACAACACAGAGGAAAAAGCTGAACTGCACTTGGAACTGAGTAGCGAAGAAACAGATTTGGAATCCGAATGCTGTGATCCAACCCCGAATGGGGAAAAACCTAGCTCGATTGAAGCCAAAAATGACATATTTAAAGTGAAATCCATCAGTAACCTACCCTTATTGAAGGCTGGGCTCTCTGAACAAGATAGTTCCACTTCCTTCGAGTCGAACCCGGAATCCAGGCAAAGCGCCCGGCCCTCTTGCGAATCGTCGAGCCTCAAAGAAATCACGACGAACCTCAAACAGCGCATGCGTAATGACGTCATCAGGGTGGCCGCCGTTCCTGTCCACCGGTCGACCAAACGCATCACCAGCACCAGCACACAAACCGTAAGCTGGAACGTCGACCTTCGCCTTCTTTATTTGCGTTACACCCACGTACAGTTTTATATAGGGACGTTTGATACTTGTCATGTTGATCCGATACCCGATATTTTACACCAAAAGTAGTAAAATACATGAAATTGAAGTCAAACGTTAATAGTTTTCTGCATTAGGCCAAAATTTGCTGTGTTAAGACATCCAACTGCAGTTTTATGTATTGCTTTACGTAAAGCTAACCAACTTTAGCATATACTAACATGTTTGCAAGCAGTATTATATCTTGCCTGTTAAGTTATTTATTTTCACAAGTATAGAAAAAACGTTTTTACACTTAGACATAAAAGAACCACAAATTTGTGACAATATGCGCGTTTAATTGCTTTTTTCTTTTTTAGACTTCGCTGAAGTTTGGCCGCGGAAAAGTCTTTGACCCATCACCTTCAAGAAAGGTAACGACCTTAAGTATAAAGTGTTGCGTTGCTGCACTGAATATGTGAATAATAGAAATCACCTTGACCCTTGCAAGATAAATGTCGACCTTAATTCCTGATCAGTAACAGCAAAATAATCTAGCAAAGCTAGCAATTCAGGTCAGACACATTAACCAGATCTTAAAAAGATATATATATATTTCGCCAACTAAGGCATCGTCAGTATATCTGAATAAACGCAACAGTATAACAATGAGTCAGAAAACATTAAAGTTTAAATAAAAACGGTGTTTGTGCCGTTATTTTGCGTTGCCGCGTTTCTCTCGACCCGTTCTTATTGCTTCTGTACAGGGGTTGTACAACTTGGATGCCATTACTATTTAACAGCTTTTATATTTTAGTTATTTTACTTTGTTTTATTTAAACTTTAATGTTTTCTGACTCATTCTTATACTGTTGCGTTTGTTTTTATTCAGATATACTGACGATGCCTTAGTTGGCGAAATATATATATATCTTTTTAAGATCTGGTTAATGTGTCTGACCTGAATTGCTAGCTTGGCTAGATTATTTTGCTGTGTTGCGTTGCTGTCAGCATATCTCGTTGTTTTCTAATTTCTAGTTCAATTTGCACAACGGATGGCAATTTTTTGAGGTAACACAGACTATCTTCAAGGTTAATTTATTTACAGGTTAAACCGCCTGATCTGATTGAGTCCGAAAACGAAAACACGGAAAACCCCAGCCGAAAGCAAACTGTAAGTTATTTGTTTTTATTTGCTTTCAAACACCATTATATAAACATTTTGTCTTAGGTTGTGAGAAATGTTTCAAATACGTTGTATGTGTATTGTGATGCACAATTTAGCTTATTATAAATTGGGTTCAGTGTTTGTATGTACATTGTACAAGAATTGCGCAACAACTTCTCTGATTTGAATGTTTTATTTGTTTTCATAAAGATTGAGATCCCCATGTGTGGGACATATACATAATATGTGATCTACTAAAGTTGTTATTAAGCTTTTTAGTGTCATTACCACTAAGAAATTAGTACTATTTTGTTTATTATTTGGTACTATTTTGTCATTTATAAACTGAATCACACCTTTTAGAATAATTGCAATCACATCTTTTCGAATAATTCGGTTCCTATCGTTGTAACTCAGTGTTCATTATTTATAAGTATTCAATTCTGTCGTCGATCATATCATTGTTCATATGGCTTTGATCAAAGTCACTTTTTAGTTCACATTTTTATTTTTTGTTCATTCCTTTTTTGTGTGTTTCAACAGTTTCCCTTGAAGCACGGAAAAGTGATTAAAGTGGCTTCTTCACTACCTGTGATGGTAAATTTTAAACAAATATTTTTCCATAAATTTAGAAATGGCGCACCACGACGCTATATGTATAACCTATTTAAGTTTCAGTGAAAGTGACACTTAGGTAACAATAACCATCAGCCAAAGTAATGGGTATCTTGAAACACCCCTTTGGTTGTAGTGTATATAAGATCCAATCGTTTCATTGATAATCTCAGTTAACAATTGTATTTTTTCTTGTGGAAGAGACATGCCGTACTGCTTTAGTTATTCGATTAAATTTCTCATATTGGTTAGGTATAGGTAAAATCAAAGAACGTATTTTTTTCTTCAACAAGCTTTTAACAAACAATATGCAATTTACTGTACGCCAGTCAATGCAAATGCCTGCGTTAAGTTTATACAAAAGGTTAACACATCCATAAGGTCCTTTCGGGTATTGTAAAGCTTAAACAGTGCGCTTAGCAGCCAAAACAAACATAAATTACAACTATATAAGAATCGTTTATGCCTCTCGACAAGCACGTATGCCATTTTAAGTCCAAAATCAAAGATGGCGCAGGTAAATATAACCCCTTGTTATCGTTTTTGTTTTCAGACAAAGTCTCCGAAAAAATTAAACGCGTCTAGTCAGTCTGCAAAAGGTAGATACACAGAAGGCAACGAGTGGCAATCTGGAGATCCCAAAGAAACGCACGCTTCTGTTGGCAGAAGTAGCTCGTCGTACGATGCAGCTGAGATTAAGTTGGTCGAATCGGTAGACAACCTGATTCTGGAGAAAGAAGCTGAGTTGTCACGGTCCGCTGAGTATGCGTCTAACGTCACATGTGACGTGGTAGAAGCGGGACCTTCCGTCGAAGGCAGAAAGGAGCAATCTCCCATCGGCAAAGAGTGCCTTTCGGTTGTCGAAATTTTAGTTGAACAGGCTGCGACCCAATTGAGTTCGGAATCTATTTCGCAAGTGAAAACCCCTTCTGGCCACGATGGCGTTTTGAATGTTGGAGCTGACGAGGTCCAACCACGAGATAAACCGCTTCGCGAGGATGCTTCGCTTTTGGTCGGAGATCCACAACCGGTCGAGTCCGATGTGGCTGAACTGAACTCGGAACCTGATGGCGAGACCCTTTTCAGCATTGATGGGTTCTCGCAAGTCGGAGTTGAAAGGGTCATGCCAAACGACGGTCCAGTTCATGAAGCGTCGCAACTGGATTCGAACCTGTTCGTACCTAACACAAACGAAGTGAACTCGGATTCCGCTTTTAACGGGGAGACCTTATACGACATTGATGGCTTCAACGAAGTCGGAGCCGATTTGGTTGAACCTCAAAGTGAACCGGTTCATGAAGTTTCGCAGTTGGTTAAGGATCCGGAGTTAGCTGAAACGAATGCAGCCGAATCGAATTTGGAGTCCGGCTTAGAAGTGAAAGCCACGCACGGCATTGATGGCACTTCGAGTGTTGGAGTCGATGTGGTCGGAATCCGAGCCCACCCGGTTCGAGAAAGTTCGCAGACGGACTTGAAGCTAACTGCACCGAAGCGCGCCCAACTGAAGTCGAGATTAATCTCGCATGGGGAGAATCTACTCAGCCTTGATGACGATTCTAATGCCGGAGTCGAAGGGGTTCATCTGCCAGTGGATACGACTCAAGGCAAATTGCAGTCGGTTGACGAAGCCAAGTCTTCCGAAACCAGTTCAACTGAACCGATATCCGAACACAACTCAAACGTCACAGCTCCTGTTAGTAACTACGTCACAGCTCCTGCTAGTAACGACTTCACAGTTCCTGCAAGTAGCGACGTCACAGATCCTGCAGGTAACGACGTCACAGCTCCTGCTAGTAAGGACGTCACTGCTCCTGCAAGTAACGACGCCACAGTTCCTGCTAGTAACTACGTCACAGCTCCTGCTAGTAACGACTTCACAGTTCCTGCAAGTAGCGACGTCACAGATCCTGCAGGTAACGACGTCACAGCTCCTGCTAGTAACGACGTCACTGCTCCTGCAAGTAACGACGCCACAGTTCCTGCTAGTAACTACGTCACAGCTTCTGCTAGTAACGACTTCACAGTTCCTGCAAGTAGCGACGTCACAGATCCCGCAGGTAACGACGTCACACCTCCTGCTATTAACGACGTCACTGCTCCTGCAAGTAACGACGCCACAGTTCCTGCTAGTAACGACGTCACAGTTCCTGCAAGTAACGACGTCACAGCTCCTGCTAGTAACGACGCCACAGCTCCTGCTAGTAACGACGTCACAGCTCCTGCAAGTAACGACGTCACAGCTCCTGCAAGTAACGACGTCACAGATCCTGTAAGTAACGACGTCACAGCTCCTGCAAGTAACGACGTCACAGCTCCTGCAAGTAACGACGCCACAGTTCCTGCAAGTAACGACGTCACAGCTTCTACAAGTAACGACGTCACAGCTCCTGCAATTAACGGCGTCTCAGCTCCTGCAAGTAACGACGCCACAGTTCCTGCTAGTAACGACGTCACCGATCCTGCTAGCAACGACGTCTCAGCTCCTGCTAGTAACGACGTCACAGTTCCTGCAAGCAACGACGTCACAGATCCTGCAAGTAACGACGTCACAGTCCCTGCAAGTAACGACGTCACAACTCCTGCTAGTAACGACGTCACAGCTCATGCAAGTAACGACGTCACAGCTCCTGCTACTAACGACGTCACAGCTCCTGCAAGTAACGACGCCACAGCTTCTGCTAGTAACGACGTCACGGCTCCTGCAAGTAACGACGCCACAGCTTCTGCTAGTAACGACGTCACAACTCCTGCCAGTAACGACGTCACAGCTCCTGCAAGTAACGACGCCACAGCTCCTGCTAGTAACGACTTCACAGCTCCTGCTGATAACGGCGTCACAGCTCCTGCAAGTAACGACGCCACAGCTCCTGATAGAAACGACTTCACAGCTCCTGCAAGTAACGACTTCACAGCTCCTGCTAGTAACGACGCTACAGCTCCTGCTAGTAACGACGTCACAGCTCCTGCAAGTAACGACGTCACAGTTCCTGAAAGTAACGACGTCACGGCTCCTGCAAGTAACGACGTCACAGCCCCTGCTGATAACGACGTCACAGTTCCTCCTAGTAACGACGCTACCTGTTGCCTCACGGCGAATACCGCTCACTCATCAGAGGCAAATTCAGCAGCTATCGGCCTTTCGCAAGAGATGACAAACCCACACCCAGCGGCTGGTTCTAACAGCGACCAATCGCTCCAAGAATCAGAGCTGCCAATCCACAATTCAGCCGAATTCGACGAATTTTCGTGCGGCGAAGCGACAGCCGATAACGCAGAATCTATGGGGTTATCGGTAAGCTGCTGCACTTTTTAAACTTTCAAACGATTTGGTGAAATGCTTACTTAAGGGCCAGTTTATATCTATATGTCAGCTATTAGTTCGGTTCAAGTAGTGTTTTTTAGCAGCTATATGCCAGGGTTGTTGTTTTATTTTAAGAAGCTGTGTAAGCAATTTTCCAGCGAAGTGCTTACTTTTGGCTGAACATATATGTTAACTTTTGTTGCAGTAAAATTTTCCCGACTCTTATAAGTAATGTCTGTCACACAAACCAACTTTAGTTTTCAGGGCTTTTAAACCTCGTGCAGCTTTTTTATGTTAAATAACTATAAATTTGTTCGCAGGACCAAACCGATTTTTTCGACAAACGGAAGAATATCGATGCTGCTTTTAAAAGATTAAACGTAAGTGCATGAATATTAGCGTAACAGTAAATATATGTTGCACGCAAAGCCGCAGCGACCATTAGCACAATAATCTTGCTGTTAAGAAAATCGACAATAAGTTGATTTGATTCAATTTAAATAACGTAAAATATATGTTAAGAAATCTGATTACGGCGTTTTTTTTCAGATGTCCAACTTGTTCAAACAGGTAAGCGAGCAGTTGTTTATTTGCTAATTTGTTTACCATTACTTAACTGCACAACTCAAGACTTTAGGGAACGGCATTACGTTACGTAAAAACATATGCATAACACGTTATCCAGGGTAATTAAAAACAAAGGCAGTGAATTCTTCTCATGATAGAACAGTCGATGTCCTCAACTTAGTATAGCTTTTCTTAAACGAGTCGAACTACAATATTTTCTCGTGATGCGGCATTAAAAATGTTTTGATTTGATTTTACCCGCTTTTGGGGGTATGTCTAATTTTATACCAAGTAAGTCAGGACACAGGGTGGCAATGGTATTTAAGGTCCTTGTAAACTACAACGTGAGGTATTAACTAACACGACAACGCACGTTAAAGTATATGTAGGTATTTTATTGAGTTCCTGTAATAGACCACAAATTTGCAAGCATTAACAACTTGCATCCATATTATTGGCCTGTGTGTTTGTATAACCTCGATTTTTACTTTACAGTGGTATTATTAAAAGCATCACATAGAAGACTTTCGCAAAACTTATATTTTTCCATTAAACATTTCAGGTCACGTTCGATGGTAACCTGCTTGCGGCCATGGGCAGCGAAACTGAAGTGCCGGTAAGTAGATTTATCAATTTGACCTTTAATAACCTTCGACCTGTAGTAACCCTTCAACTTCGATATAGTTAACCTTTGTCTGCCAGCACCAGTAACCATATATTTTTGTGTAGACCCTTCTGAACAGCAACATCACAATTGGAGCTCGACAGCTGCTACTTGACAGACTTGGGGTGAGTTGTTAGTTTTCCTCCTTATGCATAACGTGTTGTGTATTATTGGACAGTGTGAGGTTTAGCGTTAGCCTTTACAACTTTAAGTGTTGCAGTTTGATTGTACAGTGCAATACATAGGATCGAAGTTAGAAACTGCCGCATGTGATTAACGGCAAACATGGTTTTAATTCTAGCTTGTATGTTTGCTGTGGCGATAATTTAAAGTAATAAACCAGTTGAACGAACCATAAGAACACTTAGCTCGCGCCATTTTTGCAGAAGTTTTGTTGCAATTTATGAAAGTATATACTCTTACCTGTTTCGGTTCGGTGTCATTCACCCTGACGAAGGCGACTTGCACAGGTTGCCGAAACGGTAAAGAAATACAATTACCAGAAGAGCTGTTTTTCGATTACTATTAGTATGCCTGATAGCAACAGTTTATATACTCTTACCTGATTTCTAAAATAGGTTATGTTTGCAAAACCTCGTTTAAAAGTATTTTTACTATTGGTTAAAAAAAACTAACAAAAAATTATGTTGTTTGCAGATAGAAGATTGCTACGAGGCAGAGGTTTGACTTTTAACTTTAAAGTTGTTTAAAGAAAAAAATGCATGATTGTTCAAATAATTATAACTAATACATAATTGTTCAAATAATTATAACTGATACATGATTGTTCAAATGCTAATATGCGTTATACTTTGTAAAATGTACATATTATGTTTTAACCCTTGTAAGGTTCATTTGATACGATTAGTTTTCTAAAAGTAACTGTTTTGCAGGTTAAAAAGACGCTAAAGAAAAAGGTAAGTTGGCAACACTTTATTCACACTTATTGTAAAAAAACAGCTTAGCAATAAACCAACCATTTATTTTTAGGGACCACCGAAAGGTAACCTAAGGATCAAGTTCTGTGAGAAAATAACGAAGTGCCTCTTTCAACATGAGTCGTCAATAGAGGTAAGAAGGTTGTGTACAAACATTTAAATAAAAATAATATAAAATGTATATATAAAAAAAAATGTAAAAAGTGTTCAACACAAAACACAAACAGTTCTGAAACGAACGTTCGCCGTTTTTTTCTAAAGAATCTAATAAAGTTCTATGTTTAGTAAATTTCTTTTTAGTTTTTCAATACGGCCTTTAAGGCATTTTATAGGAATATCCGAAATATTTGACAGAAGAGTTTTTCTATATTATGCTTGTTCGTATAAAAGCGAAAAACCTAAACTTGTTTTTAGGACATTCATATTAACGAAATCGTGGAGGAATGTGATTGCTACTTGGAGGACAAAGTCCCAGCGGTAAGCGAAAATAAATTAAACCTAAAATTCTGTTTTATATGTGCTTTTAGGATGCTGCTTTTCGAGATACTTTTGGTTGTTTTAGTTCTTGTGATGTTTTTAGCAGGCTTTTACCTATACGAAAAACGATATTTAAGACTGTGAATTGTTACTTGTAAGGAGTAGATTGGAAAAGCTATTTTTTGCTGTTTTGTAAGGTAAAATCAGGGAGTTTTTGTTGTGTTATGTGGAAACAAGACTACAGAAACACGTGTTTTTAATTTGCTCCACTATATGTTGTTCTATTTCAATTTCCCATGCGTTTTCCACGAAATATGTTTCCCTCAAGGTTGAAAGCGTCTTAAGTTACACCGATTTTATTTTTTGCAGAAATATCAAAATTCCGAACTCGAACGATGCAAACTGTTGGATATGGTAAGATTTGCACTATTTCGTTATTATTGTTCTGTAAGCCCCTTCTGTAAGCAAAATAACAAAGCTGCATTTAACAATTTCTATAAATGAATTATAGTTAACAAATTGATAAGCAAATTCCGACTCCATAAATAGAACCCACATTGTTTACATATTTTACCTTGATCAATTGCGTGTCTTAATTTTGCCTCATGTTTGTCTACGAGTAGTTTTCAACCTTTTATGTATTGCACCCCCCAGAAATAAGAAATAGATTGCTAAGTGGTTTGTTCTAACCTAACTTATTTGAACAAACCTGGCACAACACAAACAACTCATCACATGTGGGTTGAATTAATTCATATATTTTACTCTTGCATAAAGAGTTTTGTCAATCGGCTTACCGATAGAGCAAAAATCAAATTTGTAGAGTTCTTATACCTTTCGGCACCCTTAAGCATTGTAAATGGCACCCCGGCTTTGTACCTGTACTCTAGTATTCCTATAGGTTGTTTTCAGCAGCATATGCAACGCTTATTACCAAACTGGGGTCATGCACTGAGTTTACAGGTCTTGAGAAGGACGCACGAACTTCACACAAAGTCCTACTTTTATACAAATTGTACTTATATTGACTTTCGATTGGCGTATACCTCTACTAATGCAAAACGCATTTCTTCAACTGAGTTGCACACTTTTACACAAAGTTTAATGGAAACCAATATTGCTTTTATTTAGACAAGCGTGTGTTAAATTTGCACTTCACTCAGAGACACGACTTTAGGAAATCGTTATTCACTAATTTTTCTACCCAAACCGTTCGCGCGTTTGCGCTTCGAAAGCCTAAGCTGTGCCGGCCACGTTAAGGACGCAGTTCTATTTTTTTCCTTCGCTCGTTTGTGCTTCTCCTTATACGTGACAAATAGAACTTCTACTTAGTCAACAAGTTCCGATTTACAGAACGACCAAGAGGATGAAAATGAAACAGAGTTTGGCGACGATGACGAGGCAGAAGCCAGAAGGCTCTGGTTGGAAGATTATGACGGGGAAGTCGAAGAGTTTGAAAATAATCGCGGGTACCAAGAGTACAATGAAAACCACGACTACGATGAAACTCATGAGTACGATGAAACTCGCGAGTACGATGAAAATCACGAGTACGATGAAACTCACGAGTACGATGAAAATCACGAGTACGATGAAAATGACGATTACGATGAAAATGACGATTACGAAGACCCAGACGACATTGAGTACCGCGAAGCGATGCAGGCCGCCCTAATTGAAGAAAGGCGCAACAACCTTTTACGGGAAGGATATGACCTCAACAATAATTACGTCAACAATAATTACGTCACCAAGTGTGCGTCACCATCCCAGGGCTGCGAGCCGCATGATAAATCGCCACTCCACGGCGAGACGGTGCTGCAAACCGACACTGAACCAGAAGAGAAATCTTTACCTGAACTTGATCTTTCGTCACAAAATGATGACGTCAAGAAGACAAATGATGACGTCTATGACAATCAACCGAAACCTACCCCGCCCTATGACTTAGTCTCGGCAGACGAAATCAAGGCCGAAAGCGATATTTCTGAAGATGATGACGTCGACAGTGACGTCATGAGCGCTCAGGCTAAACCGGAAGTGAGCAGCGGCCCGTTGGAGATCTCACCGGAAGTGAGAGAGTCGCTGAAACTGGACTTGGAAGGCATTGTGTCGGACGGCGCGTCAGACGAGGATAGAAGTGCGGCCGGGTGCACGCGCGGGTACTTTTCCGCTTTCGCGAGCTCCAGCCACGAGGTTAATTGGCCCGAGGACGCGGGAAAGTCGACTCAGCAGGGACAAGACGGTGCCGAAAAAGTAAGTTAAAATTTCTGTAAAATGTTTTTTAATGTTTTTATTGTTTCACGTTGATAGAAATTTACCAAATACAAACTGTTTCTCGGCTAAAAATATATAAAGTTATCCCAAATATTATTTGCTTCAGCTAGAATTAGTTGTTTTTTGAAAATTAAAGTAAAACTGCGTTGTACAACAAACATTGGCACATACTTAGTGAGTATCAGATTGGCACCAATTTTATACTAGTATCGGGCGAGTTACGATACTATTACCTGACATTATTTATCGGATTTGATCCAACATATCGGTATACTCAGAACTTAATTGCAGTGAAATGATCACGTGGACCTGAACATCGCAAACCGAAAACCAGATAACCAGCAAAAGACAAGTGTCTTTTAGTCAACCGAAAACACAACCCGAATCACGAAAGCCAAAATATGCGTTTTCTTTTTTCAGGCAGCCGAAGAGCTTCGCCCTAAACAAGGCACCAAGCCTAGCAGCAAGTTACGTAAGCTGCACACCGACCTGGCCTGTCGCTTCTACCCGACCAAGCTGATCAGCAGCAGGTCGCAGCCAAGCGTCCGAACTCAGTCGCACGTAACCGGTGACGTAACAGACGTGACGTCATTGCGGAACAGCGCTTCCTGCAGCTACGTGCGCGGCGCGTCGGACCGGTCGGAAGTGGACGCGACGGTTGGCCGCGTGCCAAATCGGGTGAGATTTTTTCCTATATTCTAACTTTGATTTGAAACTTGAACAACAAAAACTTCTGTATAGTTGTTGATTTCTACGAATTAGAGCAGAGAGATTGTAAACAAATTTATAACTATACTTGTGATTAGCTGATGTGCTATAACTTGATTTTTAATTTTATTTCGATTTTTACAACATTTTTGCTAAGCGGAATAATTTTTTTAGTTATATGGCCGTTGGATTGTGAATATTTTTCTATGCTCTTAAAGTTTTAAGATTTTTTTTTAGTCTGATAAGCTTTTTTTGTTGTACTGTTGTAAATCCGCTGCCTATTTATTTGTTCTAAAAAATATTATAATAAGACGTTTTTTCCAGGCCAATGTTGCCGCTTTTGGAGAGAGAAACGCGGCATCCCCCACTCCTCTCACCACGACAAATAAGGTAAAAAAAATCGCCGTAAACATAAAGTCGGTGGTGCGATGTTTGATTTCGAGTTGTTCATCTAACTATATCAGCATCAATACATTCGACAAAATTACACCAAGAGCCATCAGCAAATCAATGCAATAGGTTTTGTGTTTATCCACAATATATAACTAATCTTGTAGCGTCGCTTCTGTGAGCATTTCGATGCAATTCTAAATGACAACAGCTTATATAACTACGACGGTTTTAGCGTGTTTAAGTAAAAATACTTTAAGGTAGGGTAAGGAGCCGAAAAGAAGGATTAAAAAAATTGAACGGGCAAATTTAATAGCGGCCACGATATTCGGGCATTTGCTTTGATTAAAGTTTATTTTTCTTTCTTTTGCAGGTTACAATTATGCTGAATCACCTTTGCAGAAAGAGACGCCGCCATTCAAGCAAGGTAAATCTAGATAGTATAACATATAGTCGTCTGTTTTGCGAATTTCCATAATCCCGTAACCATCTGCGGTTGATTTAAAGTAGACGGGTGACATACAAAGGCCGACAGTGAATTTAAATAAATAACAGCCTATTACCTGGAAATTAAAGCTTTATATAAAACTAAACTGTAACTTTATTTGCAAAGGGGTGCAGCTTAACTGACCTGTTAATAAATCATTGTTTTTAGGCTTTTTTAAATCAACGTTTCTTTTAGCCTAAAATGTGAATAACTAAAATAGGATTTCATAGCTCCACAAATTTTCTTCTATATTTCACATTTTATTTTCTTCTAATTTTAGCATTTTCTTCTTCTAATTTTTAGTAAAGATTGTTGAATAGGATAAACTGGATGAAAGTTAGAAACTATTTGTTGTGAGTTTATGTCAGTAAATCCTTTCTTTTTTAAGGTCGCTCCACTGCTATCTGTACCACGGGCAACACTCATTCAAGTTGTTCCCAATTGCGACGTAAGTCGAGTTTGAATATTACGCACAGTAATGAATAGTTTTGTTACATAGGTAATTGCAAAGTTGACTCGTTGTTTTAACAGATAATCCTTTTAGGTTAATAAATTTGCGAGACTCCATTTAAGTTTTTCAAAATATTTCTGCCTACAGCAGTTGTTAAACTTTGTTAAATCAGTTACATAACCCTTTCAATTCCAAATGACCGACCGCTTATTGTGAAATAATATGACCGACAGCTACTACAATAGAAAAAGAACTTTATTAAACAATAAAAAAATTAAACAATAACATCTATTTTAATCTGGGTTTTGTATTTTACGGAGTATTATTTTTTTAGGAGACTGTCTAAAACTACTCCACATACCTCATTTTTTTAAGGGCTACTGGTAAACATTGCTCAAAATTCCTTTACGAAAGCTGTCTTCCTGCTACAGCTCAGGCTCTTTTTGCTAATGTTAAAAATTTTAAGTCGGTTATGTAATTTATATTTAAAGCTTAAAAGAAGCCCTGGATAATGAAATAATTTTACATATCTAATTTGAAAGCATGTCAGTCGCAACAAAGATTCTGAATCAATATTATTAGGTTGAAAAACACTCTATAGGTAAACTTTAAAGTCTATCGCCACAGCCCGAATTAGTTTTAATTTTACCGCTTTCTCTGCAGACTCAGCAAGCAATGGACAATGACCAGGAAAATGGCAACCTCCCAGTTCAGCGAGGTTTGTTCAATTGGGTCCGAGCAACTGGACGAAGTTTGAAAAACTTCGTTTGCCGCTTGCGGCCCCAAAGGCGATAAAGTGAGTTAGAGTAGTATTTGCGAATTGGATTAATCAATTGTGTCTATATGGCACATTTATTACAAACGTTGCGAAAAGACCAACGTATGGATTTAGAGTCATTCACCCTGACGAAGGCGACTTGCATAGGTTAATGTCGAAACGTTGGTTATGAATTATAATTACAGAAGCTGTTTTTGATTAATATTACTATGCCTAGAAGCAACAGTTTATGTATAGACTTAAAGTTTACCAAAAGAGCTATTTGGATTTTCATTGATATGCCTGTTAGCAATTAGTATGTATGAAGTAGACTTCAAGTAATGAGTTTTTTTTCTTCGGCCTTCAAGCCAAGCAGTAGATAGCCTAGTTCACTGGTTCTCAACCTTTTTTCTTTCGTGGCCCACTTACGTTGCAAAACAATTCTGTGGCCCAATAGAATTTTTATGAAAGAAAAAACTATAAAAAAGTTTTAGAACAAAACACAGCAGAACATATTTCAAAGCAGAATATTTATCCAACCGTGCTGTAGTGAGATATTTGCGGCTGAACAATAAATTTACATTTCTTGTTAATTCCACCCCAAGCCATTATTCCTGTAAAATTAAATATATTGACACGAATGAAACTGAATCTGAGGTTTTTTCAATTGGTCTGTGGCCCACCTCAAAGGTCCTTATGGCCCACCAGTGAGCCATAGCCCGGAACCGCTGGCATAGGTGCTGATCTACTGGATGGCTTAATACGACATCGCCATTTTGCTAGCTAGCGCCACTTAATTGATTAACAAAGCAAATTTTACTAAAGAGTGAACAGAAGTGCAAACTTTAAAGCAGAAGCTAATGTAAAAGAACCATATAAAAAAACCTATAAAAGAATTACCCCAGTTTTGCATTTTGTTTATGATTTATGTCCTTATCAATAAATGTTTGCCACGGCGTTACCATTCACTGAGCGCAGGCCAATAGAACAGTTGGGCATCTACTGCTCGGCTTAATTGCCGAATGAGAAAGACTTTTACATGGTGTTAGTTTGGCAAAAGTTGCTAAATATTGACAGATAAAAGAGTGGGTATAACTGTGTATAGGGCAACTCTAAAAAAATGCTTAGTCAAGTCATTAATTTTAAGTACATTATATTTTTCTAAATGAGCAAACCAAATGTCTAAGTCGGCGTGGTCCAACTTCTTTTCATCGCGGGCCAAAAACAATTTTTGTTTTATCTTGCGGGCCAATGTTTTAAATAGCGATTCTTAGGCTTATTGCTGGCAAATTATGCATAGCATATGGCAGTGGTTTTTAACCTTTTGTTATACCTGTGCAGACCTTTAGGTTGGCTGCAAAAAAGGCGACAATGGGCAGTTTAACTTTGTAAACCAACCGTTTTTAACATTTGTTTTTTCAGAATCGCCAAGAGAGCGAACAACCGAAGAATATATTTTACGAGACGAGGTTGTTCGCTAAATATTTATCGCCCATTTTTTCGTGCAATAAAGTGTCTCGTTTATCGCAATTGGCTGTGTTGTGTCTTGTGGGAATATAGGACTTTACAAATACAGGGAGTTTAACATTTCAGTAAACAAATACATTTGGTTCACCCTATTGTGGAATATAGATTAGTTAGCGTCTTGTTTATATTAATCGTTGTAAATGGCCGTATTTGTTTAAGTCTAAATGGAGGAATCAGGTGGCACTGTATAAAGACAAATTGTAGCCTATTAAATTCCCGATAAGCTTTCGCACAACCGTGCTTTTATGTATAAATTTATACTTTGACCTGATGAAGCACGGTTGTGCGAAAACTCGTCGAGAATTTTATACAATTTGTATTTATGCAGTGCCACCTGATCCCTTTGTTTATATTACAAAGTGATCCGTAAAAAATATAATGTTATTAACGCTTTCTTAGTGTGAAGGAATCAAATGTAAACCTTTTCTGCTTTTAATAGTTGTTTAGAAGGCATAAAACCTGTAGTTTTATGTTTCTATTGAAATACTAAAAAAATTAGTTGTTCCGCGTTTGCAACGAATACGAACATAGCCTATTAAGTTACTTTAAATGTGGTCATATCAGCGTCAACGTATAGATTTGAGTTTCCTTCAAGTACATTAGTAAAATTTGGTGCAGTTTTCTGTTATTATCCACTGAACTATTGTCAAGCATTTAATGCAATGATCTTTATCAGTTTTGAGGAAGGCGAAATAAAAAAGTTTTATCGAAATAGCCTATCGCTTTGTAGACGCAAGCCCTGGTTTGGCATCACAATGTTGCTAAACTAAACTAAGCTACAGTTTAAAGCATGATTTATAGGTAAGCTTCATTTTAAAATCGGCCTTTTTTTACAGATTGAACCCATGTACTAGCCCAGGGGTGTCCAACTCAAACATGCCGGCGTGCCAATTTTTATCTTATAACTTCTTCCCGTGCCAAAATTTCGTAACCGAACCAATTCTTTTTAGTCATAAAAGCGCTTTTTTGCCAAAAATAGAAACGTTTATTTAAACTTGAAAAAAAAATGTGTAGTATAAATGCACATCACTGCATCAAAGTGTCTCTCGGTGAGCTTTTGTTTCTTTACACCAAGCTATATAATTATGTGAATGCTAGCCTCCACAGTCCACACAGTTACTATATTATAAGTAGGGCCATTTTTATTTTAACTTATGGAAAACCACAAACAGATACACCAATAAAGTATGCTACTGTTTATGTATATTTTGCTTCAAATTTATCAAACACCTAAAGGTCCAATGCCAATAACTATCAAGGTAAAAAATCCCTCGCAATCACAAAGAGGTTCACTAAACTCAGACATCACATGGTCCGGGAAAATCCGGCCAATCTATTTATGTGCGTAATATCAGCTTTAACAAACTAACAAATATAGATTAAAAAATTTCTTGTATAAGGAATCTCCCACAGACTATAGTATAAAAGAAACATTTTTTACAAGATGAATAGGCTAATATAAAGATCTCTTCCATTCTGAAGAATACTTATAGACGCTTTAATAACAAACATGAATCATATCTCATTCAAAAACATTCAATACAACATAACTCCTGGTTTATACACATTTTAAATTAAAAAAAAACAAGCCTAATATTAAACCAAATATATGTTTGGTTGGCATTTATAAATCGTAAATATTATCACCCTATTTTCGTGCCATTAATTAATTAACTATAAACTTGAAAAAAAATTTTGACGAATTAAATTTATCAGATAAACATTTTTATTGCCAAAAATTGCTCCTTTACTAAGACACTAAATGTTAAAGTCTTTCAAAGAAATAACAACATATTCAACAATAATTCTTCAATTATAGCAGAGGCTCCGGTTTTATAGTTTTCAAACTATAAACAACCGGCACACTTTCTACAAAACAATAATACTATAACTTAAAAATTACCACTAATACAGGCAAGACAATAAGTCCCATTGTTATATAATCACTTTAATGGATAGTGTGCATTCAGCCTCTATTTCTTGCCTGCAGGCCTATTGGTAACACAAAAAAGACTAAAGTTTTTCGTTTCACTTAAACGCTTCATCAAGATACACTACTATGCCGCGGTACACAGCGGAATACTGCTTTAAGCCTGTTACTTTTAAAGCGTCTTGCAATTTTGATTGATTGGCGGCAAAGAACCTCTTGGGAAAAAATGTGCTTCTTTTCTTAAGAAAACTTGCATTCGAGTCAGCAAGCGTGCAGCTCGGCCAGCTTTGGTTGGAAGTCAAAAAAAAAAAATGAAAATTGACTTTTTGTTGCAAAGATTTTTTAATATTTAGAAAAAAAAGCGTAGCCTGGTTATAGCTGTTTGGTTGGTTTGGAAATCAAGATGACAAAGTGTCGTCTTGAACTTTGCTTTAGTTGCAGTAATTATAGTTCAGGTTATTAGTTATTTATTTAGACTTTTAGCGAAAATTTTGACTGATTGATTGAGTTTACAGCTGTCACTATCGAACGATATCATTATTGTGGTATTAGCAAAAATACCTTTTAAGTTTTACTTTTATGGATTGTTCTGCGTATGGGGCGCGATCAGTTGTGTGTAACATGGAAAATGTTTGTGGCATGTTATAACTTTGTCGCCCCTGTGTAATTTCTGTGGAATATTTCGTCAGCATGTCTGAACGGTTTTTATTTATTGAAGATTGATGGACGGACCTGGAACAGGGAAGGCCTCTGACGACGACAATCGATCAAGAGCCAGTTGGAATCCGGAGGTAAGTTAGCAACAATAATTGCATGCGACTTTTGTGCTGCTTGTACTGCTGGGCTGTGCTATTTATCGCCTTTTCAAGCCTTCAACCAAATAAATGTTTTATTTTAAGCAAATATTGTCGATTAACTGATAAATCGCTTTTGTTGTGGTATAATTATCAATATTGTAGGCCTTTGTGAACCATAGGGGCAACAGTTTGTTTTTACAATAGCTACATATAGTGTGCGCCAGTGGTCGGCAAACTATTTGTAGCTTTTTTGTAGTTCGATTGTTAGTTTCGAATTTTTTTCCTCGAGCGAACTTGCGCGCAAGTAAGTAACAAGCTAAAATTCAGTGTGATTGCGCGAAGCGCGACATATAATGCGTGTGTGTGGTAAATTGGCAAGACTTCAGTTTCAAGAGGACACGTGAAAGCATACGGCAAAAACTGAAATATTGTTCAAAATAATGGCATGGAACAGAAAAAAATTAAAGTCACACGACACAACATGGCGTAGTGTGCCTTTGGGTTGAATAGATTTCATTAAAACGAAAAAAGATAGCGCGAAATAAAATTGTATAAGTTCGGTAAACTTGGCCTATAGTTAAGGGTCATCGCTTGATGACCTTGTGATGCAAAAATGGGCCAAAATGAAAACTTAACCAAGTACACCTTTTGTGGTCCACTGATTAACTAACGCCAAACCTGTAATGGTGTCGCTTGTAAACTGTTAACCCAATTTCTTTCGATTAATTCTTTTCGGTTATGTTTTTAGAAGCCTTAAATTGGGTTGATTTACTTGTTATTGCTGTACAGCATTTTTAAATGTTTCAAAAGAAGTATATTATTTCAATAAGTGTAATCGTTTTTTAGAGGCAAGATAGAAGTCATCGCCATAGATGAGAGAAAGGAAAACTAAACGGACTTCAACCAAAACGGTAAGATTTAGATTATATTTTGAAAATGTTGTCACGATAAAACTCCTTAGCCATAAGGTGCTTTTTGTGCAACTAAATACCTCTTGCAGTTAAGTGCGTTATCTCGAAGAAGAGTAAGCGCAGGTTTCCAGTTATTCAAATCCAATAACTTAGCAAGAGTTAAAAGTTAAAAAATGCTCTTTCGAACTAATGTGCACCTCCCTAGAACATGTAACAGGTGTTGTAATAGACAAAAATAAAATCACTTCCAGAACTACATAGCACCTATAAGTGGACTGAATTTGTCATTATTTTACTTGCAGACGTGGGAATATCAGCGGGTGAACACGCAAGACAAGTCGTCACAAGCTGTGCCTGACATATTCCATAGTGAAAACCAACGATTTGGTGAGTATTGGGAGATTGGGTTAATATATTTTGGCGATGCTGTTTTTAGTCGTTAATAATTCATTTTAAATTAAGATTCATAATTTTAATATTTCATAGTTGACGTTCTGAAATAGTTAATGCGACGCAACTAATTGTTACGTATTTGTGATATTGTTGCATAAATGTTACGTATTGATAGTGCAATCATTTCCCGATCTAAGAAACTGTACCCTCACGTGAAATAGCTTGGCGACCCACGGGTTGGAGCACTGATTTAGGGCTTTTGATGGCAATGTGGTACAGATAATTGAATTCCTAATCTTGGTTGAAAAAACTCAAAACAAGTGGCACTGTTAACAAATTGTATTTTCAAGCTTGCGAGCTTTCGTGCTTCATCAGCTTCAGAGTAGAAAAAATTGAAAACAAGCGAAGCAAAGGGACAGGCACACGAGTAAACACAGAGTATGATTGCGCCTTTACTTCGCTGGTTTTTACAGTTTTTTTTTTTTTGCTTGCTCTGACCTGATGAAGCGCAGTTGTGCGAAAGCTCGCAAGCTTAAAAATGCAATTTGCTAACAGTGAAATTTCCAATGTTACCGACATAGGGCAGTAATTTTTCTGTTGGTTTTCCAACTATAGCAACATTTATTGTCAATGTGTAGACCCCCCGGGTTCAAAAGACCGATTTACTTAAATCTGGTTATGTTAAATCAGGCGAAAAAGATAAACTAAAATAAAATTGCGAAGATATTAGATTACAAGTTGATTTATTATGGCAAAGATCGAATACAACTGCTGGAGACAGCCACGGTGCTATTACACATATGTTAACTCCGCATAAGACCTAGAAACTGTTCGCCTACTATCTGAAAGTTTTTACATATACTTAACTGGTACGCCTACCACCGGTTGATTAGGCCTACTGCCAATTTAGGGAAACGCGATCTCGTTATAGTGAAATTGGTAATCCCGCATTTGATTGAGGGAACTTTTTTCAAGATTGTTAATCCCTGTTACAGAATGCTCTATTTCATTTACCTTAATGTCAATACGATATGGCCATAATTTCCAAGACAGCATAACGATGTTTATGATCATTGTGCACAAGATCTACTTTATCTTTGGGTTGTGACTAAAAAAGCCTCTATGGTTGCAGTTTCATTTTTAAAATGGCAACGTTTAAAAGAAAATTTAGAATAACTGAAAATCCCATTCAAAACAAATAATCCACCCACCCCTATACCTTTTGGGTCACTCTTGCAAAATTAATTTATACCCCGGGGTTCAAGAAATACTGGTGTTTAGTGTGTTCTTCCAAAAATCCTTGGTATATTTTTTTTTTTTCATTTTAAATGAAAATATCGAAGGGTCGTCACTTCATTTATCGGCTTGAAGTGTAACGAAGGGTAAAATTTGAGAAACGGGTTTGCTTTAAGTTTTAATATTGAGCACAAGGACCTTTTGTTATTAATTTGTCTTGTTGCTATAGTCTGTACAACGGTATAAAATTATTGCTAATCAAATCGTATGTTTGAGGTAACATCGCGTTTCTTTCCTCTGTAACAGTTATTTGTGCTTTCCTGTAGACCTCCGCCATCCTTTCTATCAAGCTGTTCCCTCAACGCCAATCACGACGTACCGGACTTCGCTACAATTTCCATCATCATCTAAACCCAAGTGACGTAAAATATGTCTGTATTGGCTGTAGCACGCGTCAACTTCGATTGTCGGATTTCCTAATTGTTTTCCTGTTGCATAATACCTGCTGGCAGCAGAACGCTCGCGTAAAACGTGCAAAACGCATTTGCTTGCTTAACCGTTAATAAACGATTTCGTTAGTTTGGCGTATTCGGCTCGTCAATTCGGCGGACTAAGACAGGAGCACTTTAAGGTAGACGGTAAATTTCGTTTGCAAAATATTACGGACGTTATGCGTATAAAATTTTCGCGCGAATCGCACTGCAAAGCTTACGCGCTTCAACCGAAAAAATGCCCATTTATCCTTCATTAACCGCACAATCGAAGTTGACTATTATTGTATACACGTAATTAATTTAATAGGGCAATTAATTGGGGATCCATATTAATTTAAGCATCTTTTAAAAAATCGTGTAATTTTTTTGGGTACAATTTTTATATTTTTGGGGGGGGGAGGGGATTTAGGCTTTCAATGTTACACAAATCGTGCTACAGCCATTTTATTTTAATCTTAATTACTGTTTTTGGTTCAGGATATGGCTAAAAAAATTGCAGTACCAATATTGGAAGTCCGCAGTGTGTTAATATTTACACTGTATTGTTGATTAATTATTTAAATTTGTAAGTTATGTGTGGTTATGCCTAACCTGGACCAAAAATAATACGAACTCAATGTCAAAGACGAAGATCAAGTTTGTTTATTTTTCGCCCAACGTCGTCGCGCATTCGCTTCCGAACATTCGCCTTTGCGTGACTAAAATTAAACTTGCGCCGTGAGTAAGCAATATAGGGAAGAAGTCAAGACATCAAAGACACCAAACAACCACCGAAGCAAAGAAGAAGAATTTTTCAAGAAGCTTCTTGGATTTATTGTGAGTTGTCACTGCTTTGAGTAAAATAATACGTTTAAAAATATCTTAAGATTTCTTTTTTTCCAGAACGACTACATACTCTCTACAAGCTACTCAACGGATAGATTGGCGCCCCAAAGCCTCGAATCTTAATCTTCTGGTAGATCGGGTACATAATGTATATTACTGCAGTTTGAATTATTGGGTGGTTTTCATTCGAACTAATTTTAAGTCTAATTTAGACCTTTATAAATGCAGATGAAAGCGTTGGGAGGAATGGACACCGCTTCCACGCAGCAAGATAAACTTCCTTAATGGATTTAACTCCAGGTGATTATGATCTATACCTTATATTTTCTTGATCAACGCAGTGCTAACAAACGTTGCGATACAGTCTTGTGCTTTGAACCACCTTTCCCGCTGTATTTAGTATACGGTAAGTTAACGTTGCTTCTTGGATGGAAAATTTAAAAATTGGTTCTTGAAAGGCACGTCTTTGAATCGGTCAGAGTAAGCTTAGGGTCAGGTGTGTAAAGGACAGGTTTTGACAGACGGTGCGGTAGACAGCATTGCTAACATTTAATTTTATTGCAGGCATAACCCATGTGTTCTTCTATTCAGGTTTCATTTTTTTTACAGAATTTAGGATTGTAGGGCTTGTATAGGTGCACGTGCAACATTCACGATATATAGTTGTATTGGTGTTTGGAATGCTGATTCTTCAATCGCAATCGAAATGGAACGATGATGTATGGTAGCCAAGCGTAAGTAAAGTTATTAAAATTTTAAATTAAGTAAATATACTAAGACATGTACTTTTGTTTACAGACACATCGGTACTGGAAGCTGTATGCTCGATGCCAACCTGACCTACTGTGGAATGCTGAGGACGCAAATAAAATAAAACCAAATGCACAGTGTTCGTTTTTTTGCGTGAATAATAATATATTGCTAACAAAGGTTGATTAAATTTCATCACTGTGAAAAGTAGGCTACATGTTGGGTCAACGTAAAGAAAAAATAGCACGAAGGGGAGCATAATGTGAAAAATGCTATTTATATATGTGGAACGTCCACAAATTGCTCTCGACAACAACAAAATTCGAATTTTTTTTTAAATACTGCGGTGGTTATAGAAACGGAAAACTGACCACACCACCAGACTGTTATACAAGAAATCTTTTGCATCTTTTACCCCCGGTAACTCCAGTAAGGTATATAACAGTCATGTTGTAACATACGTAGTTCAAGTATTTTGAAACACAATGCATTTTTTTACTTTATATCTTAAAAAAAGGCTAAAACAAAAGTCCTTGTAATAAGGTTTTAACTGCTAAATTCTTTTTCGCTAAATCTCCAGTTTTAAACAGATGTTGCTTTAGGTCTTCTCATGCAATAGTCTTAGAAGTTAGATAATAAGTTTCGACAAAGTTGTTCCTTTAGAGTTTTTCTACAAGTTGGTAGAAAAATTTTTTTGCTGACGTCATCACCAAATCTATGACGTCACGTTAAAATGTGCACACTCTAACCAAAACGTTATTTCATTTACAATGTTGACGTTATTAGTCTATAGCTGTAACGTTACAAAACCGATTGTCGCCGTGATGTCACAAACCTATTTTTATCTATTTTCTAGATAAAGTTGAACATTTAAACTAAAAGGTATTTTTTAAACATTAAAATAAACAAAAAAAAATCAAAAATTGAAACAACCAAAGGCAACGTCAAAATTTAAATAACCAAAGCCACGACAAGCCCGTAACGCACAAACGGCCTCTGAGTAGCCTTTGGAACCTACTCATGCGCAAAAAAAACAAAAAAATTGAAAGAAAGTAAAACATATATTTTATATACAAAACAATTTTTTCAAATGCAAATTTTTTTAGGTCAAAAAAGCATAAATACATCTTCTGTCAAAACAAGCCCAACGGGAAAAAATTACACTAATAAACTTTTTATGGCATTAAGAATGGCTGGGGCCACTTATGGGCCCGCCGCAGTTAAAGGGTTAAACATTTGTGCCAAACCTTATTACACAAACGCTGACATATGACACCAGGCATTTGGTCTTTCGATTAGAAAGACTTTATCGCATGTGTGATTAACGTTCGGGAAAAATAATAAACCAGAAAGAATATGAAGTTTATAATTTTTCTCACAAGTGGCAAACGCTGAACAGATAATCATTTCTACCAAGCCGGTACATTAGAAAAAGATGCATCTATCGTCCATGTTGAAGTTTTGTTACGTTAAAACTAAACAAAGATGTAAGAGGTGCTAAACTTTACAGTTTACGTAATATTTTGTTTGAAGCACACCATTTCCAACCGGTACGCAATATAAGCCACTATCAATTCTAGATATAAGTTTTACATAAATGGTACATTTTATATTTAATATCAAGTTTCTAGATCCTCTAGTTTAGAATACGCTAAACCAGTGCTTCTTAAAACTTTTTTAGTTTTGTTCACCCCTAGCATCGATCTCCAGATTTCATTTACCCTTGTCTAATGATCTAATAAAACTATCTCGTCTATATATAACAGCAGGGCTACCATATTTTCAGCACCCAAAAAGAGGACATTTTTTGCCGGAAAATGAAACGAAAGTAGAACTGTTACTTTTGAGTTAAATGATGTTTTATGCTGATTTTCGGGATGTTTGGTTGTTTTGGGATTCTCTGGTTAATTTTCGATAGGAAATTTGGTGTTACTGGCCGACTCGATCGCAAATATTAATCTATTTGTAGTGAATTTTGCTGTTGGTGGCCACGAAGAGAGTTTTAAGCGACGAATGAAAAGCCTACGTTTTAAAGTGAATGATCAAACATCTTTGCTTTATTAATGGGCGTTTTTACATGTGAGGTTTGGTTCCAATTTTTCTGGCACAATGTTTGCAATAACAACCAAAAACAGGGGTCGGGCGATTATTTTTAACCGCGGGCCGCATGAGAAACTTAAAATGTTGGGTTGGGCAAAAATAAGGATCTCAAATATAAAAAAAATAGGATCTCGGCCCAAAATAGGATCTCAAATACACGTAATATGACGTCATACTCTGACGCTATGAAACAAATAAGCTAACGAACAATGAGCAATTTAAGTCAAAATTAAAGAAAGCCACAAGTTGTCGCGCGAAGCGCAAAAAAAGTAGGACTATATTGGTTTTAAACTGTAAAGGTTAATTTTGAGTTAGAGGGAGGCATGACACATTTGACACAGATAGAAAATATACATTGGCGTTTATCAAGTTGTGGGGCGCGTTGACCCAACGTTTAATATTAAAAAAGCCTACGTAAAAATTTCGCACAAAAGCTTAAAATGTTTTGTTTTTTTGCATTTTAAGGCTTTAAGTTACCGATGTGTTACTTGCGGTACAACGACCATATTGCAAAGACGATATAAATCGGGAGAAACACAAAACATATGGCATGAACTAAATTAGGTCGAAAAAATGTGAATCGGTATAATGTTTCACAGTTTCGAAAACGGTCGGTATTTCGTTCATACTTTAAAGACATAATACTTTCGACAGAACCGTGAATAATATATAAATATTAGACTAAGTTTGTTAAACTTTCGTTGGAGATAGTGCCAGTGCATTCGACGCTATTTGTCTGTAAATATGCCGAAAAATCGCGTAGAACAAACGAGAAAGACAGAAGAGATTCGCGCAAATCGCGAAAACAGTTTCCGTTTTAGCATTTAAAACAGGCTTAAAATAGAGGTGACTGGATTTGTTCCTAGAAAAAGTATTTACGATACAACCAAAAATGTATAAATTTCGCCCTTTTATAAATTTCGAAAACAAGCCACTTTTCTTGAGAAAAGAGGACAAATCCTACTAAAAGACTACTTATGGTAGGCCTATATAACAGCACAAAATGATTTAGGTTGTTTCGATTTTTGTTAAGGTCAACTCACCTCGAGCTAAGTTTTACTATTTGAGTTCAGAAATATAAAGCTACAAAAGCACAAGACACAGTCACCAAATTTTTGTACTTAAACACTCAGTGCAATACAATAAGCAAAAAAACACCAGTTCAGTAGTAGATCTACTGCAGAGCTATCATACATTTCTGACGCCCTCCTGATTGGTTCACCCCTGCAAAAATTTTGTTAACCATGGGGTGATCTGAAGAATTCACCATAGAAACACTGCGCTAAACCAATGTTGCCAAACGTGGGCGGTAACGCCGAATTAGTGTTACACATAGGGTCTTTGTTGGTAATTTCTTGAATCGGGGGGTTCCAGTTAACATCCTGTTACAATTGGTTATATGCTGTGACCTTCGATGAAGCTTCAAAGACTTTTGTAATGTACTACTGTAGTTACCGAGAGATAATTTAGTTTACGCTCGTTCATGATTTTGTAACATTGTTTAAACGCTTTAAAGCAGGCGTTCAAAACCTTCTTTACACCGTGGCCCCTTGAATATTTCACGAAATAAATGGCCCCCCTATTTTTTTCAAAAATTAGGAAACATCATTTTAATGAAAAAAAAAACGGTTTATACAGTATCCGGTAGATAAAATTGGCAAAATGAGGTAAATACAACATACAATAAACATGATAGTACATTAATTAGCTGTCAAATATTCGGTTAATATGATGGCTGAGCCTTTTTTTGCTCTGACAATGTCTTAATTGCTGGTTTAAGATAACTTTCGTACTTATTTCTTTTTTGGCAAAAAATATTATTTTTCCAATTATTACATGCCCCCCCTTGAAAAAGGCTCCTGGCTTAAAAGTAAAGTGTCGCCTTGAACAAGGCCAACATTTAAAAATAAAGGTGCATTGAATGCAAAATATATTTTGTCGTGCGTCTCGGTTTGCTCGTTACGTCAACGAGATACATTTTTTAAATGTCCGGTATTATTACGCGACATCCGGTAAATTTACCATTCCGCTTATTTTTCAACCCGTACTGACCTATAGAAGTAATTAAAAATAATTCAGATAGTTTTCGGCAATATTTCTTAAACTTTCATATTTATAAATATGTGTAAGTTGTTTTCTATAGTTTTAACATTTCAACTTCATGTTTAGTAGAAAAACATTCTTGAATGAGCAAGTTGTTGTATCGTAATGACGACTTTGTTCACATCGCCAACAATAAAGGCAATAAACACAAAAAAACGTTTATTATATGCGATAGATATGAATACTGGCAAGAAATACACGTAGAAACAAAACAAAAAACAAAAATTCTTGCAGAGGCGCGAAGTAATATAATCTTGGTCGAATCTGTTTAAATTTCTCTCAAATAAACCAATAATATATACATATAGTTCTCACTTGGGTGAAAAGGGTTCTCAAAGTAGGACACTGATATAGGCCTATCTCAATGAAGACTAAAAGTTTTTAAAGGCATTAACTGTTAGCGGGGGCAAGCTAAGCATACCACAGGCATATATACAAGAGTAACGACAAAAGCAGATGAAATGCATTTGCTCACAGGCACGCACGCGTGACTAAAAATACGAACGGTGTTTTAAGTAAATTTGCAGGTAATGGTAAAAATCTAAAAAAGAACAGCACGTGAATAAAATCCACTTGAAGAAATGCGGGGTAGGCGATGAAAACAAAACTAATTTACAATGGATACATAATGGAGGCAGACAAACTTTAAGTGAAGGCTAGTAGCGTTTTAATGAAATCAAACGAGGTACTATGACAAAGCAGCGCGAACTATGTGTTACGTATCGCATTTGTGTATTCAGAAACTTTGACGCAACGGTGAAAACAAAACAGTATGAATAAAAATAAGTTCTTCTGGTATATGTTTGTTAAACCAACATTTCGGCTTACTATTCGGAAAGCCTTCATCATGGAATGACACACAAGCCAACAGGAAGCAAAATGAAATGACAAAAGAAAACAACGTTCTATATCGCTGTGTATTTTAGAACGTTGGCTCGCACGTTTTGTCTCCTTTGTTCTTTGTGTCATTTTGCGTCCTGTTAGCCATGTGTGTCATTCCCTGATAAAGGCTTTCTGAATAGTAAGCCGCAACGTCGGTTTAACAAATATATACCAGAAGACCTTACTTTTATTATACTATGCCTGGTAGCAACAGCATAGTTAATAAAACAGTATGAACTAGAGCGATTCCGTTTAATGTCGAGCAGGTAGCGTATCACAAGCTTATACAATTCGCCTGCAGTAGTAGCCGAGCGATTTACACTTTTCGCACAAATGCTGTGGATGCTCCTTGCTTTGATCTGACACATCCAGTCCGTCTGGCTTCTCCAGAGGTCTCTACAAAATAAAAACATTGGTTTAAAGCAGTTTTTCGCGATAATTTTGGCTTGCGGCAACCTACAGAGATTATTAATAGTTTCCGGCACCCTTGCTCGTATTTTGTTGAGTGCCACTTTTATCGAACACAAAAAATTGAAGCTTACCAATGGACCAAAAAATGGAATCCTAAACAATTCGAAATATCTCTCGGTACCATTGATTAAAAATGGCACAGTGCCGCGTAACCCCGGTCGATAACCATTGGTTTAAAGTGTCAGAACTTGCACTTTTCTACACTTTTATATTTTATCTTTCGTTGTTAGCCTGTTTCATTGTACGGCATATGGATTTAGATCTAAATTAGTACTTTTTACAAATATTTATGTGTAGTTAGGGAAAGCATACTAGGCTATGTGTGGTAAGGGGGCAACCTTTTTAAAGAAAGTCGACTAGTCGTCCTTCAAATTCTTTTTTGACGAAATTGTAAATGCTAATAACGCGGAGGTAAAATTAGAATAATTGTCTTACTGGATGGTGGACATTTTTACCTGAACGCATTGAAATTTGACATGACGACACAAAGTTACGTAATACCTTGACGTCTAATAATGGTAACCTTCAAATCATATAGTTATCGTTCGATGTAGTGCACAAATATGCAGCTAAAATCTTAGTTTTAGTATATTTTAAGAAGATATCGGGATATAGCCTGGTGAAAATGGGTCCCTGGCCTGGTAAAACAAATCCGGTACGGCGTAGCTGCAAAATGTCTTCTATCTATACCAGGGGTGTCCAACACAACCATGCCGGCGTGCCAATTTTTATCTTATAACTTCTTCCCGTGCCAAAGTTTCGTAACCGAACCAATTCTTTTTAATCATAAAAAGCGCTTTTTACCAGAAATAAGAACGTTTATTTAAACTTGGAAAAAAAACGGTGAGCTGACTTTTGTTTCTTCACACCAAGCTATATATAATATTATGTGAATGCTAGCCTCCACACAGTATAAATGTTACTGTATCAAAATTAATTGTTGGTTGTCGTGATTGCCGCGATTGTTTTATATTGTGAAGAAACAATGGCAATTGGCTGAATAACAAACTGAGCTTTTTTGACAATTGGCTGAATAACAATTTTAGTATTTTGGGGGGGAAGGCTTGCGTGCCATTTTTTATTAGGTCGCGTGCCACATTTAGCACGCGTGCCGCTTGTTGGACACCCCTGATCTATACCGAATAGCCATTTCGGGCTTACCACTGAATTCAACATCGTGCCCGGTCTAAGTCGGCTCTACTAAGATCTTTTGCGAAACGAAAATAGTTTTACCTTCAGCCCAGGTTTCAAGTTATTCCATGTATTAAATTGCTTTGGCATTTATCTCTATACTTGACTAATTCATCGTCAACTCCCAGGAGGTAGATGCATATTTTCGGCAAAAAAACAGCTAAGCCGACCATGTCAAATTATATTCCCAACAGAGTTCACATGCTATAAAAGTCAGTTTTATTGCAAAATAAAGTGAAACAGCGTGTTTTTTTAATGTAACAGGTTGTTATATATGGTTAGCTTTTTTCCTGTCAAACTATGACTATGTTTAACCAGTATGTTTTATGTAAGATAGACAGCAATTTTTCAACGTGATATTTATAATGCTTAAGAGTGACGCTTGATCTGTTTAATGATACAAATGTTTTTACGAAGAAGTGCAATAAACCGAGAGCATTTCCCTACATTGTATATAGTTAGAGTATATAGTTAGAGAAACATTTAGCGAAATTATTTAGAGTGTCGCACAATTCATCATATCTGTAACATTTTTTATGTGATTTACATATATAATATTGTACTTTCAAGTGGGTTATAACGTACTTTATACAATGCTTGCAGTTATATTGAATTAAAAATTTTACTATGTTGTAATTGGTTGTTTTTAAAAACTCTTTTGGTTGTGCTATGAATGAAATTATAAACTGTATGTTCAAACATGCCAACTTATAATATTTAAACTGTAGCGATTACAGTTTTTAATGCGTTTATATTAACACAAACTATAAGATTTAGTAAATTCTTGCAACTTTGTTTTTTATTGTTCAATATAAACTATAGTGTTCTTTTGAAAGTGATGGAAGTAGCCTTTAATAAAATGTTATTTTATTCGGTGATTTATAAGTTTTATTAAAACCATATAAATCATTAAATTTATGATTTGAATCCTCATTAAAATATACAAAATGTTTTATTATTGTCGAATTATGTAAAACCTAATTAACGTTCTATTCTTTTGTATTAAATTTTTTTTTATCATATCCGTACAGACGGTAGTGTCACGTAAGGCAAGATATTGTCAACCGCTACCTTAAGACCTTCAATTGATCAACCACGTTTATTTGTGAAGCAAGAAAAAAAAGACAATATATCAACAGTACATCAGAAAACACTTCACATATAACATAGATATGTAAGATAAACACTTGACAAACCTGCTTATGAGGATACACGTTGATCCTGCATTTGTTGCAATCCTGTCCCATGTTCGCCCAGCTGTTGCTGCTCATCCACTTGCGCTTGCACTTGGAGCATTTGTAGACGCCGAAGCAGCGCTTCTTTCCCTGGTAAGGCGTCGTCCCTTCGCCTTTGGGTCTCGCCTAAAGAAAGAAAGACAGCATTGGTTTACTTTTTGCTCAAAATTTTGCTCAAAATTTTTGCTTTCGTAAAGCATTCCTATAACATTTACCAGGGTTGTAAACGAAATGGCTTAAACGAAATGTCCAAGTCAAGTCAGTTTTAGAAATGATTTAAGACCCAATCATGTCATTTATTTCGAAATAAATCAAGTCCCAGTCAAGTTATTTTCAACAAGTATCAAGTCAAGTCGCAGACCAAGACATTAGTCATTTAAGTCAAAGTCTCATCTTTGCTAGATAGAATACTAAAGTTACATTCTGATCCACATTTTTTACCAAACAAACCCACAAAAACAAAATAAAAATCAGATCAACATTTGTTATTGCCTAACATGACCAACTTTACTGAAGTGTATTTAATTAAAGCTCTTTAACATATGTCAAGTCATTTGTGAGAATGAATTACCACGAGGGCCTATAATTATGCATATTACGGTTAAACTGGCATTTGGCAGTGTTGTAATGACTTCAGTGCACTTAAGTTGACTTAAGTTACTGTTTTTAAATGACTCCACTTAAGTCGATTTGGCCATTGAGTCAAATGACAAGGTGTTTTGTTTAACATGTTATTAATAAAATTGCGCTCGCTATGTCAAGTTTTTTTGTTTTGTTATTCGTTAGTGAAGTTTCTGTGGAACAAGTGAACAACAAACCTAACCAGTTTAAGAAGCCTTCAAATGAATTTTTAAAACACTATACAGAAAATTCAATATAATCAAACATACGTGCGGGCAATCTTTGATGTAGTGACCTTTCATAAAGCAGAGATGGCATAGGTAGTTGGAAGGGGGTGGTCTGCTGGGGAAAGTCCCTTGAAGCTCCAGTGATAATCCAGCGAAGCTGTCCACCAGGTCACCCACGCTGCCGAAAGGAGACGCCGACGGGCTAATGAAGTGTCATTTTGATGACGTCACACCACAAACGGGGTTGGATGCAGAGGCGGGGCCGAAGGTGGACAAACCATGCGGGAAGGCAAAAACACGAGGCGAAATGCAACGGTTAGTTGTTAACCCAAGCTAAATTGAGTTGTTATATTTATGGTAAACAAAAATAACGAATCAGGCGTGAGTTATTTTTTTCGGATGAAAAGAACACAAAATGTTATCAAAATGCACGCATAAACTGCAAGAATCGTGTGTAGTCACAAAAAAATTATTTAAAAAATGTTAAACTCACACTTATGGGCTGACATGCAAGTGACATTAAAATGTATACAAACGTTAGCAATGTCTGACAGTTCTTATATCTCATTTGCGATACCCCCACATCACAGCCCTGTCAAGTTTATAGTAGTATTGGTACTTATATGATCCAAGTTTGACACTAACCGAGATATTTAACATTAAAAAGTGTTGTTGTTGTAGTTTGAAAATAGTACTTCAACCATAAACACAAAGACGTTTTCCAGCTCGAAGGCATTTTTGTTCAACTTGAAAAACATTACATTTCTAGGAATGAATTTTCACATCACTTTTGGTATTTTCGTCACGGTTATGAAGTCAACTGGGGTCGGTAGGGATCGGCTGTACTTTCAGCAAAAACTCCGTAAAACGTTTCGAAAAAACCCCCAAAGAATCGTACATTCCAGTGCAGTGGTTCTTAACCTTAGGTAACCTGTCGAACCCATATGTTATTTTGCAAGCGTTCATCGAACCCTCGTTACTTCTTCCTAGCAGCTGAAACTGGGCATATTCAAACTATAAACTTGCATTGATATAGGTTAAATTCGCCATAGTTTTAATTTATAACGTTACATGACACTTTGGCACAAGAGATTCAAATTTAGCTTAAAATAACGGCTTTCATGTTTCAGAGGACGTTCTCGCCGAACCCTTGAAACAGCTGTGTCGAACCAAAGAGTTCGATCGAACCCTGGTTAAGAACCACTGCCACAGTGGCTAGTAACATTTACCTTGGGGTTACAGCCGTAAACGTTTCGGCGTTGGTGACTTGGCCTGCTGGGAGATCGGAAGGGGCGAGAAGGTACTCTGGCACCCAAAAGACTGGGGGGTAAAGGGGTGATGCCTCCTATAAACAAACAATACATTTACTGATTCGCTCTAGTTAGACATTATGTTTTCCACTACCTCATGGTTGCGCCACTTTGGTAGGAAAAATAGCAAAGAAATAGGCTAGTGATTGACAAACTTGTATAATTTCAGTGTTTCATTGATGTTGTTAATGGGATATTAGTTATTATTTGCTTGTTGACGAGTTCCGCAAAACCAAAATAATCAACTTTAAGATTCCATAAGACGATAGCTGGTTCTGGGCTTATTTCCGGCTTGATGGGAATATAAATAATTTTATTAATCTCGCCATTTCATGTTGTCTTGTTTTAAAGTGGAAGTGGAGGTTGTTTTTTTTAACTAATGCGCCTTGGCAGAAAAATAAGAAGAGAAGTAGGGATTGAGAAACTTATAATAATTTCAGTGTGTCATTGATATTGTTAATCGCACATGAGTTATTATTTGCTTGTTTCAATGTAGCTTTGACGACATGCGTAAAAACAAAATAATTAGGTATAAAATTCCATATGGCGATAGCTGGTTCTGAGCTTATGAATGCATTATAAATAAATATATTAATCTTACCATTTTATGATGTCTTGTTTTTAGTAAAACATAAGTTACCATTGATCTGTGAAAAGTGTTGTTTCATACATTTGGTGTAAATTATCAATTCAATAACATATAAAAGTTAGCTGAATAAGCATTTTTCAAAATAGTTTACCCTAGTTCTTTAGGGAAACTGCTATAAAACACAAGTTACAGTAGCTGGCACTCCTCCGTTCAAACAAAAAAGCAACTCGACTGAACTTTGTCTGGACCTAAGCCATAAGAAAACGACATCTGTTAAACAGCAGAGTGTTCTCCCAATGGTAAAGCAAAGAGGCCTGGAATATCAAAGGACAGCGAATAAGGGGAGCTAACTAGCAGACTGCTGGCGGACGGGCCTGATACGAAAGGCCAATGCGGCTTATCTCAGCCGAAGCGGATGTTTCCTTTTTGAGCAGACGTGTTGCCTAAACAGGCGTGGGCTTAATTTAAATAAACGCTGTGTCGGGCAGACATTTTTTGCTGGAATGCCACGCAATACGGATTTCCAATTATTTTTCTGTTCCCCAAAGAAGGTTCGTTAAATGTAGTTCTATATCAAAAAACAGGCAAATTAAATATTGTTTTAAGCGATCGCTATCTCTTTTTTCTGAATATTAGCTTACAATACGCCACATTTAAAATGATGATCATTTTCACACACACTAAGGTTCTGCTGTAGTGTTATCTTTGTCTTTTTATTAAATTTTGAACATAGGCTATACCTCATTTTTACTTAAACACATTTCTTAGGAATTTCTATGAAATAATAATCAAAAACTGCTCTTCTTAAAATGTAATTGTTAACCAACATTTCGCCAACCTATTCAAATCGCCTATACGTCGCCCGGTAAGAGCATTCTGAAAAGTAAGATCAGGTGGTTTGCGAATTAGCGCATTCAATAAACTAAGAATTATTAGTGATCAACAGTAATCGAATACCATATGTTTTTTTTAACCATTGAAAGGCATACTAACAGTTAACGCATCCGCGATTAATAACCTTTCGAACGGTTAATACGTAGGTACCCCTGGGGAACGAATCATTTCAGTGCACTGCATAAAGATTGGACGGATTTTACACGTACCCCCTTTGAGAATTCGCTGCTGACTGTAAGACACATAATTGTAATATTCTCTCTCTGCAAAACGGCATCTGTTACCGTTCGGAACACATGGTAAAGCGACTAGAGCTCGAATTAAAGTTACACTCAAACGAAGATAACAAATCTAAATTTTAATATTGCTTGCATGATATCAAGCTTTATTATTAATCTAGACTGGTATTACCTTACATACGAAAGCGAGTTTTGAATGACATGTCGGGAACCAGACCAGTTCCTCAATTTCAATTGTTGGATTTATTTAAAGGGAGAATGTTCTAAATATATATAAGACACACATAGTTTTGTTTGTGTAATACCATTGCACGTTCTAGCGATCCCTGATTAAAACAAAACAAGTCTAAATTCGAATTAACAAGTGAAGTATAAACAACAAACAGGGTTTCCTAACAAGCGCCGTCTTAGTGGCGTTATTTAAATATTAACAAAACATGTTTAAATTATTAGTTTTTCACCTCAACTAATCATCTTCAAAGCACACTTATTTATTTAGCTTTTAAATATATATTTTTTTTCAGGTAGTGGCAGAGCGCAACGTGCAGTTTGGATATAAGCCAAGACTCTTTGGTTGGGAGAAGTAGGTCACTATTTATGTAACGCCTTTATAAATTTAAAAACGTTATTTGAGTGTTTGGAAAAATTAAATTCAAATGTTTCATTTTAAAAGTTTTACATTAAGGTTTCAAGTAGTGTTTTTTAATATCAAATTTAAATATTTTAATTTAATATTTAAACAAAATAAATAATATTCTTCAACTTGATCATAATGGCTAGAGGTTGTACTTGAAGTAAAATATATTCCAAATCTAATACAAGAGTAGGTAGCATAAATTAAACGTTTGGAATAAATCCTTGTTCGCGTACAAGATTGAACATCAAGGGGTACACGAATAATCGAATATCCTTGGGCCACAAAGCAGCTTTTCAAACAAATTTAACAGTACAGTTTTAATTTCGAATTGTATATCATATAATGCCAGTATAATCTTTGCTTGAAAAACAATTTTCTACATATAATTGTTGCTATTTAGTAAGAAACCTCGTTGTCCAATTATAGCACTGCGGTTTTTAACTGCAGATGATTTACATGTTGCCTGGAGTATAATCGAACCATCGTTTGAGCGAATTTAATCAATGAAGCAGCAACAAATATCTCACTGACATTTAATTTCTTTCCGATTTTTGCATTTTTTGGTAAAATACCGGTTTAACTTTAATTGCATTGAAGTTCGCAATATATATCTGAAAAATTCCATCATAGTGTGAAACACCCTGACCTGACAAAGGGGCACGAGCAGCAAAAAAGTTTGGGAACCCCTGAATTAAGCGTTAAACTTAACGCGACCAACGGAGTACTGATAACAACTGACAAGCCCAGGGTTCATTTTGCTAACTGCAGCCAAACCCAAATTAACAAGGACACAAAAATAATTAGGCAATAATTAATCAGTCACTTACGTCCTTTGCCATGCCGGCGCCACCAACGAAGGCATCCTGTCCGGCGATTCGATACTGGCCAGCTGACACGCCTGATGACGTCATTAACGCCTGCTGCTGCTGCTGCTGCTGGTGACCCTGGGGCGTCGGGCCCTGCAGGGTCAGGTAGACCCAGTTGAGCAGCTGGGCTGGCTGCTGCACAGAGGCGCTGGTGTCGATTTGAGAGAGCAGCGACATTTTATTTTATCGGGCGAATTGAAGTCCAGTCGCGGTGTGTTGTTGCCTTGATCGTTGATCCAGTTTTTTGGGGGCGATTTACGAGTTTGCACGACACCTTACAATGAGTACGTTTGCGCTCAATCAAGCTAGAAGGTTTATGTTTCCATCTCTGCGACAATGCACAATGTAAATTTGAGTGTTATCCATGTTTTAAAAACTCGGGTTACGTGACACGATATAAACGAACAAATATGTCGATAGAATATTAGTTCCCAACTTGGGGATAGCGACCGCCAATGTGGTAACAAGGGGTTGTCTGGGGGAGTCGCCATTTAGTAGCCTACATAATTAAAGATAAATTATAGCTAGATAAAATAAAAGTTTTGAAGTAAAGTGCGAAAGCAACCGCCGGTCCAAAATTTTTGTTAATGTGGCTTGTCTAATAAAAATTAGTATGCGACAAAATAGGGATAAAACTGTAACTTGGCTTTAATTCTTTTCAAAATAATCCCTATAAAAATGGGAAATGAACTCTTTCCCAATTTGTATGTCACTCTTGGTTACCCTGGTTTATTTATCATTTTACCGATTTTTAAGACAATTGGGTGGTTTGTAAAAACTAAAAAGAAGGTCCCGGAAACAAAACGTTTGGACCTATAGCTATAATAGAACTTCTTTCTTTTTAACAATGTACATTTTTTTAAAAGAAACAAATATTTCTAGACCTAATCTGTTTGTAATTTTTTTCATTTTTATCGAACGCACAACGTTCTTTGCATGTTTTACAAACCATTTTGCAGCGCGACGCCAAATACTGTACTACGCAGCAGATGTGCCTATGACAGTTTTAACTTTAACCCATAAAGTGTTTCTATAGCAATAGGCATATGCACAAGGTTGTTTAAGTTAAACAAAACACGTTGATAAAAAACAGTCAGAGACCAAATAATTTTTACTATCTTGACATCAAACAAATGTTCCAACCAACAACAAGTTAAGTTTAGTTTTTTGAAACTCTTCGACATTGTACATCACTTTGGTTAAACATTTTTTTAATAGAATACGGTACCAGATTCGTGTTAATAGGCTTTAAGTAAGTTGAATTTCGGTAAATAGTGCTAAACAATTACCTTATCCTATTAACCACTTAAACCATGTAAAACCAGACGTAAACCAAAAGCAACCATAACAAACGTCGACTATGATCGCAGAAAAACTGCTGTAGAATAAAACTTAGTAGGCCTACCTTTATTCTGTCGTAATATTTAAATAATTTTGCCATTTTGTTTTGTTGTACACCAAATAGTTACACCATTCCTTAATTTTCTCAAACCGTCTATATCTATCGGTTGAATAAAAAACAAAACACACAAATGCTCGTATTACTTCAACGACTTTCAAGTTAATTATCAATAATAAGGTGTTCACTAACTCTGGTTAAATGTATAGAATTTTGCAGACATTGTTTCGAGGGCCCCAATTACAGCTGCCTGCACAATACATTACGTCACTTTGCCTCGCACGTCTTTTATCCAGAGCATAAACAGGCCGGCCGACGGTAAACTAATAAAAGTCAAATCCTGAGCAGCTAAGTCGATAAACGGCATCTCCTTATATTGTCGACGCCCCCCTGAGCACAACCTTTTTTCCTTGCGCCAGATGTGTCGGGTGTTTGGACAACCAGCAGTCAGAGCAGCAGCAGCAGGCTACTGCTGGGATAAGACGGTGATTGAAATCCGTTTTTGTCTTACCAAGCTGGCCATGTTCGCCAAAGTTTGTATTATAGTGCCCACAATATCTGCGTAATATTGGAGATATATAGACGAATTAATTCGAATTTCACGACAAACAGGTTGTCCTTCAGCAATGCCACGTGTTGTATCTTTGGACAAAAAATAACTTTAAAATTACAAAATCACAATCAGAGAGTTGCTGGATATTCGAACAAGTCTTTAGAATCCATGTTTGGAAAGCTCCAATATTTTGTTCGAACATGTTGTTACGATATATTTTTACATAGGTTTTTGTGGTATTTGATTTGCATGACATCCCGTTTAAAACTGGCAAGCACCGCCATTTACTCGAAGCACAATTGAACTCACGCAGAAAAGAGAACCCCAGAGGCAAAACAGCAAATCTAACAGAATAGGAGACAAACCTAGCGGCCCACCTCAGCTTAGCGGCGCCTGGCACGGGTCTAAACCGGTGTACCGGGCGCCGCGGGACGGTTTTGGCCCCGGCCAGGAGAGGAACGACCCCCCGTAGGTCTAGAGGCGTCGAATTCGCAGCGGGATGACGGGAATCGGTCTCTGTTGAGTTGCAGAGACAGGATTTAACTTGACGCCCTTTGCGTTACTTGTTTCGCTAAGCAGCTCCTTTGTAACTGACAGCAAAACTTGAAATAAAACGCCTTTGGTTTGCTTTTACCGACTGCTGGCAACAAAAGTAAAATTCGTTAACGCTGTTTAGGCTATAGACAGCGACAAAAATACAAACTTTTTAATTCCTGATGTTTAATAAAATTATTATTGTTAGTTTTATTTGTTTGCCTGCAAATGGTAGCACAACCTGGAAAACCTTTTTCCTTTCTTTGGTCAATGGTTTTAAAACTAAACAAATGGTGATTTATTTGTTAAAAAATATGTTAGTTTCAATTTTATGTTTGGCAATGAACCTAACAACACATTTGTTCTCTTCTACGAGGGATAGCACCGAATGCATTTGCTCGCTACAAAGTTGATATACTGTCTTTTCACCCGATCCGTTAGAAATCAGTGCATTTCTAAGCAAAAAGGTCTACGACAATGAGGGCATCCAATGGCAGAAAAGTCTAGACTTTTAGACCTTGAGGTCCTGGCAATGCACTGATTTGGACCTTTAGGTAAACTCCCGGCGAAGATAAATTAAAAATATTCATTAAAAGTTCAGAAAAGATAACAAAAAATATGAGATAGGATTGATAACACTTGACCCACCTAAACCCTAACGCTAACCCGAATTCTAACCCAAATAATGTACGTTATTTTAATAATTCTTTAAATTTCTGGGGAAAAAGGCCCAAACTCGGATGGTCATAAGATGGTTTCTCGTCCATTGTAATTAAGATTATTACGTCACAAATTGAGGTATTGGGGCCTCAAGCGTTATAATTATTAAATTATCGCACATTATTTGGGTTAGGGCGCTGGTTAGCGTTTGGGTTTGGTTGGGTCAAGTATTGTTAAACTTAATCTTCTTATGCACATTTGTTAATGCAAATTAGTGCATTGTCCAAGACCTCAAAGTCTAAAAGTCGGACTTTTTGATCCTTTGAATGCACTGATTGTCGTAGACCTTTTTGCTTAGAACTACACTGATTTCTGACGGATGGGGTGGTCTTTTATAGGACCAAGTCTTTACAAAAATTGATAAATCCTCTATTATAAACAGCATGACTTTTTTTTAAGACCATAGTGTTATTGGTTATTGTGTCCCTGGCTTTCCTTCGGCATGTTTAACACACCATTTTTATCAGGATAACTCATTTCGGTAATAGCCTTTCCCATTGCATCCAGTAATCTGAAATTCGACAATACCTAATTTTATAGTGCCTTTAATCCGTGTTTCTTAATCAAGTAAATGATTCACCCTAGGGTGAATAAAATGTTTGCAAGGGTGGACCAACTAAAAAGGGTGAATAAGGGTAAACCGTCAGAAATGGGTGGTAGCTTGCGAGCAGGGTGGATATTCCGGGTGTGCTGTTCTATATAGTCGATACAGTTTTATCATATGATAAGACAACGGTATATGAAATCTGAAGATAGATGCTAGGGTTGAACAAAACTAAAAAAGCGTAAGAAGCACTGCCTTAAATGTGTACTATTGTTGTGCAATTGCGCTATTGTTCTACCAAAAGCCGGTGTACAGAAACGCATTAAAGGATTAGCGACTGTTTTCCTGTCTCACAATGAGATGCTATATAGATGTGTCAGCGACGAGGCATTAAAAGAAGGAGTGGAAGAAACAGCTTTAAACACAGTTAGTTTTGCGTCGATAAAGTCTGGTTAGTCTCATTATATTGGTGATTTTTTGCTTAATTTATTATTGCCTTATGTTTTTTTTTTTAATATTACCGAAATGAAGAATATAGTTACACGCTGAGTTCAAGTTGCTTTTTTACTGTCTCAGTCAATCATTGTTGGTTATAACAAAATAATTAGCAAATGTACTTTTCAGCCGTCTTTAAGTAGCCAGATATAAACATTACAGAACAGGGCAAATTCGTGTAAAGGGAAATATGCGAGATTTGGCATTGTACGATTAAGTGCGAATGGATTATAGGCTGCTGCTGTTATAGTTGCTACATTCAGGGTATCCATGATACAAATATATACATGAATATTATGCGGCGCTTATAAAAAGAGGAACATATATAAATCTTGAGAACCGCACTGCTTCGAATGAATATCAGACAGATAATGTGTTAAAACTTAGAATATAGAATAAACATTTCGCCAACTGAATTATTTTTTTGTAAGTTTCAACGCAGCGGTGCATTTCTCTAACTATTAAAATTTTAAAACGTGTATCGTCGACATTATGTGTTATGTTGGACGGCACGACAATGTTGTTGAAATACATACTAAGCTTCTTGCATTTTGTTATAGGTTTAAAAAGGGCTCATACACATGAAATATCTCAAATTAAAAGTAGTCTATCGATTTGTTCTTTATGCTACTATTGTAGTGTGTAGCATCTACACAGTGAGTTATGTCGAATTTCCGAAGGCAGTAATGGTGACTATAAAAGATGCCACCGTTAATAAGCTGAAGAAGGTACCCATATCAAAGCATGCTGCAACCAGCGCTACAGAATTGTCTCGCAATCTCGTTTTTGTGAAGACCCACAAAACTGGATCAAGTTACGTTAATTATTTGTTTGAGAGAATCCACCATAATTGGGTGAGTTATCGCGTAAATGTTAAGATTCTGTAGGTACCGACGAGTGCTGTAAAAAGAACCGGCCAAGTTCCTGATCGGGGGACTTTACTGTACGCAAATTATAATTTTACGGGTTTTGCGCGAAATAATGTTGGCTTTTACTATGTCTTTGTCGCTTTAAAAAATCCCTTAGGCACAAAGGTGTACAACTAATAAACTGTACAAAGTCCAATTTCCGTTAAGTTAGACCAGGGCTACTCAACTGGCGGGCCGCGGTCCGAATGCAGACCTTTTCAGTGATTAATCCGGATCTTATCTGTCTCAGTATTAACATAGCAATGCGATTTGATGAATTTTTTATTGCTAAACAATTGCTGCTTTTGATTCAAACCCCTCTTCTATTAACGGACATTACATAATTATCAGTTGAAGCGAAGGACATATGTAATTTATACCGTATTACATTTTGTATAACTTTAAATTATTTCATAAGAGTCATAACGGACTCCAAATTTTAAACTTTTGTAACTGGACCTTTGCTAAAAATAGTTAAAAACCCTGAGTTAATCTATTATCAAGGTCGTTATTTTAGGCGAAATGCGGATCTCAATTCTCTCCGCACGTGTCCATGCTCCCCCCAAAAGCGTTATTTTTGCCTATTTTCACTACATAAATGAAATATTTCAAGTTTCTAGTATATATTAGGGCTTAGGCTACATCATTTTCATCAAAACAGGTTTCTGTCTTAGGGCATCGTGCGCTTCATTGCACCATCGAAAATGAAAGTTTTTTTATGAAAGTTTTGGCTAAACAATATAAAAGCGTGTTTTCGTAGTACGCGAATCGATAACATCTTTGTAATATAGCTTTCATATTCAAAGTAACACCTCTCCAACTCAAAACTTTAGCGAAATAAACAAAATCCTAAATCTGCTCTGTGAATTTATACTAAAAACCAAAACAATTACCCGCATTGCAGATGGCCTCTTTAGACGATTTAAAAAAATATCCTGGTCGACTTGTTTTCAATTTTGCTGAGTTGTTTTGGCAAAAAACACTAACAATAAACAGTGTCATACTTTGCCTGACTTAATATTACTTTCAAAACTACTTTTTTTCCAATAGGAAAAGCATTTGACAGTGCAGGTAACGTGAACAGTTGGCTGTAAAAAAGTACGCGTAACATTATCGGGTTTAGTTCTTTGACTATTATTAGGCTACAAAGAAAGTGACACTTAGTGATAGGTTTACTAAGCACTATAACTTGTTGTTGAGCATAACACTTGTGAGGCATTTCGAGCATTTATTGATATATTAAGGCAGAATGAATGGTCAAACTACAGACCCGCCCCTTATATTGCCCCTCGATTTTTATTGACCAGTAATGAAATGAAAAAAAAGCGAATTTTCTTTTATTTTGTACTATGTTATGTTTTATGGCATTCCATAGGTTTACCATGGGCTCTTTTCTTTAACATATGGGCACTTTTTTTTCTTTATTTGTCAAGGTATTTTTTTTCTTTTGTTAACAGCCTAACGCCGTGTGGATCAGACTTTCTACAAAAATCCAATTATTTAGTAAATATATAGCTTTCTATGTAGCTTTGCAATATGAGTAACATCTATTCCACTTTTAAAACAAGATAAACGCAATGTATGCTTAATTGCGCGAACTTTTCACATTATTTTTGAGCAGGCGTTTAGGTATAGATAGTATAATGCCTATTTTTTATGCGACCAATGCGTCAAGTATATTCCTTAGGGTTAAGGTTTAGCCTAATTACCAAAATATACAGAATTTTATTTACTTCTTTACGTGATTGCTTAGCTTTAACTTTCACGAACAGCATGTTTCTCAAGAAGAAATTGAATTTTGACGTCACGTTATAAGTTAACTAGTGACGTCATATGTGAGATTTTTTATTCCGCCGAACTTAAATCTAAGATCTGAGCGATTCAACACTGGCCCGCCGAATGAAACAAAATGCTTCCGATGACCCGCGACGCTGCATTAATCCATATTATGCGTCTATTTTCAACATTGTGGACGCGATAACTAATAATTGTCTATCTGCTAAACAGTAAAATAAAGTTTGGTCGTTTGAGTAACACATGTTTGTTTTTTAGAGTACAGAAGCAAAATTCCTTCCGAGACCCTACATCGGAGGTTACCCGGGGCACATTCGTTTCAAGTATCTCAAGTCTTCAAAACATGAGATCGACGCGATTATTGGACATATGCGTTTCGATGCTGACGAACTTCATCGCCACATGCCAAAAAAAACAAGGCAAGAAATCTCTGAAATTCTATTAAGTTTTGATCTTCGGCAGATAACAGAGAAATTATGGCGAACTATTGGGTTATGTGTGAGGGAATTGGGATTGCGTTCTGACTTTCTACTTTGAAACGTCGATAGGTCCAGCAGTTTTGAAGGTTGCCCGTTCGGGATGGTTTGTGTTTAGTCTGTGACATTTTTTTCACCTACTGTTCCGCAATATACCTATACGTACTTCGCAGGTATTTATGAAAGAAATCAAGTTGCTATATTATTTCACCACATTTTTACTTGAATTTCGACTCTTATGCTATTATAGTTTCAACTGTTTCCGCTTTTTAGGTACTTCAGCATTATACGAGAACCTTGGAGTCAATTTCAGTCGGCGTTTAACTATTATGGCCACCATTTTCGACGGAAATCAAACGCCAATTGCTTTCACATGCCAATCGCATTCGTCCTAAACAACAGAAATATGGACGCAGTGCGCTTCATGCATGAGTGCGCGCAAACGCTGAACAAGTCGGTGCCGTGGTATTTCAGGTAAAACTGACTTTATCATAAAGGTATTTACAAACTTTACTGGTAATTCAATTTTTTTCTGAAACTGATAAGTTGTGATAACTTTTAACCAAAAGGTTTATTTGAGGTTGATATCTTGCAAAACGCTGTTGGCTTATTTCGTGAATTCCAGCTTTACGTGCTCCTGGCACATAAAAGGCTGTTCATTTCTTTCCCAGGGAAACCTTTTTATGTTTATTGATACAAATTTCTCTGCCCTCGCCTGTAACCCTTTCACATAGCTTTACCCACCTTTAGTAAAAATAAAATCATATAGCCCTAGTGGTATTGTTATTATAGTTTTATTCATTATTTTGCTTTACCCTTCATGGATTTTTGCAATTTTCCATACAGCTAAACCTTTTTTAATTAGAGTAACCAGCATTAAATCACTAGTTTCTTTTTTTAGGTCACTAAGTTTTATAACGTCACTAGTTTCTTGACTTCATTGTTGGATGTCTGACTATCAACAGATATTACAACTTATTTTATTGGTCGAAAAAAAAACGAAATTAACCAAAAGATGAAAACAACTGGTAAATTCTGCTTCCAAGCATAAATGTTAACATTGGGGGTAAATCTTGTTCCGCAAAACTGCGAGTAAGAGCGATAGCAACCGAAGAAAATTGCTCAAATACACCTGAGGAATACTAAAAAGACACACACCATGCACCTATTAGAATTCCTTCCTCATCAGAAACGATTTCTATCATGTCTTTGACAAAATAAACACCTTCTTGTGACAAAACCCTGAGAGATGAAATCGCGACCACAATGCCATAATTTTTTTTTGTTCATCTTTTAACTTGTACAGTGAGAATTTTTATCCACTTACCAACTACAGGACACCCAAAGAATCTTCAACATTATAAACTACCTGGCCGAAAAAACATAACCCAAAAGCAGTATCTTCCCACTTCAATCGTCCGACAGCAACACTATACCGTCGCCGATTATTAAAACCAAAACCCCCGCCTCCATCGGATACGTGATAAAATGTGTCTTCTTCGCCACAGTGTAACAGAAGATGAAAAATATCACATGAACGAAATCTAAAAAGGTAAACATGACCCTTCCTCCTTCTTTGAACTCCTCCGAGGTGGGTTAGAAAACCACAACAAAATCAATAAAGAAGATGCGAATGACTCCGAAAAGAATTCTCCTATAAACGAAATTTTCTGACTATAGTCCAGGACAAGCGGGAAAATCATATGAAGGATTCCACACACCCTCGAAACCTGAAAAAGTCCCGCCCTGCCTAAACACAGAAAAAAACATATCAAAACCGAGAACCAACGGGTTATTGCAACTGAATGAAGTGCAGTAATTGATATGGGTTGACCCTAAAGCATCTTCTTCCCTTTTCTTCTACTCTTCGGTCCTCATGACATAGACTCGGAAAAGAGATTCGAATACTGCTCGAAATAATGGCATTTGTAGTATCATTTAGTAGAAACCTATAGGGCAGCACTTTTCAACCGGGTGTATAGTACACCCCAGGGTGAATTGTTAAAGGGTTTACCACTGTGATAGGGTGTACTGGGGTGCATAAGATTCCGCATGACAATAAGCCCATGACCAGGTATCATAATAAATAAACAGGTTTATTACCAGACTGACTGGAGTGTACGTACAATACACGGCATAACATGTATTTAAGAGTACGTATAGCTTGTAAGATACATCATATTTATGTCATCATAATCAAATATGTTTCTTAATAATCGTTATTGTGAGCTGCTAACTAGTTCTTCATGGCGGTTAATAGTTCTTTTTGCAGCACAACAGGGTGTATGCTCCTATAAGTTTAGTGTATGTCGTGAACTGGGGTGTACAAAGTCTTCAGTAAACGTAAAAGGGTGTACTGTTCGAAAAAAGGTTGACAAGTACTGCTATAGGGTTTGTGAGTTAAACAACGCGAGAAACCATAGAATGCATATCGCTTTGGGCTGAATAGACTTAAACAAAACGGATAAAAGTTTGCAGAAAACCTTCAACCACTCCAACTTTTTAATGACAGTACAATGAATGCACGGCTATCGCGCGGCCCCCAACGACATCATAAAACTATACACTTTAAAAATTAGCTCGCGGCCCACTAAAAATGGCGAAAGATCTTAATTCGGTCGCGGCCCACAGTTTGCCCACCGCTGGTGTAAATTTGAACAGGCAGGTTCTGCAACGTTACACAGGGTGGTGCAACACACAAAGCAATTAGAAGACAAAACTTAATGACTTTGGTTAAAATATGAACATTCTTGCTCGTCTTCCGTGTTTATAAATGAAAAAATTTATTTTAGACACAACATTGCTTCTTGTAGTTATACATTCATTGTGCATTGCACATTGTGTTAACAAAACAGAGAGCTAGAAAGTTGTCTTTACTTTTTCAAGATTGAAAAAAACAGCGTAAAAAGCCTTTTTTACAATTAATAGCTGCGGTCACGCAGACCCTCGCGATAATTTACACAGCCCCTGTCAATTAAATGCCACTTTGACACAGGCTGTATAGGTTCGGTATTACTTTTATTGCGAGGAAGCATTTAGACCCATTTCAAACACAATCATCGGCAAACAGAGCGACCAGATCGTTTGCTGTTTTGCAATGTGGGCTACGCGTTTTATGATTACCGAGAAATGAACGGAATTATAATATCACATGTAATGACATTACTATTTGCCGAACATGCAGCGCCAAGTAGTGCAACGTTTAGGCACAAGTAAAAATCTTAAGCCTTTTTAAAAGAAGAACTTCCTGTTTTTTAGCCCTCTGACGAAGTTGTTACAGTTTTCTTTCATTATTTTTTAAAAACATGTTAACTGCCATCACCGAAATATTGCCTGCGCGCATTGACAAGTTAGAAAACTGCAAATAACTTGTTTATAGCCTGGGAAAATCAGGGTCTAGGTCTAATGCGGTAATGATAATTAGTAATTTTGCGTAATTAATATTTTTCATTAGAAAGGTGTTTGATAGCAAAAAATCACTTTACCGGCTATTAAAACATATTTTATTTTTTCTACAAGGTTCAAAAATTACCAATCCCATGATCTGGGTTTCGATCCAATGTTAGAAGATCAAGATGAGATTAAGCGACAAATTAAAGCTTTGGATGAGAATATGGACTTGGTTATGATCAACGAATACTTGAACGAGTCACTTGTTTTGCTGAAGGTTGCTATAATTTCGCTTTGAATTTTATTCATTTACTTATTTCACACTTAACTCTTTTAGGACTAAATATTACAATTGGCATATAAAGTGTATGAAACAAAAAACGTATAGAAAATATACATATAGTTTTTTAATTATTATGAGTTACACAAAAGCAATAGAAAAGTTATTGCACCTTCTGTTTAGTGGACAACAAACAGGCATAAATAAACAGCAAAAGATCTCAAAATCACAAATTATAGACAAATTCTCTTGGTAATTTTTTAATTTCACATAGCTGTTATAGCTTCGCTTTATGAAGTAACAACTAATTTCATCAAAAGCTACTGTAAATACAAGCTATGTGACACAACAATAGGGCTAGTCGGAGTACACTATGTTAAGGCAATGTGACTAACCTTGGTTTAATGCTTTAAGGGCTTAAGTCAATGACTCGACTTAAGTGGACTCAAGTTACTGTTTTCAAATGATTTGACTTGACTTATTTCATTTGGGAATAATAACTTGACTTGACTTAAGTCTTTTGGGCAAATGACTTGACTTTTTAAATGAGGTGTTCTCCTGAATCATTTTTTATAAAATTCGGTTGAATATATTAACTTTTCTGCAAAAAACAATTTGCTTGCTATATGTTGCGTTTTTTGTTTTATTTTCGTTGTTTATTGCTCGTAATCGAGCAAGTTTACCAATTTTAGTAGTTTTACGTTTACTTGTTATGACAAGGACTTGACTTGAGATTGACTTTCTATTATTATGACTTGACTGGGACTTGACTTGTGATTTATTGAAAAAAACTTGGACTTAATAAGTCGTTTTAAAAAGACTTGTTTACAAAATTGCCATTGTCATTCTTATATTTCTATTAGTATCATTGGTGTCACCGAAAGTGCGAAGGTAAAACATTAATATACTAATCCTTTAATAACACGTTAGATCTATTTGACAATAGTACTACTTGACAAAGGATGCGTGGGTCCAAAAAATAGGGGTCGTGTGCCGTATGTTACACACCTCTGGCTAAGATATAATTATTAGGATGATTTTTTTAACTTACAAAATGATAAATTTTTACCTGTAAATTTTAAATTTTGATCCCCAAATTTTATTTGTAATCTTTTTTTGTAAACCATTTTTGTACGAAGTTCTACATTATTATCTTGGCAGCATCAGTCGTTTTTTTTTCCTGACGTTTACTGAAGAGCACAGTTCAGTTATTTTGTTTAGTTAAGTTCGAGCTGAACCCAATGCGATAAACCAGGCTGGTGTGATTGAATCAGCTGGTTCTCGTATGCTTGCTCTTATAAAGATATAACACAGTTCAAATGTTGTTTGAATGTAATTCACAACTAAATTTGAAAAAATATTGAACTCAATGACAATTTGAGAAAGCTCACCACAGTTTTGGAAAGTTTTGTAAACGAGTTTTGTGCATTTTGCAAACAATTATGACTTGAAAGAATATGAGTTTTTTAGCTAACGTGTAAATTTTGACAAAGTTTTTAATTGATTTGCATAATTAATCTTGCCTTGCCAATTAAAAATCACACACAGCAATCCAATGGGGTGTGAACAATAAAATCACAATAAGGTTTAATAAAGGCAAGGATGTTCTGTATTATTATCATAAAAGTTTCCGTAAATTGTAGGACATCCTTCAACTCGACTGGTCCACTTTACACTTCTGGGCGTTCGTTAGGAAAGGAGGCTACGAAAAAATGAAGTTGGACACAATAAAGGACAAGCAAACATTTTCAAAGCTCAATAACATAGTAAGTATGGAAATGCCGTAATATTTTAAAAAGAAAAACAATTGTTATTACACTGTTGCTTTTTCAAATGTTTAATAAGAAACTTTTAAGAGTGCATTAATTCAACTGGTGTTACACATGTATTACGACACCATAATTAAGTCGTCATAGAATTGGAACAGTGTTGTAAGTGAGTGACTTGGCTCAAGTGCAGTTATTTTTTATTTGGCTTTAGATTTTTGGTCAAAATACCTTAACTTGGTACAATGTTTCGGTGTGGCACTATAGGAAAGGGCAGAATTAGTACGGCGCACGGTCCTTTGTGGGACTACCCCTATAAAAAAAAAATGCTTCGCGTGGACTAGTGCAGTGTTTCTTAAAGTGGTGAATGGTTCACCCCAGGGTGAATAAAATTATTGCAGGGGTGAACCAACCAAAAGGGGTGAATAAGGGTGAACGAAAGTTCAGGAGCATCCTATAGTCACTAGTAAACAATTTTCTGTAAATTGACTACTGAACTGTTGTTTTTTGGTGATTTTTGCTTACTGTAATAGTTAAGTTGGTTTGCACTGAGTGTATAAGTTAAACCTACCATATGTCCTCTTTTAGGAGGATTTGTCCTCTGTTCTTAAGAAAATTGAATGCCTCTCCGAGGACGCTCAAAAATGTCCAAACGTCCTCTTTTTTCGCATTTCGAGTTAGTTGCTAATACTTTCAACAAGACTTTTAGGCGAGGCGTTGTATTTATTTTCAAAACAATACTTTAGCCATGAAAGATGCTGAATTGCTGGTTTAAAAAGGTTTCTAGGGAGGCTCCAAGCAATTTGTAGGGGGGAAGCAAGCTCTAAGTTAATATCTAAATTTTGTGCTATGATTCTAATGGTATCGTTATGGTATCGTTTTGGTTGTACACCACTCCTACAGCGCTGTACAAACTTTGTTTTTGCCATCTTTAACATTGAAACTGCCAAAAAAAATTTGCGAATCTTCTGTTATCTAATTTTGTTTACTTTGTTGAGCACAAAGTCTCTTTGAGTGCCATTGCATGTTTTTATATCATCGAAGGTATAACGGCTCTATTTAATTATAATTTTGCTAACTTATATTTAAACGATATATGTCATCCACCGTTTGAACTATTTTTTAGCCATATTTTATATAATTGGATAATAGGCTAGAAACAGGGGGACGCAATGTTTTGCGAAAATCCTCCTGATTTTACAGTTTAGCGCCAATTCAACCACTTAAATCCAATTTTTTTCGCGCTTCACGCGGCCGATAGCAAACATCACTATTTTCAAGTTGTCTCAGTTATATTTAACTGAAAATGCCGAATTGCTTTTCGTAGGGGCGCAAGTCACAGGAAAATTACTAAAGGTGCCGCTGCTGAAAAAAGGTGTGCATATGGCACGTATTTCTCAAACGTAACAATTCTAGTTTCGTTTTACTTGCAGGCAAAAAATGTCCTCTTTTTGGGTGCTAAAAATATGGTAGCTCTAGTATAAGTACAAAAATTTGCTGACTTTGTTTTGTTGTTTTGTTGCTTTCACACAAAAAAATTCTGGACTCGAGAAATTGTAGATTTGCAATGGTAAAACTTAACAAAAATGGAAACAATCTAATTATTTTGTGCTGTTATATACAGACGAGATAGTTTTATAATATCATGTGACAGGGGTGAATAAAATCTGGAGATAGATGCTAGTGGTGAACAAAACTAAAAAAGTTTAAGAAGCACTGGACTAGTGTATGCAAGGAATTTTAGATATGACGTCATAAACTGATGTCGTCATACAAATATTTTTCAAAAATCTGCTGATTTCGGTCCTAAAAATGTGGAAGCGCAATGGAGTCTAAATATTGGCTACATTCAGTACAAAAACGTTTTATCTTTAATTGAACACCTTTCTTTGAGAAAATAATTATTTTTCGAAACTAGTTGACGTACCCCCAAGGGGTGCGTGGACCCCAGTTGAAGAACCCCGGGACTAAAGTATGATCTACACTTTTATCAGATGTAAGACTTGTGACAAATGTGACTCCAAAGAAGCGGGCCACTAATAAAATTTCCCACAGAGGACAGCCGAACTCCAGCCATACGAGCAAGATAAGAACAACACCAACGTCAGAATAAAACACAATTCGAAATAAGGCCAAAATAGGACTAATACCTATTCGTCCAAATCGGAATAAGACCTAAAAGCTCAACATCAGGCTTAAACAACACTTTAACTAACCCCAAACCCCACCCCTACGTACATCACTAACTCCCCTAATAACTTCAACACTAGCCCATTTTCTAACCCCACCCATTACCCACCAATAATCCCAAACAGGACAAAAATTCAGTACCGACTAAGGCAGGGGTGGGCAACTTTTTCCAGTCGCGGGCCAAAACCAAACTAAAAAAGGTTTCCGCGGGCCGTTATATGTTAGCTGTGTATACTTTACGCATCTTATTGTCACCGCAACGTCATTTAATCAGGGACAAGACTAGGGTGTTTTGCAATTTACACTCGATGGAGGAACAAGATTAACGCAAAGCGCAAAAAAATATTTGCTTTTTCGTAATTGAAATAGCAAGAAAAATATGAGATATCACTCCGTGCCCAGTTTGTAAAATAAGTCGCGGCCTGATGATATGCGTTGGCGGGCCGGATCTGGCCCGCGGGCCGTAAGTTGCCCACCCCTGGACTGGGGCGTCCAAACCTAGTCACCAAAACGGCTAATGCCAGACCGATGGCCCCCGATCGTCCCATACACTCTACCCACAGGTTGGGGCGTTATTTTGCCCATTTAGGCCTTCTTCCGATGAATTTAGGCCTTATTCCGTTGAATTTAGGCCTTATTCCGATGGATTTAGAACTAATTCTGACGAATTTAGGCCTTATTCCGACAGATCTGGGTCTTATTCAGACGATTTGATCTTATGCTGTAGTGAATATTACTGCGTATTTGGCTTTATTATGTCGTTTGTCTTAATACTATGGTTTTATAGATTTTTAGGCTTTAGGTATTGTTGCTTTTTAGGTCTTATTGTTTGTTCCCAGGACAGCCATAAATAAATTTATTTTTCCGCTTTTAAGTTTAAACGGATGATTGCTCTACTTCAGGATATTGCTCTCTACGATCATTTCAACGCGACTTTTTGGCGGAAAGTGGAATCGTACGGTCGCAAGAAAATGGAAGGGGATCTACTAAAGCTCAAGGAAATTAGAAGTAAAGACCGACGAAAAAGAGAAACAGACGAAGAGTATTTTGACCCTATTGAACAACCCAGGATACCGAAAGAGATAACGGACTACATGCTGGAAAACTCTGGAGGCTGCTTGTTCTCTCACGATTAAAGTTTGTATTTCGTAAACTTATGAGTATCCTGACTCGTGACTCGATTCCTAAACCTCGTAAGTCGTACAATTAGACAAGCGATTATTCATCTCGCAGAAATAAATTACGACAATGATTTATAACACTGTAATTTTTTTAATGTAAGAATTTTATCAATTGCATTTAGGATACCGTAGAAGACAAACAGAGAGAATGTACATACAAGAATATACTCCAGGGTTCGGCACCTTTTTCTAGTCGCGGGCCAAAATCAAACTCAGAAAGATCTCTGCGGGCCGCACAAATTAATAACTATGAATTGTGTTATTTTCATGTTAGAACAACTGTGAATCAGGCGGGCGTCGGATTGTTTTGCACCTGAAAAACGTGTTTACTTATATTTAAGGAGGCAGTAAAGTGTTGGCGCAAAGTGCGAAAAAACGCGTTTGTTTGGTATAAACTTCAAGTTCACATGTCGTCATCCATACTACTAACGAAAAGTGTGATAAAATACTTTGAGGGAACGCAATAACATTTAAAGTTAATGCAAGGCACAACTGGCGAGCTAAGCGAGCGCAATTTATTTTGTACACCGGCATTTCTTTTAAATTTCTGCAAATTTTTATTACATTGCCGACAATAAAATAATGTTAAAAAGTATATGTACAATATTTTTTAATACGATTGCGTTTGTCCGCGACGCACTTGGCAGCCTTCCACGACGCAACGGTAAAGAAGCGCTGATCTGTTCAAAACGCAGCATCAAAACGTAAACAAACCGAACGTAGAATGATGATTCGCGTGAAGCGCGAACATTTTTGTGCACTTACGTAGTTAAAATAAAATACTAAAAATTATGTAAAATGGACACGTGTCTAATTTGTTAAAGAGGCGGCGGGTTGGATAAATTACATCGGCCGGCCGGATCCGGCCCACGGGCCGTAGGTTGCCGACCCCTGCTATACACTTATTGGTGTTTTCAAGTGGAGAATGCGCATCAAATTAAATTTAAGAATTTTCAACTTTCGCACCACTCCGCCTTATCGACAGATTAGGACTAACCACGTCTGTCGATCATTGATGCAAGCAAGGCAGACTAAAAAAGCAACTAGCCTGCACTGGAGTTTGAAATCACGACCTCAAGCCATACCGGGATCATCGCTCTACAAAATGAGCTAACCCGGCCCAATTGACAAACCTCACATTTAAATAAAGGCAAAGTTTATTTTACAAGTTGTTTGTTATATTGACATTTGGGTTTAAAATTATTGTGTGTCAAACCTTTGGTGGAAATTTAATTTTTTTTTTCGGGTCAATACTTTTAGAAATAGTTTGGAATAAATTACCCATTCCATTGAACAATGGGCTAATATCTCTTCCCTAAAACATCAAGTGATGGACATCAGGGACATGACTTTATGAAGTTAGTTGCAAATGCGCAATTAAACGCCGGAATTTGTCTCAAGTCAACCAACTTGATCGATAGTAGGAAGCTTATAACATGATTGAAACTTCTCTCGGAATGTTTTTGGGTTTTCATAAAACAGATAGATGTCATTATTGGAACATGTTATAGGGAAATCCTTATTTGTATAGCGTTAAGTCAAGAAAACATGAGCAGGTTGTTGATTAGTTTGAAAAAAATCAAGAATGTATGAAACAGCTTTCACTAAATGAACTTGCATATTTGTTCTGTTATGTCGGTCGTTCGTATCAACAACTTGGCATATTTGAAAATGCTGAGAAATCGAACTTATTTCGACACCGGAACCCGATAAAGAAGTAGCGACGTGTATTGCAGATTGTCACTTGTGTATCGGTCAATGTTCTTTGCAGATAAAGATACATGACAAATCAATGCAGAGTTCGAAAACGAACAATCAAGTTGTGGACAAAAATCGACCATCCTTCGGCGTGTGAGATAATTAAGGAAAGCGAAAAAATAATAGAACTTCCACAACATGCCTTGAAACCCAAATAATATTAATTATTGTTCGTAGTCCGTTTGAATGAATAGGCCAAATTGTCTTGAAGTGGTCTTTGAGTGAATTTACATTCTATTGACATATTTAGCTTATGAAACAAAATATTAAATTTTCTGTGTAAACTTTGAAGGTTTTCTATTGGTAAATCGTTATCAGGCGTCAAATATTGATTTAAGGAGCTTTAATATGAAGTAAATAAATTGTATAAATATAACTGTTGTTGAATTAAAATTGAGCGCAAATTAAAGTTTATCTTATTTTATCTACCTCGATTTAGTTAAACTACGCGAAACTAAATAAAGGACCCATCGATTTAAGCACAATATCGGTGACGTCACGTTCTAAAACTCTAGCCATTGTTTGGCAACACACATCACAATTCAGCTTTGCGCTCTGCATTGTTACGTAACACCTCCCTTTAGTTGACTCTAGTCTCGAGTCTGTAGAACGAGAGAGGACAGAATCAAATTTAACAGAATTGGCGAAAATGAGTCGAACAAAAATAATCAATTATTTTAATTTTTAAGTTGTAACTCGGTGCAAAAATTTTTGGAAATTATTTTGAATAGTTTTGCAACAGATTAAGTCACCCGGTGAAACTAGAACACGTGCAAGAAAAAAACAGCTACCTCCAGAAAAGTAGTGAAGACTTTGGGGGGGTCATGCGTAAAATTTAGCTACTGCGATGCGATCCACCGGTGGGTCATACGAAAAAATTACTGTGTTTCTTCACGTTCACGGCGATGCGATGTTAATTGCGCCTCAAATAGTTTCAAGGGTTTATAATCTGATACTCATAAAGTTAAACTTTAAAACTTAACATATTCGGCATTTTTCTTTAAAATTTATGTTTGCTATGTTAATTGGGTTCAGTGGTTTAAAATTATGAGCGGGTCTTATTTTTTCGCCATAAAATAGTGTGCCGTTAAGTTATTTGAAGCTCTCTACGCCTACTTAGCGACAGTAATATCTAGCAATATATCTCTCTTTTGTAATGTTCGTCAAGCTATTGATGTAAACCAAATCAATAGTAAACCATAAAAATAATATTACGAATCCCTTGTTTATTTTTAGGGGTGAACAACCCAACAATCGGGTGGTTTTATGGCGGATTAATACAAAAAGCTAATTTATTATAATACTGTTGGTTGTACTTATTAGAATTTAGATAAAAAATGATCAAGAAGGTTGTATATTTTTGCGGTTTGGGCCCAAGTGTTGGGGGTGCATTTTTTTGGTGGGGGTTTGAAAAAAATAAATTTAAAAATATTAAAAGCCCGAAAACAAATAAACCAAAGTGGAATATATAATATTGAAAAAAATAACCTGGGGCGGCATTATGAACAGTTTCCTCGCTCGCTAAGTTAACGAGCTCGTTTTAGCGAGGGATGAGCGAGCGAGAAACTCGCAAACGCATTTGGTATTACGAACGGTCCTCGCCAACACCTCGCTACAACGAGACGCACGCGCGAAGAGAATGCGTCAAAATCACAAGAAAAAGGACGACTGACTCAGCAAAATTGCCGCAGAAACGCAGCTAACGCTTTGTTTTGGAAATCGTAAGCTGCTTTTGAATGTTAAATTTATTATGAAACAATTTTCATGGTGAACCGCATGAATTTATTTCCTAATTAGTCCTGTAGATTATAGAAAAAGGTTTTGGGAAACAACGTTTTGCGCTAATCTATAATCCTACCACAACGCATAATATTTGGTTAGGGGTGCGAGTTAGCGTTTGGGTTAGGGTGGGGCAAGTATTGTTATTAAATAATGAATGTAATAAGCTTGACACACCCAAACGCTAACTCACACCCTATTTTATAATTGTGGTGGGATTCTAGACCAGCGCCCAACGTTTGTTATATACGTCTAAAAATGTAAAATAATTATTTTAAAACTCTTTATTCATTTGTATTTATATTTAGTTAGCTATCTTGCTTCTGTAAACATTTTGATAATAATTCCCCGGGATGCAACAATTACAGCACTAACATTGGCATTTTAAAACTGTAGTTACAACATTCTGCTTGTGTGTTGCACCCTTCTGACTTTCACCAGTAAATTGCGCATGGAAATGAATTCACAGGCTCTGTGTAAAGTTCATATTCACTTCAAAAGAAGAAAGACATTCATATTTACTTAAAAGTGTTGAAAACCCATATGTTACTACTTTACCGAAAAAATAATAAAACTTCGGAGAAACTGAAAAAAAAACAGTCTAATTTTCACATTCGTGAACCACTGAAAGCACCGAGAAGTCTTGTAGCAGTAGGACAGCAGCATGAGAAGAACCAACAATATTGTGTAGATCAATTCAAGGTGAAAAGACACAAATTAGTCCTAAATCATCTCACTTTCAAAGAGCAAGACAATGGAATCATAGTTGGTGTGCAGTGCACAAATATTGTTTTCTTTAAGTTCTCCAAAATAGCTATCATACAATGTCAGCTGTGAACTTTGATAAAAGCAAATTTCTTTGTAAAAAAAGAAATGGATTGTGCTGCAATTTAACCTTTTATATTCGATAACATAATTTACAATTGTCTTGCCTCAATATTTTGCTGTGTGAAATTTTTGTGCTTCCTAAAATCATGGTTTAGTATAACTTATTTCTTTTAATTAAAATTATATTATTTTATTACAATAGTGAATCGTGTTTGTAATTCTAATGGCACTTCTGGAAGGGTTTCTTAGGATGATTGTATACAAAACTATTTTGTTCCTAAAATAACAAAAGTTTTATAAAGTCTATCTTCACTTTTGAAGCTTTTGTTTATTGTATAATGAATAAATCATGGCAGACCTGGGCCACTGGTACAGCATGGTATTATAATACCCCAAGTGTAACAGTTATTCATACAAAAATACTATTTTGATGCAAAATATACATGCATGGACATTGCTGAAATTTACTTTTATGTTATAAAAAATGTTCATATTTTTGCATTAGTTGTTTAGTACTGAATATGTGTGCTTAATAAATTGAATCAAAAGCACCAATAAAATGAGTCATGGCATAAATTTGTGGCTTTTGTAAATTCTTTAATTGGTTAAAAAAAAATAAAACGTTTAAAAGTAAAGTTGGTTTTAAATCAGTGTGTAGAGCGTCGCCGACTTTTTTTGACAGGAGGGGGGTTGGTGGGGGTAATCACCCCAAGTTTTCACTGGGAATGCTCTTGGCAACGTAAGCACCCCTAACTCCATGTTGTGTAGGTAGGAGATCGCCTAAATCCATATATCACGCCATTTTGGTAATAAATTTTAAAATTAATTATGAATCTTTGTTATGACATCCATTAGTGTCGGCATAAAACGTTTATTGATTAAAAAAATTATTAACAGCAATTAGGTTTTCAGAACACAAATTAGGCGTTACCGAGTGGTCTGAGCCGCTCGTTAGTTAGCGAGGAGTTTAGCGAGATTTGGCTAACGAGAAGTGGGTTCGTAATACCAAAAGTCGACTTAACGAGCTCGCGCGTCGTTAGCGAGCTCGCTTAACTTAGCGAGGTGTGTTCATAATGCCGCCCCTGGTAAAATAACCCTCTATATAATAACCCAATTATTGAACCACCCATAAAAATAAGACCCTGAAAAATACCCCCTGTAAAAATATATGACAACCGCAACCCCATAAAATGATACAGGATTCATTTTGCAACAATTAAAACAGAAATTACTCACAATATATTACCTACGATCTATCACACAAGCAAATAGTTAAGCTTTACTCTATAAGTTGCTTAAAATTATGCGACCCACCGGTGGGTCAAATCGCACTGGCTACAATATAGTTTGTGTTTAATGCGATTTGACCCACCGGTGTCCAAACGATTAAACTGTCTGAATGAACTCCTTAAAGCGAAGAAAACATGTCGACGAAATTTGGCGGAAAAGCTCTGGCGGCAGCTAGCGGCACAGAAAGTAAAATGTAATCGCAACACAAGAAAACAACGAAACTTTGGAATCGCAGCGAACGTGTTAATCAATTAAAAACCCAAATAAAATAATAAAATCATAGATTTTACCTTGATCAAATATAACACGATAGAATAACCAATTCAGAAAGAGTCAAAATTAAACCAGACATTTAATTGACTTCAATTTTCAACCACTAGTTGCGCTATCCAGGTTTCATAGAGATCAGTGCTAACAACGAATTCAGCAGGATCGATTGCATATTGTAAAATTTAGGAAGAAAAATACATTTTGTCAGGTTGAAACTAATTTTTTTGGTGTTTAGTATTTTTGTTTTATGCGTTTCGAAAAGTTATTATGAAAATTATCTTTACTTAGTATACAAAGTAGGGAAAGTACTCTGTCAGATAAGCCAGTGTTTTACAAACTTAAAAGCTTTTATAAACGTTTTTTTTTTGCCAAGCCAGTCAACATTAGTGGTGCGGAACCGATGAGACAATAAAAACAGGGACCTTTGAGCCACTGGTCTGTTGGTAACTGCGGCCAATGTAACACCTATAATTATTAATATTTACAGTTGAAACACATAATAGAAAATGTCTGTTAAAACAAGATTGCAGAAATGCTATGTGGCACCTTTGTAGCAGGTTTTATGAAGCTTGCTGTCAAATATGCTAAAGATAAATTTTAATCAATAAGATTGTAAGCAGAAGCTCACTCTGTTGACCAACGAACCCTGTCAATATATGTTAAAGACACGAGCCTAAAGGAATAACATCAAGTTGCTTTTAAAATGTCACAATGAAGGTAAGAAAATGTAAAAAGTACCATAATATGGACTTATTAAGTTTATTATTAAAATGGCATTTTTGGTCTACATTGCTTTTGGAATAAGTTTAGCTGTTTGGTTTGTTTATTAGTCTAGTTTTTACCCATTATTTTCTTTTTGAGCTGTTGATAGTTTGGGTTTTGTCATATAACTTTATTTAATACATTTTACAGGCATTTACAAACATTGAGATAAAATCTCTTGCAAATGACAACTATTTGCACCATAAGATGTTTCCAAATGTCTAATTGGCAAGTTGGATTTCAAGAGCCTGATTTTTAGTTTGCTGTTTCAAGCCTAAAATTTCCCCCCTCTTTAAATGAAAAATATGTGTTTAAAGGCTTTATTTATCTACTACTATGCCTGTTAACCAATAGTCTGATACAAAAAAGATTGCAGCAAAATAGTAAAGTTAAGGATAATAACAGTTTTTTCAACTGCAAAAATTAATAGTTATGTTGTTGTGTATAAGTATAAAGATAAAAAATGTGTGCATTAGGTGATGCAACTTTCTGAGTACCAATGCTGCTTCCAAAAGATAACTTGTATTGTTATTTGAAATGTTGTTTTTCGTCTAATAAATATACCATTTTTAAGCAATGTGCTGTTTGACTTGTTTTTTGAAGAAGAATTAACCTTTAAATAGCGTGTCTCAAGGGTCCCTACATCGTGGTTCAACGGACCCGACTATGAGGTTCCCTTGAGCCATTTTAAAGACCCCGTCGTTCCAGTTTCTCAATTAAAGGGTTTAAACGTAAACCATTTAAAACTTCAACACAGTCAACCTAAAGCTCTAAAGCACCATTTGTACAATTATTAGCCATAATGGGTTAGAAACGCAAACGTTACGGGCGAAAGTTCAAAAAGTGGTTCACAGGTCCCAGTTTTCCCCTAATCTCTACAGTTGATGGACATCCGGGACATGACTTTATGCGGTTCGTGGCAAACGCGCAATTAAACGCTGGAATTTGTCTCAATCAACTTGAGCGATACATGGAAGCTTGGAACATGATTATATCTGCTCTGAGAATGTATTTGGGTTTTCATAAAACTGTAGCGAGATATGTCATTATTGGAAGATGTTATAAGGAACTCATCACTTTTAGCATTAAATTAAACAAACATGAGCTGGTTGTTGCGTGTTTCGAAAAAGAGAAAGAATAAATTGAAAAGGTTCCACTAGAAGAACGAATTTTTTTGTTTTATTATGTCGGTCGTTTGTATCAAGAGCTTGACAAGTTTAAAAATGCAGAAAAATGTTTTGAACAAGAAATCGAACTTCATTCGATGTCGGATCTCGATAAAGAAGTAGCAGCGTATATTGTAGATTGTCACAAGCGAATTGGTGAATGTTATTTGCAGATGAAGTTAGTGGTATAAACAGCAGTGTTGTAAACAAGTCATTTTGAAATAACTTAAGTCCCAGTCAAGTCATTCGTAAAATAACTTAAGTCCAAGTCAAGTCTTTTTGAATAAATAGCAAGTCAAGTCCCAGTCCAAGTCATCGGTTGCCCAAGTCAAGTCCCAGTTAAGTCATAATTAGAGCAAGTCAATTTCAAGTCCAGCCCTTGTCAAAAAAATAAAACTTTAAACTATGAAAACCGATAAACTCCTCCGATTATTATGAGCAACTCAAGTAAAAAATAACACAAAAGCAACATATTACAAGCAAATTATTTTATGTGCAAAGATTGGGATAAATAACGCAATTTTATAAATAATTGCCTAATTAAAACAATTTATTTTAACCCAAATCATTTGTCCAGATGACTTAAGTCAAGTCAAGTCATTTGCCCAAAAGACTTAAGTCAAGTCAAGTCATTTTGCCCAAAAGACTTAAATCAAGTCAAGTCATTTAAAAACAGTGACTTAAATGCACTCTAGTCAAGTCATTGACTTAAGTCATTACAACACTGGTAAACAGCATTGGGATTGGGACGACCAGTGCATGTGCTGTTTTAAAATGTAGACTAAGGCTCTAAAACGTTTTTCGAACTACTTTCGATTAGGGATGTTCTAAGAAGAATCGAAAATGCGATTAAGGATGTTGAAATCCAAAATGTTTTCGTATCGCGGCGTCAGCGTTTTTCGGGCGACCAATCACGTGCTCGCCATAACCTTCGCCCAACTGTCAAACACGTGTTTTTGGACGAGCGTGTAGCGTGTAATGTAATGCCATTTGCAGCTGCAATTTCCCTAAATACGTTAAGTTGCAAAAGTTTGCATCGCTGGCCCGCGCTACGTTACTCAAGGTCAGCATTAGGTCATATTCAGCGAGGTTACGCACAGCATAATTGTCAAGTATTAGATGCGCATTGTTGGCAATACTAACTTTAAATTTTTTCCAGTGCATTATTTGTATTTGTTTAATGCAGTGGTTCCCAACCGTTTTGTTGTCACGGACCCCTTTAGACAAATTATTAATTCTGCGGACCCCTACCTAAATTTATCCTGAAACTCAATTAACGTACTATTGACTATTGTAATAATTATGCTACTCAACTACTGTACTTGGTCAAATTGTTGTTGTTGTTAAAGAAATAAAGAACGAACAAAAGAAAGAAAAGCCTTGTTTCAACGCCTGTTGTTTGCAACAACATCTATCCCAATCCCTACTATACTTGAAGACACAATCGGCATATCTGGTTCTAGAAGGAACACAATCGATACACATCTTTCAATGCTTATCCGTATTGCCTTCTTGTAAAACAATAGTACAATAAGACAACAATAACGCAATTTAGGTTCAGGTGTGGCCCAACACGCGTCTCGAGAGTTAACGGCTTTTCATTCATGTTGTATTTCGTATTGCTTCTAGATTGTAAGTCGACTTTAAGTTTAGTCATTGCCAACACATTTTAAAATGAATTGCTTAGTGCCAACAACGTAATATAAGGCAGATTTAAAGAGACTTGCATAAGACAAGGATATATTTGTAATTCCGCCTAAGTCAGGAGTTCTTAACCTTTTTTGTTCCCCTTTAACAAAGATGAATATCAGATTTACCCCCATTATATAAAATAGTTCTCATCTATTAGAAAAAGGAAAGTAACAAATTACATTAGGTGTAATCAATGCGACGGGTTCCCTTGCTTTTGGCAAGAGTTGTTGTCAAAACATTCCAGGTTGGTCTATTTTTTTTCATTTCAGACTGCACAGTTTTGACTAAAAAACGCCAGTTTTTGCTCATCATAATTGGATGAGAATTTTCTAGGAGCCTGTTTCATGGTACTGTTTAAAAATGTTTCCACGCTCCAGACACACTGAAGAACTTAAAGACCATTCTCAATAAAATATGTAAATCTAAAATTAAAATCATTTTTCTGGTACTTTCTCTTCTTTTGGGACATGCCATTTTTAAGATTACATTTTTTGTTACTTTTCCAGACTATAATAATCAGTCTATGAGCTGTTTAAAGCCTTAATCATTGGACTAAAAGATCAACAATAAACTAACTTGGCCAGTTAAGCCGTAACCAGTGACAAAATTAGGCAATCACATGTATAACCAGCACTGAAATTTCAAAAAGTGTATCGGAACTTTCAAAGCTGCTCGCAGACACGTTACCTTAATCCAGTGGTCTCCAATCTTTGAAATAAGCGACCCCAATTTAAATAAAATGTAATCAGAATTTACATTGCGACCCCAGTTTGGAGACAATTATAGGCAATATTAAAACAAGTGCTAGAATGCAGCAGAACGGACACCTACTTCGCCGGGAAATGTATTCATAATCACAAGTAAAAAATGTTTTTAGCGATAAGCCTCTTCGCCTGTTTGTGTTTCTAAGTGGATATGCTTTCTAATTTGGCCTGTTGAATGCAACCTCAGAAAACGCGGATGTTTTACTAGAAATCAACAGCATTTGTTATGATGTTACAAATAAGGGACGATTTTAATCATCTCCGTCTACTGTCTACGACACACTTGTACATGTAACTTGGTGTGGTTTTAGAAAAAGTGCGACATTTGCTGCGCTAAATCAAAAACCACAAATTTTGTCAAATGTACGTTAACTGATATAGCAGCTCTTAAGAGCTAAAAACAGCAATTTTTATGTAGAAAATGCACTCAGTCACGTTTATTAGTGGGACCTTATTGTAAAGAAAGCTAAATACATAAATCGTCATAAAACATTACGAATATGGTGAGTTATGGCGATCCCACAAAAATTTTAGGCGACCTCACTTGGGGTCGCGACCCACAGGTTCGAGACCACTGCCTTAATCTATGCCGTGACTGCCGAAAAACCCAAATTATTCAAACAGTAAATGACGTATTAATGAAGTAACTGAGAGATAGGATATTGCCAAGAAACTAAAAAAATGATTAATTAGCGAAGCATAACGTCATCGATACAAGGCGATAAAAAATCAATAGGGTACTAGGCTAGCTTCAAAAAAGCAGTTCTATGAAACTATGCTACCAATACCTACAGCTGGCAATATTTTTCTGTCTCGTCAGGTGATGTGGATATTTTGATTGATAGCTAATTTGCCCCCTAAAGTGAGGAAATTTACCCCAGGTTAAGAAAGGCTGGCCTAAGTACTGCAACACATAAGACACTAGATGCCTTGTAATTATTGTATTTTCAAGTACAGGTGTGTGACATTTTAAATTAAGTTTGGTTTACCAAGGTACAATAACAAAAATGTAAAGAATGGACTCGGTCTGACAGTGATTTTGCAATTTAATTGACTGTGACTTAACTCATTTCAAAAAGCACTTATTAACAATAATGGTAAATGATGTAAAATTATTTGTGGTATGGTATGAATATATTGGATATATAGGACCTAAAATATGGGCAACCTTACGTCAAGAACAAAAAAATCTCACCTTTAAACACTTCCAAGACCGTGTGAAATCGCAACTGTTGCAATCGTATTGAATTCAGCTTTATATCATCTTCTATTGATTTTGTTTACTTTCTCACCATGACAACTAAATGTAAACAACGGAGCAGACTCTGCCCGAGGTTTACAAATTGGTCAACAATCATTTTACTTATCATCTACCACTAATTTTATTACTATTACTAATAATTGCCAGCCGTAGGCGCAGTCGCACAGACACGTGCGAAGGCACAGATTTAAAATAAATCCTGCAGTACGTAACCGTTGTGTAGCACTTTCTGACCTTATCGTTGTTTTGCTAGTTTTACATTGCGTTTTCGTATCTATCGCTTATTTCTAAAATTTATTTAAGACCGTTAAAATCTACATGTTTTTCATCTACGCACTTTTTGTTTCCAATTATTGTAACTTTCAGTATTGCCACTAAATTTATTTATTTTTGATGGGCAGCTCGACTCGATGACCGAATGGTCCTTTCGCTGTCCTTGTGTTATTATTTATGTTATTTTGTTTTTTCGATGTTTGCAAACATGCACAAAAATAAATTGAATCTGAATCTGAATCTATGAATGTTAATATTCTACCACAGGGGTGTCCAACTCAAACATGCCTACGTGCCAATTTTTATCTTAAAACTTCTTCCCGTGCCCAAAGTTTTTTTTTCTAATATTAAAAGCGCTTTTATACAAAAAATAAAAACAGTACAATGTTATAAAATAAGAAGTAATTGTTTGTTTTAGTAATTGCTGGGAATGTTTTGTATGGTGAATAAACGATGACAATTGGCTGTATAACAAATTTAGCTTTTTTGACAATTGGCTGTATTTTTGGGGGGCTTGCGTGCCATTTTTTATTAGGTCGCGTGCCACATTTGGCACGTGTGCCTCATGTTGGATACCCCTGTTCTACCCCCCTTAAACTCACGTGCTTCCAATAAACATTTCTTGTTATTTACTTTCAAACAACCACAACCGCGGTCGAAACTTCGGCAGAAGTTTTTTTTAATATTGTTTTACCACAGACACAGAGAAAAACCGATGCATGAGGAATTTTCGAAAAACGACAAAAAAGAAAAGCAGTGCAATTCTGGTGCGGCATGAGCGGCGCTCAAATCAAAAGCGTGTTGGCGATTGAAAGTGCAAAGTTGAGACAACTGAAATAAACAAGTAAACTGTCTGGACTTTGGCCGAAAATTTCCGCAGTCGATAGAAAGCAGAGAGATAAAGCGAATGGCAACAACAAAATTGTTATAAAGAACTCGAAAAAACAAAAGGGACAGGAAACGCAAGGTAAGTCGAAACTCTTAAAACAAAACAATGATTGATCCTATATATGCATGATGGAAAAATTGGCATTCGGCACAACAAAAAGAAAGTGGATTCAGCCATTTGTGATATAAAAAAATCATAAAAAAACAATCAGCACAATAACAATTCTATATAAGCTCTGGCAAGTATTGGAACGAACGATTTCAGTTATCGTTGCCCGCACCAGCAATCGAGTAGTAATGAAATGAACGTTAAGACAAAAAATCCAAATAAGCAACACGGTGTACAATAATTTCCAGTTCGTGATAAAAACAAATAAAAAACGGATTGGTGCTAGGTAGAATTATTAAGGATTGGTTTAATGTTTCCTTTTCAATAACGGAAGCCCTTGGAAAGTCTATCGGAAATCATTCGGATTTCAAGAAAACAAGTAATATAGAACCTGATTTCAGTAATGTACCGGTATATGAAGTTTAATGTTAAAACTAACATTATACACGGACATTATTTTATTCACAGCTATATGGTGATTAAATTCAAAAGAGCTTACTCTTCTAACCATTGAAAACGTAGGTGTGTACGACTACTAAATGCATTTTAGGATTAGAATGCTAGAGGAAAATAGGAAAATCGGCTGTGAATATAAATGTGACTTGTGCATGGAGAACACGGACAAATACAAGAACAAAATGTAAATCCTGTGATTGTTGTTAACCAGCTGCGGTCCACGCAAAAGTTAACCTATTTTGGTCAGGTTGTTCGTTTTCAATATATCTCAAACTTTATTTTTTTTAATTTTTATTATATTACAACATAGCATCTTTAAAGGCCAGCGCTCCGCAACCTTTTTTTCAGTTGGGTCACACTAAAAGCGGTTAAAAAATTCGGTGGCTTACCTACGAAATAGATGTCAAGTGTTAATAATTTACCATAAAGGTGACCGGTAGAGGCAACCAAGAGGAAAGAAAGCGTTTCACATTTTGCAATCTTTGACGCTAAAACCTTGGTATAGTTATAGTTTATTAAAAAAAAAACTGTTTCCTGCGATCGAACGTCACATTGGTTTTAAAAAAGTTTTAAATTTTAAGAAAAGTCATGACCAACTATTGTCTGGATAAGCCTAACGAAGCCTTTTTTGACGTAACAAATTTACCTATATCGCTGGCTTGGAATGCAACTAACGCTCAAAGTATTTAATAATAATTGTTCTTGTGACTTTTTTACCGAACCAGTCGATCGAGAATATTTCAGTCGATCGTAATCAAACATAAGTTGGCTACACCTGCTATATAGAAAAAAAAATACCGTCATCTTAATGCCGTTTCTTAATTCCCATTTCCAAATTTACAAATCAGGTGTGGTCATAATAAACAAAGACCATTTCAACTGGGTTAAATTGGCTTAATTTGCCTTTACAGTTAGTAAATTTACCCTAAGTTGTTAGCTTGTTATGTTCTCATAAATAAATATTTCAAGTCGAAAACGGCGCCGTTCAAACACCAACCATGACTATGCCACGTCCAAATTCCGCCGCCTTTCAAATAATGCCGATAGCAACACATTGGTCATCGGATTACAAAAAATTCCAACTCCAATGCAAAAAACGCACGAAATGTCGGATCAGGTCGAACTTGTCTTGGCCGCTGACTTGCTCAGCCAAGCGTGTCCCAGCACGTTGCTAAGCGACGGTCGGTCGTTGGGGTTCTTTTGCAGCAGAGCTCCGATTATTTCCCGGGCACCTCGGGACACGTCGCTAGGAAATTTGGTAAGCTCCCTGAAAAAATCGACAAAAGTGCAATTATACTTGGTTGTCTGATACTGGTGTGCGATAACTCGGGCGACAGTTCCTTGAAAAAATCTACAAGAGTTAGTGCTATTATTTGTATTAGGTTGTTCTATACTTGTGTGTGATAACTCGGGAGCTTGTTTTTGATTTAAAAATGAGAAATTTGGACTTGAAAATAAGATTTTGACCCATTTTAACCAAACAATATTTCTTGTGACAAAATTTAGACATTGTATAAGTATAACTTGATTTAAAAAACGATTTGTGGTATAAAGGGCTGCGTCAGTGTGTCTTGGCGTCAGAAATCATTGTTAACAGAGTTTTTGGTGTATTGACGACCGTTTAAACATATACCAATTGTTTTTCGAGCACATGCGAACACTATTAGTTAGTATTTTTAGTAACAGCGTTTAAAACAAAAAAAAAAGCTCAATGCAGTTTTTCTTAAATAAATGTTTATGTTTGTTAAGATTTACATTTTGGCTTTAAAAATAGATAGTTTAAACTATAGTGGCAACAATGCGAACACATACGATACAACGCACCTTCTTTAATACCACAAACTGCATTTTGTAAACGATTTCGATTCGAAATGATTTTGACCGTGAGTTTGAAAAAAATTGACTTAAAAAATAATCACCCTATAGATATAATCATTACCATTGTGTATATTTGTAGTTCTGCCATTGTGGTTTTGTTCAATGTTTCGCATTGTAGTTTAGCGGCAGAAGTAGAATTTTTGTTCATCCACTACACTTTTAATTACATTGCAACAATATCAAAACAAACCATAAACGAGCCTTTTAACATCTTTGTGGCGTTTAGGTATCGGTCAGAGCCCTCGAACTCAAAATAATTTTTTTGAACATACAGATGTTTTCAGTAAAAATAACATATTCTGTAGGGTGAAAAAGATTTTTTTCAATATACTTCACTCGGTCGAGTATAGCCAGTATCGTGCAATTTGTTTAGCATTGTTATAAGCTATTTCTCGGTAGAGGTATAGTACTGTTTAGTCTTCATCAATTTAATACGTAATTTAGTGATAATTATAATAGAAAAATATGTATCTATACTAGGTTTCTATTTAATATAACGATACTACAAGCAAATCTTTTTTTAAACAACGTTTTTTCAAAGGTGGCTCAAAACAGCAACCGGCACCTTTGATTTACCAATATTTTCGATCTGCAAAATACATCAAATAAGTTAACTAAGTGCGATTTTTGTTTGACACTTACATAATAAAAGTCGACAAAAAATATAGTTTATGCATGCGCCCCTGGTATGACTGTTACAAGAATCTTAAGAACCAACTGAAGATTTTAATTGTGCATATGCCAGTTACGTCACATGGCTGTTTCTATATATAAAAAAACAAATTAAACACTTCTTGGTATCCGTCTTCGTGACGCAGCGCGCTGCCTTAATGGGAAATCAAGGTACCCGGGTTTCGGATAACCTTCAACGCTACTTATCGCAAGCTCTATATCGGATCTAAGACGTTCGTCCTGTATCGTTTCTGACGACGTGATTCTACAGTTGTGCACCCCGGGCGCCAAGAAACGAAATAGACTTATTGCAAGTCCTGAGAGAATCCTAGCTGTAGCACGGCTGACATTTATGATTCCAAATAACTGGGAATATGGCTATATCAGCAACAAGCATTTTTATGTTCTTGCCTGCCATACTTGTACGTTATCACTATATGATCACTCTTTGTTTTAAACTTTTTATTCAACAATAAAGGGGTATTTCTTGGTGTCGTGAAAATCGATTGAAAAACTGTCCGTCCGATAATATATAAATGAATGCCAAGTTTTGTTGGGTCGTTTTGTGATGCCGCGTCTCTCCGCCTGTGTTTGTTGTTTTTGGACAGGAGTTTGGCACGCGGGGTGTTTTAATAATTTCGTTTTACTTTAATTGATATTTTTAATTATCCTGTCCATACCATTTATACTGTTACATTGTTTATTCAGACAAACTGACGAAACCTTTGCCGGTGACATATATATATTTTAACCTATACAATGTGTCTGACCCGAATTACTACCTTTGCTATAGGCTATTCTGCTTATACTGATCGATCAGGAATTCGACATTAATCTTGAAAGATTCAAAGGTTTCGACATAAAACATAGAGTACATAAAACATAGAGCAACGACATAAAACATAGAGCAACTTTCAACATAAAACATAGAGTACAACATTAAATGCCCAGTAAAAGTTCTAGTCGTCCTATACTAGGGTTAATCGGAACTGACTTGTGCTTTGTACAGCCATGTTTAAGGGTCCAACATATTTTTTCTACCTTACAAGGCGTTTTATGTCAGAAGATAATAAAAGCAAATTTGCGATATTTTCCGCCTAAAATATGCGGTGAAGCATTGTTTTGATCGTTATAATGCATGGTCAACTTTAGGTTGAATGCATGGTAATTTAACGCGCATAGCCCAATTGCGAAGAAATATCTGATGGCGTATATTAAAGTTTGATATTTCAACGTTGTATGTGACACCGCAGGTCAGCGAAAGGCCGTAAAGCAGGCAATCTATTAACATTCACTCTAACCCAATCGCATCTATTGCAATCGACAAAGTCGCAAATGTATTTGGCGACCCACGAATACCCAAGTATAAGTGGGCCAAGCGTCGTGTTGAAATCTGAGGCGGAAGGCATGAATCGCAGATTGGCCGAAATCTCCTGGGTGTCGTGTTTTGACAGGGCAACGATGCGATAAGAAAACCAGAAAAACCACCGGTCGGCCAGCTCTTTACACGGGGCCTGGCTGGTTGCGTTACGGCCGATTACCGACAATTTTACTATCGGCTTACCGTCGGAGTTCATTTTCGTAAGGCCAACTATGCCAGAAAAGGTTCACCTGAACTGACTGGACAAATTCCTCCAAACTCGACGAATTTTAAACCAATCTAAATAACTATCCTATTCAGTACTCGGCGTAGAATAAATCAAGCAATAACTCTGCTCCAGATTTCGTTCTTATATCTTAAGTTTTTAAACCACTTTTTCATCTATATTTTAATCGTGGATAACTAATTCCAATTTTTGTCATCAGATTGAGCAGTTTAAATTGATCTTCGTTTTTTTTATTGTTTGCCAATTTTATGCAAATGCCACTTATTAAACCCAATTTTTCTGTTTCAAGTAATCTTTAGCACTTTAACCACACAGTGGCTCATTTAAAATTCATTTTTAACGAGTTTAATTAAGTTCAAGCGAATAATCTAAATTGCGAATTTTTCAACAAACATTCTCGCCTTTCACTCGATATTTTGCTGCCCTCTGATTTTTAAAATTTAATTTAGCAAAATAGTCAATTATTTACTTTTTAAGGAGCGCCGTTTAATAGGCACGTTAGTTGCCTATTGCTTTTGGGCCTTTGGGGCGTTGCCAAAAAACTGTCAAACAGCGGAATGGAAGTATGTCGGTTCCGCGACGTCCCAATTATGACGTAGCGACATTTTATATGACACGCCTCACGTTTTCGTAGAAATGATCCTTATGTTGCATTCCAACTAACTTAGCAATACAAGGTTAAATTTCGAAATAGGAACAGACCCGAAAAAAAAGATCCAGGGTCTTACAAAACTCAACCATTTTGTTCTAACTGATTTACCTGAATCGTATTTTACTTTCCGACTATTTTTAGTTAGCGTTGTTTTTGCTTTTCAGGTGTAGCCAACTTGCATTTAAATCCGATCGACGGAAATATTTTTAGATATTCTCGATCGACTGGTTCGGTAAAAAAGTCACAGGAACAAGTATTGAACATTTTGAGCGGAATTTGCACTCGAATTCAGCGATGGAGGTTAATTTGTTACGTCAAAGAACGCTTTATAAGGCTTTTCCAGACAACAATTGGTCATTTTAATGTTCGTCTCGTGTGCGACAACTACTGTAATGAAGTAACACATATTCGACGCGATCGACCAGGTGAAATGTGGCGATCGACCGGTTATTCGCGATCGACGTGTTGGCTACCTCTGCTATATGTTATCATTGTTTTGCTATATAGTCAACAATGTCTCGGAAATGGTCAAATACTACTTACTCTCGATCTTGGCAATAGAGTTTTAACACTTTGGTGTGCTTCGCATTTCTAGTAGCAGACCATATTCGTATATCTTTTTATTCAAATGCGCCACTTTTTATTCTGGCAAAAGTACGAAAAAAACAGCCGCAGGTGATTTTACGTCATTGACATTATCGAATATGCTTTTCGACATCTAATTCAGGGGTAAAAACCTAGCAATAACTAGTTATCTTTCCCGTAGGTGGCGTATTCGCTTTTCTAGTGTGAAATCGGCTCATCGACGTCCTATATGGTGTTTTAAAACGAGCGTCGGGTTCGGTGATTCAACGGCCGATGTTTCTCGTCGCCTGTCGCATTACGTCGGAGCGTGGAAAATCGATTTCTATTTTTACACGTCGACGTTGGATGCCTGCCCTTTGACAGTTGTTTAATTATTCAGGGCGACGAGCCGACGAGGCTACCTAGAGAAAAAGTTCGCCAAGCCAAAAGACGCGAAAGTCAGGCCTGTGTTGGTTTCTGCCTTTAGATCTATCACAAAGTGAATAATCACGAGAAAGGTCTCACAGAACGCCTGTACAACTCAAAATGGTTCAAGGACAGCCAAACTATTTTGCATATTAGCACTGTAATATCTAAATCACCAGTTAAATAAAAATATAGCGAAATTTAAAAAAGAGGCTCAAAAAACACCTTTGAGGCAACACACTATTAAAGTATCCCTGCACTATAATTTTAGTCAAAGTATTAAAACGAAAAATCGTATGATACATCGGCAAAACTATTTCTATCTTTTAATTCGCAGCGGTCTGGATAACCTAGAATACGACTGTAAATAACAACATTCAACTTGTTTTCAATTTCACTATTTTTCACTATTCTTAAATAAAAAGAACGAAAATCGAGGCGAAAATTATCTTAAAAAAAGAGAAAGAATCGCTACAAAAACAAACAGTTGCTCCAATTGTAATGCACCGTGTCAAAAGTTTTAGGGCGGTGTAGTTTTCAGGACTGATTTTCCAGATAACCGAAAGAATGAATCTCATGGGCCGCATAACTAGCACCTTATTCAGTTCAGTGATCCCGAATTGTTAGCCAAACTGCAGCAGTGGGCTAGTAAAGGTTTTTTTTTTTATGTCACACACAACTGTATAAAATGCATATTAGGCAGACAAAGCTCGGTTTTTCCGGATACAATTATTTTGCGTTTTTACACAGTTTTCTGACCAATAATGTCTGATGTAAACATTACTTATCCAAAAAATAAGTTTTAGTCTTATCCAAAAATAAGCGTTTCAACTTATAGTTTTCTGATCAACATTGACTGCTGTTAGCATATTACCCTGATACGAAAAATATGACGTCAGGTTGGCCTATTTAACTTTTCCGAAGAAAGGTTAATCACCTGTAGAAATGTTTCGCCTTGTAAATTCACATTTCAGGCTGGGTTCGGTTTCGTAGTTTTGCTGAACAACGTTAATTGCTGTTTCCACGACACTTTGCTGCAACAGAAAAGCGACCTTACCGGAAGAAAACGCTCTCCGCCGCCGCACTTCGTTTTCAAAGGAGCAGCGCGAAAAGCTATAAAATGTTTCGCATGTAGTTCGCCGTGTTCGGCTAAAGCTTTTTAAGCAAATATAAGAGCCCGCGGGGCGCGCATAGCGCTAGATAGGGATCGCAGATCAATGGCAGCCAGTCGAGCCTCATTATTCCCACTTAGCTTCCTCAAAATGAAGCTATAGCCTTGTTTAAAGCATGAGTAAACTCGATAGCTGGCGAAACAGTGTTAGGACGAAGAAAGTTTGAAAAACGAACCAGCCCGCGCGTTTTAGGACGGTTCGTTGTCATACTGATAGATCTTTTTATATCATCGAACAAAATTCAACAACGTGCTACCGAAGACAAGCTAAAAATTTTATTTGCGTAACGAAATAATTTCTGTTAAAAGAACAAAGTTCGAAACCGGGCCAAGATTAAAACACAAATTACAAACCATGACGAAAAACACACCATCTCCAGCGATACAGCTTTAATTTATCTTATTTAACCTAAATAAAAGTTGGACCTAGTCGTGTTTGTTCGATTTCCAAATGTGCTTTTCGCAACTTTGTCAAATATTTTTGCCGTTTTGTTTTTCTTTATATTAAGCAACAAAACTGAAGTCAAGCTTATCAATAGACCCGAAATTTACAAAAGTTTAGGCATTATGCAAATATAAAGGGCTCTTTTGCTTAATTTATTTTTAAATTATAATACATAATTTCAAAGATATCGATCCTAAGCCAATAAAACTAAAATAAATAAAAATCGCCGTTTTTTTAACTCAATGGCAAAAAGGTAATTTACTCTTTTTCAACTTGGATTTCTGCAGATTTTTTTTCAATTTTGCATTGCAATGTAAATTTGAGCGAGTGTTCAAACGTTGAACGAACGAAAAAGCTAGAAAGTTCGGCAGTTCGGCAAGAAAAACGCATCTATACGTAATCGCGCGTCGCCGCTGTTTATTTTCGTTTGGGGCGAGTCACGACCTTGAGAGGTGATGTAGGGATTCCTACACGTGGCAAGGGTAAACGGAGGCGCGAGACCACTGGACCTTTTGTACAGTACAATTTGAACTTGCAGTGCTTGACTATTGACTATCTTTAAAATTATCTTTTAAACAGTGTTTGACTATCTTTAAAATTATCTTTTAAACAGTGTTTGACTATCTTTAAAATTATCGTTTAAACAGTACTTGACTATCTTTAAAGATTCGCTATATAAAGCATTACAAGGTGTGTGAACCAGAGGTTTCGAAGTGCGAAAATTTGTAATCTTGAGAAGAAAAAAACTTTAGTATTACAAATTTGAATGCATAGAATCACGAAAACTTGAATGCGTACTGCTGATTTAATAACAGATAATATTACGATATTCACCTAACGCCGTTTGCATGTACAGTTAATGCGATTGTAAAGTTATAATTGCATGGTTTTGTAAAAACTGTGCTATTTTTGTAGTGCTCATTAAACTAAAAATTGAGAGTAAAAAAATGAATCACTGGTTTAATGTTTAAATAAACAATTCAAACGTTTCCTGTACATGATCTAATGCAATTAACGCTTTTAAGTCCCGTGCGGTTTTACGTGATAACGCCGATTAAAAACAAACCGCGAGAAAACGAAAACTTTGCGTGCTTTAATTCGTCGAACCAAACCTTTCACCGCCGTGAGGGCCACACTTTTACCAAGCAGCTTAGTGGTAGTCTGCTGTGGAAACAAGTACTCCGGCTGAACTGACAGTTATGGCAAAAACGTTGCTGCGTTTCCAGTTTTTTGACACAAAAAGTTAATGCGGTCTACAGAGGTACTTCTAAATTTGTTTGTTTTTTTACGTCGCCGCCCACTTTTACCTAACTCGTCACCTTTATTTCTACAGTGTCCCACTTTTACTGAAACATTTATTTTAGGGCCGACAATCAAGAGACGAAAAAAACATTTGGGTAAAGAAGGAATGCAACTTCCATTTAATGCGAAACCTGTATACATTTTTCCCAAAAAATTATTTCAAGTATAATAGGTATAGGAATTGGCGTCAAATGGATGCATACTAAATACTTAAATTATTTTTTTTAAATTACATGTAGTTTGGATGCCCCAACGCCAACGCCCAACAAAAATAAAATTGCTGACAAGTCGATGCTAAGTAGCGTAAACTAAAAAAATATCTATGCTTTAAACAGTTTAGTTTTTAATGGTATTGTAAAACCAAATTAGTACATCTTTAGAACAATTCTGGATTCTGGTATGAAAGAATGCACAAAAAAGATTCACGTTCGAACTGTTTATATATATAATCTAAATATGTTGCACAAAATGTTTTATCGTTTGTTGTGTGTTGTTTTCGCCTTATGTTCACTATTGCGTTGTCACTCACTTAACTTTTCTTGCCTTTTCACGTTTGCGCCTCACCTTTCACGCTTTATTTCTTATCTTATCACGTTTTCCGTGGGCACCTAATAATTAGTTATGTTTGACACAGACACCATTTCTTTCTCTCGTTGTGTTTCGCGTAGTGGAAAACGAATGGTGACAGTCGGACTGGGCATGGCTGGGATAACCACCCGTTTAGATCGTCGTAGTTTACGCCCTATCTTAATCTCTGGTCGCTTTATATTACGCGCGTGCATTGTTTTATGTTTTGTATGTTAGTCCGCCTCTGTCGTCCTATATTATATACAATACAGATAAGTCTCGTGTAGTGCTCAGGCATCCGACAGGACGTGAAGTAGGGAGTCCTGAAATAGTTTATCGTAACAAATATTCCGAGACAATACCCGGGCAAAGTATGCCGCCCGCCAAGCAATTTAATCCGGCACACGACTCGTTTCAACAAAACGTATTTTGCAAAATTTCAGAAAAGATTTCAGAGAGTTTTGTTGATAAATTACACTTGTAAGGGATCCTTGCCGTTTTCTAATCCTACCAGCTTGTCAAAACAAGGATATATGAAGGTCCTTTTTGTAACCCAGCCTCCAAAACATCTTCTATTCCCCGCCATAAAAAATGACCTCTGATCTAGACTGCGTTTTAAATGCTAAGTTGAAATTTTTAGTTGAAATTTTTAAACCGGTTGTATCCCGATGTACAACCCAAGCAAATGCACATCGCACAGAAAACACAAGTTTCACGTGAAAGAGCTTCACGGCCCACCGCTTGATCAGCACTGTTATGCAGCATTTGGTTCAACGAAAACTTCAGTAAAGCCCACACCTGGCCAATTTTCCATTCGCAGTTTCGCGGCCGCTTGATAAACAGTGTTTATTGCCACGAAAGCGCGCCCAGAGGGACGAATGAGTTTGTGCGTCCTTGCTTCTTAATGTCAAACAGATCCGTATCTCAAACCTGGCAAAGGTCGCATTGCAGCGGCCTATATAAGCCGCTCCAGCTATATGTGCACTTTTACCAGACCGGCTCAGACGCCCAAAAAGCTCCGATAAGAAACCTACTTTTCGGCGATTTCCTTTGACGAGCGAAATGGCAGAGAGCCGCAGAGAAGGGAGTAGAGGAGAACTCCGATGCTCCAGACCGTCATCGAATCTCCGTGGTACTGTTTCCGCGAGAACCACTCGGGTGGGTAATACTCCGGCGTTCCGGCGAACTCTAAAGAGGGATGGGTTGAAAAGTTAGTGCTGTAGGACAGTGGTCGGCAACCGCCGGTCCGCGAGGAGTTCGTTACCGGTCCGTAGCAGGGTTACCAGATTAAACCTTTGATATAAACCCAAACCGTACGTAAAATGCTAAAAAACTAAGATATAAGTCAAAAACAGTTAAATGTAGTTTTCTATTCAAAACACATTAACTTTCGTTTAAACATACTCCATGGTTATGATAAAAAATCTCAACTAGTATTAAGCACTCGTGAGTATCAAAACAACCAATGTGCTGTGGCCATATGAGATGCATTGCAAAATGATTTATTATTTTAATTTTCAGGCAGGAAAGTTTTAGAAACAAACGTATATGCATTTTAATAATTTCATTAAAAAAAGGGTTGTAATAAATTACCTTTACTGAACATTTGTTGTTTTTTATAGCCGGTCCGCGAAATAATTATTAATTTTAAACCGGTCCGCAGGGCCGAAAAGGTTGCCGAACCCTGCTATAGGACATAGGCATGTCCGATGTTTTTTTTTTTTTCATATGTTGGAAAAAATATATCGCATGGTCAAATAACAAACGTTGATCTTGTTGATAAGCGCAGAGGTAATGATTTCCTGGGTAATACTCCAATATTTGGCATGCGAAGTCTATTTTAATAACAATAAATGTTAAAGCCAAATAGGTCGTGTAAATCGACATCTTTTTGATAAATACGTTTCGATGCGCACTTGTATCATTATAATTTAAAGTCACATCAAACTTCGTGATGGAATTCAAGCTATTCTACAGATCCGTGCACAGCGTACCGAAGTCGATTTTTTACTCAAAGTTCGAGGATATTTTTTTTATCGCAGTTTAAAAAATTCTAAGGAGAGAACTTGTTTGATCGCAAAATATGGTGGCCGTAATGTTTGGAATCGCATTAAAACCGATCTTAGCCGAGTACATGAAAACTACCGATACTATCACATGGTGTGGGATATTGACTTCTATCTGATATTATCGGACTACCTATTTGAAACTCTAAAGCGGGATCAAAACATTTTTTTCCTTTTTTTTTTATATATAGTATATATTTTTTCATATATATAAGATACAATTTTCCCATATATGTATGTTGTATATATAAAGTGTGGCTATTTAGCCGATTTAATACACAATTTATGCTAACATTTTATATTGAAGCCTTATTATAACAACATCAAACCCACAGCAAAACTCAATACGGGAATGTTGTTAACAATTTTTGTAAATCAACAGGTAAAACCACCTTTGCCAAATTAAAACGCTGGATACAAATTTCACGTACGTGTATAGGTCATCAGATCCCCAACCTATTTTGTTACTAAGCTAAGTCAAATCCAAATAGAAGAGTAATATTTCATATAAACAACAAACTTTGAAAACGTATAGAAAACAAATTGTTTTAAGCTTACAAAATAAGAAGATGGCTTTTTACTTTGTTTACAAAAACTTGATGGCTTAAAACATGCGTGTATGATGATGTGCCTGGCCCACAAAATTGACTCTAACAGCAATGTGGTGAGGTGCGGATTTCGCTGCTTTTATGGAAACAAACATATTAAAAGCGGAAACATCTATAGCCACAAGACGTTAGAAAACAGCGACTAAAGAAAGCAGTGCACCGCAAGTTATTTTGACTAATGGCGCTCGACAAAACTGACAAACTGAAAAAAAGACATCTAAATGCCAGTTAGCCACAATAAAGGTACACTTGAATGGACGTACTACTTATTTGCTCTTTGTGTCGCACATGGTTTTAAAATAAACTATTCTGCTTAAATTTTCTAATAGTCAATAAAAATTAAAAAGTTATTATAAAAAACTTAATCCCAGGGCTTGCGTCTCTCTTCAAATTTGAGTGCGATTTTTGTAACAAACAAAAAAAACAACCTGCGGCAGCTACAAAAAGTCGAGCAAAAATTTCCTAAATTTCGCTCTCGAGAAAATTTTTCTAAATTTCGCATAAAACATAAGTTTACCTTTGTAATAACGAATGGAATGCCTAACCCAAGTTACTAAAAAACAGCAAAGGCATTGACGTTAAGTTGAAGAAAACTAAAAAGCAGCAAAGGCTCTCACCTTTGTAGCAGCTGTTCCTTATGTAATCGCCGCAGCCGAAGTCTATGAGCGTCACGTCGATGGTCTCCGGGTTAAGGAGTATGTTCTCCAGCTTAACGTCGCGATGCAGAACCCCGCACTTGATGCAGTGCTGGAGGGAGGCGATCAGCTGTCGGATGATGTGTCTGCATTTAGAAAGCGCGTTAAAACGGTTATAGCAGTGCTTGCCAACCTTTTTTTTGTTTACTGAACGACTTTTACACCCCAGTCCACCCAATGCACTGAGCCGCTGAACCTATAGAAACAAATACTCTGTTGTAGCCTTCTACAAAAAGAACTAGTAACCGTTATCAAGAACTAGTTAGTACCTCACAATACCGATTATCAAGAAAAAGATTTGGTTATGATGTCACAAATAGAATAGTATCTTACAACCAACGTACGCTTAACTACATATTGTGACATGTATTGTATACTCAATAGTCAGTCTGGTCTTAAACCTGTTTATATATTGTGATACCTGAAAATAGTCTTATTATAATGCGGCATCTTGTACACCCTGGTACACCCCATCAAAGTGGTACACCATTTAACAATTCTGGTACACCCTGGGGTGTACAATAAACCCGGTTGAAAAGCACTGGGCTATAGATAGTAAAGCAGCTTGTATTTATTTTGCAGCTGCTATATGATAAGGGCTAAAGCGTGAGACGAACAAGCGAAGGGGGTCAATCAGTCGATTTTGAAAATTATTAAGAAATATAAACTGATGCTACCAGGCATAGAAATTTAAATAAAAAAACCGGGCCTCTGGTAATTGTAAATTTACAATTACCAGAGGAGCTGTTGATTTATCTTATAATGATTTATCTTATAAGAAAATGATTTTCAATGATTTCTACCTTAGAATATGTAAGTTTACCAAAAAGCTATACTGCAGTATAGGTTAACAACTGGAATTTATCAATCTTTTCAACTTTGATACAAATTTTGGCCTCGGAATCTGAGAAACACCCATCGTTTCAATTTAATCTATTTTGCTTGTTTAGGCAACTAGGCATGAACAAATGTCGTCATCTTATAACAGGATGGACTGTGATTTTTTTGGTCCAAAATTTAAGGTACCTATTGTAATAAAACGTTAAGTATAGGACATACCTACAGAGTTGATATAACATTTTTCAGTCGGTATGTAAAAGCATTTTTATGAGCGGTCGGTCCCAGTAAGTATCTTTAAACTTGAGCTTGAAATACAGTGCACTATACAGTGCACTTGATCAATATTTTAAACGTGAACTGTGGTTTTAATAGGGGAAGCGGAAAAATGAGAAGAGCCTAAATTTATCGGTGATGGTTGGATATTGGACTTTTATAGTTTAGGGTAACGTAAGATTATCTTCAAAATCCGCTTAGCAGTATATTGTGTTTGAAAACGTATATGACACCTTCTATATCTTACAATAGTAAGAGACATTTAATGTACCCATAAAACCCCAAACCATGTTAGTACATTAGAAAACACGCCAAGTCAATACAGGTGATTGATTCTTATGTTTGTACAGTCTTTTGTGCTTTCCAACTTAGCGTGTTCTATCATTGCGGTTACAATTAAAAAACAGCTGTGCGATACGTATAACAGCAACTTTTTTACTCAAAAAACTTGCATCTGCACTTTGCGCTTATTAAATAAAGCATGGTTTCTTGCGATTAGACAAACGATTGTGGACCCTTTGCTATACTACACAACTGCTGAAAAAAATAAATTAAGAAAAAAGACTTATTTTGCTCAACCTAGAATAAAGTAATGCGTTTGGCAGTCTTGAGCTATTTTCGAGAAACGATTTTCGGATATTGCAAGTGCATGGAACGATCAATCGATCATGTAATTCGAAGCCTGCTGTGTCGTGCTTTAAATGTTGGGTCGCATGCTTAGTCAAAAATTTGGCCTCTGATTGCCCTACTGTGGTTAATACATAGCCCGGAGGAATTCAGGATTGTATAATTGCATATTTACTGTGACCGTCAGATTTCGTTTGACATGCTTCGGTGAAAAATCTGCTAAATTCTGTCGCGCCTATAATAAATTAGCACAGGTGCAGATTTGAAATTCCCGTGGCCTCTTGTTTCCTTAATAAACAGAAAAGTGCATATGCAAATTTTGTTTACGGCAACATCGCCAGAAATTTATCTCCAATAGATATAGATAGGTAATTTAAACATGCTAGATGTCCAAATTTAAACATGCTAGATGATGAGGTTCCTAAGTTTCAAATAAGGAAACACAAACGAATAAAAAGATAAGTAAACATCTTTGAAACCCAAATTCCGTTCATTTAATATTAATCATGAGGTTATATTTCACTTTACAGGAAAAATCACATAATACCGTAATTTTAATTTTCTTTAACTTCGAAATAAAAGAAGGGAAACATTTTTATAGGGTAATTCTGTAGGCCTACTTACAAATCAAAATTGTTTTTTTTTTTATTATTCGCGCCGAGTTGTTTCTTCAATTTGAAACAATGCAATGCAGTAAAATATTCTGACCTTAGTTTGGTTTCAGTCAAACTTTTACTTCAACCAACTTTACTGTTGCGTATGCTTTAACAGAAGGTTATGGTTAACGTCTTGTAAACAGTGCGCCAATAGAGGTTGTTATTCAAGTCCAAACCATTTCGTGGCCCGGGGCTGGCAGCATGGCACTTAGAAACGGGAATCAGATATCCGCTGCACTTAGGCCCAAGGCGCAGCTATTATTATCAAAGTGGACAATCCGGGTTTCCTAGCAAACCTTGACATTTAAAAGCCGAGTCCTGTTTTCGATAGGAGTTGGTGTATACGTGCGTTCATAAAGCCACGGCGGATTTCCTTTTACCACTATAAGGGTTCTTTTTTACCGCGGACCCCTAAAATTTGATTTTGCTTCGCGTGGACCACGGTAGGCAAATTTTTTTTAAAAATTACGTCATAAATTACCGTCACAATTAACTAGACTTCAAAAATATGCGGATGATTCAATTAATATAAAGTCTAAATACATTCAGTGCTAAAACGTTTTATTTTTATTTAAACAATTTTCTTTAATAAATTAATTACTTCTTAAATATTCACCAATATTTCAATTTGGCTTTCACGGATCCCCTAAAAATAGTTCACGGTCCCCCATGGGGTTCATAGACCCCAGTTGAAGAACTCCTGTGCTATAGCAATCTACCGTATTAAGTATTAAGGCAAAGCGACATTTTGGCCGAATTCAGAATTCGTCTACTTATACACACCGAAAAAATTAAATTGCAGCTATCTCATTCCATTTGCGTCATTTGTTTTCTATTTTAACGCGGATTGGTACGCGTCGGGGATTTATCAATCACCGCACCTTATAAGAATATGTTAAAATCTGTGCAAGGCACTCTTTAATCGTACCCTGAAAATGCACGCATTGTGGTATTTATTAGAAAAAACCCAAATATAAAACGCTTCCAGCCCTGTGCTGTTTAATTGGTGTCATGTTTTTTTACCTAAATAGTCAAGTTACTATAACACATGGTCGCATTATATTGAAAACTCTAAAGTCTTCATCAAAAATTATGCACAAAAGCAGCGCATTTCGTTTACAACCCCCTCAATATATCAAGTAAAATAAAAAGGCGGGGAAGTATAGAAAAAACATCTAACATCCAAAAATATTCAGAATGAAAACTAAAAAGTGAAGTGTTTGAGTTCAACGAGTAGAAAACGAGTATCAAAATTTACGCACCACTTATAACGATAGCCTATACTGTCCTGTTATACCCTGTAAAAAAGCATTCGTTTACAAATACCAAAAAATATAAGATAAAATAAAACGAGGTGAAGTATAAAAAACACATCTAACATCCTAAAATATTTGAATTTAATGAGTAGTAAACAAGTATCAAAATTTATGCATCACTCATCAAGTATAGCCTATATACTGCACTGTTATACCCATAAACCTTTACGCTAACTCTTGTGTCTATTAAATCACAAAAAAACGACAGGTACCGACCTGGCAACAGGCTCCTTGACGCGTTTACGTTTGCTGACGTAATCGTAGAGGTCGACGGCTGGGTGAGGTCGAACCATGACCAATAGGAAGGCTTCAGTTGTTTCATGCCACTCCACTATCTCCACGATACCGTGGCTTCTCACCTGATTAAGAAAGGTCAAGTTTAAGGGGCGTATTGGGGCATTGGGCACATTAAGTTAAATCTTTAACCAGGCTACTGGCATACATATAAAGGTATTCAGCGTTAACCGGCTATACTTAAACCAATAATAAATACAAGTAAAATGAGAAACAACTTTGTATGGGTCTCTAACAGTTGTGAAACAATGATGTTCCAACTCTGTTTCTTTTTTCTTGTCAAAGGTATTACACAAAATTGCCTGGATGGAGAATTGAACATGATTTTTGTTTGTTTTATTAAGATATATGCATTACTGACGCAAGCATAACTTTCAGTTAAAAAACAGAGTAAATATGACCTTGACGTTAAAACAAAGGTCGAGTTCAAGGGGCAGTATTAGGGCAGTGATTCTCAACCATTTATGGTTTACGACACCCCTCAAAAATAATAAATATATGATTTTCAGCACCCCGACTGGAATTTTCGTTGGGTATTTTACTGAAATGGCACTATAAATGGAACCGGACCTACGCAAACAACTTAAAACATGTAGGAAAATGTCATTTTACATAATGGTCCCTAATCGTACACAAATAGTTGTATCAAGAAGCTTACCAATTGCTAAGATCAAATTCTTAAATACCTTTCGGCATCCTTGAACATTAGAAATGGCACACCAGGGCGCCTACTGTACCTCACATAATTCTATTCAGCTTTAATATGCTACTTAAACCAGTAAACCAGTAAAGCAAGTAAAATGCAACATGGTTTGTTTGTCCTATTAGGATATATGCATTAGTGCCACAAGCATACCTTTCAGTTAAAAAATTTACATTTAGGTGGTTTACACAAAAAGAGGCTTATTATAAGTAAAATCCAACTTCACACGTTTGTTTAAAGTAGTTTATATACGGTAACCCTTAACCAAGTCACCATAAGTTTCCTAATTTGAAAAGGCAATTCTTTTCAAAAAAACGTCTGGTCCTCTATTTTCTCGACATTTACATGTTGGAGTTGTCAGTGAACAACAAACTATAGACCCTATAACTGTCAATAATTTGTTATTCCATATAAATACACCCTTTTATGGACCACTTTTTGACATCGTTTAATTTGCATTTTAGGTATTATGCTTCTGCTGAGATCTTGATATGTATAATTCACATAACACGTGTTGTTTTATTATACTGAACCTTATATCGAAACTCAGTTATCAGATGAAGGAAATTTTTCTTCCGTTGTATGCAAATTAACTAGCGAATTTCGTTGAACCACGATTCGGTTTAAGGTGTGGAATTATAACAGCCTTAAGCGATATCTAAAGCACAGAAATGCAGGAATAGTAAAGCGTTGTAGAGACCGGGCATCGGTATTTGCTTTTAACATGTTGGTTTTACGTGCGCATTCGAAAAAGTCTGATTAAAAACGCTCTGGACATTTCCTTTTTCGTTTGGATCCTGCCTACCAAGGTCTTCAACTGACAAGTCAATCTCTAATCCCTGGCGCACTTGTTTTTTCTGGGAGGTAACTCTAGCGACCTGACAGTAATGATAGTTTGTTTTGTTTCAATTTAGTGGATTTCAGCAAGGTGGCCAATTCCCACTGTTGAAACATACAGTATCTACAAGAATTTGTATACTTTTGATGGTAATAACGGTACATATCATAGCAATACGATTGGATAAACTGCACAATGATCGTGGTAATTACACCGTGTGTTATTTTCCTAAACAGTAGTATTTTCTGGCGTTTCTCCGTGAAAAATGCTATACCAACAGGGTAAAAGTTAGGCCTCTTTAACCCAAGATTTAATACTTATTTATGACTATACAAAATCCCACCGCCTATAATTGGTTCGTTGGCTTACCCTAAAGCGAAAAACCAAAGTTAGAGAAAACCGAAAATAGTCGAGTTACCTCGTTGACTTGGCAGAGCAGGGCGAGTTCCAGAGGCACCACTTTGCCGCTCAACCATCCCCATCGAGTCGTACCGGCCTTGGAGATGCGCTTAATTGCAACGCGAAGTCCGTCAGCTCGTCTGTAGCCTGATATCACCTTTGAACAACATCGGTCGTGGAGTTAAATTGTTGTACCAAAGCATAAGTACAATTGCTTGGATGCCATAGGTCTAGGACACAGGTGTATGGTAAGAGCCACACATTGATCGCGGAATGTATATGCAAACAAACAAAATTATAGGCCTATAAATGTAAAATGAGGATTTAATGGCTCCCTTCTTTGACTCCGCCAAAAAATATCAAAAAAGTGAAAATCTAAAATAGAATTGCCACACAATTTTATCAAAAAAATTCAAAGACATCAATTAAAAACATACTTTGTTGGTTTTTAAAGACTTAAAATTGGGCCGCTTGACATTTTTTTAATATAAATTAGAAACAACACAGCATATAAATGTCACGGTCAGCACAGTTAAAAAGTTTTTTTAATTGTTTTTAACAACCATTGTTAACATTAAGCAGAACATTAATCAAATTCAAAGACTTTCGGAAAAACGTAAGAGTTTTCATTACTTAAATGGAATGAATGACATTTGAAGACTTTTAAAGACTCAACGACTTTGTGACAACCCTGTATAATAATTATCATTATCACTTAAATTAAAAAATATTACAGCAATAAAATCTAAAACACGATACGACCTAGACTCCTATAGAGCCTAAACAGGTTATACTTATCGGGCAACCTAAATATTCCCTAAAAGCTTAGCAGTTCGGGAGAAAAACAGTAACCAGTTTAGCACTACGAACGACAGCATAAACAAAAAACCCACCGTCCCGTTTTGTGTGTCGGACAGCACGTTATGTAGCGAGTAGAGGTCTCGGATGGTCAGTGACCTCTTGTCCACAACACCTCCCACACTCGACGAGTTGACCACCGGCTTTTTCTGGGCGGCGACGGCACCGGGCTGCTTGGCGTTTATCAGCCTTGCCGTTTCGGCGCCTTTGGATTTGCCGCTGGCCGAGTGAAGGCTGTCCGGCTTCTGGGAGACCACAACAAGCTGGTGGTGCTGCCACAGGGAGTGGGTTTCCTCGCCTTCATCCTTGAGGCTTGCGTTGTTTCGCTTCTTTCGCCGCGCGCCGAACTGCAACTCGACGTCTTCGGGCGACGAACCGCGGCGATCGCGCTCCTCGATTGCGGTGCGCCGACCGCTAGGCACCGGGTCGTGGCGCTTGTTCTTGCGGCGGAACTGGTCGTCGGCGGGCTGCGGCGCCGCCGGACGCCGCTGAAAGCTGGAGGTGCTCGAGGCTGACTTGGGGTAGCGCGGCTTGGCGGGGCGCAAGTGGCCGTTTCCCCGCGGGCGCGCGGGCGACGTCGGGCGGTGCGCGGAGCGGTGCTGCTTGCCGCCACGCGTCCGCCTCTCCTCAGTGGGCGACGTGGATGCAGAAGAGCTGATATAGGAGGACGAGGAAGATCCTGAGGACACGGAGGAGAAGCTAGACGCTGAGATGTCGGAAGGCGAAGATGCCGGCCTTCGACGTTCATCCGCCTTGTTGGAGCGGTTGCCGCGCCGCTCCGGGCGTATAAAAGTCTGCGCGTCGTAGACCTTGGTGTGCCAGCTGGCCGCTTCCGCCATGCGCGTGGCTCTGCTTGGCGGGGGGTAGGCGTCAGCCCTCTTGGAGTCTTTAGCAATGCGTTGCTGATTTGAACGGCGCGAGGAGGCCACCTTATTATCAGTCTTGGCGGAATGAGACTTTGGGCGGCTGGTGCGCTCATTTTCAGACGCACGCGTCGACTGGTAGCGCTTTTCCTCTTTCCTAGCGGGCTCGTCGCGCATTTTTGCCTTGTCGTGGTCCTTAGTAGTGCCCTTGGCCTCCGTGGACCTTCGCTGCTTGTCTTTGTCTTTGGTCTTTGGCCTTGACGACTTGCGTTCACCGCGCGATTTCGAAGGCGAGCGCGCGATTCCTTCGTCGGATGACGACGCCTTGGCGCGAGTTTCTAGCATTTGCTTGGTTTCGCGGCGACGCGAGCGTTCATCGCGCGATTGCTGAGTCTGCGGCTGAATTGCAATCGCGTGACCCGTGATGTACTTTTCGAATGGGATCGCCAATTCGGCGTTCACTTCGTCAGCCGGCTTTTTTCGGCTTGCAGACTTCTTGTCCTTTTTGTGTCGCCTTTCCTTGCCCGACTTTTCCGTTTCCCTGCTGGCATTTAAATCCTTGTCGTGGCGCCGCGGCGATTTCTTCTTCTTGTGCTCTTTGGAAGAAATCTTGGGCGTCTTGATCACGATTACACGGTTGGTGGACTCTTCGTCCAGACCTTCGCCTTTTCGCTGCTGTTTAAGGTCGCCTGCAAATTCCGCGCTTCGACTATCTCCAGCTGCTGCGGTGCTAGTCGTGTTGGTGGCCGCCGTCTCACTGCTGGTTATGGCTGATTCGCCTCTGCTCTCTAAGTTGTCCAAATTGCCGCCAAGGCTCGCCGCCGGGCAAGCGCTTGTTTTCTTAGGGCCGAAAATGTCGCCCGACTCCGGTTTCAGGCCTTTCTCAACTGAATCGACGACACCCGAGCCCTGCTGCTGCTGTTGCTGTCTTTTAGAGAATCTTGGATCTGCGTTGCCTTGCTGGCCTTCCGGCGAACTGATATCCACCTCGTCGGCGATGCTAATGGCGCTCAGGCGGCTTCTGAGCGCGTCTTCGTCGTACGCGGCATCGTTGTCCACGTCGTTGTCGCTGACGCCGCTGATAAGATCGGTCTTGCGGCGCGAATGACGCGAACGAAATGACGGGGCCCTGGCGCTGCGTTCAGCCTCGTCGCTCAGACCTAGCGACTTGTCCTCCATGCTGGCGCTTTTCGGCTGCTGTTGCTGTTTGCGATCGCTCCTGTACCTACCGCTGCTGTTGCTTGCAAACTGATGCTGGTTGCCTGACGAAGCCGGGCCCTCGCTGCTCGATTTATCGCTGCTACGCGCGGCCACAGGCGCGGAGGTGGCGGTGGCATGCCTGCCGTGATCGCAGCTCGATAAAATCTCTTCCCGGGTGCGCCTTGAGCCATTCGCATCGGCTTGAACTCGCGGCGACATCGACGCGGCGGCAGACTCGCCCTTCGTGACGCGACGCTTTTCGCGAGACTTACGCACGCCATCTCGCGGTTCGATGTTTTTCGCTTTTTCGCGGCCGCTGGCCCGCTCGTCTTTGTCGGCTTTCGAGCGCTTGTTTTTCTTCGCTTTTTCGTCCAAGGCGCGGTCCAGCGTACAGAGCTGCGCCAACATCGCGTCCAGGTTGCGTATTTTCTCGCCTCCCTCATCGATTCGATGACGGACGACAGTCTGAACCCCGCCGTGCTTTGCCGGCATCTCGCCTTGTCCTTGTCGTTTTGCTGCTGCACTTTTTAAACATTACCGGCCGCGTACCACTTCAGCCATGTTAGCACTTTAATTTAATTTAACACCTGTTTGAAAATGAAAATGATCTTAGCTTAAGAACTGCTATTACTGTATACATCAGGGGTCTTTAAACTTTTTTTACCACGGACCCCTAATTGTTTTTTTTACTTCGTCTGGACCACGTTAGGCAAGGAAATTTCAGGGATAACTCAAAATTGACGTCGCACTACAAATGGACCTCTGAAATCTGCTGATTTGGGTCAAAAAATGTTAAAGTTCAATGGAGTTTAAAGACATTCAGTGCAAAACGTTTTATTTTTAAATAAACTCTTTTCTTTTAAAAATTGCTTACTTTTTAAATATAAACTAATATTTAACTGAGGCCTTCATGGACCCCCTAAAACTAGTTCACGGACCCGCAAGGGGTCCACGGACCCCAGTTTAAAAAAACCTGGTATACATGTTTGTTTGTTTAATTCACGCATAGCGAGTGCTGTTGGTGTCGAAAAAATATCCTTTCTGGAAGACGAAATAACATTTGCGATTTAAGCAAATATAAACATCATTATTTTTGCGTAGTCCTGTTTTCACCCAGCCTTCTACATTGTTAAGCGTGTCTGCGTTTTCTTGTTTACATAGCGGTGGCACCTGTCACAAAAGAACTAAATGCCGTATTTGCCAAGCCGTATTTAAGAACTAAATGCCCATGCCGTATTTAATTTTTCACAAAGCTAAAAATTAGAGGACATTCATTCTAATTAAGATATACTGACAGTGCCTTTCCTAGCGATATATATATATATACACAAATCAAAAACAGCTCCTCAGGTAATTGTTAATTACAATTACCAGAGGAGCTGTTTTTTGATTTGTATTGCTATGCCTGGTAGCAACGGTTTATATATATAATTGTATAGTGTTGACCCTAATTGCTAGCTTTCCTTGTGTATTCTGCTGAATTGGAGGGAAGTACTGTAAAATTCTATTTTCATGTTTTGATATGTACAATTTCTTCAACTTATCAAAAAAACTTTTATCAAAGAAATACAATTTGCCAATAGTACCAACTGGGATTACTCTTTAGGCATGTTTGCATGTTTTAATATAAAATTTACAAAAGTCCGGTTTCGGTGAGTTGGAAAATGTCACGTTCGTCCCGATACTCCATACCAGATCTTAGTTAATCGAGTATAGCTCCCGATCCGATATCTTGAAGTAATGAGGATGTTTAATCATTTTCGCGTCGCCGCGAAACCTAAGTGCAAAAGGTTGTATTTCGATTTAATTTGGCCAACAGCGACTTCGATTTACTTTCAATAGGATATTCGTTTGGCCGATTTCATTTACCGAAACCATATCTCATTCAGCAGCCTTACAAACCTCTACCAAACAAATACAATTTCTATCTTTTATACTTAAAATCAATTAAACTGTCTTTGCACGGTCTATTGTCTGGGTCGATTAATATACATAGCATTTCGGCTGTATTTCTGAGGTTTTTCTCTAGTCGACATGACTTCACATTGCTAAAACCACGAAATTCAAACCTAAAAACTATTAAAGACAATTTCGTCGTAATTCTACACGTTTGTGCCAGAATTGTGCATGGTAGATGTTAATTTCTATCAAGTCGCAACCTTGCAATACCCACTAACAACAAACAAATCCGAAAATTGCCAAAAGACTAGGACTTGGTACCCTGCCAGTCGGCTGAACACCACCTGCAAACTTTAAAAGCTATTCCTCAAAGGCAATACGGCTCAGTACGCGATTGCGAGAAAGCACGAACTGCACTGGCCAAGCAAAAACAAACCGAAGAGCTGGAAGAGCATAGGACGCTCCTTATTGCGGCTAGAAGACATGGGCGTTTCACATGAGCACGCAAACGGCTTATGTAAATGCTCGCCTTTGCCCGGTTTGGCTTGGCCCAAGTGGTTACGGCTACTGTTGCAGAAATATCGACGAGACGAAGAAACTCATAGACGTTTCGTTATGCGTTTAAATGACGTGCTTGTACGATTGTGAATTTGAGTCCCCATTGGTAGGCCCACGTTTTTTTTAAGGTTTGGTTTGGGTGACCGCTAAGTAGTTTTAAGAGACCGCAAGTGTTTCATTTAAATACCAAAAAGTCCAAAATTTGGGAAACCGCTGGAGAAAATTTCCCCCAAAACACCTTAAAAAACACTGGGTTGGCCCACGGGGGTTGTATCTAAAAATTGATCATATTAATTTAATGCTAACAGCAAATTCAATGTTTTCAACAAACATTTGCCTCGCCCCTTTCAGTAAATGACGACAATGTTCAACAATGTTTTTTTTTCAGACTGTGCATAACATAAGCCAGCCACTTTATGAGGTGGTAAAAAGTAATCTAATTTACGCTGATGATCAGTTAAATATTAACACAATGCAAACATATATTTGCCGTGGAATATTAGCAGAAATGACAGTAATCTGTCAAAAACAGCAAGTTAAAATAATCATTGGTTTATGTTTCATTTTTCTTTTTAAGGGTTTTTGCCTCAAATTTAATCTTTGTATAAAGAGTTATTCAAATGTATCGCAACTTTTAGGTTAGGTAACGCAACAATCTAGGATTGCTAGTCGTGTAGATGCAAACGCTTACGCTCAGATGATATTTAACACACTGCCATCAATTAAAGTTACCCCAAAATTAGGCTCTTCTCGCGATCTGTTATACTGGTGACGTGGCTTAAAATAGACGCTCGGGACAAAAATTCCGTGAGCTCCGGAAAAACGACAGTCGCTCATATAATTTCAGGCAAGCTGCTGTAGCCGAATTAACCTGTCGCCTGGGGACCTATAGCAGTTCTACATTTAACCGTCAATCAATTCTAACCGCGCCGTTTGCTTTCAAGTCTACTGCCAGAAACGTACAGCGAATGGCATCCGGAAATGGCTTCGCCAAGATTACAATTGCTGCGAAACCGCTTTTTAACACGGATGGAAAGGAGTATGATTGAGGACTACATTTCACAACCGTCGACAAAACCAGCATTCATTCCAGTTACATTACTATAGCTTATAGCTGCAGGACAGTGGTTCTTGGTAGAAGTGTGGAAAAACTCTGATTTGACGGATTTCATTTAATTGTTTTTAAAGTATAGAGTGACTGCAACAGCTTGAATTTAGATAAATCTGATTGTTTGATGCTATGACTCTCAACCCAATGTCAACAATTCTTTTGTATAGTTTGCCACCAAGTGCCTAAAGATAGCTTTCCAATAATTCTTTTTCTAATTAAACTTACAAAAAAATGCCAAATTGCCGTTTGAGCATAATAATCCACAAGAACCACTGTGGCTGATTAATGGGTAATTTTAACAATTTTTTAAGCTATTTTAAACTTCAATATAACTTACAGATGCAGGACCGTTCTGCTTGCCTGCTCTCGTGTATTGTGGGCCTGGAGTAACCGAAACGACTATTGATCCGAGTAAAGGTGGCTTTTCACATCCACTACAGCAGATTAAGCACGCGTAATACAGGACCCTGCGGTCTTAATACAAGGCGCGGTGAGGCTATTTACGTCAACAAGCAATGCGGTCTTGACACGGATTAACCTTGCCGACTGCACACGCTCGAAATTGCAAAGCATACATTGTATTGTACCACAACATTTTCCTGAGGCACGCAGCATTAGGTAACCGTTGAACTACGTTAGAATACGATTTAATAACAATCATCTATAGGCAAAATAATTTGATTGAATTCTGCTTTTTCTCTAGTCGTTTATTTGAATAATCTTTCAATTTATTTTTTTAATCACAACTATGTACCTTGATTCCAGGTTTAAACTTCAAGGTAAAAATCAGGTGCTAATTTATAGGGTTAGGGGTTTTATGGTATAAAAACATTACAACATTAAATAAATTAAATAAAGTTTTCGTGACCACTCGAACCCAAAACGTGCCGTTGTTTACTACAAAGTTACATCTTGTCAAAAATGCTCAATGTATTAACATTAAGACACAATAAACCTCATAAGAGAACAAATACGGCGAAACAACAAATAATTTGGGAACGTATTTACTTCATTCGTTCGGCCATTGTTACCCGTGCCTTAAGAAACCACGATGACACAAAGTCATGATTAACTTGAATGAATGGTCTAACCATTGAACCCAAACGTAATACTCACACACAACAGGTGAGTAATATAGTGAGCTGGCTATGCGTTGTTAAACCACAAATCGTCAATAGTGAGGAATTTTAAAATAGCAACATAACATATTATAGACGAGGGCTCTTTGAAATATGAAAGACTATTTTTTGTCAGATATACAATGTTAAGATTGTGAGACTAAGACTGTTTTTTCAGAGAAGCATGTTCTGAGTCAATTGCATTAAAACACAGTGGACTCCGGTAAATAGAAATTTTAAAGATTTAAAAAAGAATAAAACGTGTTTTAGGTCGCAAACTTTTAAAATAACACGAAGTTGGAAAATACCCTATTTTGGGACACCGTCTGTCACTATCCTTTAAATTGTAATAAACAGTGTTGTAAACAAGTCATGTTAAAATGACTTAAGTCACAGTCAAGTCATTTGTGAAATAACTTAAGTACAAGTCAAGTCATTTGTGAAATAACTTAAGTACAAGTCAAGTCATTTGTGAAATAACTTAAGTACAAGTCAAGTATTTTTTCAAAATACAAGTCAAGTCCCAGTCAAGTCATTATTACACTAATTCATCTCCAAATCAAACCACAAATATAATAATAAAACGATAAACCATTAAAATAGGTAAACACGTCCGATTATAAGCAATAATTCAACTAAAAAATAACAAAAAACAACATATAGCGTTCTAATCGTTTCATAAGCAAGACTTGCGATAAATAGCTCAATTTTCTAATAAAATGGTAGATGGAAACACTTAATCTCAACCCAAGTCATTTCACTGAATGACCTAAGTCCGAGACAAGCCATTTTTCGAAAAGACTTCAGTCAAGTCAAGTCATTTGAAAACAGTGACTTAAGTGCACTTCAGTCGAGTCATTGACTTAAGTCATTACAACACTGGTTATAAAGCGTTCTAAATCAGACATTTTTATCCACAACCTGAGGCGTTTAACCTCGAAAGGCATTCAAACCTGTGAATACCCGTTTAATTTTCCCGTCAGCAGTGCCAGCTAATATACAGCTTTTTAATTCGTCACTGTAAACTGAGATTAACCCTTTTCAAAACCAATGCAGTCTGTTCTGTAATCTAAAATGGCTTGACCTTATCCATTGCGTAAATTCACAAGTCATAGGGGTGGCCTTTCGTCTGCGATTACAATTAAAAACACTTTCCCATCAGTTTATCGACCGTTGGAACGGAGGCAAGTCGAGTAACAATCCGACGCGGCCGCGAAAAGCTCCATTAAAACAGCGTCGGGAACGTGACATTCAGCGGCGGCCCGAAAACATGTCAATACCATCGGAAATCGATTCCCGGTCGCTAACGCGCGAAGAACTCCGAAGTTTCGCGAATAAACCCGAAGCCCGGCGAATTTCCGCGAACGAGCGATGAGATGTGCGCGGTTGATAGAAGCAAAATGCTTCAAATCAAAGTACGTTCCTGTGCTTTCAAGTTTTTAGCTTACAACAAAGAGCTTTATTTATAGCTGGACTGCTATTGATGCGAACTTGTAATTAATTACACTGGGCAACCAAAATAATGTAGGTGCGTCAAAGGCAGTATTGTGCAGGCTTAACATGCAATAGTATGGTTGGTTTCGTTAAATTTGAAAGCGTTTTTTTTAATTGGGTAGGGTATGCATGATCAGGATGGGTTGTCTAGCTTTCGTGAGAAAATTGATGATTTAAAACACGACAAAATGTGAAATAGCGTGACGTCATAACAAACACTAAATTGTGGTTTATTAACTACAAGCGACCTTTATCTATATAATAAAATATTCCAAAAAACGCCTCATAGTAAACAGTGTTATTTTAAATTTTGCTGATGTGCTTTAAAGTATAAAATGTTTTAAAACATTGTTTTTGGCAGCTACCTGGCCATACAGGGGCCAGGGCCGATGTTGTAGGTTAACCTTTCAAAGTACGGATGATTTCCTTCAGAATAATTAGGCATAATTTCGTTAAAAGGGCCAACCCGAAAATTGATCTCCTGACAAACAGAAACCAAGAAAGGCGCTTAATTGTCAAGGGGACGGATCGTGACATGGCAAACGCAATTAAAGCTGGCTCTAGCCTTAGATTGATTCAGAAATCCCGGCCGAAACATTTCCGCGCTGTATCGCTACCCTTTCAGATCGATCTTTCTAAAGGCACCCCCCCCCCCAACTTTGTTAAAAACACACAAGCAAATCGATACCAGGAATAGGGTAAGGGCCGTGAATCCCAGCCGAGCCGTGCGCCAAAGCACAAATCAACAGGAAGATAAATAATTCACAGGAGATTGCGATTAATGCCCGTGTAACTGTCCCGGGAGATGTTGCTCGGTTGCAATTGAATTACAATTTGGCCAGTCGGGCGAATGTCTATCATTCAGGACTCGTCCGGTCAAAATAACACTCGCCAAAAATGTCTTCGAATTTCCACCCTATTTATCTAATAGTTTTTAAATTTTTTTTTACTAAATGTAGCTTGATAGTAAATTGCAACGCCAAAAAGTTGGAGCAGATCGACCTCATCATGATTTTATTACGTTTCGATATAAGCTTGTATCATCTTCAGTTAATATATTAATACATTAATACATTAACTGAAGATGATACTATTTCGTTTTGAAACGTCTTAATATTCCAGATGATATCGATCTACTCAACCTTTTCGGCTTTGCAATTCATTATTATCAACGTTACAAATCCGTGCATAGTGTAACCATTTGCTCTATGTATTTCTATTGAGGTGCATTTACATATAGTTCACTTATGGCCGTCCCCGATAAACAAATCGTTATATTTGCATGGTTTCATTTATTAGTTTTGCACATTTCGGCACCCATATTTAATTTATTACACAATATTACACAAATATTAACCAATTAAAGGGGCGGCGCACGAATAGGTGAAGAAAGTACACTTCCTTTAACCCTAGGGTTCCCAACCTGTAGGCCATGGCCCCCTAGGGTGCTTAAAATTTAACAAAAAAATTTAAATTTAATAAAAATACTTGAACAGCAACAAGCTACTTCTTAGTCTTGAGTTTACGTTCTTCGTTTTACTTTTTAGATTTATTAAATTAGGTTTAAAAAAACGGGGGCAATTGATTTCTTCCAAAGGGGCCACGGTGTAAAACAGGGAAATTTCCAAAGGGTCCACGGTGTAAAAGAGGTTGGGAACCCCTGTTTGAACCAGAAAAGCCTTAACCTGTGCTATCACATATGGAAAACCAAAATTAGTTTTTCGTTGATTAAATATCTATACGTGCGAGTTTTCCTTATATCGGAATTTGGACACAATTTTAGCAAACTGGACAAATTAGCAAAAGCAAGTTACGGCAATTTCGAAAGCGCTGAAAAACAATCAATATATAGGCAACTGGGGCGAACCAGTACGAACGGTTTTTCCCATCGATTGTCTCACTACGCAAACCGGATTTTTGCAACTTAAATACATTTTGACTTAATTAAAAACCCGTCTATGGTGATGTATTTACGCCTATGAAATTCGGCCACCCTATTCAGCCATCTAAGCCCAGTAATAGTTCAAACCGGGTTAAGCCGCCCAAAGGATATTTACTCTTATTTTTTTTCTTTGCAGTGGAAAGCCTCCATAGAAAACTCTAGGCAAAAACAGTTTTAAATATCCACAACAACCAGAACAATTTCTGACATTTTTTTGGACTAGAAATTAAGAGCGCTTAACTAACAAACGTAAATCGTTTAAAAACTATATCGGTTTTCTAATCTTAAACTGTTTTTATTTCACATTTAACATTGAATAACGAAAACTGTTTTGTTTTCGTAAATTATTTTAGCAACGACCGATAAATAGAAATTTAATTCTGCTTAAAATCATTTTTTTCTGCTTTTGCCCAGCAGAAAAAAGTCAAAACGGCGAAAGAATGAACATTGAATATTAAACCGCGCGGCTAAACTTACAAACCAGGAACGAAACAAACTTAAAGCAAAAAATTTCCCCAACGGCCACGATTAGAAGGCCAAAAGTCAAATAAGTTGTCGTGACCTGTTGTCACCACCGTCTTTTCTATTTAAACGAAATAAAACGTCTGCCACAGCGGCGGGCCAAATTACGGCGCGCCAACCAACTTTCTACGGCTGTCAATAATTGATTAGTGCGTGTCGACTACGACCAAAGCGACGAACAAAGAATTAAACCCTCGCTTTTAAAATGCCCGATCAATTTTTAATCTCCAACTTGGCCGTGAAAACGCTGCAAAGGAAATTTAATTCGGTATTAATTGTTCTTATCAGGATAGCAAATCGAACTTGACAGGTCGCCTAAGCATTAGTTATGGCTTAGAGGTAGAAATCTAAACCTGTTTAAATAATGTCAATATTTAAGGCCAGTAGCGCAGACATGTCAGACCGCATAATTTGCGTTTCTTTAAACTGAAAACATTTGTTTGCTTTAACACGTGGTTCAAGCTTTCTAAAATATTTCATACGAAATAAGGAATGTGGACAGGCCCTCATTTTTTCCAAACAATATATACTGTTACAGTGGTACGAGAAATATTTCGCACAGCTTGTTTTTTATAGCCTTTGCAGGAAAACTAAATTTCTCCTTGGAAATCATAAAGGTGACATTTATTAAAAAAAAAACTAAACAAACAACCTTTATTAACACTATATTGACCGGTTATTCTCTTCTATATTTCAACTCTATAATATGAAGCTCGTGCTAAAATTAATATGACATTTGTACAACATTTTGTTGCAGTTTACTAGGCATTTTCAAAATGCTTTGATAATAATTGCTTTACATGGCCAATTTTTTTGAAAATAATGCAAAACAGACCTTAAGTTCTTCTTTCGAAAGATGTTCAACACAAAACTAAACCAGTGAAGAATCTTTCAATGCTGCGTAAGTTTCGTTAGAACGCATTTCATATCATATTAGCAGTTAAAAATATACTATGCCTGGTAGCAACAGCATATTTATGTCATATTAGCAGCTGTCTTGCACGCGATACGAATTACTAAAACTGCCAAAAATGCCGGTAAGGTCGCTTTGCTTCCTGTCGCCATTAAACATTAATTAGCAAAAATTGAATTTCGCGCACGACCAAATGCCAGCCGTCTTGGTCGGTGTTCACCGTGATGTTGACCTGACTGATTTGAATTTCGCAGCTTTTATGAAATAGATTATCATTTAAAATAACACTTTTAACTTTTCAGTTTTCCAAATAAGACTAAAACCATTAGAATTAAAGAATTTGCGAAAACTAGAAAATGAAACCAAGATCTGAACTGGAATTACTTTTAGGACCTTAAAATCACTTTTTTAAGAGTAAATGAATGTCACAAAATTAAAAAAATAAGATTGGCGTTTTACACACTGTTTAATTTATCCTTAAGAGTTCTAAACAAATGTGTTACGACTCTGAAAAACTGAAACACGCCGTTTGACAAACACCCGTGGAATTGGAGCACACATGTAATTCACAAATTAGATTTTACCTAACATTAGAAGCATTTCGCTCTAATTTATCTAATTAAAGAAAATTAAAGTAATCTGTACATGTCTTCTCCGTGGTTCACAATTTAGCAAGGCAGACAATTGGCCCAGTAAAAGTCGCACCTTAGTGCACTTAGAAAATCACATATATCAAAAAGTAGCGATAAACAAAATGTATAAACGTAACAAAAGAATGACAAGTGTAAAAAATTTCAGCGAGTGCTATGTTATCTGGGTGATTGCTGGTTGGCAGACACTCGTGTGTCTTGAGAGGTAAATTTTAACTCAATGTCAATCCTGCATGTACTTTGTCACTTCGGAACAATTTTGGATCCAAGACTATAGAATACACATTTTCGTCCTACGGTTTATATTGCTAGCTTTATTGGTTTAGGGTGCCAGTTAGCGCTTGGGTTCGGGTGGTCAAGCATTATGATTATATTTATTCTCCAAGATTTGTTTCTCCGTTGTAATTTAATTTTTGACCACTCGTTTCATTACTGAACAAAAATGGTAGGATTGAACACCAGCGCCCAGATCTTTACTGATTTCAGTAATTCATAAGGTTGTAAATTACCAAAATGTCAAGACCCTGTTAACTGCGCCTTAAAACCTCCATGCTTACCTAAACAGTCATTTGCTCGGGTCTAAAATTTTCTAGAGGCAACCCACTGGCCTCAGTAACATATCACGCGACATTACAGATAGCGGCGCGTCTCCGCGGCGATCGAAGGGCCGATTTCCCGCGGAAGGCGATAATACGCCCCTAGCGGTATTCCGAGGGCGTCAATTAAGCGCCGGGCGATAATAGACGCGCCGAAATGCCGAGTGGGCAGCGATCAACAGATTTACACGAATGCGGACTCGGCTAATCTCGTTACGAGGACAGACGAGAGCTTACTTGTTTGTTTTTTGACCGGCCCCGATTTGACGCGAGTTTGCCAAATTGAAATCCAAGCGTAAAAATTGGTTATACTGGTTGTGTTCGTGCCACACCCATGTTGGTTAAATTGGCTAATCCAAGCGTTTTCAAACTGCTTTTATGTTTTCTTCAACCTCTATATATATCAAGTTTAAGTATGTCATATTATATGTTTATTTTTAGAACAGGTTTCAAAACTTAAATTTATCTGTTTATAGTTAGTGGATCGTTTTAATGAACCATCATAATGAAGTTTTCTTTTTTCGCAGTATCTTCGCTTCACTATAGATGTCTCACTTTGGACTTCATTGAAAACAAAATTAGTTCAACTTCTTTCAAGAGAGCACAAATTTTAATGTCTACTACACTGACAACCAAATTACCTGTTTCAAAGCGGGAATCTTGATCAGATTTAGCGAACTTTACTAAACAGTTTTTAATATTATAAAAAAAATACATTTTGCTGCAAATTTACCCCTAAAGCTGCAATTCAAAAAGGCGCTATAATAAAGCACAATCATGAACATATTTACACATTTCTAATACAAACTTCATTTTTACATAAGCTGTAAAGCGCGCATTATCTGTATCTTCAAATCATCTATACACAGTTTCCACGAAAATACGTTTAAAGTTTATTAATTTTATACGCAATATACACACGTGCAACGTCTGTGCCGATTACCAGGTTGCACCGGTACGCGTTTATGAACGTAATCTGAGATGGCTGTTTATATTGGCGGTTAACATTACCAGAACAGCAGGCCAGGTGACATACTGAGTAACTATATTTACATCTCTTTGTATATGGCCGTATTTGTCCAATTCTAAATAGAGGAATCAGGTGGCACTGTATAAAGACAAATTGTATTTGATTCTCGACAAGCTTTCGCACAACCGTGCTTCATCAGGTACACTTTTGACCTGATGAAGCACGGTTGTGCGAAAGCTTGTCGAGAATCAAATACAATATGTCTTTGTACAGTGCCACCTGATTCCTCTATATTTACATGGTATGCGAAAGCAGTCGAACGTCAGAAACCAGTGTTACATAATACGTAGATTGTATCTCATCTTGATGTGTTTCGCAGTTAGGAAATTTCATCTTAAAATTGGCTGCTGTTCAATCTACAATATCGTTTATACAAATCTATTTGATGATTTTTATTCCCACACAGACTTAATTGGTTGATCTTGCTGTTTATCCCAAAATTATTTGCCATATTATTTCGTTTATCTTACCTTAAAATTTAACTGCGTTGAATCTAGGATACTAAACGCCCAATCACACAAAGCATGCTTGAACTACAAGTTTAGCATATATATTAATCCTCTTTAGCTGCCTTTACTGTGTTGTTATAACTCGGCTATTTTATATTTAAACTTACAAATTAACACCCGCGACAACGAAATTTAAAACTCTCGTACAAGACGCCTTTTTCGGATTCACCTTTAGCCTATTTTCTATCGCTTTTTCCAATCACATTTATGGCGGCACACATAACAGCTATTGCATTCTCAAATATAACTTCAATTAGCCGACGATATGAAAACGCCGCGGCGGTTAAATAAAAGGTTATCGATCAGAGTTAAAAAACCTTCCGGCGCATTTCGACTGATGGTGTAACAAGGCCGCATAAGCTCAGCGAAAAGCAGCAGCTAGTCAAGCAGTCAAGTCGAGTGCTCCCAGCAACACCACGATTCTGGCGCACGGTCGGCCGTCCAGAAAGTTATAAATATTTCGCTGCTGTTTAATTACGGACGGGGCCGACGCTACCCGGGCTCTTTGGGAGGCAATTAAATCGATGCGCCCGGCCTGTCTCCTTGCGTAATTTAAGCTGTAGCGGTCCCGCAATTACAACGGTCTGCCGCGGCCTTCATATTCTGTATTTGAGCCCAATATGAGATGACTGAAGATGCGACAGCTGATTGGAAAAGGAAAGATTGCTGGTGCTTCCCTTAATACAGTTGAACGCGAAAGCCCTTTGGCAAAAGAGCCGTATGTTTTTTTGCCAAATCAATCTCATTTCATAACGCATTCATCACTATAATTTCATTAGGCGAAATACGCAATAGCGAATCAACATCTGAGATTTGAATTATAGATGTCCCTGTGGAATCGTCGTCTCGCAATAATTAAACTTTAAAGAGAATTTATGCGCACAAATATCTAAGCAGGCGAAGCGCTTGTAATTCGGTAAATTAAACAAATCAACAACTCCATCACTGCGTCTCATCAATCTGTATCCTATAAATGGCAACGGATTTATATCCATAAAACATATTAAAACTATACAGCAACAAAAATTGGTTGCTACATTTCTTCATTTAAAATCAGACGAAATGAAGTTGCTTCAAGCAACAACTAAAACATTTGGTATTGCAATGATACATGGTAATAGTATAATTAACTCAAGTTTCAAACACAAGAAAATTATCTTCAGAGGTTAAAATAAATACATTCATCTGTTGCAGTTTTTTGTTGCAAAAACACATCTTGGTGCCCTATAGCCTCTATAGAAAAATATTCACAAATAAATACTATTTATACAAAGTGCACCAATGTAAAATAATGCAAAATGGATACACTTAAAAAAATGAACACATTCGGCCAACTATTTAACCTATGCCCCCCTACTCAAAGAACCTCATTTTATAAAAAATATCTCTGCCCAAAGACTCTGACTGCATTCTCGTGCTGTAATATTTCAAAGTCTGACAGAGAATATTTGACAAGGGAAAAACACTTGTCAAACCCGTCACGCCTTTACCACAATATAACGAGAAGGAATCGGCGACACACTAAGACCCTTTTTACGACCGGTTTTATTTGTATCGGCCACTTTTTTACCGCTTGTGAAGCCAGCAACGAAACCGTTAAGTCGCAACTGTAAACAGAACTTGGCAGCGCGTATAAGTATATTGCGCCTCGTTCATTGAAACGCGCGTATTCAGTTGTTTGTTTCAAAAGTAATAAAGGCATGCAATTAGCCGCTATGGTGTCTGTGGAGCGGAAGGCGATAAAGTTGTCCAATTTAAGAGGTGACCCGCGTTTTAAAACCAAACCGACTTTTGTTGCTTTGAAGCGACCGCTTTACTAAACAATCGCAAGTTATTTCTGGCAATTGGTAATCTCATCGAAATAGCAATGAATTTGAGTAACTAACCGACATAGGTTATGGAGCAGAAGGCGTTAAAAACATTTTTTTTATCAAAGTACAGAATTTGAAGTGACCGCTATGGCAACTTATTTCTGGATATTGGTAATCTCATCGAAATAGCAATGAATTGGAGCAATTAACCGAAATAGGTTATGGAGCAGAATGCGATAAAAACAACTTTTTTTAACAAAGTACAGAATTTAAAGCAATCACTAAACTTAATAATCGCAACTTATTTCTGTCAATTGCTAATCTCATCAAAATAACAATGAATTGGAGCAATTAACCGAAATAGGTTATGGGGCAGAATGCGATAAAAACATTTTTTTAGTAAAGTGTAGAATCAAATTATGTGTCAGATGAACACTCTTAAAATTGAAACCTATTGTATTGGTCTTTAACTGCAGTAAAAACACTTTTCTTCCAAACAAAAATATTTGTTTACAAGAGCCAACTTTGTGTTTTTATGCAGTTACGCCCAATCTCTCAGACAACGTTTTATTTAAATAAAAAGCAGTAAATTTGCGCAAATTACCGAAATAAACTTCGTAATTTAAAAAGCTATAGATTTATAGATGCAAAGGGGCGAGAAGTATAATCGACAGGTGAGTTCTATATACATCGCTTTTTGGAAATCAACGTCTTAAAAAAAAGAACTTGCTCATGCACTGCGCAGCATTTTATTTAACTCTAAAACCTGTTTTGATATTTTTTAAATTCCAATGTTTCATGAAGGAAAAACAATCAACTAAATTATTGGACTTTGGGAGCGACTTTTACCAAAATACAGAATCAATTGACAATTAGTTGACTTTATAGGTTTTTTTGTTTCATGAAAAGAAAGTTTTTTTTTTGTTTTTTTTGGCTACGAAAAGGGGTTCATAGAAGAAGTTTTGTTCATTTAAAACGGCAGTTTAGTTGTAATCTCCTCAATTCCCTTGACATTTTCCCAAAATAAATTTGTCGAATCCCAGTTAATCCTGGTCTACCGAGGCTATCGACCAAGTACAGCTGACGGCTTTTCTGTTAAAATTACCGGTGAGTCGCTTGGCCAACAAGCAATAAGGTCCGCAGAGTCGATGGACAATTGAAACCGGCCTTGTGGGAAACGACTGGTGCACGTCACTTCGTATTTAATCTCATCAATAACGTCGGGTCTGCGCTCTGTTCAATACGCTTTTAGTGCGTTGCGATGAGATTAGTTCCGTTCCTGTGCAGTTACTTCGTGCACACCGGCTTGCTTACTCATTTTAAAAATCGATTCCACCTTTCGCCGGTGGGCGAACAGGGAGTGTGCAATACTTAATTCGTGTTCCACTACCATACCAATATTTTGGACGTAAAATCATGATATTACCCGACAGCTATACTAAATGGGCCTTTTTGTTAATTGAAACGCACTGATGCAATATTGTAGGTTGGAAAACAAGTTAGCATTTGAAACCTTACAGTTATACATATAAGTGCTAATTTGTCATTTCTAACAAATTTGCTCTTTAGAGTAGAACATGTTAAAAAACGCAAAATACCACTCAAGTTTTGCTGTCAGTTTTTCATTAGATCATCGATACCATTTCTATTTGTTTCAAACATTTGTAGTTTTCAAAAACTCACGCGACCGAACATGCCCGGCCTTACACCAAGCGAAGTTAAGGTTTAAGCCTTATTTTGTCAGAAAAGTGGGATAAGTAAATACTGTATAATTTAGGTGTCTAATTTAACTGTCCTAATTAACATTATTATATATTTCAACATACCAGTCGTTAGGTTTTCCTCGTCATCTATCAACAATCAAATAAGTATTGTACAGGTTAAGAAAACGACATGTTAATAAAGTGGTTTTATTGGGGGCTTGAACTTTATCTTCGGTAATAAAATAGCCTTGACCTGTTCGAAATTTTGCAATTGAATTTCTGTGTTAGTTACAAATGAAAAATCACACTGCGAAGAATGTTTTATGACGTGAAATTGTTGCGGTTAATGCTGGTAACAATGACAAAGCGTGTCGTTTAATGTTTTTATTGTAAATTTAATATTCGTTGCTGGCGTTTTAGGCGGCAAGTTAGCTTTGTCTATATAGCTCTTATAAAGCAATAACATCGTAAAAATCGTAATTGGCCTAATATAATGACCTATAAATTTTCACAACTCAAGCACAAAGCCAGCAACCGAATTGAACTCCTTTTAAGTGTTTCAAAAAAATTTTTACCATAAATCAAAACAATAAGATGATATACTGTATCTCATTCATACACGTAAAAGGGCGTACGAGTTTGACGGTTTTTCAAAAGTTCACTGCCTTGAAGAAATAATCACTGTCTGGTTAACACCGAAAGGTTTTTTTCGGTCTGGTGGGATTGTTTGTATGTTTGTGTGACCCCAAGCCGAATCGCAAATTGATGACGCAGCTGCTACGACTGTCGGACTGACTGAAGTACAACGTGTCTACTTCGTGACGAGAACCAAACCGACTCGGTATGTTACCCCGACTGCATTCCACTAGCATTCCACCAAATATATTTGGCGTGGAATGCTTGCTTGCCAAAAACCTCGCCGGGGACGTCATTTGGCGTAAAATGTAACCGGCATATAGTTCATTTCCTACAAAAAAGGGTCTTTCTGGTGTGTACATTGAAGAAATTTGGTGTCGAACTTTCGCAGAAATAGAATTGGCGCGAATAGTATAGCGGCCATCAATTTATGACATGCAATTCGGCGTCGGCCTGATATTACACTTGAAATATGTTTTAAATAAGTGTATATATAGTCGCGTTATAGCTCATATACCATGTCGGGCAAATTTGCTTGATCGTAAAATTCGCATATCATTATTTCATACATTTTTTATAGTCAGGTGACGAAACCAGATTATTTTCACGTAATTTGCCCCGTTTATATAAACGCAATTCACTAACATTTTAAACTTTGTTAAAAAACATAAGTTATGTTGAAATGCAAGTATCTTGAAATCCATTAACTAAAAAAGCACATAGTTGTATTCAGTGTTGCAAATTAGGAAACCTCATAAATTGTGAGCACCGCAGTTTAGCCGCCGCGGCCCTGTAGTATTAAACCTGTACGTGGGATTAGAAAACCGCCTTTTACTACACCTGGAAGGCAAATCCGAACTTTTATACTTTTAAAAACAACACCAAACTTAAACTGTAGTAACGTAATTATCATATCGACATTAGGTTCTCACGTTTTCGGAGGGTTAAAATGACTTACTTGTTAAGACAACTTTGCAGCACAATTGAACTATATTTGACAATATTTTCGTTTGCAAAACAAAATATAAGAAACTACACTTTACTAACCAAATGCTACCAAAGAGAATTGTTTTACGTATGTTGTATTTCTACTATATAAAATTCTGTAATGACCAGAAATTTTAAACTTTTATTACTGATAAAATATTAGAATTTTAATTTACTAAAATGAGCCAAGTAAAACATTTGTTTGGTGTTAGGAGAGTGAAACATGATATTTTTTAAAGGGTGCTTGAAAGCAGCAATTTGGACACAGCAGTCCTGTGCAGCCTTTGATAGATATATAGCCTTTCATAAAATCTACATTTTAATCCAGTAAATATACTTGTTACATCATAAGCGTAATCTTGTTTACACCTAGCTTTGATCGCCCAAGTGACATGCCCTTTAGGAGCGCTTAATCGCAGTTGACCTACAGTGGTCTTGCCAAGAATTATAGTGGTCTTGCATTAATTACGCATGCGGGATTATAAGTCGTATATGACAGAACCGACAATAAAATTCGAAATTAAAAAAAACAAGCAAAACCAGGATCAGACATTTAAAACGAATATAACTTTCAATTCTCGGCACGCCCGTAATAAATTTTAACCGACAATTGTTTTAAATTGAAAATGTGTCTAATTAAAATAATAAGAAGACGGTTAAATGCATAATGTTACACAAGGTTTGTCACGTTTATACTTTATAGCTTCATGGGATGGATGGCGCTTTTACGGTGGAAAATTGGTTCAAAACGCTAAATACCAGATACATAAATAAAATTCCAGCTAAGCGCAAAAAAAATTGCATTCTCGTGGTAAAATACCTAAAAAATATAAACCGAACGGCCTCGTGCCCAGCTTGTAAAAAGGTTGCAGGTAAGATACTTTACACTAGTGGGTGGTATTTTGCGAGTTCAGCACAACGGTTTATATTTCTTTAGGTAAAACAGTACAACTGGCGGCGTATCTTCATTACATTGTTTTCAGAAGTAAAATTTGCACCATAATCGCGAGTATAGCTTGCTTTCAGGACGATTTGACGCCCTGCAAAAATTTCAGAGCTAAACAAAAACTGCTGTATAATTAAAACCCCTTAATTATTGATTTATAGGAACAATCGCCTATTGGTATTTTCCTTACATTTGGGGGCGCTTTAGAGCCGCAATCTCATATAGCATTACATTCGTATGCATGGGATTTCAGGCAGCATCAGAAGCAGTAGAAGTTAAGTTTCGGTGTGCACATATCACTCGGTTTGCGGCATTCAACCCGAGTTTGTCGTTGGAAGTTGCGCGGTTCGCCGCGAGCGAATGCCTGAGTCATGTTCGGCGTTCGTCCTTGTTTTGGGTCAATTCTTTGGGACGTTATTAACGTTTTTGGCACGGCGCCCTTAAAACCGCCCCTTCTTATTCGCGAGGCAGTTCGGCGGATAATTACGCTTTCTGACCGCTGACGCCCACAACGGTTCTCACGTCAATTAAAGAGTTGGCGGCTCACGACTTGAAATCAAAAATATTCCAGATTTGTTTTTTGAATCAAATTGAAATACTGAAAACGAAACGCCAATGGTTATATATTCGCTCAGTTTTTTTTTTTTTTTTTTAAAGTTAATATTCTTCGTATCTGTTTTTCTTTCTACTTAAAATACTGAAAGCGTCAAACTATAATGGCCCGATTAGCTTGAGTTTTATTTAGGAACTTCGAAACACAGACGCGAACACTTTCCCTTTTTACCTAATTGTGTGACCTTATTTTGCTCAATATTGTGATATTGTTACTTGTAGATCACTGGCAGATATTACACCGAGACTTTTACAACGTTATTACTTAAATTTTCCAATCATGTGTTTGGTTTGTTTCACGTTTATAAATATTTATTTTCGGGCCTTGTTTCCTCATTTGTACATTTTATTCGATTTTATTGGCAAAACCACTATACATTTATTAAGAAATATTCAACTCTAATAGAGCCGTCTGTATTTATCTTCAGTATGGAATCTCTAGCTATAAAGAAATCAAATTTAAACGAAAATGCGAGAATCGGCTCACTGAATCCGATCTATTTATGTTACATTACTTTCTCATTCAAGCCGACACGTGTTTAAAGTGATCTGCAAAGCCGCTATTCCTAATCCAGCGATGCGTCAACGTCAAATTTAAGCACAGTTCAATACGTATCTACCGAACCTTTACAGTCGAAAACATGTTTACGAGAGTATTTGTCAAATTTTGGGAATCTTATTTTAGTTTAAACCGACTAATACTAAAGTTAAAATCGCCATGCGCAAGAAACCCACAAGTTGGGCTAAAAAATACTGCTACAAAAATGTTAACTAAAACGTAGCACAAACGTCAGTATATTTATAGAAATAACATTAAAATGTATTTATTTCCATTCGATTTCTGTAACTTTAGGGTTCCCTATTCTTTATTGACAATGCGCCAGTAAACCACATAACTGAAATCACTTAGCATGACCCATGACCTCCACATAAAGTTTTTTTGCCAATATAAGGTTGTTTTTTTTCAAACTGGCACAGTGTACACCCTTCACCAGTTTAATGTTGCTGTTTCGAACTACAGGCCACAATCACGTCTCAAACTGTGCGGGACAGGGCAACCCCTAAGCGACAAACTTAACCTTCACGCCTTTTAAATCACATAACAAGCAAATTAATCGCTGCCAATCGCAACGCAATCGCTCGACCAAATTAAGCCTAATTAATTACAAGCTATACGGTTACACGCTACGCATGGCGACTGATTTGCGATAAGCAGACGCTATTCGACTGGCAGGCATAGGCTACAGCTAATTTTTAGCTTATTTCAAACAACACCAAAGTTTGTTCTTAATCGTTTGTCGAAATAAACTAAATTGAACAAAATAAAAAGTTAGGCAATTAGGTTTAAAGTTTTAAACCACACTAGATCCTTAAAACAAAGTGGGCAGCTAGCTGGGGCTTAACTTTCTTCATAAACCTTTAAATAACGCCTAACAAGAGGAAATGTAACAAGAACAAAGTGGTGTGTTTTTCGGTCACATGACATCCTTTTGTTTTTGTTATTCGTATAATGCTTCTTTGGGGTCTATTGCCAGGCTGGGTCCAACCCCAGTTAACAGGAAATCTTCTAGTTAATTTAGCGTGAATGAAAAAAATGGCAGATTTTGTAGCTAAGTTTGGAGCCAGTCGTATCGCTCAGCAAAACATTTTCCAAGTGCTTTTCGAAGTAAATTGAATCTTTTTAAATCGCCAAATGTTGAACCGTTTTACATGTGGTAATCGTAAATCCAAAAATCGGTAAAAAAATACATATAAATTTTACAAAATCGAACAAACTCATAGCGGGCCTTTTAGGCAAAAATAACATCTACCAACACACAACTGTTGAATCGAAAGCACAAAAAACAAACCTTTTTGCACCGTATTCAACCCATAACGTTTATACTAGACACCGTTCTTCTATAACCACGCGAGACGTGATATATTCCACCCTTGGCAGGTGGAAAATTGCCCAGATAGCGGTAACGTGACTGGCCTGACTTATTTAAGGTAAAAATAGCACCGTACTGCTATGCTTTTAACCTATTAAGCTGTGATAACACACGCTGGGTAAGTTCTGTATCTCAAACAACCGACAATTTCTGGCTCGGCCGTGTAACAACCTGTCTGGGAAATTAATAGCAACGCCGCGCAAGATTGCCCTTGGATAAAAGGACCTCTAATACATACGTTACCGCACTACAGGCTACAAATTTCGAACATCCCACGCGATTTCAATTGAATTTAATCACACACACCGCAACCGTATTTAAGCCCGGCCGAGGCCCGCGGGTTGTTCATTGCGCGGACTTGACCTTTTGTATTTGTAACGGCTAATTGTAGGAAGCAACTTGAAGCAGTAAAAACGAACAGCTGTCCTCCTCGTAAAGGCAACATTAAACCAAATGATTGCTACAAATTGTTAACCTTGTAAAAGGCAGGCCTCTTTCTTGGAACTACACCTTGAACAACACAATCACACAATCTTGAATTGGCTGCTTGACTTTTCGTACTTATTTCAACATGAGTATCGCTGGTAACACGAACCCTTTCGTACTGATATAACTGATCAACCAAAGTAAATAATTCTCATTTGACTGCACAACAATTCAGGTAAGACAAGTCACAGATTTGACGTCATAAACGACCTGCGTTCGAGAATATAGCCGTGGGTTATTATGACGACGCAGAAGGCATTCACCTATTCGGCGCCTTGATTAAAAGTCTGCCGCCTTCAGTGAGGGAAAATTCTATGGCGGTGACAATTACAGTTCCGCCTGCAAATCGCCTGTTTATCTTAGCTGTGACTGGACAATCTCTTAATTTTGGCTTTGCAGGTAAACAATGCAGCTTTGGCGTTTCCCTAATTGAATTACCTTTTAGTTGCATCCTTTACGCGTCGACATAGGAAAAACTAGCACATGTACGATTAATGGTTTTGACCTTACAGTTTGGCATGTCCGCTTATTTCCAGAATGGTCGCACATCGCTATTGATAGAATAACCAAGAGTTCCATACAAAAGTTTGTTTGAACCATTTTTTGGTTGCAACTGTGGATGCCTGATGCTTCATTTTGTTCCAAACCCGTTACTCGATATTTCGACATGAAGTATCACTATCCGATCCGATATGAATTGACGTCATTCGTTTGGGTAAACGATTAAAAATAATTAAAATGTTCAAAGCGAATTTTCTGGTTTATTGGGCCAAATTAGCCAAGAAGTTTAGTTACCCGCTGTTCATATCATAATGCTTTTTGTTAATAAATTTAACTTTTTGTATAGAAATAACTGCTTTGGATCACAAATCATAGCAGAAATTTTTATTTTAAATAGGCATCGGTTAGGAACCAATACCAACCTAACATATCAGACAAGTACCGATACTACCAGTTGGCATCGGATATCGGTTCCTATCCAATATTATCGGATATGATTCAAACGTCTTTTACTATTTTAATTTCTAATTCCAACGTACGCTAACTATATTTCTGAACGCTAAAGCAAACTATTTTTAAAAGCATATTTATCTTGTCCTTTGAATTCTTTAATTTCCCATTTTCAAAAATTTTGCCTACGTTATAATTTTTTTTTTATTGGATTGGACCGGCGTAGTTGTTCTCCATAAACACCACGTTTCTAAATAAATAAAAAAAAGTTAAGCGATCTAAATCTATAAAAAAACGCATTTCAAAGGATTCAGGAGTGCTGTATTTAATCAACATACTGCAGCTGCCGCCACCTGTCGCTTTAATGGTGGACAGGTGGACAGCAGTTAAGTCTGATGGCCTGCTCGAATACAGCTCGAGTCTTGCAAAGTATTCCCGGAAACCGTTTCTCGCGCACGTGGTATTTAAATTGCTCTAGCGCTTTTTATCGCTGAGTATTATGTCACTGTGGTGCTGCTGTGTATTGTAGACTATAGGTACAGGGCCGGATTATGCAGTGCTCTAGTCACTAGATTCGAAGTGCACCAATAAGTCGGCCGTCAGTCATTAGGACAAAAAAATCTTTCTCAGTTCTAACTCTTTCAAGTAGGTAAAGTGGCTGAGAAAACAACTAAAACAAAAACAGCTAAAAACTTTTAATAGTATATCCAATGATAACTTTTGTTTAGGACAAATTTTTTGCAGGCAATAAAGGTAAAAAAATCTTGTTTCAAAACCGTTAAATATTTTCACTGTTTGGTTAAACGATAATCAAAGTATAAATCATTGATGGAATTTTAGAAATTGATGCCTGTTTTATACGGCAATTTTAAAATGTTTTTCACTTTGCACCTATATTTTTATTGATCTGCGCATGCGCACGCGTGGCTTAGGACTCGAGTATCTGTCGAACAATCTTACTCGACGCCCGAGTCCGTCAAGCACACATACTCAGTCGAGTCCTCATATAGTTCCAAATCCACAGTTATGGTGCGTTTAAAAACATACTAGCTAAATACAGACTATAGGCATTATTTTTTCATGTATATATGTATTAATGTTCGAAAATAGTCGAGAACTCATTTATTTCAAAATAAATAATTTTTACAAATAATAGCGACATTTCACTATTTAAACGTCGTATTAAGTACTGTTTTGTTGTGCATTACGATATGTCGATGTCCTGTACGTGGTTTATATAGGCTCGGCTTTTGCCTAATATTTTTAATCAAACATCAATCATAAGAAGAAACACTTCCTGTAACTATATTCATGATTTTAGTCGCGTCTCGTCAGAATTTAAATCATTTTAGAGGGACTTCAGCAAATTTTGTAGCAATTTTCCGTCAATTGTAAAAAAACTCGTTTAAAGTTATCCGTGTTTCCAAATTTCAGTTTGTTCGTTGTGGCATTACATATATTGAATCAAGGATAGTTCGTTCCTTTGAAACAAAATACGGTGTGTGGTTGATCTGTGCTCGGCTGTGCCACTTTAGCAGAATTCTGTTAAGACATAACTGAAATTCCTTTTAGTGAGAAATACACAATAGACTTGCTTTAAAACGCACTTATCGAGCAATTTACCCACTTGAACAGACATAAATTCTGCTGATATCCGTCCCCTAGTTTTAAAGTTTCAACCAATTTTGTGGGTTGCCATAACGAGTGTATCTTGAGACAAGCTGTCGTTTCTTCTACATAAAATTGCCTTTTTTAGCTCTTTAAATCTGCTAAACCAATGTGATGCAATCAACGTATTCCCACTCTGTCTAATTGTGTTATTGAAATACTCATTTCGTTTTCAACCGCACGGCTTTGTGAAGCGGGATTTAGCGCAATGAGCGTATTAAAAACGGAACATCGTAAGCGCTTGTAAGTAAAGCATGGCATGCAGTTATACTTATACAAAGTGAAGCCACATTTGAAAAAAAAAATAGTGGATACTGTGCAGGCGCAACCATCGCCCCTAATGCAATTTACTGTTAAAACAAATTGAAATTTTTGTGATGGTTCGTTTGTTAAATTCAAATTTGTATGTTAACAAAAACTTCCTAAAGGCAATCATTTTGGTACACATGTTTATTTTGTTTATAGCCACAGTTCTCTTGAATTGTGTATAATTTACGCATATTCATTCGTGTTACTTTGTTCCAGCATTAATTAAAATACTTTTATTCGCATCTGAAAATAAACTGTGGTCGCAATATAAATTCTGATTTTATTTCATTTTATTCAAAGTGGGGTCGCTTATTAAAAAGTTAAAGACCAATTGGATTGGACGACAAGCTGCTACCGCGGCACTACTTCAGCGCTCGTAGACACGAACCATTGTTCTCGTGATATTTAATTCGGCCGGAAATGTATTACCGAACCAATATTGTTTTGCTCGATCTTTCCATCTTAAAACCATGTACATTAATTTATAAGCATGCTTTGGGAGTAAATTGCTGTAGAAATATTTGTTTTGAAAAACAAGCGAATTTTCTAGTATAGTAATTTAAATCAAATTACGTGAACGACCAAAAATATATTCCACATTACACTGACAATTTGTCAAAGTTTTGTTCATTCATGAGAAAATAGGAACACTATTTGAATTTTATATCGTATCGCGCTCACTTTAAAATGGCTTCGGTAAACTGCTTTGCGATTTACAAAGTAAGGTGTATGAGAAAACCTTATTGAATAGTAGGCTACTGATTTCAATGAAATGACCCTTTTACTTTACCAACGCTTCAGTTAAGCTCGTTTGTCCGGTTTACCCATTGTAAAATTATATTAAATAGACGGAGCGTTAAACCTGTGGACGCCTGCTTAAATAAACAATTCCACATCTTAAAAAGTAGATTTTCGACCGACATCAAAACAAGAGTGATTTCAAAACTCGAATTATAATACAAAGTAACGAGGGCTGTACAGTATTTCTTTGAAAGCGGCAAATTTTTTAAATCTTCCATGAAACACCGTTCGAAAGCAGGGAGTCGAACCGTTTGACTTTTCCGGTTCAGGTTCGGTTCGGGTTCAAGGATTGTTTAGGAATACGGTTCAGTTCCGGATTCGATTCGTGGCAATTTGAAAGTTCCGGTTCAGCACCGGTTCGACCATCGTTATTTCAAAACCGGTTCATAAAGTTTCGGTTTGGATATAATATAAGTTGCGTTAAATCTAAAAATGCGGGTCAACAAATGTGCAGAATAATCTTTGAATAGTAAGTCATTCAATTAAAGTTACGTGACGTATTAAAAAAATCTACTTTTTTTAATCAATATTCAAATTTGTTCATAACATTTTAAACATGGCTTAACTTGAGTCTTTAAAATACAAACTGTGACGTCATGCTGGAGCAAACCGCTTTTATTAACAGGTTAGGGTTCGGTTAAGGTTCATGTTCTTTCAAATTATTTGGTTCAGTTCCGGTTCGGCTCCTTAAAATCGTTCAAAAAAGGGTTCGTAAAATTATTTAATACATACACATATACATAAGTGTTCCGTTCACAAAATATTAAAAGCACTAATCTAATGGGTAGTGTGTGAGTGTCCGTAAATTCATCGCGCTTGCCTGCGCATTCAATGGCAAATCGAAAAACATTCTTTCACAATTGTAAAGGGACACAGTTTGAAATCATTGCAATTTGCCAGTGTTGGCGGCAAAATCTTCCATAAAGCTTTATACTAAGCATGTTTTTCACAAGTTAACGATAAAAGATCATAAAAGTAGTCTCGGTCAGTGTTTGATCGGCGCTCCACTCCATGCCTGTGCCCACACCGCTGAAGCCGTAAGCTGCAAAGTCGCCGCAGTAGTTCACGTCAATGTTGTCGCCGGTCGATCCTATGCAATAGTGCTCGGCGTGGTGAATGTCGGTCATAATACGGATTCCCGGACAAAGGGCGTAAGCGTCGCCTTCCGCGTTAACCACGCGAAACTAAACAAAATTGCAGTTGTTTAGTTTAGAGCGGGGGTTTTTGAACTTTTTGTCCTGCGGACTCCTGAATTTTTTTTGCTATGGGTTGACCACGATAGGCAAAAAAATTTCAAGATGACGTCATGAATTGACGTCACAATCAAATAGACTTTCAGAAATACGCCGATGGTTTAGGTAAAATGGAGTCTAAATACATTCAGTGCTAAAAAGTTGTATTTTAAATTAAATTATTTTCTCAAAAAAAAATATTAATTCCTAAATATACACTAACATTTTAATTTGACATTCATGGGCCCCTCAAAATAGTTCGCGGACCCCAAGGCGTCAATGTGCCCCAGTTTAAGAACCCCTGGTTTAGAGACTATATTTAAGAGTTGTACAACGGTTAAACATAAATTGCTAACAAAGTTGCTTCTTTAATTTGCTTAAATAACCGCGTCGAATCTCGAGTTTTGTTTTTCGAGGGGCATTAAAACGGATTTAGGGATGACGCAACAAAATTACGCCTTAACGAGGCGTCGCAAGCTGTGTTGAAACTTGGCGTCACAAGTTACGTTAAAACGTGACGTCACAAGTTACGATTAAACGTGACGTCACAAGTTACGTTAAAACGTGACGTCACAAGTTACGATTAAACGTGCCGTCACAAGTTACGTTAAAACGTGACGTCACAAGTTACGATTAAACGTGACGTCACAAGTTACGTTGAAACGTGACGTCACAAGTTACGATTAAACGTGCCGTCACAAGTTACGGTTAAACGTGACGTCACATGGCTACGTTAAGACGTGACGTCACAAGTTACGTTTAAACGTATTTGTTTATATATAATACGGAACAACTCGCGTGCACCCTAAAAACATACCTTTATAGTAGTTCAAGTTACCTATACTATAATTTTCGAGGTACGATGAACGCACGACGCCTTCGGGCTAAAACGATTTCAAGAAACGCCAAGGCCAGGGTTGGGCAAACTGTGGCTCGCCGGCATGATTTTCGTGGCTCTTCTAGTCGAATTGTAAAATCCAAAAAAATTGGAAAGGCTACTAAGATTACCGTTTATCAACGCTTTTCTCTTTTTCTTTATTTAGGCCAGCATTTCGTTTATAACGTAACACTAGACATACAATCCGAAGAGTTATAGTTAACAGCGAGTCAACGCAATTTTATTTGCCAATTTTGAGGCGATTGGTAATTGTATTTTCTGCAAAAGGCTCTTACATTAAATACATTTTCCCACCTCTGGCCTAGACGTATAGCTAAAACGAGATTCAAATTTGCGTAAATTTCAAACAAGTTGCATTTTTGTGTATTTAAAAAATGCACCAAATACAATTTGGGACAATAATGACTGAAAATGCAGTTTAGTTTAAGGAGGCATGACTTTTTCCCCTGGATTCGCCCGTGTGAACATCCGGAGCAAATTGTTGCCTTATAACTTCTTTTAAAAAGATGCGTTTGGTCTTTTAGTTTTTATTCGTTATATATAAAGTAACAAAAGGACTGGTTTGTATCAGACTGGCGACTCTTCTAAATATCTGCTTTGTCACTGTTTCCAAATGGCTTGACGTGTTCAATTGAGGTGTTATCTCAATTTGCGTATATAAAACAACAAGCTTGCTATATGTTGCGTTTTGTGTTATTTTTAGTTAAGTTATTGCTCAAAATAATGCGAAAGTTTACTATTTTTAAAAGTTTAACGGTTACTTGACTTGGTCTAATTATGCCTTGACTTGTTAATCATCCAAAAAGACTTTACTTGGACAAGATATTTTACAAGTGACTTGACTTGGACTTAAATCCTTTCAAAACGACTTGTTCACAACACTGCAATTTACGCACCTGTATGTATCCAGCCTCCAGTGAATTATTTCTGTTGGGCGCCTGATGTGATAGGACCTCAGCAGCGTCTCCCTCATCAAAGGTAACATTCACGTCTGGACCGTATTCATCGGGCGTGTACATCCCGCTCTTAATGGGGTAGTGCGTCTTATAGAGAGAGTAAAGGCTGCCTCCCAGGTCGTCCAAGAAACCTCCGGTGGTGCGGTAGCGCAGGTAGGCGGCGCTCTTGAAGTTCTTGAGCTTCGTTTCGTTTGGAACATGCCAGATCATAATGTCGCTGGCTGTAATCTCGTAGTAGCCCGGGTTCTTGTAGTCATCACTAGCTGCAGCGGTCAGCTGTCCGAAAGTGTTCAGGTTGGCCCAGTTGCCGTCACCCTCCGGCCGCGTGTCCGTGTTGCCCTGCTCGCTTGACCAGCGGTCGCCAGTCGTGCAGTGACCACTCGTGTCGATGTTGTTCTCGTGGATGCTGGCCACCAGCGTCCAACCCCCTTCGTCAGTGTCCATGTCGCACCAGACCACATAGGGCACCTTGTTTTCGTCGCGCATCGTGTAAACACCGCTTTTGGAGCGCGAGAAGGCCTCTTTCCAGTTTTTGCAGCTGTTGTATACGCTGTCGTCCTCTGGCACACACAAAATTGTATGTTATTCATAGGCTAGCCCAGGGGTCGGGAACCTTTTTAGCTAAGGGAGCCATAAAAGCCAAATATTCTTGGTTGTATTTCCATAAGAGACATGTTACACGTTTTTTAATCTAGTTTTAGGTTGGCACTAAATAGTTTATTTAGCAGGGCCGTTTATTTTGCACAACTTTGATTACGGAGTTCCATTAAAAGAATAGAACCGTTTGGATACTAAGAGATTGCTTTAAACGGGATAGTAGTCTCGAACAACAAATAGGATTCGCACAAAGCGCCGAAAATTTGCTACTATATGTAACAAAAAAGGAAATAAGTTAGGAAAGCGGCCGTAGCCGCGTGCAATTTTATTTGAGATCATGCTGAGAAATGATAGCTTAGATTTTTCTGCAAGCAACATTATTATAGGCCCCCGGCCCCTGGGCTAGCTTTCGATCGAAAACGAAAACTGGTTTGAATATACTGTTGCTGGGGCGTTGTCTCAATTGTAGAATTGTCCTTCAGGCCAAATTTTGTTAAAGTACCTACGTTGCGACTATACCTATTAGGGCAATCTCCTTCAGGGCAAAATAATTGCAACTATAGGCGAAAAAATATATATAGCAGACAAAAAATAAAAAAACACAATGTCGAAACGTTGGCACTTCAATAAAATGTTGCGAGAAGAACAATTTTAAAATTAAGAAACTGCTTTAGTGGGTAAGTCTATAGATCTTCTTTTAAGACTTAGAGGAAGTGCGAATAAGCAAAACATTTGAGTATACCTATTTTCATTTTGCCAGATTTCTTTATATTCAATCACCTAATTTACCAAATATTTTAAAACTAATTTGAATGAAGGACTCGTTACAGTTTTTGCAATGTTTTACATGCCATTTTTAGCAAAATTAATTTAAACGTATAAATATCACTACGTTGCTTAAGTTGTACGAATCAAAAAATAAATCTTAAAAAATAAATTCTAAGCAAAGTTGGCCCTACCTATAAGACCGTAAAATAAAAATGGTTGTATTTGAAAACAGTGTTCACTTAAGTCAAGTCATTGACTTAAGTCAAGGGTCTCAAACACGCGGCCCGCGGGCCGCATGCGGCCCGCGAGAACATTTTGTGCGGCCCGTGTAGAAATTTTGGATTTCCAAGTATTTAACCATATTTAAGAGCCACATATCTTTTTTAGTCAGATTTGAAAGTTAAAATTCACTCTAAAATTGGTTCAAAAAACTGAAACTATACTCACCAAACTTCACTGTCATATCACTTTCAAACGCTAATATTTATGCGGTAAAAGATCTACTATTACGTCACATTGCCTATTCAACTCTGTACAGTTGTCACAATAACGCTGGAAAGTGCGTCAGTCAGGTGTTAGTGTAATTGGTCATCTCATAATGTATAAATTGATTGTCGAGTTGTAGGCTTTGATTGTTCTAGCCTAGTATTGAAATAAATTTCTATAGCTTAAAAAGCTAAATTACACTTGTCTTTTGCTTCAAAAATGAGAAAAATCACAGACGAAAGAAAAGTTTTTCAAGATAAGGGGGAGGAGTTATATTTTGTCACCGCGGTCAGAGGTACTAGTTATTGCCTTATTTGCCGGCAGAAGATCGCTGTTATGAAGAAGTATAACAAGGGTTTGCACTTCGAAACAATGCACCGCGATAAATAATATGCTTACCAGGGCAAAGTAAAAAAATATAAAGTTGAACCAGCATTTTGCAAAAAAAAAAGTTTCTTTGCCAATATTAGGCAGTCCACATCTGCAAGCAACTCTAAGATTTGTTTCTGCTGACAATTTGAAGCCCAATATCGAGATTCTTGTCCTTGAAAAAACGCTGCCAGTAAAGTAGCCAGAACAAATAACTGTAGCCTAAAATCAGCCTGCATGTGTTTATATTATATTGTGTTCTTATTTATTGTGAATTGCGGCCCTTGGGCATTTTACACGTCCTCATTTGGCCCTCAGAGCAATTTGAGTTTGAGACCCTTGACTTAAGTCAATACAACACTGTGTCTCATTGTTGGTCGCACAATAAAACTTGCATTAAAAGTGGGTCACGAATTGAAAAAGGTTGGGAAGCACTGGGATAGAGCAACCGAAAAACAATATTCTATGGCAATTCTTTTTTGAAACTCTACTTACGTTCGCGGCCGTGGGCCATTGTTTGCAAAACAATCATCAATAGAACCATTACATGCTTCATTCTTACTGCTTTTTGAAGTTTTTAGCAGTTGTAAATTATATATTGACTGAAAAAGAAGTGTTATACTGTATTTGAATAAAAAATTACGGTCGAGACAAACACTATTTATTTTATTATAAACTAGACGAAATACCCGGCGTTGCCCAGGTTAAATAGAATATTTACCAGTTACTTTAACCTGGGTAAAATTACACCATAACAATCACAATAATGTGCGAAGTCTACCTGGATTTTGTCTGGTTAAACAAAATGAAACAATCCAACACACTGTGGGCTCTTTCTCACTATTGCACGTTACGTTGTTACATGTTAAACTGCTAGCCTCATGTTATATAGATATATACCATGAATATGGAAGAAAAATGTGGTAATCAAAATATACGTAATGTTACGGTAAGCGTAAGAACTTCGTAAGAGGCATAAATAATGCAAACATATATCAACTTGTGCACAATAAGCATAGTATTTCTTTTACCGAAGTTTTTTAATGTATATGTTTTAAAAAATAGTGAAATCCCATGATTTAAAGAAAGCACAAGTTGCCTACTAGAAACAAAAACCTATAGAACTGCCGCAATAGTACTGCCGCAATGCTAATCATAAAATCCCAATTAACATTTTCTATGTTTGTCGATGTTCCACGTACATTATGAGTGACTAATTTAATCCTTATTTTTTGTATATTCTTAGGTTTTCGATATAGTCGCCTGTTCTTATCAAATAACTAGCATTCTGGTTCAACAAAAATAATTAAGTTGCAGACTGAATCTCAATTTAAAGTAGTGGTCATAGGTTAAAATAGAGTTTACTGTAAAAATATTACAAATTAAACCGGAACAAATATATTTGTAGGCATACCATGAATCATTAAGCGTCCTGTTTGTAATCATCAGTACGATTATTTAACTTACAGCTGCCTTAATAGTTTACAAAGCTCTTTAACAAACTGTATTTTTTACATATTTTTATTTAAAGAAGAAAACCTTGTGTCAATGTTGTAGTTTATTTCAAATTGAAGTGACATGTAAGTCATTTTGCAAAATAACCAAGCCTTGTCACATTATTTTCTATGGCAAGTCATTTAAAAGTCATCGGCTTTGAAACCATTAAAATCAGTAAGTTTGTTCTATCCCAGCCAAAATCTAATATATGAAAAACATCATAAACAAACCGATTACCGATATCGAAGAAATGATTGTAAAACACTTTCGATGAATGTAATTTATTTGTCTGAATAAGTGAAGTCCAAGTCAAATCATTTTAAAAATGACTTAGGTCAACAAGTCAAGCCATTTTGCCAATGATAATTCTTGATTAGGTGTAGTCATTCGAAAACAGTAATTCCATTCATCTAAATCTAACTGACAAAGGACTAATGCAGTTGTACCGGCTATGTAATCTAAAAGGCGATATTTTTTCAAAATTACCCCGAAATTTGCATAGTTAAACAAAATAAAACAATCAATATTGCCATGGGATCTTCATCACTTTTGCATATTATGTTATTGACGGAGATGGTCTTTTAAAGGAATTCGCATTGTGTTTTAATTAATTATTTTTCCCAATTTGTTTTTCTTTTTTTCCGATTTCGTCCGCCGTACTGTAAGAAATAAATAAGCTTTCAACTGGAGACTGTTTATAAGTAAAATTGGCTATGTGTTGGGACTACCCTCGCTCGTTGCTCCGTCTTTTTTATAATAGAAAGAGATTATAATATTTTCCAAACTAATCCGAAAATATACTGATACCGCTTTATAATTCCAAATTGTTTTAAAAACACTTAACTTCCCAAAAGTGATGACTTCAATTTGATATTTGCGGTTACGAACAAGCTGCGTTCAACGTCAAAGAACCCCGTAACATGTTTCAAATAAAAATGGCCTATTGCTCAAACTGCGACAATACGCGCGATATTTTGCCAAATTTGCCTAAACTTTGTGTATTGTAAAGCAGCAAAGTCGCTGATCTTCCCTTGTCCGTTTGCCGCTGCCTATGTCAGAAACGGGTTAACTTAATGCTTCCCCACTATAAGACTATAGCCTCATAAGGATACGACGTGTGTGGAAGCGGCATCTAATCGACTGGCGTGGTATAACTGGTTGCTGAAGCCGCATGTTACAGTGGGTGGTTTGAACAAAATTGTGAAAATATAACCTGTAATCAAAGTGCAATGTTGTGTATAGTGAAAACCCGTGACATTTATCGATCCAGAATTACTAACATACGTAAAACTTTAAGTTGTATCAGTAATTGTTTAGACTTGGTGATATTCAAGAAAAAACGTAATCCCGTCACCAAACTGCGTCATACGTAACAAAAATAACCCATTCAAAAAAAATTGCTCACCCGTGACCGGTTTACAACGACCCTCACTTGAGAAGCGCGCTCATTTATCCGTCTTTTTATCTCGTAGAACAAGACTAATTTTTGACTGTCTTGGAGCACCGGAGTTTCTTTCTATTTTACCCTATCGCCCGACTTCTCGCTTAAGAGGGAGCAGTGTGAGCGACGTTGCTCTGTTTGTCTCTTTCAGACCACATTTTAAGAGCCGCTGGTTAGAATAAAGGTGTGTCTTTCTGTGGTGGCGACGCCCTCAAATAGGCACGTGGTCTAGCAAATACAAAATAATCGCATTTTAGCTTCTTATATTTAGTGTACCGCGACTACAGTGTAATACTTAATCCTTCACAATTTATTCATGCTTTGTACAGCAACTATGGCCATTGTGAGTGTGCCATTAAACCTTTGCGGTAATATTAGTTATGCAGTAACTTCGATGTGCAAAGCTGACAACTATTATGTAAGATGTTATAAGTGCTCAAAAAATTGTCTTTAACTTGTAATACTTGAATTCTGCGCAATTTATTTATGCTTTGCGTGTTTGATGTGTTCTATGAACATCGGGTGGTTTGCATACGATGCCTATATCACTTTATAGATTGTTTTTTACTACTTATAAAGTGTAAATTTATAAACAATGGTCTATTAAATTGTTTCTCAAAAATACAATTCGGTCCGCGTCATCATTGTGTATTCCAATTTGGATGACAAATAAAAACTGCTGCATGCCTGGAAAATAAATGTTTTCAACCCATGGAATGACGAACTTTGAGCGGCGGGAGAAAGGCTGCCAGGTGCCGTGGTTCCCAGAGAGAGCGCATTTCGCCGATTGTTTGGTTTGCCACTGCGTACAAAGCAGCCTATACAGTGGCTTCTAAATATCAGCAGTTCTGTTGAATGACGTATGCTAGCTGCAGCCTGCATCAAGCTTTAAACAAGGTTCAGTCTTTGACTTAAAACCAACAAAGCTGTATTTCTCGTTAGGCGTGCGTTGTTCCTGAAACATAGAATATCGGTTTCTACCCAGGGGCCGTAAAATACTTTCGGGGGCTCCGTGAGTATTCTAGAAGTTGACAAATGTATTTCAATGGAAGGCTATAGTTTTTAAATTAACATTTTATCATTGGGATGTATATTTCGAGACAAATATCAGTGTTGTAATGACTCTTGTCAATTCCTTTTTTTTAATAAATTTACTCGACTTGGACTTGAGAGTTTCCATTAACCAATTGTTCGTAAAATTAGATTAATTTAACCCTAATTTTTGCCTGCAAAACAATTTGTTCGTCATATGTTAAGTTTTTTGTATTTTGCTAATTAAACTATTGGTGAGGATCACATAAGTTGACCAAATTTAATAACAATTTAGTTTAATACAAATGACTTGACTTTGACTTTGACTTTAGTTATGTTATAAAGGAGTGGATTAGGGGTTTAAGTCATTTTGAAATGACTTGATTACAAAAGTGGAAAATATGGTATCTAAAGTTCGATGGTATTCATTTATGTGCGCCTATATATTTTTAGGATATTATAATAAATTAAGTTGCTTTAATGTATTTGAAGGGAATTCGACACTAAAAAAAAAATTGGAAACTACTGATCTAGACAAAGCAAAACGGTTTGGCCTGCACAGTTAACTATAGTCTATGAACGATATATTCGAGGTGCCGAAGTGAAAACAATATTCCCGTGATAATAAGGTAATGAGAATGGCAAGTTGCTGACGCAATACCTGGCCAATAGGAAGAAGCCACTTGTTTTTCTCGCGCGTTTCACTGAGAAGGTATTGTAAAAACAAAACGTGCGGTCCGCACGGTCGCATGACACTCTTCGCGCGCACGTGAATTGTTACGTCACGACAATCAACAATTGTTATATAGCGAGAACACTTGTTTTGCGGAGTCTACAGTCTTTAGGTGTTTATATGACGATTTGCGAAATCAGGGGAGGGCCATTCGGCGAGATCTTTCTAGATGCGATTAAAATGTGCCAGAATAAATATATATAATATATGCTGTTGAGAATTAATAAAGCAATTAGTTGGCGTTTGGCTTTCACATTAAAAATTTCCGATGAATAACTACTTTTATTTAGGTGAGTATTAGGATTGTTATTATGCTGAAGTTGGACAGTTGAAAAATTCTAGGACGCCTAATCGTGTATAGCTCTTCTGTGCCAAAAGCATGCCTAATTCTTAGAATAGCTAAAGAAACTTAGGTTTATAACAAAGATACTGAACTACAGTTTTAGCAAAAGAACAGATACGAAGCAAAATATTTTTCATGTCGGGTTATTTCGGTAAAACATTTAAAATAGGGAGGGTGCAATACAATCACAACGCAATTCATTGCTTTGCTATAGTAAAGTTCTTAAGTTGTATTCTTTCCATTTTTTAAGTTTACCTAATCGTACCACAGCATATGTTTAGCATTTTTTAAGTAAACTGTAAATTCGTTGAGGTTCGCTTTTAACACTCGCTGTCCGCCAAGTAGGTAGCTCTGGTATAAAGCATTTCATTTCAAGTCAGTGTCACATGTCAGTATTGTATGACTTAACTTAATTACATTCAAGTTATTGTTTTTAAATAAGTTTACACGGTTGAAGTCGTTTTCGGTAAAATGAAGTCTTTTGGACCAATTACTTGACTTGGATTAAGTCATTGAGTCAAAAGACTTGGGATGAAATTAGGTGCTTTAATTTAAAATTTATTATAAAATAAATCAATTTAAATAGTTTGTTGTTTTATTTTATATCACTGATTTGGCTTATTTGCTCAAAAAATGACTTGGGAAAAGACAGACTGTGACTTACGTCCTTTTAAAATGACTTGTTTGTTAAACTGCCAAATAGTATATCACCATGAACATACCGTTGCTGCCAGGCATTATATATTTGTCAGAAGAATCCTCTTTAAAATTATATCACCATGTTGAGCAATTCTGTATAAAAGCTTAGTGGTTTTACCATATTAATCGTAGCCAAGAAAGCAATTATAAACGGACTGTCCTCTTGATTTCATTTTAGCTGCAATATCTACTTTACTGTGAAGGCACCATAAAATTTAACAAAAAAAATATGAAAACTCTTGCAACGATGCAAATCACGCCAGTGGGCGGCGAACCGGAGGGCAAAAAAGTTGGAGAATTTCGAAAATACAAGGAAGTTCTGCAATCGGCTTCCGTTCCTATTCCAAACAAAGAAGTCGTCAAACCTCCTTTAAATGGGAAACAAGGTATTGTATTTTACTTTGTATATTTGGAAACTGATCGACCATTCTGTATTCCTAATCACAACGAAAAACATACGTGAAAGTAAGATAATTTTACGTGACAGTTTTGCATTCTGAGATTGGTTCCTGGCCAAAATATCATTTAGGTATCATAGTTGTTAGTGGTCGGTTCTTAAACTTGTTTAGCCTACGGTACACGTATATAAAAAGTAAATAACAAATTCGCAGGGCAGTTTGTGCGAAATCTTAACAAAGACAACTGCATACATTCATGGTTTGCACTCGTAAACAAACTTACAAAACAAATTTAGCTGTGACTTAGTTGCATTTTATTCCTCACAAGCAAACTGGATATGACCATAAAACCTATACATCCGCGCGATAGGCATAAGCAGGGCCATACTGGTGGGCTTTACCTATGGAATTATGTTAGTCCACACTCTTATTTCGTCGATCCACAAAGTATTTTTTTAGTTAAGGTCCAGGTATTAATATGAATAATGATTTTTCATATCGCTTTTTACCTCAGTTTACCTTTCAAGTAAACAACTTTGGGAGTTCACCAAACCCCAAAAAAGTTGAACAGCACTGGCCTAGATAGCATTAGTGGATTGCACAGTTTATTCGTCTTGTGATTTCAGTAGGAAGACCCCAGACGGTGCGAAGGCATCAGGCTCTCAGCCGGACATCATCCGCTCCTGTCAACATCCCTAGGAGAAGAGCGGACGCGATCAGGCGCGGAAAAAAGAACCTGGCAAGAGTGAGCAGCTCCAGTGGTGTCCCCGGCATTTCACCTGGAGGTAAATAATGACAACGCATATTGGCGACATTTTGTGTTCGAAAGTAAAATTGCCGGTTAGTTTTACGTGTTATTCACATCAGAGTGTATAGCAGGGGTTCCCAACCTGTGGGCTATAGCCCCCTAGATGTGTGATGAAAGTTATCTTAAACCTGCAATTAAGACATTGTCAGAGCAAAAACAAGCTCAACCATCACATTAACTGAATACTTGACCACTAATTAATGTACTATCACGTTTATTGTATGTTGTATTTATATCATTTTACCAATCTTATCTAGCGGTTACTGTATAAACCGTTTTTTTAATAAAATTACGTTTCTTAATTTTTTCATAGGGTTGAAAAAATAGAGGGCCATTTATTTCTTGAAATTTTCAAAGGGGCCACGGTGTTAGAAAGGTTGAAAACCCCTGGTGTATAGGTTTGAAACACTGAAGTCACTGCTATAAGAGTTTGTATTAGTTTACAGTCATTTGGATAAATTACATATCTATAAGTTTATTTTATAGGCAAAACGTTGCCTGAAATAATTGGACACTTTTGACTTATAGCATGAATAAAACGAATGGCCAGGACCATGGGTAAACAATTATCTGAATATTAACAGGACCTTCTATACTGAAATAATGATACTTAATCATTAAGTTCAGTTAATTAGACTGATCAGCTACCGTTGTTCAGGACAGGCCCATGGTTTGTATTTTCAAATAGTTTATCATCACTGCAATGCCAAACAAAGGCCAAAGCGAGAAATAAATCCATAATTTTAACGAAAAGCTTTGATCAAAGTACAATTATTTTCGAAAGTACCAGCTCTGATATTTGATTAAAGGTTTTCAGTATACAGCTTTATTCCTTAAATCCTAAACTCTGCTCAGTATTAGGCTACCTGTGTGGGTTTCTAATGACCCGGTTTGGTATACTATAATTTAGTTACTTGGTTAATTATGTTTCTTTAAACATGGTTGTGGAACAAATCACGGTTTGGTTAACACATCCTTATATACCCGTAAGGATAATAATTAAGAACTGATCAAATTCACAAATGCAATTTTTCTGTTTGTTTTTATTAACGGTATTAAATATTTTTATGGTATTATGGTTTGTTTCTCTTGGAGCCAGTATTGATTTGTTCCTATACAACCTTAATCACACCAAGGTGTAAATATTTTTTTGTAAATGAAGGTAATAAAATGCTGAATTGCCTACATTAAGAAGCCATTTTTCCATTAGATAAAATAGGGATCGGACACCTTTTTCAGTCGCGGGCCAAAAACAAACTCAGAAAGGTCTCTGCGGGCTGCACAAAACGAAATTACCTGCGGATTAAACCTTACGCCCTTATATAGTTAACATAATCAAAAAGTATTTGAAATGGACCCGTGTCTAGTTTGTTAAAGACGTGCCGGGCCGGATGATCTACATTGGTGGGCCATTAATGGGCCTGAGATGGTACCTTTGTCAGTGAACGGAACCCAAAAGCTGCAGTTTCCACAGAAAATTGTCTATTCTCGTTTCAGGAACCCATCGTATCATCTACGACCGAGAGTTTCTCATGGAATGCCGTGAGTCTCCTTTGTCTCAAACGCCCCCAACCGATCTCCCGCAGATTCCAGGGGCGACTTGCCCTCGCGAGCGGCGGCCGAGAAACAAGAAGAACTTGCTAGGTGAGAAATAGATAGATATGCTTATTGTTTGGGAAGTAGATTTCCAGGGAGCAGAAGACCGTTAGGTCATCAGAGTCAGCCGCTCCCTGATCGCAATATCATCCTAATGCATGTGCAAGTATACGGCAAAATAAATAATTAGAGAACAAATTAAAATACAATGAACAACATAGTTTCGGCCGCATTGGTGGCTACTATAACAGTGAACAACTTTTGTAGAAAAAAAAGAGGTACAAACAAACAAACAAACAGCACAAACAAAATACCGTGGTTTGTTTTGTTGTTCTTCTGGTTAAGGGGATGTTGTAGAGTCGTTGTCCTACTTACCTGACGAGGGTCTTTCACCTGATCCCTTAAGGGTAGTATCCTGTCACTTTTGTCCCTGGGTAACACCGACTTTTGGGGGCAGTAGAATACTAAAATTATTACTTACATTGGCAATTACACTAATACTTACACCATAAATAAAAAGGTAAAAAATAGAGTCGTTGTCCAGTTAACCAGTTTATCTAAAAGTATGCCAATTAGAAATTCAACATATATTAAAAGGGAACCCTGATACTCTTGTTCCAAATGATTTTTTCATATGTGTTATAAATCTATAAAATAGCCTTTTTGATGAAATTAATATATTCTATATTTCTTTGCAGACGAAGTTAAATGGCACAACATGATTTTTCGCGGATTAAAAACCGGTTGCATTTGATTTATTAGGCGTTTTATTTTATTCAAATTGACAACCAATGTGCTTTTTTGAAAATTATTACTATCAATTCATCATTTTAGTCCAAAATAATAGTCCTTCTTTTTCTATTTGTAATTTTATTTTTTATTTTTTTTAATTTTTTTTCTTAGTTTTTTTAATTTTTAACAAGTAGAATTAACAGCCCACCAGGGCTGCGTAGGATGCGCAGTCGGTAAAAAAACCATTCCGACTCCGTTTAAATAAATAAACCGGAGTCCAACTTCCGAGTCCCGAGTCCGACTCCGGTCAAATGTGCGTTTTCGTCGAGTCGCGATTGAGTCCGGCCTTGACTCAACAGCCTGTATTCCGCCAATTTACATAACTAAAATAACGTGGATTTTCAGCAATCCACTTATAGGGGTTTGATATAATCCATTCACTCACAATAGAGTCCCGAGTCCCGAGTCCCGAGTCCGATTCGACTCCGCAGCCTTGTAGGCCACAATGCAAGGAATTAGCCTATTAAAGAACTAGAATCTTTAACGTTCTAACAAACTCCCCTTTGCAGAGAAAGTTGACTCGACCGCCTCCACTTCGTCCTTCGTATCACAAACGTCGAGCAGTTGTTCTGTGGACGAAGCGCGACATGAACTGGAGTCGCTTGAATTATAGCTGTTCCTTCATGTAAAGTTGAGCTCCGTAACGAACAGAAAACACTGCAACTTATGTGATCACGTGATCCCGCGCTGCTATGGCTGCACTGGTGTTTTTGCTCACTTTAAACATATTTTTTTCTGCCAAACAACGCGTAAGCCTAAATATGTATGATTATTGCGTTGTTGTTTGGTGTCAGGGTCGCTTTTTTGTTTTTGTTTGCGTTGTTGATGGCCATTGACGCCCTGCCAATGCCAGGCTTTGTTTATTTTACTTTTGGGGCGATGAGATTGTAATGCCATATTTTTAATTGTTGCGTTTATGTTTGCTTATATTTCGCAAGGGTTCTAATAAACGACTGTGGAAAATTTGGTTTGTTTCTATGCAGAACTAAAGGCTAAAGGGGTATTAATTGTGGGCTGTGTCGTTTTAAAAAATAAATGTGACGTATTTCTCGTAGACATCTGGCATACAAGCTAATTTAAACTGGTTTAAATGGTATCATTGACTCGTTATTTTATATACATGCGACACTTTTCTTCCTTGCCGGTTAAAGGTTTTTTAAATTTCGTACGCATATGGTAAATATTAAACAAGAATGTAAGCTACATGAAAAAACTTTGCAATATGAAAGTCTTAAAGCGAACCACATGTGTACAGAACGTTTGCATATAACCACGACAATGGCGATTTTTATTTACCTTAATTTAGACGAGTGCTTCGCAACCTTTTGTTACTTGCGGCACACCTACGAAAATATACCTTTAACTTGGATAAAGATGCAGCGCGGCTAATACCCTTTACAGCTGAGGGCTAAGGGACTATCCATGGTAATATGTCACGCCCAAGGTGCAACATTTTGAGGTTATATATATACCGTCATATTCTACTATATATATACCGTTATATTCTGTCCTGAGATTTTCCTCGGCCCATCACGATGGCGGATCAGGGAAATAAAAGGCTTTTAAATGGCATTGTAAAAAATGTTAACTCACCAAAACGTTGTATTGGTTAATTTCATCTGTAAATTATATTCTTTAACACACGCTGAGATACATTTATGAACAGCACGAAAATTAAGAATTTACAGTGCGAACCGAGGCGGATAACAAGTAGAAGGGGCCCATTACAATATTATTTTGTACAGAAATCGCATTGATTTTGAGACTATATGAATAACGTATTCGGGGTTCCGCCTCCGTACAAAGATAGAAATCCACTATTGCAAAGTTTGGACTCGATAATGGCCTGGTATAGTTCAGTTTGATTTTAAATTGTTTCCAATTTACAAATTTCTGCGAATGAAGGTATAACGTATAGGGTAGTTTTTAAAAAAAGGTTTTAAATATAAGGAAAGTAAGTTTACCAGAATTAATGCATACCCAATCAAAAGTCGTGGCTATAATTTTAGTGCTTTTGGTAAAGTGCAAGTTGAAAGTCTGGTCACGCCGTGGCACACCTGGCATGCATGGTCTCCCACACTATGTGAAGCACTTCCTTAGTTAACACACCAGAATATCACATCGTAATCGAAAGTAACGAAAACAATTAATTGTTGACGTCACAAATGGCTGAAGCAGGAAAGTCAAACGAATTTGAGTGAATCATTCTGCATGTACACACAATGTAAGCTTTGAAGGCCGCTTCAAATCAAAAGTTCCTGTTGAGTATATAGTCACTTGTATTTACTGTGCGTTAAGCCGTCGTAACACTGTACGGCTGCTATAAAAACAAATTTTACGCCATAACGCCGCGATTCAATACTGCATGTAGGCTGTGGGGTATTACGTCAACTTTTTCTGTTGTTTATGTGTTGTTGTTCGTTTTGCGGAGTGTATTCAGCTTATGGGCGCCATGAATACTTCACCTTACTACTTCCTAGCGCCGTTTAAACTCTTTAAAATGATATTGCTGTTAAATTACACTATAAATGGCAATGTATCGAGGAAAATGCCAATATCATTGCTTTAAATAGAAAGTTTTGCCATTTTCTACCAAATACAATGACTTTGCGCTTCTCGTCATTAGACGGTGTTGCAGCTGAATATTTGCGCACGAGTTAGCTCGTGAACATCAGGTGTAAGGTGTTATTAAAGCTATTGTATTATCTCGTAATAACGTTATGAGGTCATCTCTAAAAATTTCCTTTCCACTACAAAATACCGATACTTCGCCGTAATATCAGTATCACTTTTAAGTTGGTATCGGTGCCGATGGATGCCCGGTCCGGGTTGGCCGATCTCACACACGTGGCTTTTCACCCGGTGTTATGGTGTGACAGCTACCGTAAATTGTATTCTGAGTTTTAGCGAATGTGATACATTACAGCAACAAGTCATATTTACAACTCTTCACAGGATCCAAAACATTCAGGAGCACACATCAATGTCACATCTGGCAGGGCATTTGACCTACTGCGCTGAAATTATATACGAATGCTACACGAGCCCTCTTCTTTTAACCAAGCCAGACGCAGTAAAGGTTGATTATATTTATGCAAGATATGTACTACACAACAAGGTTATTATATAAAAAAGTTGTTAAACAGTAACAATCTTCTGTTAATCGCAGTAATCAACTGCTGACCACTTGATGATAAAATACGCCGTTTCGCCCGCCTTTTTTGTGTGTTACTTTTGATTTCACTTAACGGCGCACAAGTTGAATTTATATACAAGTTGCGGGCGGTTAAAGGCGATTAATCGCATCTTAGCTTCATGGTAGTAGCTTTCAACGCTTCATCGTATCCTTTCCAACTGTACCAGATGGTGTTCATGGCATGTCCGGAAGACTCTCCATATTCCCCGTTCAGGTGCGATCTCTGGCAATTCAGGAACCACCAAGCTCCGTGGAAGTGTGTTGCACAATTGATCGAGTAACTATACGAACAACAAGATGCTATCATAGAAGCGATAATTCCCTATATCAGGCAAGTCAGGCAATAGATATTAGATATTCCCCAATGAAAGTAAACACAGAGCGTTTTATAACATTTATAAAAAATAAATTAAGTGCTGAATTGTTGAAATTAGCTTCCTTTTTATTGTATTGGTGGCAACCAATTTGTGCATTGAAAAAGCAAAACTGGAAAAATATGTTATTAAGATCACTAACCAAAAAAGGGAAATAAATAAAAAAAATGAGAAGAAACTCGCTAATGATTTAGTTAAACAGCAGGGAAGTAATTCAAATATTTCGGGGTACCGTACTGCTGTTGTTGAAAATATGCGCTTAATTTGGTAATTAAATAATAGTTGTGCACGCATTGTGTTCATCTAAAAAAAATATTTGTATATCATTAAAAAAGCATCTCTTGCAAACATCCATATTAACATATATCTTACTCTCCGTCGTTTTCGCGGTCTTTGGTGGAAAACTGCACGTAGTTGTGGCCGCTTAAACTGTGGCCAGCTGTTCCATTATATCCACTAACCTGCAGTCTGTAATTGCTAGCCTCGTTACCAATAGAGAATGAACTGAACGAATATTAAGTTGATTAAGCCAGAGAGAAAATATCATCATTTTGGAAAGGGCAAGCCCCAACTATCAAACTTATAAATTATAGGGAAATATTTGATTTCTATATTTAAACCAAGTTCTTTGCATTTATTTTTGAAAAGAACGATTGAAAATAACTAAAGTAATCAATATTCAAAATCTATTGAGGCAGCGAAAACCAATCTTTTTTAAAAATCTGTGACACACAGCATGAAGAACAAGGAACAAAGTAATAATGTATTGAATATTTTATGGATTTTCCGGTATTGCGTATCTGTGATCATCGTTGAAATCGTATAGCTCAACGCGAAGTCGGGTTGGCTTGTCAATGGTGTGCTTGTCAGTGGTGAGCTTGTCAGTGGTGAGCATGTGGGGTTTTTCCAAACCTGCGAATCAATTCGTGGCATCCGTTGTGTAAAGCCAGTATTGTTATTAGCAATACAATTATTTATGTCGTCTTTTAAAATTTTAGTTTTAATTAGGACTGCCATATTTTCAGCACCCAAAAAGAGGACATTTTTTGCCGGCAAGTAGAACTAAAGTAGAATTGTAACGTTTGACTTGAAATGATGTTTTATGCTGATTTTTGGGAGGTTTGGTTGTTTTGCGATTCTCCGATTAATTTTCGATAGAAAATTTGGTGTTGCTGGCCTACTCGAGCGCAAATATTGATTTATTTATTGCAAGCGCGATGGTTTGGTGTTGGCGGCTACAAAAAGTGTTATAAGTGACGATTTAAAATCCTACGTTTTAAAGTGAATAATCACACACCTTAGCTTTATTAATGGGTATTTTTTAAAGTGAGATTCGGTCGCAATTTGCTGGCGTAATGTTTGCAATAACAATCAAAAAGGTAGGGCAATCTGTTGGAAAACCATTTTTAAACCAGAAATTCAGCATGTTTCATGGCTAGAGTATTATTGTGGAAATAAATGCAACGTCTCGCCTAAAAGTCTTGTTGAAGGTATAAGCAACTAACTCGCAATGCAAAGAGGACATTTGGGCATATTTGAGCGTCCTCGGAGGACCATTTACTTTTCTTGAAAAAATAGGAAAAATCCTCCTAAAAGAGGACATATGGTAGGCCTAGTTTTAATGAAGTTCGCAATAAATGTTTTTTTTAACATTGTTGGTTATATGGAATTTAAGCTATCCACATACCCAACCAAAATTCTCCGCTTAAGTCTCCAAATCCGTTTTTGTATTCAGTCCAGTTGCGATAGAAATCAACTCTACCGTTAAACCTTCGCTGAAACACCTGAAAAACAAAGATAAATATAGAGTATTGGTTTGTTGGTAACTTTGCACACAGTGTCTAGGTTTTTCGCTTTGCCTAATTACAACAGTTTTCTAGTTTTGAAATTACAAAAAAAACTGACATAGATTAAGCAGCTCTTGACCTCTTTACCCATAAAGAAAATCCATAAATTCAACGCAAAATTATAAGATACAAAAACTCAAATTATAGGGCATTGTTTCACGCCTTTTGGCATTTTATACGCGTTCATACGCTTCACGCTTTTATAAATATATATAGTCTGTAAATATCTAAATTTAACTTAATAGAAAGTATACTTCTTCTCACTAATGGGGTCTTGTTCTGCTAAACCAGTGGTTCTCAAACTTTTTCTAAAAAATTACGCAACGGTCCCCTAGCAATTTTTTCAATTGCTCGCAGACCCATTAAAAATACACACAAATAAACATAAAATAACACGTTTAGATGAGACGGGTGCACTTACAGTCTTATATAAGCTTGTTGGTGCCGTATTTAGTATTGTAACGCTAACAAAATCACTTTATTTGAGTGAAGCAATCACGATAAGTTTTAAAACCGCGACCGTACAACCCACAATGGCAGCACAGCAAACTGTAGAAACGTAATTCTTATTAGCACAACGCATCATTATGACGTCACAATGCACAATTCAGCTCAAAGCATGCAATCACGTGAATGAACAACTAATCGTAGCTTTTGATGACAAGTGCAAACACGTTAAAATTAAAATGTTCTCCTTTAGGAGGTCTAGTTGATTTTTGTTAGTGCTTCGCGGTCCCAGAAAATTGTCTCGCGGACCCCAGTTTGAGAACCACTGTGCTAAACTGATGCTTAGATGTCGTATCTTTATTTTTTAGATGATCTTACTGTCCATCCATTTTCACAATAAGCTTCCTCCCCAGTAAAAAGTGCTGTCCTTCCGTTCGATGTAGCATTGCTGCAACTTTTTGGTAGTATTGACTTAAGAATTCTTTCCAGTTCTGAAAAAGTTTGCTGATTTCAATTGCTTTAAATTCAAATAACAACTTGAAAATTGAAACGATATTAGCCAGTGGACTTCAAACATCCACTACATTGTCGAATTGTCTCTTTCGATTTTAAATTAGTGTTGAAGGACATTCAATTAGTATTAAAGGACAAGTTTTACAAAAACAGATTGCTGTATTGGTCATATCATTAGGATTTTTATTTTCCTTATTTGAAAAAACAAACGGTGTTCAATAGTGGAAGAAATTCCCATAACAAGAAAACAGTGAAATAACATATCGGATAACATATTCATTCATTGCAGACCATATAAATGTGATGTATAGAATTAACTTACCTCTCAGTTTTGTCCAGATTTTAGCTCTTTCAGCGCTCGAACCAACATTCCCCGTTCCACTATTTGCCCCCGTAGCTCCAAGTAATTCCCTGTTTCCGGGGCTTTCAGGGTGGTCGGCGTCACCCTTGACCCCACGTGATGGGGCGCCCAGCGACCCTGGAGATATTGTTACGTCATTGTCACAGACAGGGACTGTGACGTAACTACATCGGTTCGCGTCGCGGAAAACGAGGTAGAAGACGAAGATCGGAATAAGCTTAAGCAACATTTTGTTTCAGCGTGTCTGCAAAAACAAAACTTGGACATGGATATCTAACAACAAATATAATAACAATACTGGACCCATGCACCCAAACTCGCACCCCAACTTAAATATTGTTCGTTATATTAAAACCCTCGAACAAAAATGTGGTAGGATTCAAGACTAGCCCTCATTTTCCAAATAACTTGCAAGAAAACACTATATACCTAGATAACGGTGCTATTTGGAAGGCTATATACATCGTAATACGTTTTAGTATTCCTAGTAATTAAAATCCGTCAAGGTTTTGTGGGAAAGTTTTGTGCATTGGCATGTATAAGGAAAAGCCTTTTGTGCCAATTTGGTTATATTCCCTTACCAGAGAATTGCTGTATATATCAAAACTGGCTTAGTTAGATAAATTGTTAGAATACTAACTGTTGGGCCGGACTTGGGTGTCAGACACGACTTTATTTTTCTCTGCTGGACTACACAGCCCTGCTACGAAGTTTACTCAATTCCCGAGTGTAAAAAAGAAATAGCATATATTGTTTAAGTGGGTTGTAATTTAAACCTGGCGTACTTTATCTGCAGTGAAGCAGCTGATTTCGTTCAGCTAGACTATGGTTCTTGCTTCGTTGCGTCCACGCATTTGAAGTTACTTTTAAAGCTTGCGCGCAGATGAAGGTTTACGAGAAAGGAAAAGATTTACTTCGTCATGCCAAATGAGTCCACGTACTTTGCCGTAAAGTGTACAAGCCTCGCTCTTTGTCAGCATTAAGTATTGCTAAATATCTAAGAAGTTATCTTTTAACTTTTCAGTTTTTTATTTTTATTTTAGCCTATGCTTAATTAATGCTGCGACTAAGGTTCATAAACAAATACCTCGGTTCAAAAAAGTTAGTTTGGAAGCCAAGCATATTAAACTGGAGTCGAATGGTGCGCAGCAAATTGCGACAATTAGGGCCTAAGTATATTTAATTTTTTTAATACGACAAACTATTCTATGCTAACTTCAGTCTATATTCAGAAATAATTACCATAATGTAAAACTTGGTTACCGAAAAGACAGTTTTTTGGTATTTAGAAAAAATAATGCCCTTTTAACAATTCCATACAGCTTATTGTGAATCGCACAACAATATCACATTACCTTAGGCTTAAAGTTTGGCTTTACTTTGTCTGAAACGCTTTGCACTGTAATAAAGCGATAAAATGTCACGATACTCTTCGCTGTTGAATTTTGTTTCTCCAAGGGCAAAAACTTAATCGCTCACAGTGAAGAAACCCAGACTACACCGCGGTTTATCACCACGAGTTTTCTCGTGGGAATTTTCGAGGGCGGTGGTTTCCAAATTTTAACAAATATATATAGCCAACAATAATTTCGCGCTTATCGCAATTATATGGCGTTGCAGCTGCATATTTGCGCACGAGTTTTTCGAATTAATAAAGACTATTGTATTATCTCCTAATAACGTTATGAGGAAAAGGAAATTTTTTAATCTTAAACTAATAAATGGCAATTTTCTAACCACCTAAACTTTTAAAAAATACCAAGAGTTTAACATTACACCACTTTCTGTTTAGGCCGTCAAAGCAGATGTACTTGACGGACACTGGGGCTCCGGTTGGTGAATTAAGCGATGGAACACCGAGTCAAGTTGATTACAGCAACTCAAGGAATAACAGGCGATGGTGGAAAGTGATATGTATCAAATACGTGCTTGGTATAATACACAAAGGTGTAATTTGTCTGTCTAACTGATATTTTTTTCAAATTATCTTATGCAAGAATTAAAAAACTTATTAGTCGATTGTTAAAAACCATCAGTAAAATTTCCTTCCACTACAAAATACCGACACTTCGCCGTAATATCGATATCACTTTTAATTTGGTATCGGCGCCCATAGATACACAGTTAATGTATTTGGCCGATCTCACACGTTGCTTTTCACTCGGTGTTATGGTGTGGCTGTTCGTAAAGTATATGCTGAGTTTTAAGCGAATGTGATACATTACAGCAACAAGTCATATTTACAACTCTTTACAGGATCATAAACATTCAGGAGCACACATCAATGTCACATCTGGCAGGGCAGTTGACTTATTGCGGAAATTATATATAAATGCTACACGATCCCTCTTCAATGAACCAAGCCAGACGCAGTAAAGGTTGATTATATTTATGCAAGATATGTACTACACAACAAGGTGCTCATAAAAAAGTTGTTAAACAGTAACAATCTTCTGTTAATCGCAGTAATCAACTGCTGGCCACTTGATGATAAAATACGCCGTTTCGCCCGCCTTTTTTGTGTGTTACTTTTGATTTCACTCAACGGCGCACAAGTTGAATTTATATACAAGTTGCGGGCGGTTAAAGGCGATTAATCGCATCTTAGCTTCATGGTAGTAGCTTTCAACGCTTCCTCGTATCCTTTCCAACTGTACCAGATAATGTTCATGGCATGTCCGGAAGACTCTCCATATTCCCCGTTCAGGTGCGATCTTTGGCAATTCAGGAACCACCAAGCTCCGTGGAAGTGTGTTGCACAATTGATCGAGTAACTATACGAACAACAAGATGCTATCATGGAAGCGATAATTCCCTATATAAAGGTCAGGCAATAGATATTAGATATTCCCCAATGAAAGTAAACACAGAGCGTTTTATAACATTTATAAAAAATAAATTAAGTGCTGAATTGTTGAAATTAGCTTCCTTTTTATTGTATTGGTGGCAACCAATTTGTGCATTGAAAAAGCAAAACTGGAAAAATATGTTATTAAGATCACTAACCAAAAAAGGGAAATAAATAAAAAAAATGAGAAGAAACTCGCTAATGATTTAGTTAAACAGCAGGGAAGTAATTCAAATATTTCGGGGTACCGTACTGCTGTTGTTGAAAATATGCGCTTAATTTGGTAATTAAATAATAGTTGTGCACGCATTGTGTTCATCTAAAAAAAATATTTGTATATCATTAAAAAAGCATCTCTTGCAAACATCCATGTTAACATATACCTTACTCTCGGTCGTTTTCGCGGTCTTTGGTGGAAAACTGCATGTTGTTGTGGCCGCTTAAACTGTCGCCAGCTGTTCCATTATATCCACTAACCTGCAGTGTAATTGCTAGCCTCGTTACCAATAGAGAATGAACTGAACGAATATTAAGTTGATTAAGCCAGAGAGAAAATATAATCATTTTGGAAAGGGCAAGCCCCAACTATCAAACTTATAAATTATAGGGAAATATTTGATTTCTATATTTAAACCAAGTTCTTTGCATTTATTTTTGAAAAGAACGATTGAAAATAACTAAAATAATCAATATTCAAAATCTATTGAGGCAGCGAAAACCAATCTTTTTTAAAAATCTGTGACACACAGCATGAAGAACAAGGAACAAAGTAATAATGTATTGAATATTTTATGGATTTTCCGGTATTCTGCGTATCTGTGATCATCGTTGAAATCGTATAGCTCAACGCGAAGTCGGGTTGGCTTGTCAGTGGTGTGCTTGTCAGTGGTGAGCTTGTCAGTGGTGAGCATGTGGGTTTTTTCCAAACCTGCGAATCAATTCGTGGCATCCGTTGTGTAAAGCCAGTATTGTTATTAGCAATACAATTATTTATGTCGTCTTTTAAAATTTTAGTTTTAATTAGGACTGCCATATTTTCAGCACCCAAAAAGAGGACATTTTTTTGCCGGCAAGTAGAACGAAAGTAGAATTGTAACGTTTGACTTGAAATGATGTTTTATGCTGATTTTTGGGAGGTTTGGTTGTTTTGCGATTCTCCGATTAATTTTCGATAGAAAATTTGGTGTTGCTGGCCTACTCGAGCGCAAATATTGATTTATTTATTGCAAGCGCGATGGTTTGGTGTTGGCGGCTACAAAAAGTGTTATAAGTGACGATTTAAAATCCTACGTTTTAAAGTGAATAATCACACACCTTAGCTTTATTAATGGGTATTTTTAAAAGTGAGATTCGGTCGCAATTTGCTGGCGTAATGTTTGCAATAACAATCAAAAAGGTAGGGCAATCTGTTGGAAAACCATTTTTAAACCAGAAATTCAGCATGTTTCATGGCTAGAGTAATATTGTGGAAATAAATGCAACGTCTCGCCTAAAAGTCTTGTTGAAGGTATAAGCAACTAACTCGTAATGCAAAGAGGACATTTGGGCATATTTGAGCGTCCTCGGAGGACCATTTACTTTTCTTGAAAAAACAGGACAAATTCTCCTAAAAGAGGACATATGGTAGGCCTAGTTTTAATGAAGTTCGCAATAAATGTTTTTTTCAACATTGTTGGTTATATGGAATTTAAGCTATCCACATACCCAACCAAAATTCTCCGCTTAAGTCTCCAAATCCGTTTTTGTATTCAGTCCAGTTGCGATAGAAATCAACTCTACCGTTAAACCTTCGCTGAAACACCTGAAAAACAAAGATAAATATAGAGTATTGGTTTGTTGGTAACTTTGCACACAGTGTCTAGGTTTTTCGCTTTGCCTAATTACAACAGTTTTCTAGTTTTGAAATTACAAAAAAAACTGACATAGATTAAGCAGCTCTTGACCTCTTTACCCATAAAAGATTTTAAAATCTATAAATTCAACTCAAAATTATAAGATACAAAAACTCAAATTAGGGCATTGTTTCACGCCTTTTGGCATTTTATACGCGTTCATACGCTAAATGCTTTTATAAATATATATAGTCTGTAAATATCTAAATTTAACTTAATAGAAAGTATACTTCTTTTCACTAATGGGGTCTTGTTCTGCTAAACCAGTGGTTCTTAAACTTTTTCTAAAAAATTACGCAACGGTCCCCTAGCAATTTTTCAATTGCTCGCAGGCCCACAAAATAAACATAAAATAACACGTTTAGATGAGACGGGTGCACTTACAGTCTTAGATAAGCTTGTTGGTGCCGTATTTAGTATTGTAACGCAAAAAAATAACTTTATTTGAGTGAAGCAATCACGATAAGTTTTAAAACCGCGACCGTACAACCCACAATGGCAGCACAGCAAACTGTAGAAACGTAATTCTTATTAGCACAACGCATCATTATGACGTCACAATGCACAATTCAGCTCAAAGCATGCAATCACGTGAAAGAACAACTAATCGTAGCTTTTGATGACAAGTGCAAACACGTTAAAATTAAAATGATCTCCTTTAGGAGGTCTAGTTGATTTTTGTTAGTGCTTCGCGGTCCCAGAAAATTGTCTCGCGGACCCCAGTTTGAGAACCACTGTGCTAAACTGATGCTTAGATGTCGTATCTTTATTTTTTAGATGATCTTACTGTCCATCCATTTTCACAATAAGCTTCCTCCCCAGTAAAAAGTGCTGTCCTTCCGTTCGATGTAACATTGCTGCAACTTTTTGGCAGTATTGACCCAAGAATTCTTTCCAGTTCTGAAAAAGTTTGCTGATTTCAATTGCTTTAAATTCAAATAACAACTTGAAAATTGAAACGATATTAGCCAGTGGACTTCAAACATCCACTACATTGTCGAATTGTCTCTTTCGATTTTATATTAGTGTTGAAGGACATTCAATTAGTATTAAAGGACAAGTTTTACAAAAACAGATTGCTGCATTGGTCATATCATTAGGATATTTATTTTCCTTATTTCAAAAAACAAACGGTGTTCAATAGTGGAAGAAATTCCCATAACAAGAAAACAGTGAAATAACATATCGGATAACATATTCATTCATTGCAGACCATATAAATGTGATGTATAGAATTAACTTACCTCTCAGTTTTGTCCAGATTTTAGCTCTTTCAGCGCTCGGACCAACATTCCCCGTTCCACTATTTGCCCCCGTAGCTCCAAGTAATTCCCTGTTTCCGGGGCTTTCAGGGTGGTCGGCGTCACCCTTGACCCCACGTGATGGGGCGCCCAGCGACCCTGGAGATATTGTTACGTCATTGTCACAGACAGGAACTGTGACGTAACTACATCGGTTCGCGTCGCCGAATACGAGGTAGAAGACGAAGATCGGAATAAGCTTAAGCAACATTTTGTTTCAGCGTGTCTGCAAAAACAAAACTTGGACATAGATATCTGAGAATAAATATAATAACAATACTGGACCCATGTACCCAAACTCGCACCCCAACCTAAAAATATTATTCGTAATATAAAAACCCTCGAACAAAAATGTGGTAGAATTAGACCAGAAAACACTAGATAACGGTACTATTTGGAAGGCTTTGTACATCGTAATACGTTTCAGTATTCCTAGTAATTAAAACCCGTCAAGGTTTTAGTGGGAAATTTATGTGCATTGGCATGTATAAGGAAAAGCCTTTTTGTGCCAATTTGGTTACATTCTCTTATCAGAGAATTGCTGTATATATCAAAACTGGCTTAGTTAGGTAAATGGCTTGAATACTGACTGTTGGGCCGGACTTGGGTGTCAGACACGACTTTATTTTCCTCTGCCAGACTACACAGCCCTGCTACAAAGTCTACTCAATTCCCGAGTGTAAAAAACAAATAGTATATATCAGGGGTGGCCAACCAGTCAGACAACAAGAGTCGCATTCCTTACTTGGTTAACCGCAAAGAGCCAAATTCACACATGGAAAGAATATCACTCTACTTATTGCTCACTTTCACAAAGCGCCCGTATGAAACGTGAAAAAGAGTGCCTTTATTCGGTTAAATAGACAAATATTTAATTTAGAAAGAGACTCGGCGCATTCGTTAAAAATTGAAAAAAATGCACATTTATCGATATAATGTCATTTATCAAGATAATTTAAACGAATAACCTGAAAATCATCGACTCACGGCTTTATGGCTGTTTTGCGAAGGGCAAAAATCATACTTTTTGCGTTTATCATGTTTTAAAAGTGTTACTAACAAAACATGGCCTTAAGGATAACAGCGGAGTGTTGCGCCCCCACCGCGACTTGTGCACTGGGGCCTGGCCCCTGACCCCATACAGTTGCCCGGCGGGTCGCAACCGCGCGAGTTCTTGTTGTTTGCAAAGGTTTCTGGTCAGATATGCTACCTGTCATAACCACAACTAAAATTCCAATCAAAAGTATATTGTTACAACGAATTAAAACGTTATCAAATAGCATTAGTGAACGTTATTTTCAAGTTAATGTGAGACAGACAGCCACCGCCTATTGCAGCGACTGTCGGCTAAAACTTCGCAAAAGACTTCTCTAGAGAAAAGCTCAAAGCCGCTAAGACGACATGTATATAGCCAATACGTAGGAAGAAAAAAAACACGAAAGTTACGTCATATTTGGCCAATAAGACTGGCCGGCACTCTGAAAACATGGCTAGGCATTACAGCGGCCATTCTAAAGCCAATTTGCAGCGGGAGTCAGACGCCAGCAAAACAAGTGGCTTGTTTTGCAGAACGTGAGAACATCGCCCACAAGACTGACATTTATAGATTACGAAATTAAAGGTTACATGTCAAGTTTGAAACGAGGCGAACTGAAGCAGGAAAACACAGGAATTTTACACACAACAATACGGAAAACTTTGCATCATCAAATATGATATTATGTAACTGAAGAACATATTTGGCAAACGAAAGCTGAAACGCGTAATCTAAAGCCCTATTTAAAAATTCGTAAGATAACTTAATGAACTCTAAGATTTGGCTTATGGTAATTAATTAATTTGGGTGTTTAAGTGTTGATAAACACGTAACAGGAGTCTGAACCGGCAAATAAAAATAACTTTGCCTAACCAAATCGACACCTTCCAAGATATCCTAAGTGCAACATGAACGCAAGAGCCGCAAAAAACTTGGTCAAGAGCCGCATGCGGCTCGCGAGCCGCGTTTTGGCCACCCCTGGTATATATTGTTTAAGTGGTGAGTTGTTATACAATGCTTTATACCCAACCGATTTTATTATATATATGTGGCCACAATGTGCGCCTTGAAAAAAATAGACCATTCTACATAAACACTCCCCTGCATTTATTTTATACTTTTTTTTTTAATTTAAGCGCAACACGAATAAAGTTTCACATCTCTAAATTAAGCAATGTTACTTAATCTAGCTGCATGTGGTCGGCTGGCCTTCGTTTAGAAACTT